>NW_028277112.1:26625000-27250000 GCF_059951505.1 Python bivittatus
ACCACTTCAATTTCTTCTATATCTGTTTCACTAGGGTTGACATAATCTTAGTTTCTTAATATTGAGCAGTAATTTTAGCTTTTGCACCTTCTTTCACGTTCACAGTGAAAGTGCCTTAAATTTTCTTTCTCTGACTCCAATATTAATGTACCTGTAGTATGATCAGCATGTCTGAGATTGTTGAAGTTTCTTCCAGCAATTGTTAATTGCAATTTCTATGTCTTCTAGTCTAGCATGATACATTTTGCTTATAAATTAAATAATAAGGTGTCAATATGTACCCTTATTCCAATTTGATTAGGAGCCATTGATTAATATTCTTTGAGTATGATTTTCAAACCAGCCAAATATCTACTTAGCTGTCTAGCCATCTTGTTTATACTTGCCTTCCCTTCCCCCAGATGTCCCTGTTGCTATGAGGTTCTTTTTCAAATGTTTTAGTGATATCAAGTTATATTACATCTAGAGCATTTCTACAAATGATTTACTGTGAAAAGTTATCCATTTTTTAAAAGAAGGTTATTCTGGCAAATCCATGCCAGCATCTTATAATAACGTTACTTACTTACTTACTTAATTATTCTGACTTAGATGTAGGCTTATTCGGAGTATATTTATAGAGCATGAGCAGAGAGCATTGATTTCAAGCTTCTATTCTGCCACTTTATTCTGCTGTTTGATACCTACAAAGGCAATTATTTTTCCTGTAACACTATGAAAGTGAAAGCTGGACTATAAAAAAGCAGGATAGAAAGAGGTTTGATACTTTTGAACTTTGGTATTGGAGAAGACTCCTGAGAATACCATAGATAGCCAAGAAAACAAACTAATGGATCATTGAACAAATAAACCTAGAATTCTCACTCGAGGTACAAATAACCAGGCTCAAATTATCCTACTTCAGACACATTATGTGAAGACCTAGATCTCTGGAGAAAGCTCTAATTCTGGGAAAGGTGGAAAGAAAGAGAAGAGTATGACCAGCAGCAAGGTGGATGGACTCAATTACAGTGGTGATTGATGTACTGTTGCAAGACCTAAAGGGCCAGACTGGGGATGGATCATCCTGGAGAAGGTCTATCTATGTGGCTGCTAAAAATCAACATGGACTTGATGGTACATAATCAATCAATTCTGCTGTTCACAACTGCCTGGTTAAATGTACATACTTAAGAGTGAAGAAGGTTGATAAAATAGGAATTTTAGGAAAGTTCTGTCTTTTCTTTATTAGCATTTTGTTGTCTTCACTGAGCAGGTGGTATAATTATTTTTTTCTATTCTTCCTTTTATTTGAAAATACCTAAAAGGCCCTTTGTGTTATTCATAGGATCCTTTGCCAACCTCAGTTGTGTTGAGCTTTAGCGTTTCCTTTTTACTGGACTGACTGTACACTTTCTTAGTGACTCGTCCCTCTTTCCACCTCATATATCCGGCTCTATTGCTATCCCAGATCATCCAATTCATCTACAGTGCTTATTCACAGATAGATCACATCTGCATCTACACAGTAAAATATTTGTCTTATTCTGAAGCAAAAGCTGTGAAAAATAGAGGCATGGATCTAACATTGAAGTGGCAGTGGCATAGCACTGTAAAATTCAGGGATAAAACCATCTTTCACAAAAAGCTTCACATGCAAGATAGCAAAGGTGCTTTGCATGCTTACAAAAACATGGGGACTTAGGGGAAGGAGCAAAAGAGGGGAAGGTGAAAGAAGGAACAGTAAGCATCACTGTTAGGATAAATCGAGTGAATTATGAATTCTCTTCCACCTCTCCTAAATCAGTGAGAACAATAAAACATTTTCAGATATTGGACTTCTAGATATTTTTTTTTATTGTTTGTCAAACTGAGTGCCATGCTTAGCTTTGAGTATTGTGCCATGTGCTGACTCCAAAAAATAGTGGATAAGAAGTCAATGGGATTTAATTGCATTCATGTCAAAATTCACCATAATGTAAAATTAAAATTAAATATAGTAGAAAGGCAAACTCTCCTATAGTGTTTAATAATGTACCCCTTCTGTCACATTACAAATTACACTTTGGCAACTGGAGTTCTTTAGGAGTCACACCCAAGAACCTCATATAGACCTCGGGCCCCATGTTGAGTATTAATTGGGTTACCCCCAATAAGTGAAAAAAAAATCTTATTTACAGTTCCAGCCAGATAGCCATAACTTCTTCCAGGATTGTCCATTCCATTTGTCCTTCTGGCTTTCTGTCACTTATCTTGTACACTCAGCATTATAAAGCCACTGAACCATGCTTCCTCCTAATTCAATTTAATTTCTTTCATAATTTTTTTCCTTCCCATAAAGTTTACTTATACTTCTGAAAACTGAGAAGATGCTTCCCAGACCATGCTGATTCTTCCCTTATGTTTCTCACTGGCTGCATTATCATGACTAAAAAGCAAGTTTCTTTTAGCATTAAATTATTAGAAAATAATTCATATCTAAACTACTGTTTGTTTTAAAAAAAACATATAAGATTGATATTTCAAATCAACCACTGCTCACCTCTGTTTTCAATCTAATTTGAAAAACTAGAGAATTAATTTGAGGATACGCAACAGCTCTTACAGAACTCAGAATTGGCTAACCATTTGACAAAACCTTGCAGCTAAGGATTATTTTCTCATATAGTTAACTATTGAGGACTAGAAAAAAATTAAGACAGCTGCTCTTTCTGTGATGAGAAACACCCACCCATGTGCGCGCGCACACACACGCACACACATCTACAGCTGGGCACCTGAAAGTAGGCTCCTATGAGCACAGTGAGTTTTATTTCTAAATAATCTATGCAACTGGGCTGATACTTCAATGGCCAAGTGCCTAGGAATGCCCCCTTAAGCCCTTAATGGATGTTAAATTTCCAATTATTTCAGTAGAAATTAATTGTAATTTCATATTGGCCCCTAACTTTTGGAGCAGTAAAACTAAAATATTCACATACAGTGCAAGTATGTTACAATTAGCAGTTTCTTTCCTCATCAGAAAAGGCAAAGGTAGCCTTTGTCTCCTCCTTTCTACATCCATTTCTGAAAGTCATCCAAGGGGATGAACCAGTGGAAATATCAGGCAGGGCTTGTTTGGGTTTCTGACAGCATTATGAAAAGTCAAAAAGAGCCACTTCTGTTTTTTCTGGTTCTGATCAATTGATCCCGTACTTCCCAACAAGCAGTGCTGTTCTATTAGCTATCCTAGCCATAAAATTACATGTGTGATATATACAGTCATTTATATTCTAGGCACAGAAGATGAAATAATTCCTGTGCCATGTCCATTTTTGTGCTGTTAAGGCATTCTCTTGCTTTGCAAGCAAAACAGTAGATCTTTCATTTGCCAGTGACATTCCACAAAGTGCTTATAATTCAGTGTTCGCTTATCAGCTGTCCAATCTCCCTCTCTAGGGAATGTGTCAACCATCAAAAGCAGTGGAGGAGGTGTACTGAATCTTAATGGCTTCTATTTAATCAGATTCACTTTCTTAAGGGCATTTAATCAATGAGGACAAGTCGTAGGCAGATTTTTAAATAAATGTGTCACTTTAGCGTAATCCACAGCACAGCCGAATGTATTTGTTTATGAGATTCTCCTGCCATGTGCCTTGTTGCTCAGCTGAATCGACAGTCTGGAAATAAAAATGTGTTACATGTAGTTTTAAATTAGTCCCCGAGCAATAATTTTATTTGGAATTTCTAAAATATTTCAGAAATGTTTTGAATTGGGGATGTGCTAGACCCATGCTATACTTACTGCTAAAATTGGAATGAGGGAGGGGTAAAAAGAATAAGCTGCTCTGTCAGTTATGATTCCCAAATCCTCTCATAAATTAGCATTAATCTGAATTGGAAAAAGCTCCTTATAAAGGAATAATTCAGTTCAGACTGCTGGAAAGAAGCAAGCGAAGTCCACTTATGCATACTTATCTTGAAGTATGCCTATGGGATTTAGTTTTATCAAGTAAGCATGTAGAGGATGGGGCACAAGTTCTACTGAAAGCTGTAAGACTTATTTTAATCAGTCAACCAAGTAATGAAATCATGAATTCAATCACCTTCCTTACAGTGAAATCATATGTTTGCCTCCTCAGAAGTAAGCCCGGGAGAGTTAAGGGCAAGTTACTCCCAGGAATGGGTATATAACAGATTTTTCGGCTCTGGTGCTCCATGGATCATTCCATTGATTCCATATACAGCCAAAAGCCATGCTGGCTAAGGATTGTAAGGTTGTAGTCCAACACTGCATTGGAAATTGGGAAAAGCTGTGCAAACTAAAAGGCTTAACACTGAGAAACACAGTTATAATTATTTTTCAAAGGTATCCACAAAGTTAAATTTCAAAATCAAGTTAGGCTAAGCATTTAGAGAATGATTGTTGAAATTTTTCAGAAGTTCAGATTTGTGGCAGATTCAATTTCTAACCAAATAAGAGAACAAAAGAAAACACAGATTTGCATAAGAAATTCATGGGATGATAAATATATCAAGATGCAAATACAGAAATAATTACTATAATGTAATACAAGTAGGTAATATGTGTGTGACAAATCCCTAACTTCTCATGGCCTCCTAAAACATCTAATAAATTGACCACTTGTGGTGAAGCCTGAATAGATAGAATTCAACAGTGGTTTCCCCAAAAAGCCTCTCATTTGATCCAATTTATACAACAAGAGAACTGGGAAAAACTAGATCAGTCCTTTATAATTCCAGCCAGGGTTGTTAAGAAAGTGGTTTTAGCTGCTAGATAATGTTTTGGTTTTGTTTGCTATACCAAGAATATCATAGCTGGCATACTTTCCTAACCTGACCAAAGCAGCATTCAGTCTCCCCAAAGAGGCTGATTTTAACTTATCTTCTGCATTTTGTAAGACTAGGAAGGAAAAGTACCTGCCTATCAACAAGAGTTGAGTGAGGCAATCAATAAATAAATACATAAATAAAACAATTCAATTAGAAGGTCCAGAGATTTCCTCTCCAGACATTTTCTCTGCAATGAACTTTGAACATGTGCTGAAATCCAAAAGCTTATTCAAGGAAGTAATAAGTAACTAGTTTATCTGATGGACTGGTTTTAGTGGGAATTCTCTGTGTGATTATTGCCTTCCCTTGTTTTTCCTATATTGCTCTTTTCCCAATAAATTTCTTTTTATATCCAATAGATTCACTGGTTTAATATGAGGATTTCTCATTCAGATTTTTCCCATGTGAAAGATTCAACCAAATTACTTATTTGGTTGCAATAAGAATGGTTAAGTTTAGTATTTCTGAATTTTGAAATCCTCCCTCCCTCCCTCCCTCCCTCCCTCCCTCCCTCCCTCCCTTCCTTCCTTCCTTCCTTCCTTCCTTCCTTCCTTCCTTCCTTCCTTCCTTCCTTCCTTCCTTCCTTCCTTCCTTCCTTCCTTCCTTCCTCTGGACTAAAGTGAAAAGTCATTGATAGAAGGGCTAAAAATTGCTCAGCTGGATAGATTTGGGTGTGTCAGGAGGCTCAAACTGCCTGTGACATCTTGCCATGTTTTTTATTGGAGAACATTTGGAAGAGGGTATCCTTTGGTGAGCTTTTCAATTATCACTGCTCCCTGACTGGAGAACTACTCCCCAGTGTCCAAATGTTCTCTGTTGATGGTCAGCCTCAGCATCCCTCATGTCTTCCTTCTCTCTCTCTCTCTCTCTCTTTTAAATCTTCATGTTCAAACTGAAGTTGGATTGGATAAACATGTCAACAGAAAACACCTTCAAAGAGCGGCCTGAGGTCTGCACACAGGGCACATAATCATCCTAATTTAAGGAAGAAATTGTCAGATTTTTCTTTTTTTGTCAAGATTAAGAAGGAAAATAAATATTAAACATATTGTTTAAAGTCAGTCTGATGCACAAGGAGAGAAGTAAGAATTAACAGATTGCTGATTCAATATTTTATTGTTACTGTATGGATTTACACAATTAGTAGCAGATTCACATTTACAAGTCAAAGAAAAGTAAATTGTAACAGCTCAGAAAACCATTCATTCTACCTATATCTTTAGAAAGGAGTAGCTTTTTAGCTTAAAATGTGACAGTAACATTGCATTTTATGATTGTGCAATGCTACGTAAAACTCTTTTTCATAGGCCTTTATTAAGACCTTGAATGGAATTGTAAAAGAAACATTGCAAACAATGTGTCAGCTTCAGAGGGGGAAATGAATCAGAGTGGAGTCTGCCAGATAATGTACAGAATAAGTAAACAGCTATACACACTTTCGTGCCTTATAAAAGAAAGAGTTACCTTCTATATTTTAAGGGATAATGCAGAGTTATCTAGGTGAAATCAGAGGATCTAAATATTCAGACAGATACAGCTGAGAATATTCTCATGATTTTATCTTTACATTGCTGTTTTGCTTTACACCCACATGCCTTTGTTCCACAGACAGTTATTCAGAGCACAGTACTAAAATGATAACCATATTGGTAAGTATATACAGAAGGCTTTTTGGAAGGTATATTCATGTAACAATTTGTGTAGCAAGCCAGCTCTTTAAAGTCAGTGACAAATGTGATTAATTTTTGTGTATCCCACAAGTAATATAATGTACCATTACCTTCACTCTCCCTACTTTTGTAATGTTTAACAGCTTTTGACAATAACAGGACTGGTTTCTTCTCTTTTCTCTTTTCTTTTCTGCTCTTTTCTTTTCTTTTTTCTTTTCTTTTTTCCCTTAAATAATCTTTATTATGTATCCCCAAAGTCACATAAATCAAACCATTTTGTAAACTGTGTCACAACCTATTAAAATATATCTTTGTGTTAGCTTTAACATCATTATGTGCCATTGTGATGAAAATGGACGTTCTGTATCCTGTGATAATGAAAATAGCCACTTTATGTAGTTTCTGCCTGCAATTATCCAGGCTTTTCTCAGACTCTAGAGAAATCTAGGCTAATTGCTTTGGGACTTTCATTACATTTCCATAAATTCTTTGTTAATTTTTCATGAGAAAGTGTTATTGCAGTTGGCCTTAAAGTTCCCATTGTATTCAATAATATAAAGAAGTCATTTGTGAGAATATAACCAACCCATGTATGTTTGAATCAAAGCTTTCTTCTTTTTATCTGCTCATATTCTCAGGTGAAACTAAGGGTGATTCATCCAAATCCTTCAATGCTCTTCATTTTGATATGAGCATTCCTCCCCCCCCCCCCAGCTCCCCACCTCAGAGCAAATCTAAAAGGAGCACTGTGGTGGTGCATGACCTTGTCATTATAGGACATGAATTGAGTTTGCTTTATCGGACAGTTGGGCTTGATGAAAAGGGATAAAAGCAATTCCACTGCCAAGACAAAGAACTCTAACACAGTAGAAGCAACAACGAAGCCCACACCTAATGGGAATGCACTGCAACTTGTGATCTCATATTTGATTTATTGATTGTTTCAAGCTGAAAGCCACAGTTTCAGTGGGCTCTAAATAACAGCAAAAGCAAATGTGAGTCTATTTTATTGCTCAGTTACATTCACTAGTCTAAAGTGAAGATGAATTCTCTACAGTGCTAAGCATTTTAGGGTTAGCATTGACTTGCTGCAAAATCCACCAAATCCTCTTCATTCTCCCATTAAAATTAAAAATTTCTTCACCCTAATGCTGTCATTGACCCTTTCCAGATACCGATTTTCCCAGGCAAAAGCTGTTCACAAAAGTGATTAAAACAACCAAATGACATCTTTTTACCAGGCATACTTGTGATAGGGAAAATCACAGTTGAAAATATTTAGGGTTTGTAAACTATTGGTCTCAATCTCAGCAAGCAAGACTATTGTTGTGGGAAAAATGGGTGTACTAGTTGGACCTTACATGTATTGCTAAGGTCAGTGACTTTCTTCCAAGCGTCCCCTACGATTATCCAGTTATCTAGTTTGGTATAGTGGTTCAGGTGCTGGACTAGAAGCTAGAAGCCTGTCAGTTCTAGTCCTCCCTTAGGCACATAAGCCATCTGGGTGACTTTGGGACAGTCTCTCTCTGTCTCAGCCCACCTCTCCTCACAGGATTGTTGTTGAGGGAAAAAGAGGATGAGGAAACATTATGTACACTGCCTTGAGTTGCACAAAATAAAGGTGGGATATAAATCCAATAAATAACTATCCAGTCCATTTACCAGGCACTCCTTTTTCATTGCAGTAGTCAAACTTATGTCTCCCGAGAAAGAAGGAGCATCTCTCCCCCTATTTAACAAAAGCATATAACACAAGAAGGTAGTCCAACTCAAGCATTTTCCTGATTACTGTTAGTGGCCAGCACCATTAAATCATGAACAAGAAGCTATTAGTGGGACATTAACTGCAAAAGATCAGTGGAATAATTCTTGGGATTTGATAACTTTAAAAAGTGTGCGTGCATGCACGCACACACACACACACACACACACTAGTATCACCCTAATGAATTGGTCAGAACAGAGTTAGAATATCATCTGAGGTAACTAGATTAAAAATAGGAGTGAAATGATGCTCATATTTTAAGAAAAGAATGAGCTGCACAGCCTCTGCAAAACTAGGGTAGCCCTGAAAAGCCTTTCTTGGTGTCTGTCTCACCTGATTTTTTTTAAAGGATTCCTTAATTTTTTAAAAATGGAAAACTGACATGTTACTGAGGAAAGAACCATCATATTTATCTTCCAGAATTCTCACCAGGCCCCACAGAGGTTGCAAGAGGCATTTTAGAAAAGAAAATGATGAATGGCTGAAGCCTAGTTGGTCATTTGGAAATGTGTCCACCTCCCCAGAAAAAAGAAAAAAAAAAAGTAAGCTTCATGGTAGAAAGGGAGTGGTGAGAAGTAATCTTATTAGATGGCTTTCCAGTAAATGACTGTTTGTGACTGGCCTTACCCTTCATGACTGGCCTTCTATGAATTTGGTTATTCATAGGGCTACCTGGCTATTCCCAGGGCTACCAGGACTGGACTGCACAAATCGAATGATCGCTAGATAGTAGCAAATAGTTCAGGTTTTCTTTGCTGCCGTCTAATGTTGTCCAGATTTTTACAGTTCAGATATGGTAATCCTAACCAGGTCTATTTTCCTGGTAGCCCTGGGCTTGGTTATTCATAGAAGGCCTGTCATGATGGGTAAAGCCAGCCACAAAACAGTCATTTACTGGAAAGACATCTAATAAGATTACTTCTCACCTCTCCCTCTCTACCATGAAGCTTACTTTTTTTTTCTATTTCTTTTTTCTGGGGAGGTGGACACATTTCCAAATGACCAACTGGGCTTCAGCCACTCATTTTCTTTTCTAAAATGCCTCTTGCAACCTCTGTGGGGCCATCTGGCTCTGTTTTTTAATGTACCTTAAGAATGTTGGCTACTGGTAGATCAGAAACAGGATGAATAGATAGGTGGATGGATGGAAGGATAATCACAGATCCCTATCAAAACCATTTTGCGAGTGTACTGCAAATTTTCAGCAACCAAAATGTGTTTATCAACCTCACAGGTTGGGTACTCCTGCTGTTATGATATGTTGCATGTCTGGGATTACATCCTAAAAACTGTGTCCCTTTAACACTGATATCTTTTGCTCTAGAGGCAAGACGTTGGCTGTTCTGATGTTTTACCATGTGCAAAATTGCCAGTACAAAGAGACTATTTTTCTGCATCTTAATTGGTAATTAAGGAACAGAGTCCCCCAGATACCAGAATTTGGCCAACTGACATCAGCAAACACCTTGCCAGCTTCCTGTTCTAAGTAGTACTTGACTGGCAGTGGAGAGGCTCAGTCTGGGAGGAAGGAATGTAATAATTTTACTTATTTATTAAAAATATTTTAAAACTGCATTTAAGCATGGAGGAAAAAAGGGCTGTCTTAAAATTGTATCTCCCATATTGTGTCTTTTTATTGATATCAATAGCTACCATGATTTGCATTTCCAAAACCATAGAATATTATGGAAATAACATTAAAAAAGATTTTACACTGCATCTAGCTTTAAGTGCAAGCCACATAAAAATACTAAATACTACTGAGAGTTGGCAAGGGGTTTGAGAAAGATAAATTAACTAATTCCTTGAATTGAGTCCAACTTCCCGTGATTCCATTGACATAGACTGTCATTTTTTAGTAACTATGCAGGAATGCCTTTTCCACTGCCTTCTTCTGGGATGTGTTACTTCCAAGTCTGATTTATAATCCTAGGATGCCCTGGTGTTTTCCATCAAGGTAATACTTGGTTCAACTTTGTTTAACTTTTCAAGATCAGCCAAAATTGGCTAGATGCTACCATCAGCAGTAAACTTGTGCCAGATACAGGTCTAGAAAACAAGAACTTGACAAAGATAGACTAGAAGGTATTTAGAATATCTGTGGCAAATCGTGGAAGAGAGAATGCTCTTCTTTCTACTCGGGTCTTCTTTTCCTGAAAGTTCCCCTTTCCCCAAATACTGACTTTTTATTGTTACAGATGCCTTACAGCTTATAGAAATGTGTGTGTGTGTGTCTATGTCTATATCTATATCTATCATCATCATCGACCAACTCAAATTATCATCTGCACAATCGTTTTTTAAAAAATCTAATATTTTTGGAAGCAGTAATGCAGGAAACTATTTGATCTATACCAAGGATCCAGACCCTGCAGCTGTAAGAGGTTGCCACTAAAGGTACATCCTCAACAGTCTAGGCTATCTACATGCTTGAGAGACTTTATACGTAGATTAAGTTCATAAAGAATTATTCTATCTATGAAAGATGTTCATACAATCACTTTATTGCTAGGTCTAACCCCTAGATTTCTCTCTATGCCTTGCTTGCTATTTGACGCATTCCTTTCTCAATCCCAAAGATGCAACTCAGTTGTATAATTTCACAAACACTTCATGGGACTGACAACTGACAATAAGATTGATGTCCAGATTGGCATTGGTGTCACTTCCAGCCTATATTCCCTGTCATTAATTTTGACATATAACCCAATTCTTATTAAATATTTATATAGCACTGATGCCAGCTTCACTGTTCACCTATAGTGAAAAGGGACAATGAAATGCCAAAGCAAGTTGTGAACAGATAGACTGCACAATTTTTGAAATTGTGAACTAATTTGGTTACTTAATGGAAACGTAAGCTTACTTTCTCCATGCTTTTAGGAACATGTGTTTGTAAAAGCCTTTCTCTTGGACTGATCTTTTGTTCCATCCTAGAATGAATGCAATTCAGAAAAAAATGTTTTAGTAGTCCAACTAACAGTATTTTAATAACATTCATTTGTGCATGTGTGGACTCAGTGTATATGCAGACACAGTGACATTTATATATCTTGTTTATAATACTATCTAAACAATTATAATGTAAATCCATTAATGCACTCTTTCTTCACTCCCTGTTTCTTTGACTACAATTCAAGAAGTTCTCTTCTGCAAACCCTATACAAATTAACAGAGCTTTGCTGCTAGACAGGAAAGATTCTCAGTAGATTTTATCCCCAAATCAATAAGTGACCTTGAAATTCACTATCAAAAGAAATGCAAAAAAGCTTTTTATGCTTTCAACAGCTATTTTTCCTACAGACTCAAAGGCCTACAAATTCCCCAGCTACAGACAAAGATTTGCCTTTGGTGCAAGTAAGTGAAGTCTAGTGTTAGCACATTCAGCTCCCCTCACTGATGTGGGGAAACAATTGGCTCATTGAAATCCTTTGGGAAGACAAACGTCCATGTGTTTTTCTAAATGAGGATTCTCTGGAAGAGCTAAATTAGAAAAACTGTGAATAACACGTTGTTTTACAGGACGTTCATGGCTTATGAATTTATTTTGCAGGCTAGACAGAAAGGAAAAATGTCTTATGGCTGCGATGCCTGCCTTCTTTCTTCAGTGGTCAATTTTCAGGGCACTGCAGGCAAGTAAGAATGGCGCTGCACGGTTAAGCTACGCAGACAGTATTGTCATTACTTAACTGCCATGGAAGGCACTGAAGGCATCCCTGTTGGTTTTTATTGGGGAGGGGGCTGTCAGGGTCTATCATGCACGCATCATTAACTGCTTCATTAAGACCACAGAAAGCCTTCTGGGTGTGAAACCTGTTGCACGTTCAAGACAATGCAACAAAACATGCACCGTCTGAACGATTCAGCCAACCCTGGGTGACTGATGGGCCAAGGTCCCCCCTTGACCTCAGGGGGAATTGGTGGGAATAGAGAAGGAGCTGAGTTGTCCTTCCCCAATGGAGAGCAAACAAATCCGTCTTCAAAGGGAGGCATTTTGCTCCAAAGGCATTCCTTTTAGTTGCTCCGTCCTGCTATCAACTAATAAACAAGCAAGGAAACAAAAATGCTAAATGCCCGTAAATGTGCAGGGGCTTAAAGATTTTCACAGGCTCTGGTTTCATGGTTTTTAAAAATGAAAAAGGAAAAAGACACAGTCTGCTTTACATGATAAATGAGGTGTTAATTAATTATAATAAAATCAATATTTCCATATTTCTTTCCATGTGCATTTAAGAATAATTTAAATGTTACTACTTTGGATCTAGACAATGGCTTCCTCTGAGCACATCATGGATCCAAGAATGTAAGAGCATCCATGACAAGAGGAATGATAAATAATCAGGCTGTGACAAACTGCTGTCTATTATCTCCAGCCCTGCTACCTTCCATATAATTAGTAATGAACTTGAATTTCAGAAATCAAAGCTTATGGTTTATATATATGAAGAAGGATAATCCCTTTTCCATATGTTCCTCTCAGGGGTGAACCTGTTGGACAATCTGAACAATATATTTGTTATTATGAACAATTCCAAGTAAAAGTTTCATCATCGAAGGCATTTAGTGGAAAGATGAAAATGCATAATGGTATTTTTTGTAGAATTATAAAAATTCTCATGATATTTTATTTATATCATTTACTTAAAGATATGTGCTGAGAGTTGCTTCAAGCATGCATGGTTTGTTTATTTATTTTTTTATTTTTCAGGGTGTGTATCTCAGTTCTCATTGAAGGCTAAAAATTCTTGTTTGAAATTATCACTAGCTGGCAAAAACATTATCCAGCTAAATTTCAGCCAAGTATAGGGAGGGAAAGATAAATTAATTTGATTTGCTTTTTCATGCAAACTTACCCAATTTATGCTTATTGAGTCTATAGGAAAACTCTAAAGCAGTTATATACTAAAAGTCCACATTTCATACATTTTTGGACATACTTTGCAATTTTTTTTAAAAAAAATGGAAATGCATAATAATTGGGAGCATTGTTGCAAAAATGTATGTAGTAGGGAAAAGGTATATTAAATGCATATATTATGGGGAAAGTGCATCCAAAATTAATTTAATGGGGGAAAAAACACAATAAAATATGCAGGTTTTTTTATACTAACTTAAAAAACTTACAACTTATGTGCAAATAGGAAGAAACAAACTGAGACAAAGCAGAATCCTGCTTTTCTTTTCTCTGTGTCTTGTATATGGGCCACCAGTTATAATATATAATTCCTCTAATTCAGAAGGATGTCTGTGGGGAATAACTGCAGTTGTTACAAATATATAATTAACCTTTTTGTTGATTAAGAAAGGAAAGCAATGTAAATCGTCATTTCTTTGTTCCCGGCTTGCCACATATATGTGATGAATTGCAGAGGACCCTTGGCCTTTAGAAAGGAGATTTTTTCCCCTCTTCCTCAGTAATTAACTTCATTATTTTTTCTAGGCTGTCCAAATTCCAAATGCTACTTTTCTATGGATATTCGATGCTTGACAAATATATCAATAGCAAATTGAATTTTGATTTGAATATCAAATCAGCAAAAACAAGTTTAAAAAGGTGATATGGCACTGATGATTGATTCATATAAAACTTATCCCTAGGAGGATTTGAGTTTTACAGTCTATTTCATTTCTGATTTAGAAGGGCTTCCTTCTAAATTTTGAAAGAACATGCTTGTAGCTATTTGCAGGCAACAGTGTGTACAGGCCCTTTTCCCACAGTAGCCAATGAACATGGTCTATCTGAGATGGGACAATTTGGAGGGGAGGGGGCTCTGCCATCTCACTATTCCATCCAACACCCATTTCTTAGCAATACCAGTACCAGTATTGCTCCAGGCAGTGAACAGGAGGGCAACACATGAGGATTTGACCAAAATTCTAGGCTTATCCCAGTCAACACTCAACTTACAGAGAAGTCGGGGGGGGGGTGTCAAAAAGGTCAAGACAGCATCTGTGACTGCATGATTGAAATCCTGCACCATTTAAATATGAGTCATGCATGCTTTAATCAATGGTCATGGCTACCATATTGTCTATTTTCTTCCCCCCTCAACCATAGACACTGCTGTCATCTTACCTAATGCAATGTGTAATTAAAGACTGCAGAGGTTACACTGTGGCATCTTCATTAAGACATCTCAAGCTGCTTCAGTTCCACCAGGCCAGACTTCTACTTTCAGAACCATTAAGATATGTGGATTTTGACTCCCACAATTTTTCAGTCAAAATGGCTGTACTGAAACTTTGGAGATTGGGAAAGCTGCCCTAAATAAATGTAAAAAGGCTGAGTCCTTTAATATTATCTGACTCACTTTTATAAGATACAGACATGAGGGAAGAATTCATCTCTGTCTTTTTTTTAACTAAGGTTTCCTTTTTTGCTAAGGTCTTTAAGTCCTTTAGACAAAGTCCATTGTCTTTCCATTGATTTAATTAGGAGACTGTTAAGAAAATTCTGAACATTTCAGAACAGCAACCATTTGTTCATAGAGACATATAAGGCCTTGCATTAGCTCTTAATCACATTCCTCATCCACATGTTAAACAGAGCTGAAGCACAAACACACCATCAAGGTTTTTTTAGAGTACTTTGAGAGACAGACACATAGACAAGTGTCAGGATCGGATATCTGCATTTGGTACTGGTTATCATGTTACACTTGGGTGTATTGTTTAAAAATCGAATTGGTAAGTTAAGCATTTAACAAGCACTAGGCAACCTTGTGACCCATTGGGTCATCCTTTGAGAGAAAGGTAGCGCAGTCTGATGTGACCAGAATGAACATTAAATTTTAGGCTGACCCTTTTTTACCCCAATGCTGGATAGTTCTGTGATCATCTAAGAAGAGTATATATCATAAATAGAAAAATAACTGTAGTGGCAAACGAACTTCAATAATAAGTCAATATTTACTTACCTAAGCAGATAAACAGAATGACTAAAGTAGGGCAAAAAAGTAGGGGAGTGGGAGCAACTTCTGACTTCCTGCTGGCTTCCCCTTTGACTTTGCTTGTGGAAAGCTGGCAGGAAGCATCAGAAATCATGATCACATGACTGCAGGAATGATGCAACAGCCACAGCTTTGCAAATAAAACTGGTCTGAACATTGTGGAAATTTCAATTCCACAGGAGTAATGAGTCCTGGATTTTTTACACATTCTTTAAGCTAGTGGGTTTTTGGTACCTTGATTCAAAAATTGTTGCAGTATAATGCACTATTTGGGCCAACTTGAGGGTACAAACAGACAAACAGATAAACACAATGAGAGTTTTAGTAGTATATAGATAGTGCAACAATAGTGCAACAATAACAATATCAGAATGGCACAACAGATTCTGATAAAATATGTAGTTTTTAATCATTCTGGTTTGGGTTCATTGGAAAGAGATGGAGAAAAACATCCAAACCTATCAAGTGATTTGGTTTAGTTGTATTTTAGGAAATATTGCAAAAAATGTAATGAAGAAAATCTCTACACTCTGCAGATATAGATAATATGATTCATCATATTATCCTCCAGGTGTCTTCATACTGTTTAAGATCTACATGAAATTGCAGGGGAGCTCAGTCACCTATAAGCAGATGATACCTATCTCTCCATTTCCAGATGCAAAGGAAAAGAGTTGGTAATTGATGTAAGTAGATTGGATGTAAAAAACAAATGGATCTGTCTGTACCTCCATGAAAATGCAAATCTAGACAATGTTCAGAATGCCTTTGTCCAATCATTTGTTTCTGTGTAAACATTCTTTTGCAATAATTTTATTTTATTTTGGGGGGATGTTTGCCCAGATGAGAGTGCTGTTTACAACTATACCCATTTCTGGAAAATGTATTTTTGGCCATGGTGGTACATTTATCACTATACAAAGGACCTTTCATAGGGCTGTCTTTGAAGTGCATCCAAAACCACCTTTAGTTGGGATGAGCTTTCCAGAGCCCCTGGCAGAAGTACTTCTTATCACCTGATACTGAGATGTCAGACACTGAATGTAGAATGCTGTGAATGCAAAGGATGTCCTACACTACTAAAAATAATAAAATTACTCTGAAACCCACTTTAGGTTTCTTGATCTGAGGTTCAAATATAAACATGTGATTTGTGCAACGTTATAATCTATTAAATGTTAAAACACTCGGACCTGCAAAGCAAGAAAGTGATACTCTATATTCTATAGAGAACTTTCTATTATAACTTTCACATATGCCTGAAGAAACTGCTGTCAAGAATTTGCAAGCAGATTATAGCAAAGTTACCCATGAGCCATTTCAGAGTAGCTAAAACGTTTTGAAATTGTGAGAACAAACACATCTAAGATTATGCAGATAATCAAGCTAGCCAACAACGGGTGGTAGCCTTTCCTAACCAAAATATGAACTTACAAAATACCAGATTACATAATGCAAGTTTGACATGATAAGAAAGAAAACAAATACAAAAAGGAAAGTAGAAGTATATTGAGATCTTTGCTGGTTTCCTAGGATATATTCTCAAACTGCACAAAACATGACAAAAGCATTAGCACTATCTAACCGCAATGCTCATATGAACAAGATCACTATTACAAAAATGACTTGGCTAAGTCAGTTACATGATTTATAAATACATTTCTTACTAGCTTCGTCATCAGAAAAGCATTTTGGTGGTTCACTGAGGATATCTTGAGGACTAACAAATAAATGATACTAAGCTGTAGGTTGGAGATTGCATATTAAAGTAGCTGAGGCCTAAGGTGGTCACCCCTTTTATTCCTGCTCGGACACATTATACACATAGCTTTCCCCACATTCCTTCTCATTCCTACATCGAGCCCTTTTTTTTACTTTGAACACATGGAACCATAAACAGACAAAACAGAGAAATCTTCTCCCACTCTACACTGAAACACATCAAAACATATATACTGCCAATCACTTGGAAGAATCCAATCTTTTTTGTCCTCATTTCTCAGGTCAGTGGCATTGGGAAGTATACCCATATGTACCCTCCTTCATTATTTCTGGTCCAAATCAGCTGGGTTGTGGAGAAACCAGGGAAGGAGGCCTATGCATTTGTATGTGTCTAGTGAGAAAAAAAAAAAAGAGCTGTGGGATTTGGCAAATCAGCTGGAAGGTTCTAATCAACTAATGAAGGTCACAGAGCTGAGCTTGTTAACTTGTGGTTAGCATTTTTTAGGGAAGCGCTGTGCTGTGGAGAAAAGCAGCTTAGGAAGAGACAGCTTGTTTAACCAATGTCTCCACCCTGTGAGGGGGCAAAAAAGCAAAAAAAGCAAAAAAAAAAAAAAAAAGGTCAGGCACAGGACACAGTACATGAGAACTTTATCTGAATGAGAAGGCAGCAACCAGCAATCTTCATAGCAACTCTCTCTCTCTCTCAGTCATGTGGTTTGCTTAGCGACCATTTCACTTCCCATTTGAGGTACAGATTGCGGTCACTAAACAAGAAGAGGATGTAGTAATAATTTTCCAAATGTTATGTTTAAGGAAATATAAACTCCAATCTTTATTTTTTTCCCCCCACATAACTTTCTTGTCTGGCTCAGAAGGCAAAGAACAAACATGTCCATGTAGCATAGAGGAACATATTGCCTTTCCTCCAAAAACACACAAAACAATGTTTGCTTAGTTTGGCAAGCTTCCTGCCTTTGGGGGGGACTGTCCATCTAAAACAAAATATCCAACTATGACAACAGATTTACTTTCATGTGTTCCATTGAGAAAGCCCATGTTACAGAATTCCATGAAGAACAGGGATGTTGATACAGAAGATTGTCTCAAGGAATCTACTTATTGTACTTCTATCATCATATACTTTCTTCTTCTTAACAAACCAAGATACCTTTGACACAGGTTTTTAAAAAAGCTGATTCTACAAAAACCATGTGGTAGATTAACTGCATAAGAATGGTTCATATCATTGAATGAGAATTTATATTATTTCCAATAGGAAATAAAACTGATATGGCCTAGTATACATGATTACCATAATTCTAGGAATATTTTTGGAGTTATAATAATGAATTCAAAATGGATATAAACAGCAATAACTGTAACTTGCTAAGCCATTAGGTAAACAGTCCTAAAACACCTATAAATGGAAGTGGGGGAGACCAAGATATATTTTTTTAAATTAGTAACCCATTCTTTAACATCTTTGTAGGCATTCAGGTTTTTAAAAACAAAACGGTATTAAATCAGATACATCTTTATGCAATACAGATGAGAACTCATCTTATAATGTACCATTAGTCTACTAGCTCCAATAACTGGTGCTGTAAAAGCATTGGTGTTAAAAACTAAACTTGTAGTTCTAATCCTTGCCTCAGAGATGCAATTCTAAGAACATGGAGACCCATCACTGGCTTGCTTTGAAATATATCTTATTAGTGCTAATTTAGGATTATTTGGTTCTTAGAGAAGGAGTTTCACTGACAGGTTATATATTAGATAATATAACAGAGCAATCATGAAGTTTATATAGTAGGGCTACTATTCAATTAAAAATTGGGTTATTTCTCTGAGCAAAAGTACAGTAGCAAAACTATGCACTGCCATATGAGATAGTGTGATACAGAATCCAAGCAACAGGATCAGGGCTGGGACAACATAGACTTCAAAGACCTATCTCAGGCTGCTTTGATTTGAGCATTAGGAATCTATAATTTTGAAATTACTAAGGAAAATAAAATGAAGCAATATTGCCAGTGACATTGATTGTAGTATAAATTGAAATCAAGACAACAGCCCAACAATCAGGTGTTCTGTAAATATCAGATAGTCACCACATCCAAACTAAGCTGTATTTTCAAAATATTCTGTTAATTTGAAAAGACTTTAAATTCTACTATTCTTCTGTGGTACAGGGGAAGAAGGGGGAGCAAAGCCTTTCTTTGTCTTACACACTTTGATCCAAGGTTAAGAGTGAAGAAAACTAGGCAGACAACCCCCTGAAGCTGAGTGAAAGACGTGCTGTTTTGTAAATACATTTTCTCTTTATGGCCATAGAAGGAGAGTCTTTAAATGAGATCATTTTGACTTCCTTTGCACACATGGTAATGTGGCCATTCTTTCTTTCAGCTAAAACCAGTCAGCCATGCACTAGAGTTCAGTCCTGCATTGTACAATATTTCCGAATCCTTGGTGACTATGCTGTGACTCGGGTCTAGAGAATGGGACCAAGCCTCCAATTCTCTGTTGTCCAATGGCAGTATGAGGGCTTGGCATTCACATAAGTTTCTTTTGTGCTTGCCACAAAATCTTAATAGCAAAAAGACTCAGCAACTAAAGTGTTAGAGAGCAAACACAGTGTAAGTGGGTTTGATTTTAAAGCAGGCTACCTCTTGAAGGCTTAGGAAAGTGAATGGTGTGTGTGTTCTGGCCTCCTTGATAGCCCACTAAATTTTAATGGGGATATTCCCAAGCTTTCAGAATCACCAGATGTTCCATCTCACTTCAATGTTTAATGACAATGTTTTTATTTTTCTTTGGGGGTGGGGCAGGGAGGGAGGAGAGAGCATGTAGTTAATCTATACATGTCACTGCTGTCAGTTTCTTTTTCTTTATTTTCCACTGCATTGTGGCACAGCATAATCCTATTTCTAAAGCAGTTATCAATTCAAGCTAACACAAAGGATTACAATAAGCAATGGCATAAATCACCAATCTCATATACACAAACATAAATCATGTTACTTTATTTATAAAAGCACTGGCAAAGTATGTCTTATGGATGCTGTAAGTCTTCTGTTACTTTCTAAATACAATACATTTTACAACTTCATTATCACAGGGGAAGTTGTGCTCTACCACTCAACCAGGTATCCTGGGCTAGATCCTCTCTGGAGTATTGAAAAGGTACTCAGGAGGAAAATAGCCTTTCCATCTTTGATAACACAGGCTAGACAGTTTGAAATGCTAAATGTTTTAGTATGGTGGCTGTTGTGTGGATTCAGTTAGATTGTCCTCAGGTACCATTATATTATTATTGGGTTTTTTGTGTTGTTTATTTGTTTCTGTTGGAGGAGGAGGAGGAGGAGGAGGAGGAGGAGGAGGAGGATGTAAATTTGTTAAGGCCACCCACTCCAGCAGACTCTGGATGGCTTAAAAAATCCAAACAACAATAAAAACAGTTAAAAACATAAAACAACACTGACCAAAACAACCCTGACAATAACAAGAAACCACAGCAGGGCCCCCACAAACACATTAACCCCAGACCTGGGACCAGAGCCAGGTCTTAAGGGCTTCCTGTTCATATCACTGGGGGGATGATGTTCCAGAGGGCAAGGACATGACAGGGAAGGCACACTTAATTTAACATTCATCACCCAGGATCACAATGAACAAGATGGTGGTCTATATAAATCAATATAAGAAATAAATATTGTGTGTTGTCAACTGTATTTCATAATACAGTATTATCATTAAAACTTTGCCTTCTAAATGTTCATTTCACAGCTTAATTGATGAGAGTTTAAATGAATTAATCATGTCTGGAATTCAAAGCTTGATTAATTCAGAATTCAATTCCCCATCCCCCTTATTTAAAAAAGAGTTTATGTAGTTTAATCTATTTTGTACATGAAAGAAAATAAAAATAAAGCAATCTAAATTGCTACTTCTCCTCTGTTATTAGGTCAGGAGGTATGGTGGTCATGTGGATCTGGGAAAATGTCAATGCCTTGTTATGAGATGGGAAGTTACTGACAGCTTGAAAGTGGCAGGGATCTTCCACTTTCTGAAGAGGCCATCCCTGGATCCAGTGGGGTTGGATAACTATTGGCCAGACTCCAGCCTTCTCTTTGTATGGAAGATTGTTGAGCTGGTGATGGCAAATGAGTTTTGCAGCACCCAGCAGGAAGCGGATTATCTGGACCCTTCTCAGCTGGAGTTCAAGCCTGGGTCTGGGTTGGAGACAGCATTAGTCACTCTCTTGGATAAGAGCCTCCCGGTGGAGATTAACCTAGCCCTCTTGTTACTGACATTTTGGAACTTGCTGAAGACAGAGTTGTTTCTTAGAACCCTCCCTTAATTTTATGATGCCATCTTTAGTTCTCTCTTTTTTTCACTTTTTTATTTTGGTTTGGTATTGTTTTTATAGTTTTCATTTATGAAATTCTTATGTGGTTTAACTTGCTATGGTGGATGTTTCATATTGTTTTATCACATTCTATGTAAGCCACTGAGTGTCTTTTTAATTGTGATAAAACAAATAATTTAATGTAATAGAAAATGTATCAGAGATGATATCCCTACCTAATCATGATTAACAATGCATTGCTATTTAGTAAGTTGTTCCTGGCCTTCTTATAACAGCTACATTTCTTAAGTTTACAATCTGTGGCCTATTGGGGGACATCTTTAATTGTGAGCCACCCAGAGTTACATTCTGGGGGAGATGGGCAGCATATAAATTTAACAAACAAACAAACAAATAAATAAAATCAAATCTCTGGGGTCTTGAAACAGAAGAGATCTCTGGCTCTGAGGGTGGACAAAGAAGACTGTTCACCCAAATGTAAATTTTTATATCATCGGTTCCTGTGAAAATCTCCAAACCCCTTGCATTTCTGACATAGGATTTCCATAGATGGTAACCCTGGTACCATTAGAGATAAAAACCAAGGAAAGGCAGTATTGGTTTGCCATAGCATGGATAGACTGAGGCAGGATTGGGAGGATATGAAGCCCTCTCGGACTTCATACATGCCTGAAACATGGCTCATGCAATTTATGCCAGCCTGAAGTTGCCAGATCCACTCGCTTCTGTTTCTCACTGGTGGTCCTCCCTGCATAACTGATCTGAAACTATCACTGTATGATGATTGTATGAGGGCAGCAGCACTACTAGCCTCATTGCTAAGGCATGTTAAAAAAGGTCAGCAGGGATATTTTTGGCTCCATTTCAGGAGGGGCGGGGGGGAAGCACATCAATGGAACAGTGAAGATGAGTCCTCTGTGTGACTTGTGCAAATCAAGCACATTGTGCTTGACATTCAGAAAGTCTTCTTCTAGACAGTCACCTTCTCTACTTTGTGGCATGGTAAATCCCAATTATTTTGCTTTCAATCATGTTAACTTATCAGTTCTTCATTTGGCAGGTTAATATTACCAAGGACATTTGGTGGGAGGTGTAATGCTTAAAATAGTGCTGGCCTAAAATTTCACCATGTGCTGTGCACCCTGATTATTGTTTCTGAGAAGAGAATCCTGAGCTAGATAAATCTGGGGAGGGAGGTGTGATCCAGCAAGGAGCTGTTCAAATGCTCTTACTCTAGGGTAGAAAAAAATGTAATAGATAAGGTCAATATTTGGAAAGGGGCATGTTCTATTACAGAAGACCATCATCAGCATCATATGTCGTTGCCTATCCTACACCTACAGATATTAACACGCCTATACATTTGGCTGCAGCAAAGACTATCATCTGAATTTGTTTGTGAGAGCACTTTTATGTCATTTCTTTTAAGTACTGAATTACTGATGCTGACTTGAGAATACCATCTGACAGGCAGAAATGCCACATTGGTAAGCAGTGCTGAAGTTCTGGAAGAACTGGGAACCTAATTCCCATTTATGCCTTTGAGACTCCTTCTTAATGAAGGCTTCGTTGCTGGACTCCACAGCTCTTTTCTGTCATTCACTTCTCAGTGTGATCTCTCAGAAGCTCTGAGAGATTTCAGATGCAGGTGGGTCAGAAAGTGCACACAAGTAAAGCCTTGACTACAGCACTGTAAAACACAGTCTGGGCATGTGTAAGCAGAGACTTGAGCAGGTTTTTTTTTTCGTCCTTACACAGAGAGAGAGAGAGAGAGAGAGAGAGAGAGAGAGAGAGAGAGAGAGAGAGAAACCTGGAGGCTTGGTTTGCATGAGAAACATGACAAAAGAAGCGGGAGCTTTGGCAACCTCCCTGGAGCTCATTGGAACATTAGATTATTCACTTTCCCAACTAATCAATAATTGTCATAATTAAAATTGATAGCTGCAAATAACATGACTGAGGACCAGTGCCAGAATACTGATTGTGCATTTGGCTTGGGAAAATGGCGGCCGGAGGGGAGGCAACCATGGAGCACTTATTTTCCAATTTGCTTTTAGCTGGGTGCAAATTGCTTTAGCTATATCCAGCTGATTTAGACCTTGCCTAGAGGTACACGAGATTAATTGGGAGCCACACTTTCATTGCTTATAGAATAGACTCTGTAATTGGCGAGATTTGTTAGTGCCAGTTATAAAATAACTGGAGACTCCTGCTTTTCAGTTTGCCCCATTATTACTCTTTCACCACAATGTGTGTGTGTTGGGGTGGGGTGGGGTGGGCTGGGGGGAGGGGGAGGGGAGGGGGAGGGGAGGGAAGGGTGAAACAATTAGAACCTTTCAAAGCACTGAAATTGCTTTTAATTCTTCTTGTAAAACCCAGCAATGTGACTGTGGTCAATATTTCAGGCAAGCAAACATTAGCACACATATAGTATTGATTTCCACATCAGTTCTTACCTCAGGCTGAAAAATATTTCATGTACACCATGCAAGAGGAAAGAAGGTCTTTGTTGCAGCTCTAGATATGTGGGGCGAGAAACTATTCTCTGTGTGAACAACTTTTCTGGAGTTGTGTGGCAAGCTGTAGGTAGGATTTAAGCAAAATTCAGATTTAGGTAGACTTTCACTCACTCTCTCACACAGCATTTCAGAAAGAAAAAAAATCCTCCTATCACAATTAAGTACCAATGGAGAGTGGTCTTTCTGTAGATTATAGCATATGGGGGGCAGAGGGTTAACCCTTTCTTCCCTGTCTCCACAAATATCACAAAAATGTCTTACTTCCTCCTCCTCCTCCTCCTCCTCCTCCTCCTCCTCCTCCTCCTCCTCCTCCTCCTCCTCCTATTATTATTATTATTATTATTATTATTAAAATCCTTCTGGGAAGGATATAACAACCAATGGTGTTAGATCTATGGTCAAAAGGTAATGGCTGACACTCAAGCTGAGCAACTACATGGATACATTCATGCAGTTTTCTTGGCAGCAATATGGAAATGGTTTGCCACTGCCTATATTACTATTTGGGGGGAAAACATGCCTCTTTTTTCCCTTGTCATTTGTCAGAAATTTGACAAATCTGAAATTTGTTGTGGCTTTCTACTATGAACAAGCTCAACAGTGACACAATCCAGAAAATCAGGTTGTTAAGGCCCTCTATCAGCACTTAGTCATGTCATTGTATGAATAAGATGGTTTTCTAGATGGTTAATCCATGTACATGCTCAAATGCATTTTACTGAAAGTGAAGTTCCAGCAAGCTATTAATTGTCAGATACCAGCACACACATAAAGCTGGTTGTGTGTGCTGAGTGTGGTCAGGGGAAGGAGAATGGAGACCTGGATCTGCTACTATTGTTTAAAACGAGATTCATCAAATGCAGACGATAGTTATATTAAGCACAACTTTGGGCCCAGCATGTGTCAAGCTTTTTACTGTCTCTCAGGGAGCAGCTTAAAAGCTGTTACACAAGTGTCAGGGGCAAAACAACATTTTGTAGATATTGCAACAAAAGAATTGCCACCTAATTATGAAAAGACATATGGATATGCAAAAAAATCACACTTATTCCACCCAATATTATTTTTAACAATGTGGGCTGAATGGCTTGCAGTTTCGATGATTAGAAAAAAAATAGATAATTTTTATAACCATAGAGTAAGAGATAACTTGGTAATCATTCTTGTATTTGCTGCAAAGGAAATTGGAAGCTTCTTTCTATTTCTTTTTAGCATTTCTTTCTGTACTTTTGTCTTTTTCTCTTTCTCTTCCTTTCTTTGTTTTCTTTATTCTGTATTAGTTTTTGTTAGTTTTTATCTTCTCTTTAAAACCTTAAGTAACATTTACACTCCCCCCCTCCCCCCCCAAAAAAGGACATGCATGGGGTGGGAGGAGCAGCAGCAGCCAGACAGGGCAGGAGACAGTGCTGGAGAAAGCAATCCTGCTGGCCTTGAAAGTGTCCCATTTCAGGTGCTGAAGTAAAAGTCAACTATCAGTCCATTTGGCTTCCCACTGTGGAGTGGCAGTGAAGGAGACCATTTCTTTGCCACATGCTAGAATTGCTGCCCTGAGGAAGCTTCAAGCATTTGATCAACCACAATTCACATGATACTAAAATAAAAAATGAAAGCACTTGAAAGAAGATATGCATAACAGTAATCAGGAAAAGCATTATTTTGTCCAGGGCTATAAATGAGGTGCAGGTGCAGGAGGTGCAATATATTATTACAATAGAAGGTAGTACCTAGCTAACCTTGGCTGATCACAAAAGGCTAAGCAAAGTTAGCACCAGGAAACCTCCAATCTTTAGGCTGATTGAAAAGTTGAAAAATAATACAGAAAGATGGATGGATGGATGAATGAATGAATGATGTGCCATCAATTGGTATCAACTCTTAGTGACCACATAGATTTTCTCCATGATGACCTGTCCCTAACCTGGTCTTTTGGGTCTTTCAAAGTTACACTCATCACCACTGTAACAGAATCCATCCACCTTACTTCTGGGCATCCTTTTCTTTTCTTTCCTTACTGTCCAAACTAAGATAATTTAAACCTGGTCATTTGTGCCTTGAGTGATAACTCTGATTTGATTTGTGTGATGATCCAATTGTTTTTTTTTTTGGCTGTTCACAGCATTCTCAGGAGTCTTCTCCAACAACAAAGTTCAAAAGCGTCAATAATGTTAGCCATATATGCCATTATAAATATATAATTATAAAACTATAAATTATAAATAAATACAGTACATACATTGACTTCTCCTGCACAGCTTGAATCGATACCTTTGCTGTTGTCACTAAAGTGATCTTCTGTCTCCATTATCTTCCTATATTGCTGCTGCCCAATGTAGGTGCCTGCTTGCTTTAGCTGGGCAACTGGGATGGCCTTCGTGCCTTGGGTGACCCTGCTGGGAATATATAATCTTGGCATCCACTATATTCACCCATTCCTTCCAGGAACAACCCACTACCCCCACAATGAGGCAGCACAGAAGGATTGGGGGGGGGGCATCCAAAAAGGAGGCAGTGGCAAATTGCTTCTGGAAGTGTCCATGTGGTCACAAAGAGTCAAGTTTCAGCAAAGAGAGGTTTTTCATACTATTTTTAATAAATAATTTAATGAGTTTTGTTCTTATATAAGATGGCATGAAGCAGATTTTTAGGGATGACTAAGAGCTTCTTGAGAAAGGAGTAGTTAGCCAATTTAAGCCTCTCTCTTTTCCATTTTCTGGAGTGCCTGAATGTAACAACTCGAACTGCTTTATAGCTAAGAAAAGACAGATGTTTTTGTGTTTCTGTTGTCTGTGAGGCCAAAGCTTGTGCATAAGGAGATATCTGTCATCAATGCCAAAACAACATCCTTCCTGTAATCTCTACCCACCCATTCTGTCTAAGTCCTGGGGCATCTGGGAGTAGCTAGGAAAATATGTTTCTACAACCCTTTCAAGATCTTCTGTCAAACTGCTTAGGGACAAGGTAACTTCTAATTTCCTGTCTCCCCAGATTCCCTCTCTCCATATTTCATTAGAAAAGGACAGTGTCTTTATAGTTGCAGAATACTTAGAAGTGCCCAACAGCTAGTAAGCTACTTCCTTAGTGGCATATCTGCAGATCCCTAGATCCATTATATATGGGTATTCATAACTTTGTGTTTTCAGAGCGAGGCAGAGCAACTCTTTTCTTTCTTCATTAAGATTGGGTGTTACTGGATACCAATAGAACCTAAACTAAATGTATTCAGTCCACATTTCCATTTTTGAATTGACCTCCCCAAACATCCACACCAATTTTTGTATATCATCCTTGTGCAGCATTGACCCTGATAAAGATGCCTGGAAAACTCAAAATGTGAGCACTCTTTAATGTATTGCCTTAGCCACAATGAAAGTATTACCTGGCATGAATTCTGGATTATACTGTTCATTTCTTTTCCATTGTACTCCATTGCATGATTCAGAATGGCTGATGACAGTTTTGTGAGTGGTAGAAATGCAACTATGGGGTGGAAATGGGAACCCATTGCACAACTGGTTCTTTCATTTTCTGCTGGAATAATAGCTGTAAATAACATTATATTGATGAACATATATTATCTGTTTTGTAGTATAAGGTTTTCTAAAAGAATCATTATTAAAACCAGTGCGGTTGTCTGCTGTGAACAGCTTTTTGAGACCCATGATAAATTTTAGCTAGCTGAAGTCTCAGCAGGTCACAGCAGGATCTAAATAGGAAACCTCCAAGGAATACTGGGCTGTAGACCTGACTAAGAAATAATAACAGTAACAACAACAGTCATCGTCATCTCAGAAGAAGGTAACGGCAAACTACTGAGACTGGTTTGTGACTGTGCAACTGTGAAATTATGAGCTAAGTTTAACCAGATTTTATCTTTTTCACCAGCTGAAACCATTCACTTACCTGATTGCATTTAAAAATGTAGCATGCATTCCCTGTTGTTATTTATTATTTGTGATTATTTCATTAGCTGCTTTTGATATTTGTACCATGAAAATTATAACTGAAACTTATTAAAATAAGTTATATTTTCGATGATCATATGTGGATGCCCTAAACCAGTGAACAACTGTGCATTTAACACTCACATGTAACAACCCAGCTCACCTGGGAAGGCACTAATATTCCTTCCCGCACACACATCTGGAAAAACAAAACAATTCCATTACTCTCCGTTTCCTCCTTTATGAATGTCACAGAGAACACTCATGTTAAATGTGACATTAAATACAAAAGAAAGTTCATTGTGTATTAGACAATATAGTCAGAATGTTTGATGCAATGAGGAACCCAAAAGGGAAAAATAAACGAAAGGGCATGGGACACAAATGTGCTTGCCACAAAGGGACTACAAAATGAAATAAAAAAATAGCCAAATGCTACTTGTGAAGCACATCAAAGTTGCTGTAAGAACAGCAATCAGCATTCTATTCTTAAGCTTTTCAGTTTTGCATGAAAGATTTCAAATGATAATATATCCTGCTTTTACTAGAGTTTGCTTATTGTTCATGTTCATAATTTCTAAGAGTTGTTTGAAAAAAGATTTCCAAGTTCTAGTCACTTCATTCTGGTGATAATATTCTAAAGATGTATCTCTAAGTCACATAACTTGCTAAGCACTGCCCTTTCATTTCCATGGAAAGTGTAGGTATAGAGAGATAGAGATGTATTCAAGTGGTTCTCAGTTAATGACCACTCGTTCATCAACCATTTGAACTTGCAGTGGTGCTGAACAAGTGATACTTATGACTGGTTCTCAAATTTCCAGTTGTTGAAGCACCCCTGTAGCCATGTGATCACCATTTATAACCTTCCCTGCCATCTTCCCACAGGCAACATCAATGGAGGAGCCGGTAGAAGGTTGCAAATGGTGATAATATGAGGTCCTCGCTTAATGACTTGCACAGTCCTCACTTAACAGTGGTAACCAGGGACTGTTGAAATTGCTGTTGCTAAGTGGTGAGGTCATGTGATACCCATCCTGTCTCTCTCTCTTGCTTACTCTTATACCTACAATTTTTCTTCTTTGCTGAACTTCTGAACATGGAGCAAAATACAGTTGCTACTTGAAATCAAGTACTGGATTTGGAGTGAATACTAAATAATCTAGAGATTATTTAGATAGGATTTAAACACTAATTACTGTATGGAAAAAGAAATGAATGAGCACAAGTCGAGAAACTCAAGTCCCTTTAAAAAAGAGCCCCAAATCCCCACATTGATCATCTGCTGGCTCTGAAAGAAACTGTACAGTAAGTGATCTGCCTGCTTTAGAGTCTCCAAAGACATTGGATGTGCTGGATTCTGACACCCACTTCCCTCTCCACTTTTCTCTTTTCTGGAAGCTTACAAGAGTGTGGCTCTCCCTCATTTGAGTTTTTGGATGGGATTGGAGTGAAAGGTGGGCATTACAGAGACCTCTCAAGGATGCTAGTTTGGAATCTCTGGTTGACCAGTACTTTTTAACAGCACAGAAAGTGTATACATATCTTGTGCCAGCTTAGCTTTGATTATAGCAAATTAGATTCACTTAGATCTGTGTTTAATTATGTTTTTCTCCTAAATTTTCAGATATTATACAAGTAAAAAGAGAGAAGAAAAGCAGAGATGTAAATGCATTTCAAGCATCTAAACAGAAGGTGAACGATCTTACATGGTATGGGCAGGCAGAGATGAGAAGTGGCCAGTATTGGGCATTAGCTTCAAAATAAACTGATAATGCTAGTTATTGCTTTTAACTGCATTAAGAACAGGAATCAGGGAGCAAAGAAAGATACTATTGGATTTCTGAGTTGGCTATTAAGATACTGTTTGGACCATGTTGATATGGAAATTGTTGAAAGGTGACCAAATCTAAGTGGGGTCATTTGACTGGCTTTGCTTTCAGACAACCAATGATCCCTTCCATGCTATTAACATTTAGAATGTTTTTGGCCTCATTCCAAAGCACTCCAATAGAAGTTTTTTGAAACGAAAATGTTGTTACCTCTTAGCCAGAGAGGGACAGCTAATGTGCGCTAGTGGCCAAGGAAGTAACTTGGCACCAAAAGGAAAACTGCACCTGCGTTAAAAGATGAAGAGTGGAGAAGAAACTGAGGAGGTTTATAGTATGCTGAGATGCTCAAATATTTCCACCAGCATTAGCCCTTTAAAATAGCTATAAACCTCTTTGAAGGAGAGTTGGAATATTCTCTCAGCTGGTCTAAAGGACCTTAATGATGCTCTGAAGGAAGCTCTACAGTTTCCTTTCTCAGCCAATCCCACTATAGGATCCCACAGATCTTATTCTCAAGATCTAATTAGCTTAAATATCAACTCCTCCCTGAAAGTTGATCCACTTCTTAGCCTATTCTATCATCTGAAGATGATTGTAGTACTAACAGGGAGAAGATGAGGACACTCAAAGCAGAACTTGTGAGTTTGGGTATACTGAGCTACCCTCCATATATGCACATTTAACATCCACATAGGAAATTACTGAGCAAATGATCAGGGCAGATTGGATGGATTCCTTTGGCTTGGCAATGGGAGGCCATGAAGGTGGCATATAACCAGGCTGAAGACACACAGAGAATAGAGTGCCAAGATTGCTAAAGGGATTTGGTGTGGCTTTCTACAAAGTTTTAGTCTTCTGCCCAATCCTCCAAGAAGCTATACTGTACATGGAATATATTGGCCTCTTCCTAGTGGTTTGGCAAAGAAACCCAGTGGCCTTTTGTTTGCAATTGCTGGCATCAGTGAAGGTTCATCTTGTTTTCCATCAATTATTGCTTGTGCGGGAGTTGCCCCTCCTGCCACTTATGGATTAGAATACCTCCTCCAATCCTGGTGGGCAGGGAGGAAAAGTATGAAGTGAAGGCTATTCTGGACACTATTTGATTCAGTGGAAGGGCTATCCAGAGTAAGAGAGACCGTGGGAGAATGCCACAAACATGTATGTCCTACGACTTGCATGCCAGTTTCATCTGCAGTTCCCAGGGAAACCCCATGCACATGAACTGCCACTGTTATAAGGCCTTGAATGTATTAGGATGGACAAGACTCTGAGTTTCCTGGAGTGGAGAGTTCCACAGAACACAAAGGAGCCCAACAAGGAGATGAGGAATCTTTTCCAGCTCCATCTACTTCGGGATTGCAAGACTGATGGAGTAGGATGCAGGAACATCCAGAAAGCGTTGAAGAAACTCAGTCTAAGCAGCAGAAGGAACAGGGTGGGGAGTAACTGCTCATTGTACAGCTGAATTATAGAACTTGTCTAGTGATCTACGGGAATTGCCAGCAGAGTAGTGAATCTGCAATTTGTTCTCACGGCCTGACCTGGAGTTTTTCATTTAGGGAGATGCCTCCCTAATCTGTTGAAGTAAAAGAAAGAAGAGGAGGTAAGTGTAATTAGGCTTGTAAGATTCTGTTATTATAGTCAATCTCAATAAAAGTAGTTTTAGCCCTCCTATGGAGTTGATTTCTTGGTCTGGGCCCTGCAGTGTAGGGTCCCTCAGGGTTTGGGTCTCTCACCACTTCTCTTTCATATCTACATGAAACTGCTGAGAGAGGACACCCAACAGTATGGTGATGATTCCCAATTATACATCTCTACTGATGGTGGGCCAGGTGATACTGCTCAGGTGCTGACCCAGTGCCTGGAGCTGTGAGGTTTTGATTGGGGAGGAACCAGCTATGACCCAATCCTAGCAAGATGGAATGCTCCGGGTTTTTGGCTTCCTTGGATCTAGTGAGGTGACATCTTTAACCCCTGCCAGGTAGCACTGCCCTGGATAGAGCTTGTACACAATTTGGGGTTTTTCCTGATCTTTCAGCTTCTGCCCAGGTAGCAGCCATGACTAAGTGGGGCTTTGCACATATCCATTTTGTGTGCCAATTGTGCCCTTTATTGGAGTGGGAGGCCTTGCTCATAGTCACTTATACACTGATGACTCCCTAGTTGGATTACTGCAATACATTCTACATGGGGCTACATGGGGAAGTTACAATTGGTCCAGAATGCAGATCCAGGCATGCAATTTTGAGTGCCTGGCAGTCTGCTCATATAACACTGCTGCTGTGTGAGCTGTACTGGCTTCCAATTTTTTTATGCATGCAATTCAAGGTGCTAGTTTAAAGCCCTGTATAGCACAGGACCAGGTTATTTGCAGGAGCACCTCTGTCTGAGGGTATCTGCCCATTCCACCAGATTAGAAGAAAGAGTCCTTCCCTTAAATATGGTCTTCTAGCAGGACCTAGGAGGCATGCTCTTTCTGTAGTGGCTCCTGCCTGTGGAACACCCTCCCGTCTGAGATACAGCCGGCCCATGCATTTAGGAAGTTTGGGGGAAAGGCTGGAGCTGAGCAATTGGAACCTCCTAACCTTATGAAAGGCCTTAAAAAGCTGGTTCTTCCCCCAGACATTGGGTTGGCAGGTGAGGTTGGAGTTTTGAGAACTGTAAATATCAATGTACGGAGGAGTGTCTGTTTTGGGGCACTGGAAGATTTGTGTGTTTTTTTTAATGGCAGTTTTATTGTTCTTTGTTCTGTTTTACTGCTGTATTTTGTGAGCTCCCCAGGATTATTGTACATATAAGTCCAATAAATAAATAAATGCTATGAGTAAAAATGATCTGACAATTCAAGTAAGTGAAGAACAGCCTTTGCTTCAACAGGAATCCTTCACACAATAACACAGTATATAACTAGTGTTAAACCACATTGTCTATTAGGGTTATATCACTTTATTGAATATACAAATTATATGCAATTCTGATCTAGTTCATCAGCTTGATATTTCCAAAGATCTTGGAAGGTCCAGAAGAGCCTTATCTAAGATAACATGCCTTCTCCACACAAGCTGGCTTCAAATCCTATGGGTGATTTACTGTCACTGGCACTGGGGACTAGGCAGACAGATTGTTCATCCCCGACAGGAGTATCATCATGCTCCTAACCTGGAACATAGCTTGCTAGGTTTCCAAAAGAGGTGATATCTCATTTATGGATGATATAATTATGCTTGATATTATATAGATATAGCAGTCCAAATTGAACTGAACCACTTCCTGAGTTTTGCTGGCTTCAATGAGTGAAAGAAGATGTATAGAAGAGAGATGCTCAAAGAAATACATAGTTTTGTGGATAAGGTGGATCTGTCAAATTATTAGCCAATCAGCCTACTTAGTGTAATTGGTAAATTTTATACAAGGCATCTCTCCTTCAAATGCTGGGGTTGTTTAGATAGTGAAAACAGCTTAGTGGAAAGTAGGCTGGCTTTCGCATGGATTGATTTATAGTTGGTAGGGCTTAATTTGTCATTATTTGGCTGAGAATGCTTTTGTTGATTTTATATAACATTGATGTTTTATCACAGATAGGCCTATGTCTATAAGGACTCTGCCTCTGGGAGACACTTCAATCTAAGTTCTTGAGACCTAACTTTGCAGGTCCTCTATGGGTTCCCAGTGCTAGTTTTTCCCTGGAGGCATTTTCAATAGAAGCCCAAGGTCACTTAGCCCCACTGACTTAGGTTATTTTCACTCAAGTTGGAAGAAGACCTTGGAGGTGGAACTACATAACTATGGTCTGTCTATCTTCAGGTTTTCCCAAAGCTAAAGAGTTATTAGATGACAAATAAAGGGACATTGGCTTAAGGAGAGATTAAACTAAGAACAACTCTTGCTTTGAGAAAGGAAATCTAAGCAAAGCTTTTGCTCTGGCTAAATAACTATACAACTTTGAGATTGTAAAATATGACAGCTCTTCATCTTAGCTTGTTTCAGCACACTGTCTTCAGCTTACTGGAACAAGATATCAGTGCATTCCCTTTACAAAGAGGCTGTGCCCCTGTCATTCAGGAACAGTTGAAACTGTGTGCCTTATACTATTATGTTGCCAATATTACAATAGAATTGGTCACTTGTATTTAATTCTAATCTTAAATAAACTCTAGCAGGTTAGACTAATTTTGTATATTTTGTCTTCTCATAAACCATAATGGTGATGTTACTTTTAAAGTTACCAAATTCTGTTTTGGAGCTTGTATTGTTAAGAAACAAATGGTGAAATTTATCCATTTTTACTCCATCTGACTGCATAAATGTATTGGTGTATAAATTCACTGCTATAAATTGATTGAGGGATGGGTGATGTTTCTTTTTAAATTGGTTTTTTAAAATACATTTTTATTATAGCTCATGGTGAGATTAACAAACCCCAATAAAAATAAACAGTGGTAATATAATTATTTTTTCCATTATGGGAGTTCTTAATAAATGTTTTAATTGCGGCTGTTGAATGTGTTTGCATGTGTGTAAGGGAAAGAAATGTGTGTGGATGCTAGAAAACCTCTCTTTGAGGACTGCTACTAGCTACTAAGGCAGGGGTATACAACCTTTTAATAGGCCAAGAACTGCATTTGACCATTAAGTGGTACACCAGGGGTTGTACTTCAAATGGCTGTAGAGGGGTCCCAAACAAAAGCTAAATCTAACTGCATTTAATTTCCATAACATTCAATAGATTTAATATGCTTTCTCTTCTTTAATAATTGTTCCCTTCTGTCACATTAAGGATTACAATTTTGCAGCTACTTTGACCTTGTTGGGAAATTGCTGTGGGCAATTTCCAGTTTGGTTTGTACCCAGCACCCTCTCTCTATCAGATCAGAGCAAGCACACATGCCACTTAGTTCAGCTAGCCAAAATATAGCTTAATTATTAAACATCAGCAAACAACAAAAGAGTTCATTGATAAAATAGGACAAAGGCAGGCAATAGCAGGGAGAGAGACGTGAACAATGGGCAAGAGATAAAGAGACCGAGAAGTTATCAAGAACAATTTATATGGCATTTCTCTCTCTTTCTCTTGCTCTCTCTCACAAAGAGAGAAAGTTCACACACAGAATTTTCCAGAGCCGCTGGAAACAATCCTGCTTGTAATTATCATGGAAAGTCCCAAAGTGAGTGGCCTTGGGTTATTTCAGCCTTAACTCTTTGATGTGCATCATGTCAGCAGAACAGAGAGGGAAAGTAGAACATCAATTGAACCTTCCTTGATTCTGCATCATAAAACAAATAATTTGGAGGAAGGGGGTGATATAGCCAATAGTTTTGAGGACCATTACATGACATGTCAGAGGTTTCATTTTGCAGATGAGTGGGGCAGGGCATTTTGAGGGGGTGGGGAGTTCTTTAAGGGATGAAACTTTGAAGAGTTTTGTTCCTTTAACTTCCTCCTGCAAAACTCCAAACATGCCCCTCCCCCATCAAAAAAGGTGGTGGTGAATATTTTGGACCTTCCATTTTGAGAGAGAGTTCAAGGAGTTGGAGAAAGGATAGTAATGGACCACCTATAGCACCTGGGACACCCTTTTTCACCCCAGCTATAATATTTTCCTCTCTATGATTAATAGTTGTTTGGGCAAATATGATTCATTCTTAGGAATCTACGTGCAAGAAATGGATAAAGAATTTCTAACCCCTATGGTGTCCATCCAAACTGGGTGCCAGCTTGGACTGCAGTCAAGGTCTAGCTTTAATTTGTGCTGTTTCACAAATTCCACTCTTCATTTATGCTCTCTTTAGCATGAATTATAGTATTTTCTGATTTAAAATGAAGCATATTTTACCAAAGTAAGGAAAAAAACAAGTAGTTTTTCAGCTTCATTAATTAGATTGTGGAATTATAGAATTCAAAGCAGAAAACGTTGGGCTATTATATCTGGATGGTAAAACTCCACATTACTTGCGGTATCTCTTTGCTGCCATCTAAGACCATCCAGATTTTTGCAGTCCCCATATGATAATTCTGTAGAAAGCATAAGGCAGGGTTTTTTTTGTTTTTTCCTTCTTTTCTATTTTTCCTTTACTTTTTTTCTTCTCACATTTTTAGCTTTCTCTTTTATTTCTTCTTCTTTTCTTTTTCTTACTTTATATTAGTTTGTATTTTTTATTTTAAAAATCTTCAATAAAAATTATATAATAAAACAAAGTCTGAGTTAGCTTTGTAGTTGAGTGATGACCTGAACCTGGTTGAAACTAGGAGACCAGCAGTTCTAGTCCTGCCTTAGACACAAAGCCAACTGGGTGACCTTGGGCCAGTCACTGTCTCTCTTTAGCCCTAGAAAGCAGGCAAGGGCAAACCACTTCCAAAAAATGTAGCCAAGAAAACTGCAAAGGCTTGTCCAGGCAGTTGCCAGGAATCAACACTGACTCAAAGGTGCTTGCACGCGCGCACACACACACACACACACTTGCTGTTCTGATGAGGTACCAGGTTAAGAAAGGGAGTGCTAACAGGTAAATCATTTTTTCCCCTGATTTGAAATGCTCATGTATTGCTTATAGTACTTGATATACAGGTGACATCCCTGGATAGTGCATATTTTTTCCCTTGGTTTTGCTTATTGTTATGTTTTTTTTATGTTTGTTTAGTTTTTGTATTTTGTTGTACTTAGTCTTCTTTTTGTATTTTTGTGTATTTTTAAAATAGCTTACAATAAAATAATAAAAATAGCTTACAACAAAATAATTAAAAAACCAGGTAAACCATATGGATTAAAACACAACACAGGAATAATTTGAATCCTTTCTTCTGGGTTCAAAGATATTACAAAACTCTAAATATTGTTTACTTCGTTCATTAAGATAATTCATTTTACTTACTTTTGGGCAGTTTTAAATCTTACTGTATCAGAAATACCAGAATCGTTAATGCTCCCAGAGTGAAAATCAATGACACATTTCAATATAAGTTGAAATTATATTCAATATAATTTAAGGTTTTATTAGGCATACAGCATCCTATTGTCTGGGAATTTGGTCCACAAAGTGTCCCACAATGATATTCTTTTCAGCTACCTCTTTCTTGGTGAAATTTAAATTGTAGAGCATTAATGCCTACAGTTAGCATCTAAATATTCAGGAAAAGATGAACAGGTCAGCATTGCTAAATCAATAATTCTCATTGCTAGTCATTAAAGTTTGACTATAGCTCTGCAAAACCACAAGGACAGGAATGCTAATGTTAATTCCATTATAAGAATATAGAGAAGTAATTTATTACATTTATCATCTGATTCTTCATTTTGAGGTATTATAGGCACTTTGTGTTAGTAACATTTTTATATAAGGTTTACACAGCTTAAACATTATTTGTCATCTAAGATATGAGATTAATGCTTAAACATATAACCTAAAATTTTTTGTTAGGAATCCTTCATTCTTACGGATTTTAAAGCAAATTTTAAAAAATAAAGTTCTGTCAAGAAATCAAATTGAACAGCCAACGAACCTTTTTAACTGGTGAAGGTTGTAAGTCTGCTGTATAGTATTTTCTGCTTTCCAAAAATACTATGTTTTAATGCTTTAAAAGGAATTTAAGCTGATAAAGATATAAAAGGAATATTGATCAGGAAGAATATTGGTAGAGAAATTGAATGGACTTTTTGTCTTCTCATTGTTGAAGATGTGGGGAAAGAGCAGTTAAGCCATTCTGACTGAGGAAGTAGGTCAGGAAGGTTATTCAGAATTCAAAATACAAAATTCCATTACTTTAACAATACTCAGGAATTGTACAATATCCTCTCAAGAATAATTGTCACTGAATTGAACAATTCTTATTAAGAATCTTTGGTAGATTTTTAATGTTCCAGTTCCATGAAGGAGTTCAAGGTGCCATATAGTCTTCTGGTTTTTTTCTCAAACAATAATCTCCTGGGGTACTTCAAGCTGAAGGTAAGTCACTTAATGAATTTCAAGGCTGTGGGGAACTTGAACCTGAGTCTCTCTTAAGTCTAATATCTTAACTACTACATCCTATATACAAGAGTTACTTGTATTTTAATTATTTAAATCAGCTCTTGGTCAGATGGTAGGTAAATTTTACAAAAAAGGATCAAAGAAAAAATATGGGAAATTAAGAATTCACCATGTTGAACTACAAGTTGGCTGTATCTCTTCAAACGTGGTGAGATAATAGTAAATAAGTGTAAAAAATACGAATTCATCCCAGTGTGGATTTGGCTGAAAGTGCTGACATGGGACAAAAGAGATCCAGATTCCGGCCTGCCTTTGGCTATGTAAATTCATGGGATGGGTCTCAGTCATGTGATTGTTGTGGGAAAACAGGAGAGGGGTGTTGTATGTGCCATGAGTTCCTGGAGGAACACAGGCTACAAATCTAACAAATACATTAATGTTCTATATTACTTTTCCCCCAAGAAGCATAAAAGAACACATATATGGTTCAACATCCCACTTTATCCTCACAACAATTCCATGGGACGGATAAGTAATCAAGTCTGTCCAAAAGTCACTTAGTAGGGAGTGAATGAATAGAGATTTTATTTTCAACCTGATATTCTAACTGCTATATAATCTTGTTGTAATATGGGTAAGTTGGAAGAACTGTAAACTTGGAAAGAATAAGGCTGATGGAGTAGGAATCACAACACGTTAAGTCCATAGAGCAGCTGTTTTGGAAACACATTTTAGGTGTTTGGGTCTATTTTTACAGTGGGACTATTTTATTCTGGATGGAGGTTGTTTCTGGGATGAGAGCAGGAAAAAGACAAGGCCACGGGCAGCTGAGGCATGGGAACCACTGGGAAGATCAGCAGGTATTGGACCAATGCAATATTCTGCCTTGGCAGCTGCTGAGAGGAGAAGGGGTGACACCCACCAGTCCCTCTTCACCCTACCTGGAGTTTTTGCCCCAAACCTGGAACAACCAAAGCATTCTGGGTTTTGGTTCTGCTGCACTGTAGCTGGATCAAAATGGTTCAGCAGAGCTTCTGGAACATCAGTGTTTTGTTTTGGGTTTAAGACAATCTTTAAAAAAAATTCATGCATACCTCACTATAGAGGGAAGTAAAGAACTCATTAGTCATTCCAGTTCTGCTGGAGAAATAGTATTTCAACCAAGCGTCTGCAAGCTTTGCTACTCTGTGTGTGTGTATATACTTTTCATTTAAAATTATTTATATGTAGGCTCAGTCTTGATGATTGGAACATGTAAATTGAAGCAATAATTAAAAAAAAAAACCATTGTCATGGGATTGTTTCAGGGATTATTTTTAAATCAAAATCTTCATCTCTTTTATTGCTGATTTATTGTTATCATCAACATTCTGCATAGGATTAATTTTGCTTGTTAAACCGTATGTGGTAGATTATCTCCCTTTCTTGGAATTTGCCCTATCAGACGGCAATACTATGGAAAATGTGGGCTGGGTTCATCTATCGTTCTAATACAGGTTTTTTAAGTGTGACTTGCTGAATAAGACACAGAGGCTGGTTTCATTCAGTACGAAGCCAAAAACAAAACAACACGAAACCCCACACAACGGTTTAGTGCAGTGTTTCTCAACCTTGGCAACTTTAAGATGTGTGGACTTCAGCTCCCAGAACTCCCCAGCTAGCAATCTGGGAGTTGAAGTCCACATGTCTTAAAGTTGCTAAGGTTAAGAAACACTGATTTGTTGAACTGTTTGAAGCCTGTTTTTTTGCCATGAATAAACCATGAATTAAATGAACAAAAGAATCTGCAGTTTACATAAGACAAGAAAGCTAACAATATAAATATAAATATAAAAACATGTTATTTAAAATAGAAAGTGGATATTGGGGAAGTGCATAAGTCTGTGGCTTGTTCATTTGGCACTAAATTATCAGTATTATGTCCAAAATCATCAAGAACCTCTGTTATTTCTACTGTAAACTGTCACCAAGACAGATTTGCTATAGCTTTGCATTCAGTGATTTCACTTATATAGCTGGAACTCAACTCTTCATTGACATCCTGGCTCAAATGACGCCAGTACTTTGAAACTGTACAGATCACAGCTGCCCCAACAGTAGTCCAAGAACTCTGTTAAATTATAGATACAAATAAACAAACAATTGCAGAATATCCAAGCCCCAAAGAGGTATGCTTCTATTTAAAGGTTCAAGTAAGAGCTGTATAATGATAACCAAGGTTCCAGACATTTCATTCTTCCTCTTGAGGAAGCTTAGCCTTTCTCTTCAATTTCCATTTTTTCCCCCTCCTGACACCTTCAGCATTCCATCCCTAAACTCTGAAACTTTAATTACTCTCTTCTTCCCAACTTCTATTTCACTTTATCCCTAGAGAAGAAGAGACAACCCCTGTGATTGGGCAGCTCCAGCCCATTTCATCTTGAGGTAGCAGCATGAAAGGTAATCCTTCTTTTTAGCTGTAAATTTTATTCTAGAAGTCCTTTTCCAGACAGTTCTCTCAGACAGTTCCCAGTATCCCAAAGGGGACAGGCATGTCATTCAAGTCCATGTTATACTGTATTTCAGAAAGGAAAAGACAAAAGATAAGGTTTGAACTTTCTCTGTATTCTGTACTAGAATTTCCTTTCCCAAATTCTGATCAGGAGTTCTTATATAAATATGAGAAGGTGCTCTATGCTCAAAGATTTCCGAATAACCATGTGACACCAGAAAATACAAAAAACAGCATTTTTTTTAATTCTGATTGCCAAATTATTTAAGGCAAGTATAAAAATGAAAGCATTCAATATACATCTTACATAAAATAAACTAGATTACAGCATAAAACAAGTAACGAGGCAATGGCATTAAAGTCTCTCTTCTAAAACGGGATAATTGTAAACATTAAAAAAAAGACTGCAGGACTATTCAAGTAATAGAACAATCACAGACGTCTTCTGGTATGCAGGCTATTGGGTTATTTGCCATTCAAGATTATAAAAAAAGACATTTCATTATTCACAGATGCTCATTATTTTCCCATTTTAAAATCTATACATTATGTACAACACAGTTTTTGTGGTACTGGCAAGCCCATGCCTTCCAAATGTATATTTTTCACAATACACAATTACAATGAAACAGTTAATACAGTAACATTTTACACTGATGCATCTTAATAGGAGCCACCAAATAGACATCTAAATTGTACCAAAGTGTCATCGTCGTCATCACAGTTAGCCTCTATTGAGGTTGTGGGCAATATTAGAAGAGTATGCAAGTTTCAGGCACACAGATACATAACATTAGTTATTTACAATTTTAAAAAAGGAAGAAAGGAAGAAAAAAGGAACAAACAAACTTTTGTGGATAACGCTTTCTAAACAAGACAAATACACTTCTTTTCATTTACTTGTGTGGTTTACAACTTAGCATCAGACTCTTTGTATGAGCCTAATTACAGATACAAAAAAGTAAAGAATATATATATATATTTATATTTATATATATATAAGCATATATATATATATATATAAACAGAAGTCTAAATACAGCAACATTTGTTACTCTGAGATAAAAATCTGCAATTTACAAAAAAGAAATGACTGGTTTTTGCCTGCCATTAAGGCATTTCAAATTAACACCATGGAACTGATGTCTGTAATAAAGCGCTTATTTTCATGTGATCCAGTCACATGATGATGTATATTTCCAGATTTATCACTCTCTGAAAAGAAACAGAAAACAAGAGATCCTTTTAGAATATCCTATTTCTAATTTTTAAAAATCAACAATCTCAATAAGCAGGAAAAAAAAATACTGAGTTATGCTACAGCAAACTAGACAGATATTTAATTATCTGTTAATTAATGTGCATTTAATTATATATAGGGTTTCCATTTACTTAGAACGGTTGATTACTAATCCTGTTTAAATGCAGATACTATATTTAAAAATAAATGCTATCTCAAGTTGCCCATATTTCTTACAGGTTTATGAGAACATCAGAAAGATGAACATATGTACACATACACACACACGCACACAGCTAAAATCATACTCTGTGGAAATCTAAATGACTTGCTGTTACACGATGGACAAGATATGTTCACTGTTTCAGAAGAACACAGTCTGCTTCAGTGATCAATTAACTACGCTATGGTAACAGCTCCATGGAAAATGTTATGATGAGTAGAATAATGCTCTCATTAAACAGACAAAGCATCTTCCTTACAAAGACTGCCCTCAAAATATAGAACAAATTTTCCCCTTCCTTCCTTCCTTCCTTCCTTCCTTCCTTCCTTCCTTCCTTCCTTCCTTCCTTCCTTCCTTCCTTCCTATTAATACAGCTGAGTATAATTCACAATATTTACCTTCTTTGTGCAGGAAACATACCAGATGCAGATGCCTGAGCAGCCACCTGCTGAGTAGCAACAAGGGCAGCAGAGGTCAGCCCTGGAGAAAAGGTGAAATGGTATATCTCAGGACATGCGTGCTGGTACTCACAAAAGTCGACAATAGCTACAGACCTCCGTATTAACAAGACATGAATCAAATAGCACCATTATAATTTCCGCAGAAGGCATACCTAATTACTGCAAGAAAGCTGGAGAAATCCCTGCCTAGCTACTCTAACCAGCATGCCTTTTTAAGATTCCACCTAATAGGCATTTTATAAGGAAAGGAGGCATTCCGCCTTGTATTACTTTCCAAGTACTGCACTGCATGGTGCTAAATGGCTTGCGTGAATTCCTGAATAGGAAGCTCAGTAGAAATAATAGGCACCAAGAAACAAGAATCAAAAGTCACAGTGAGTTACAGCAACAACGTTATAGCTACTTGAAACATAATACTTGCATAATAGCTACTGTTTTAGCGTTTTTCTTTGTGAATGCATATCATATATCCCATAAGGCGTATGGAACCACTGAATTGCAGTCAGCACTTTACACAAAAGAAAAATTGGCAGGGCACTGAATGAACATAATGAGTTAACACTTTTTTGGCTACAAACATGATAGAAGCTCTTTAGGGCAGGTAAGAAAAATAGCCATTTAATATTAGTAGAACACAGGGAGACAGCAAAAAAGATATTTTCTGCTGCTCACTATTCACCTATCGCCAGTAATATATTATTTAATAAAAACAGTCTTGGTTCTGAAGCTATATGAACTAAAAAACTAAGAGGTCTCATTCTTGAATGCTACTGTCTCTCTGCCTTCCCCAATTTTTCTAAAAAAAAAAAATTCATATGAATCTACTCATATTGCTTACATAATCTCTGGATAAAAATCCTTTGGATTTTTAAAATCAATTTAATGTAAGTTCACACTGTTACCTGAAACACATATAACAGGCTATTTGGCTTATTAGCAGCAGAATCCTAATGATACCTACTCAATAGTAAGCCACATTGACTTCAACAGACTTTACTCCCTATCAGTACAAGAATGAGGTGTTTTGGAAGACGAAAGACCCTTCTACCTGCAGGAAACCAACTGACCCCCCCCCCCCCCCAAGATCTGTTAGCAGAGGTGCCCTATTGGCTAGTGTATCCTGGCAAAAGAGCTGAATAAGGAGAACAGAAGGAATGGACAAACCAAGGTTATGTCCAAACCTGATCAAGATTAACGGCATACTTGCAATGCCACCACAGAGTTAGGTAAGGCTGAAGGCAGTCTTTGAATCCATGGAAGCTCCAACACAACACACACACACACACACACACACACACACACACATACACACTCCAATTATCTAATTTCCTCATCTTCCTACAGCAATGCAGAGATCTGGAAATAGCACACTTTCAGTCAGCCCACTGCTACCTTCCTACAGCAATGCAGAGATCTGGAAATAGCACACTTTCAGTCAGCCCACTGCTACCTTAGGTGACTATGGCATTTGAGTCAGTTGGGCTGCCTTTAAGACTGTGTTCCTATACCCATATCCTGGCAATAATCCCACTGAACAGTGAGTTATTTTCGGTAGCTACCATCAATGTGGTAGCTACCGAAAACATGTATTTTATAATAGACAGCAATCAGAAAGCTGATACTCACCTTGAAATGGGTCATATTGACCTGGAATTAGCGGGTAGCCCATTCCAACATGCGTATGGTGATGTGTATGAAGATGTCGTTGGCTAAAAGGGGAATGCCGATCTCGCTCCCTTTCTGCTTCTCTCTCACGTTCAGCTGTCGATTTTTCCACAGGCTGACAACAAAACATATTGGGAAAATTAATGGATGACTCCACATTTCACTGGATGTGAGCTACTAAGGCTCTAGTTGATGCCTAGTACCTCTAACCTATCCCAGCTGGGTGGCAGCATTTAGCCAATCTTGCCATGTTAAAAGCTAAGCATGGTTGAACTAAGTTCTTCCACCAAAGAATCCCAGACTATTATTTAGATTGGGAAGAAAAAACAAAAACCACTTCTGTACTGCTGCCAAGAAAGCTACATGGAGATATCCATTAAGTTTATTTACTTATAGCATTTATCTCTTCAACTGACTATAATTCTAGGCAATGTACAACATTTGTCAGTTATCAGAAAATGAGCATGACTCAAAGAAGACTTTACATTTTACCTCTCATCTGAACTACTGACAGCTTGTACCATCTTGCTCCTGGGTTATTTCAGTTTACTTTGCTAACAAAAGCAACACCCAGCTGGCTCAAAAAGCAAGACAACTATTTTAATCAAACATTAGGGTCAAGAGCTTTTGTTACAGCAATTAAAGTTGCTCCAACTTATCTAAAAAAACCCCTAATTTTTATATTTTGATGGTGATGTTACAAAAACAAAAGAGAAGCTCAAAGGCTTTACTGCATGCCTAATTCTGATTATTGTTTGGAGACTTATTTTAGCTTTATTTTTGTACTTGAGATAGTTAAACATCATTTAACAGGAAATACAATGAAACAGAATACATAGTACAGTTAAAATTAGGTCCATGCCTCTTTAATTTTGGCTCCTGAAGAAAGTTCAAACCAATTTATATCATATTAGTTCTCAAGGATGAAAATTCTTCGTATCATGGAAAACACTCTGATAGTTCTGAATATCTGAATTTCTATACTTTTATCCAAGTAAATGTACAACTGTGAAAAATTTTGTTCTGTGCAGAAAGATACTTTAGTGTGCACTTGTGTTTAAGGTTATGTAAACCTCACTGCTGTATCATATCATCACTGGAGAAACCTTCTTCCTCAGTTCATGGGCATTACCTCTGGCAACTGCCATCATCTAAATTCTTTTATTAATTACCAGTACTACAATATTAGCTTCTATAAATTATTGCAAGCAGCAATATTTCTGGCAGGGAATAGTGAAAAGGTGGAAACAAGTGATTGTTTAGAGGTATTTGGCAAGTCTGATGACAAACAAAACCTTCTGAATTTATGATTATCCCAATACTCTTTAGATATATATATATATATACCAGTTGAAGTTAACCCTCTTATTCTTCCAATTATGCCAATTTATGCAATTCTTTAGGAACAAGATCTGTCTTACCACAGGCGACTTGCTGCGATACTGGTTGGCATGCTGCTGCAACAAATCCAGTGCTTTAGATTCAGTGGTTGATTTTACGCTGATACTAGGGCTGGTATTGACTTTTTCCACCTCTTCTCTTCCAGACATCTTTCCATAAACAGGATAATGAAATCCTGGTGAGAGATAGGCCCCTGCAGATAAACAATGAATGTACTCTCAAAACTTACTGTTTACAACTGAGGATAAGGCAATTTCAAATGCATCAAATGCATATTACAAAAATTGTATTCAAGGGATTAGATTTCTCTTGCCAAACCTGGCTACTTCAACCTAGCACATGAAAATTATAAAGAGGGATGAACTTATCGCCATTTCAAACATTTAGGGCTCTTAAGTGAAAGAAGTAATAACTGTAATGGTTCTGAGAGTAAACGGTTAGAATATTTTTATAAGCAATCAACTATTTGTCAGTGTAATGGCCCAGAAGAATGCCACTGGATGTGGAAACTGTATTTGGAAATGTTGATAGTTCATAAAAAATAATAACTTATGTTAAATTTACTTCACTCCTAGACCTTTGCAAAATGACTTGAATCTGTGAAGCTCCTAATTTTCCTTTGCTACTAACAGGCAATATAAAAAGTGATGGGCCTATTTAGCTTAATTCAGTATATACCTGGATAACTATGCATGAGAACAGGAGAAACAGCACGATATGCAGGATGATTAGGATCATACATCTGTGGATAAGGGTAAGCATGCAAGTACTGTATATATGACTGATGTTGAGTCATTGGAGAGGAAACAGCCACTCTAGCACCCCGGGATTCCTTCCAATTTACAGGAGTCTTTTGATCATCATTTTTTATCTTGTTCTCCTCCAGTGGTTGGGAATCAGAACGCTTCATCTCCTTTGGCTCCTCTTTAATGCTGTTTAATGAGACTGGAAGGCTAGAGAAGGAAGCTTCTTTATTAGGTGTTTTTCTGGGGCTATCTTCTTTTAACTTTTTTTCACGGTCCAGTTCTTCTGCTTTCTGCTGATCAAGATACTTTGGCTGATATACATAATGATGCCATGTTCTTGTATCTGGGTCCTGATAGAAAAGGAAGAAAAAAATAAACCGATTCATTTTTAAATTTACACTCTAAAAGAAGAACTTATAGCCATACTAGTCCAGAGAACAGTGTCAGAAAAGCCAAGAGTGGTACTGGAAAAAATTGGAGGCATATATTCCAATTTGAATATATATTTGGCTGACTGAATCTCTACTAAATCCAAATCCCACTTAGACAAGAAAAGGGAGAAGAGTTTGCAGCTTGCATTAACTGCAATGTGTTGAAACTATTGGCAATCTAGCTGAACTTCGTGTTGGGATTGTGGGCATCTCTTTATCATTGTAGTATTGCTGGAATTTGGATGTGACATAACTCAGCTTCACTTCTTCTTTGCTTCTTTTACTGGCATCTCACTCTGTTCTCCTGGCAGATCTCTCTTGCAGTTACTGAGCAGAAAATAGTTTCAAGTCAGCAAAAATGCCTCACTAACTCCTTCCAGCTGGCCTTTTGCTTTTTTTTTTTTTTAAAAGCTAGGAATGTAATCTTAGCCTCTGTCTAAATTTCACAAGGTAGAAGTCATTTTGTGATGTCACATACTGTTTTTGAGACTTTCATAAACTGGAAAAGGACTAATGTGCAATGCAAGAGGCTACAGTTCGTTACACAGAAGTCCTGTCTGCCTTAGGAAAATAACAAGCTTGCAATTTTTAAAGACAGACTCATGAACAGGAATGAGTAGCAATAACATTTCAAGAAAAATTAATATACAAAAAATTGCTTTAATCAAACTTAAATGAATTTCAGTACCTTAACAGATAAAATATATAATATGTAACATTTAATTTTGATTTTATTTATGAAATTTGTAAACCTAGATCTCAATTTTATCCAAGTAATAATATAATCCATTTTGAAGGCAGAAATAGAGTTCTGCTTCTTAAGTAAGCTAAAACATATCTTAGGGTTGATATCTATCTATCTATCTATCTATCTATCTATCTATCTATCTATCTATCTATCTATCTATCTATCTATCTATCTATCTAAGAAAAGTTTTGCAATAGAAACTGTCAAAATTAAAGTAAACAATATAAAGTTTTTACTAACTGGCTTAGCCTGGATGTAGAAAGATTGGTCATGATTCCAATAAATGTATGACAAGTCCCACAAACCAAACTGAGTTATGTTTATGCTTCTTGCACAGCAATCCTCATTTCTGCCTTTTGAAACTGAAACAGTTTACATGTGCCACTGAAGTTTACTGTGCAACAGAGACAGGTATGAGAGTGACCAGCTGCTGGAAACATGTAAAGGAGCTCTTTGGATAAGGGCCTCAGTCTTATCACGCAGAAAGAGAAATTCACATTTACCAAGAAAAGTGGAAAAAAATAAAGAAACATCCTTATAATGTAATTAAGGAGTAGCAGTAGTACATTTGCATATTCAATTACACATTATACAATGAAGGTATTAAACAGTATGCTATCTTTATATACAGTAACCAGCAATCTTACATGGAGCTTGATTAAGCATGCACAAGAAAAGACTGCAAATGTTTTTTCCTAGTTGTGGACAAAATTAACTATTCTGAGTCTACTATTATTTAATAACTAAATCCATTCCAGCAAACAGTGGATTGGATCCAGACTTGGAATATACCCTTTTAAATTATTGAAGACTAAGCCCTGTTGATTTTAATAGGTCTCTTACTTTAAGTCTGAATCTAATTCAATCCCTGAAAATATTAATATGTTTTTGTTTTTCTTTTTCCTGGACTTTCGTATCTCCAAACTGAGGAGCAGGTTGTGCAATTCTGAAGATTATGGTGTCTGTCTTTTATTGTACCATCTTGTCCTATTGTCACCAAATCTTCTTTTTAATTACTCCAATATCATGAATTAGAACTTATAATATTTTATATTTCACCAAACACAATGTAAATAAACTGAAATTACATAAGCATTTCAGGAAACATACATTTGACAAGATTCTAATTTATAAACTAGGATAAGCTTTATGATTGTACTTACAGACTATATATTATTGCAGCAGAAGTCAGCAGATATTCCCATATGTGGGATTTTTTTAAAAATCAGGAACTTCCTAGTGCTAGCTCAGAAATTTGTGTCTTTAAGTCATTCTTAACTCTTGGTAACTGCCTGGACAAATCCATGCAGTTTACTTGGCTACATTTTTGGGAAGTAGTTGGCCACTGTCTTCTTCCTAAAGCTGAGAAAGTGTTAACTGGCCCAAAATCACACAGCTGACTTTGAGCCTAAGCCAGGACTGGAAGCCATTGTTTCCTGGTTTCTACCCTGGTGCCTTTAACCACTACACCAAACTGGCTCTCTAGTTCTGTTAAACAGGGAACTTCTGGTTGAAAATTCTAGAGTGTGGCACCAGACAAAGACTGAGACAATCATGATCAGTATGCCTTGCACACCAGTATAAGTTGATTCTTGGTGTATGTTTTATTTGTGATTTTATTAACTTCAGATGTTTTTAATTGGGTTTACTGCATATTTTAGTAATTTTCTATATAGCTTTTAAACTGCGGGATAGAAATATAAATTCATTCATTCATTCATTCATTCATTCATTCATTCATTCATTCATTCATTCATTCAAACTTCAATAAAATAGTTCAAACTGGGGGGAGGTTATGGTTATAGATCTTGCTGTGTGATATAAAAGTTAAGATTTATGACCTCCAGTAGCGGCTAGCATGAGTAAGTTCTATTTATATTTACCTTGTCTGATAAAAAAACTCTCCCTCTCATACTTGAAAATATTTGCAAAGCATAACATTACAATGTACTTAAGATTATCTCCCTATTTGCTGATTTATTAATATAAGCCAAATTATATAGTGAGATTCATGTCTGCCACTTGATATAAGACAGGGATTCTCAAATTTTGCCACAAACCTATCAAATAATAAATCCTCCCCATGAATGCTGCTATTACTACTATTTATACACATATAAATGGCTTCTGAAAGCATTATACTTTCCTCAGTTACATGCGGTTTTTAGCACTGTAATCTAGAAGTTTAAGACGTCAACTTCCATCATTCCCAGCTAGCTGGCTGGGGATTATGGGGTCTGAACTCCTTCCCATACCTGGAAGAAAGCCAGTTGGGGGAAACTATCGCTGAAGCTCTCCAGAGGCTACCTTCCCCGCCTGCCCACCTTCTGGCCTCCAGAAATTTGCAACCCCCTCAAATTTGCCTGCAAACAGGAGAATTTAACATAACAGGTGTCCAAGAAAAGAAAAGTTCTGGCAGAGCAGAAGGGAAAAAGAATGCAAAGAATCTCACTATTCCAAACTGAAGGCACAGCAGGGCTCCACAGGATTTAGAAATATCCTGAGGCTTCAAAGCTAAATGACTCAATTACTCCTTTCTACCCTGCTCTGATGTGGCTTGCACACTCCACAGTTATTTATTGGCCATGAACCTTGGAAGAGTAGGGAAATGGCCACTAAGTGTTCAGACGGGTCCCTAAAGTTATGTCATCATTTCTATCTTTAAAAATACAAACTCAATACAAAGTGTCAAGAGGATAACTCTCTTTTAACTGGGATTGGTTGTGGAGATCATACTGCTACTATCTTGAAATCTAGGTGAGAGCATAGCAACAAATCTTATTTGAGAAACCAAGAAAAAAAAATCCACATAAGCTGCACAATCCTTAGCAGAAGAATTTGCAAGTAAATGGCCAAAAGATTACAGCCTAAAGCCCTAGGATCTAGGCTTAGAATAATTCCCCCTGTCTCACCTGTTTAAACCTTGTAGTAGGATCTACTCCAGTTTGTTTCATAGAATCCATAACAGATTTCATTTCCACAGCCTCCTTTATAAGCTGGTGGTTTTCCATTTGTTTTGCTTTGAAGCTATCAGACTGAATCTGTTGCTGATGATTTGAAAGAATCTGTGATTTGCTTGTCTCCTCAGTTTTATTAGGGACTGATGACCCTATCTTAGTGTTGTTTTTACTGGTCTCGGAAGCTGAAGGTGCTTTTGAAATTGTAGCAGAGGGTATGTTTTTCAGCTTTTCATCTTTTCCCAGGTCCTTCAGGGGGAGCTCGATTTTCCTTTCACACTCTCTCCCAGTTTGAGTCACTTTCTGCTCTGCTAATCTCTGGTCCTCATAATATTTTTCATATTGCTGCCTATAAGCAGGATTAGAGGCCATTAAGGATTTTTGGTCCATGTAAAGCCCATATGCATACTGGCCATAGTAAAGTGACTGGGCAAGTGCAGGATGCCTCTGAGTTATTACGGACTGGTGTTGAGGCTGCAAATTAGTGGAACCGGCTTCGCTTTTTTTAGACTCCGTAGGCTCTGCCTTGTCTTTTTTCTCTGCCTCTTCCTCAGCCTCTTTTTTGATCTTCATTCCATTGGGGTTATTGCTGCTGTTCCCAGCCGCGGGGGTGCTGACCTGTCCAGAGTGCATGTAGCTTGGAGAATAATAAGGATCGTAGCCATGGTAATAAGGAGAATGAGCCTCTTTTACTTGGGGTAATTGTACCGGGGTTGAAGAATGTCCTTTTCCAACACTGTCCTTATTAGAAATAATATCTGAAGGAGAGCTGGCCTTTGACCTCATACCCTCTGACCTGCTGTCAGAACCACCATCGTCTGCCGCATCAGAGATATCAGAGTAAGCAGGACTGTTGGTTTTAGCAGCAGCACCCTCTGCCCCATTCTGTGTCAACACATGCAGTGGCGCCACTGAAGACTGCCCATTCACCAAAGGGCTGCATTCCATTCTGGAGGAACTCCCTATAGAAGGGCTGGGGGCGTTGTCTGTGAAAGTGTAAACCTTATCAGCTTCAGCCTTAATGCTTGCCATCCTGCTCTCCTGAGACTCTGACAGTCCGTTAGCTAACACTTCATTCTTGCTGAGATGCTCCTTTAAAAAATGCCCAGTAATCTCTTTCCCAGACCCCTTGGTGTCCTCTAATTTTCCCAACTTCAAATCAACTTTAGGACTCCCAGTCTCTTTGCTTTCTTTGTCCTTCAGTTTTCTCTTCTCTTTTTTCTTTTTGTCTTTGAGTAATGTGAGAGCTGGGCTGACGGTGCTTGGCTCTCCCATGATTGTAGGCTTTGGTTGAATAGGTTTTAGCGGAGGGCTCTTTGGTGTAGCCTGCACAACAGTCGTTGTCAGGGAGGGCAATCCTGATATTGACCCAGTGGTGGTGGTTGTAAAGGCTGCTGTGGGGATAGCTATTAACTGAGGTGGTGTTGGAGCTGGAGCTGGTGCAATGGGTCTGGCAGTTTTAAGCTTGGACAGATTTTTATCTACTTTGCAGTTACTGGTTTTTTTGCCTTTGTCTTTTTCTCCTAGGTTTTTCTTGTCTATTAGCCCTTCAGCTTCTAGCTTGGGCATTTCGCTGGCCAAACTGTTTTCTGCCACTGAACAGTTTTCCAAATTCACTGTCATATTGGAAATAACTGGTAGGCTGTTCAGTTCGCTATTCAAGCCACGCTTTTTGCCAGAATTCCTGCCATTGTGGGCTTGCTCCCGTTTCCCCTTCGGTGTTCCAGGGGTACTGATGGAACAAGGAGACAGGGGCCCCTTCAGCTGATCAAAATGTGATAAACCTGTGCTTGGGTCGTTGCATTCAAGTGCCACATTGCTGAGTGCTTCCTCACAGTCTGAGATTTTGTCTTCACTGTCAGGCTCAAATTCCAGTTTGTTTTCTGGGTCTAAATGTGCATGAGCCTGATGATACCTCAACCCATTAATGTGCTTGTATTTTTTGTTGCAGTTAGGATGGGGGCAATCAATCAACACCGGGGAAGAGCAGCCTTGGTCTAAAAAAGTAGTCTCTGGTTTCCCTTGGGGAGTGGTGGGAGTGCTTCTAGAATTGGTGCGTACACGCTTTCCAGATTTGTTGTCCTCTGAACTGGAATTCAAGTCCAGCTCCATGGGTGGCTTATTTTTCCTCTTATTGTTGGACAAAGGGCTGATTTTCATGTCCTCCATGGCACAATTGGGGGGTGTCCTGCGGCCGCTAGAATTAAGGCTGCCCCGTCTTCCTTTTCCATTGGCACCACCTCTGTTCTTGTTCTGTAGTCCTCTGGACTCTGTAAAGTTAATGTCAGTCCCGGGTGCAGCTGTAGCTGCTGCGGACCTTGCTCGCTTTCCTCTGCCCCGACCTCCTCGCATTTCCAAGTCACTTGTTGGTGATTCACAAAACCTGTTATAAATAAAATTAGATATCAAACCCATGTACATAGCACACAGACCAAAAAAAATAAAAATAAAAAAATCAGTGGTGTACAGGAAGGAGGAAGAGGACAGGGAGGAGGAGATTTCTATAATGTCATCTGAAATTAAGAAAGGGAGAAGGATAAGCCATGCAAGTCCTGCAGGAGGTGATTTGCTTATTTCTTACAAACTATTTCTTGTTTTTTCAAGGATTTAAGAGCAGAACCATATACACAGAAGCAGTAAAATGAAATAACATCAGAACAAAAAAATAAACAGCATAAAGCTGCAAACAACATAAAATTGTTAATTAACAACATTGTTTTCTCCCCTCCTTTCCCTTAAAATGCTAGAATCAGACTTAGTAGATGTAAGAGGAAACAGGAGAAGCATCCTACATTTTCACTCACTGAATACTGGATTTCATACAATGCTGCTTATTTAAGAAGATTCATTTTTCAAGAAAGGTTTGGCAAATCATAGCCTATAGGTGGCATACCAGAACTCATTTTATGGTCCTTTTACGTCACAGTGTTGAAATTCAGTAGCAAAACCACCAATTTTGATGGCAAGATCTGCCTGCTTGCTAAAATAATGGCCAACACAGACACATTAAAGTACTGGCAAGACTTAATGCACCAACTCTGCCTCTTACACATCTTCAAAATATGGGCACATTCTGCAGCCCCTGGAGGAGTGGGGTAAGTACAATGCCTAAACAGAATCAGACTGCTGAGCCTGGTTTAACTGGTTGGCACTTGGACTCTTTGGAAGGTGGAGGTATCAATTACAGATCCTATCCTCCTGATCTTAAGCCATGAGAGGGAGTGCCTAAAACACGAGCTCATTTGCAACACTAATAAACAGTTTCTTCTGCATGGCCTACTTTTCCTCTCACATATGGTTTCATTTATATGAAATGTAAATTTAAAAAATTATTATCTGTCTAGTTCTCATGTCAGAATGTGAATGAGAAAGCAGGGGAAAAAAAAAAAGATCACCCTAATTACTTACCTGGGAGGAGCCCAATCGTGTTTTGTGCAATCAAGCAATGTTCCAACGTAGGTCTTATTCCTCCAAGTAACATTAACAACTAGGACACCTGCAGATGAAAAAGAAACAAGGATGGTTGATGGTAACAATGATTTTTGGACTTGGTTTAGAGATAGATTTTTTAAAAACAGCTAAATTCTCATTTGCTTTCACAAATTGTGGTTTACCAACTTCCTCTTGCTTGGTTTCAGTGACTTCCATTTAAAACCCACAGGACAATGTATGTACATGCAAGACAAAGAATGAGAGAGTAATCAAGATACAGATCTGAGAAGGAAATGCTTTTTGCTAAGTCTTGTTGTAAAAAGGCAACAGTTACCTCTTCATTTTTGCTATTATTGCATAATTATTGTTGCTCACTAGTGAAATTAAGCTGAGTACCAGTAACTAGCATACAAAGTGTTAGACGGCATGAAGAATTTGACTTCTGTTCAGAGAATACAATAACAGAGTTTATTTATTTGAAATTATGCCTACTTTAAAGACACATCATGCAATATAAATACTATGCTGTAGAATTAATACCTCTAAATATTATTTATTGACTAATACTGGATGCTTTTAATTTCTCTTAACCATAGCCAGGCATTTCTCCCAAGTATGAAAAATTATAAAAATGGAATTAGAAATACTTTCTAGTATTTAACTGAAAGCTAACTAAAAACCAGCATGTCAATAAGTATTCTTTACTGAACAGAGAAAAGCTATCAGATTTCCCTTCAGTATTGCTCCCTCAAAAAAAGACCATTTATAACAATTAGGCTTGTGGACAGTATCTTTATTCCATCAGGTGTGGAATATATATACACACAAGTAATTCTGTTTCCATAATATTAAAAGATATGGTAAAAAAAGGCCCAGAGCAACAATATTATTCAGCTGTAAAGAAATTCATTGTAAATATTTACCACCAATTGGCAAGTCTGAAACAGTTTTTTCCTCATGCTACACCTTTGTGTATTCTAGCTCCAATTCCAGCTTTTAAACTGAGAAATAATGTATAAATAAATAATGAAACCCTGCCTCATGTTTCCAGCTTGTCGGCTCAATTTACGTCACCAGTGTGATTTCTAATTTGCATTCAACCTTTTCCCCAGACCAGAACATCAATGTAAAGAAAACATGTAACCTGCAACTTATTTCCTCAGGGTCCTTTTAACAGCAGGAAAGTATTTTGAAATGCTATTAGCTAAAGTACTAAGGAAGAAGGGATTTCCTTCAAGCATTTTCAACAGCATATCAGAGGGGGGAAAATGGTTCCCTGCATGGTTTTAGCATGTTATTGTAAATGACAGAAGGCCACCACATAAGATATATATCCTGACTTCAGGTCTTTTTTTATTTTTAAATAAACTCCAGATATGGAAGATAAAATCTTTGTTAAAGTAAAACTAAAAGCCATTGGGGGTAGTGGACTCAACAGCTGGGAGAATACATTTCATTTCTATCAATGAAAAACAAAAGTGGAAAGGGGGGGGGAAACGATTGAATTATAAAAACACACATTCAAACAGACACAGAACGGATCTGTTTTTCTCATCATCTGCTCTCCAGGGCACTGTGTGTGGTTTAAGAGACCTTTCCAGTTGCTTAACATTCTTCAGCGTGTCTGCTGTATTTAAATTGCTGAAATATATTTATATTGTTAGAAGGTTAATGCGTTTTTTTTAGCGTAAGTTGCAATAGGCTAAATCGTTTTGTGCCTGAATCTCTGATGTAGCACAAATGTATAATTAAAATTACTTGAAAGAGAAACATGAAAGAAACAACAAGGCCTCCATTCTTGGAATAATAGCATTAAAAAACAGGAAAAGTCTGCACAGACACTTAACATTGTCTGCAGTGAAAGGCCTTTGTTATTGTCTTTCCCTAAGGGCTTCATATTTCCCTCAAATTCAGCCTCTGGATTGGCCAGGGCTGGCTGGCAATACTGCCATCTGATTGGCTGGACTTAGCACTGCAGCAGAGGCATAAAAAGAAAAGAAAGAAAAACAGTGATGTAACACAACAGTTCTGTGCAAGCAGAAAGTGACATGGTGAGGGGGAAGGGAGTGAGCCTGGAATCATCTCAGCAGCGGGAGCGGCTTGTTTAAATGCTTCCTGCTTCTGTAATTACACTCTGGTTTGTTTGCACTATCTGGGCTTGTCAACTCGTAAGGTTACTGTCTGCTCAACTGCACTGTGTTAAGCATTCAAATTCTTCTTTGGATCTAGAAAAAAAGAATTTGTTTGGCAAAATAATAGCTTGCAAAATTATGATTTATACAAAGAAACAATTTGGTTTTACGTTATCTGGGCTGGTAAGTTACAACTACTGTATCTGGTTAGTAATGGCAAAATTAAAGTGAAACCTGAATTAGTGAACTATGGTAACTATTTCTGGAAGCTTTTCAGCAGTTAACAAAAACTGGCTAATTTAGACCCTGCTTGATGTCTAAATACAGCAATATTAACAAATGGCTTATTTTTGTAGATGTGAAAAGCACCCTAATTAAGTCAGCTCAATAGCCTATACTCTTCTAAATGGTTTTTTCCTAGCCTAAAATTCAAATTGAGGATTGTTTCACAAAGTGAGATCTGGTGGAACAGCTGATGCCAGAAATTACTACCCTGTGAAGTGCCAGCTACATATGTGCACTACTGCCCATATGATGCAACTTGATTTTTAAGTACATGGGAGAAACTGTTCCTTAGAACCTAGATACTGCTCCTCTGTGTCAATATAGAATACCAACCCAAATTTGCTTTTAAATAATACGTACATTTATATAAAGATGTAAGGAACTGAGTTCCATTGATGCCAATGAAAAGCTCACAAGCAGGACATGAGAGCAACAGTACTCTTCTACCGCTATTCCCATATCTTGTCTATGTGTTGGAAATGACTTAATGATCATAATTAGTAGTTACTCATAGGGTTATCCTTTATACATTTGCCTGATCTCCAAATAAAGTTTAATGCCTTTATAAACTTCTACATAACATGCCTGTGCAAACTGACTAGCTTTGTACCTTGAAGCGGCTGCAGGTGCTTCAAGACCCTCCCAAGACCATCTGGGCATGTGTGAGTAAACACAGATGAGATTTCCACCAAGACACCTAGTGAAGCAAGTAGGTGTGACTACTCCAAAAAGCACATCTAAGGGGCCCTTTTTATATTTTTCATTCACTGAATGATTTGCACAGGCTTGTTATGCAATATGTGGCCAATAATTTAGTACATGTGTGGATAGGGCAAAGGTCTGTAGATATGATTGCAACATGCTTCTCCTCGTGGTCAATCATCTGATTGGAGGGCTGTGCAGCACTTTGGTTTTAATTCCTAAAACAGAGTAAGAATATATCATCTGTATGCAAATTTTTAAAGCAACCATGTATCTTCCTAGGATCATGCGGCTGATCTGTCCCCTGCACCTGCTATGTAATCCTGTGAAAGGACTCATCTACTTTAAAGAGTTATAAACAGCTGCTATGTCTACACCGATGTGCTCAAAAACACCTATCTGGAATTAAAGCCAAATTATTGCACAGCTAAAGATCTTAACAACAATTTCTGAATAGTTCTGAGAAATTTGAGTTAGTTTTAGGTGTAAAGTTATCTGGATGGATATTTATATTTCTTTAAAAACTGAAATCCATCTCCAAAAGTTAAATAGTTCTCAACTAATCAGGCCTTCTCCATACCAGCTGCCACTTTGTAGAATTCTCTCCTCCTGGAGTTATGTATGGCCTCCTTATGTATAGCCTCCTTAGTGTCTGAAAACAAGTAAAAAGTGCCCCTTATCCCAAGTTGAATGGGGAAGCATCACAATCATTTTATGTCTTTCTGATATTTATCATTTTAATTTTAATCTATGTTATTCACCACTCAGAGTCCTTCAGGAGTGGGACAACCTAGAAACAGCATAAACAAGTAAACACAGAAGAATCATGACCTAAAAATCTGAATTGCTACAAATATAAAGGAACAAAGAGCTTAGAAAATTATCAAGAGCAAAGTGTAAACAAACTATAATTTTTTCAAGTACTTGTATTTGCTGCTACAATAGTCAGTTAAACAACACACTTTTCTTTAGATATTTTAAACACTCTAAAGAATAACATAATTGAGAGAAAAAAAGTTAAAACAATGTTAAGTATTTTGATATTCATATACATTAAATCTCGTTTCATTTCTTTGTACTTTAAGGGAATATTTTCTGACGTAGAAATATTCTTCTGCTGGATGGATTTCTTGAAGAATGTATTTTCTGATTTTTTTAAAAAAAAAATCAACCTAATAATCTATATTAGATGCATTAGTTGCTTGTATTAAAGTAATAACTGAAATCACCAAAGTCACTGATTCAGGGAGCACAGCTTAAAAGGATATATATTTTTCCTTCTGTTTTAAAGAAAGGCTTGAGGAAAACTGATTCTGCCTTGCGCACACCTGCCCCCTGGCTCTTTCCAGTCATAAGAATGCAAGCAATGAGAGCAAGTAATGAAGTAAGGGTATTTAATTCAGGAAATCTACTGCAGAAGTGAATCATGCGAATAAAATGCTTCAGCCAGAAAGCATAGAACTGGAAAGACAATGATGGTAGATAGAAATATATATAATGAAAACTCTAACCTGGTTCCTTTCTGCTTCTATATGCCTCATGCTTAATACATTTTATTGTTCCACTTCTCTGTCACAGTAATACTTTCCTGAAGATGATCAGATTTTCTAGTGTTCAGATGTTCTTATCAATGAAAAGATGGCTTTCTGTTTTATGTTTTATGAAGGCATCCTACTGCTCAAAGTCTGCTGGATGTTGCAGATTGCCTTTTCTACCTGCAGAATTTCTCAGACAAAGGAGATCTCTTTCCCCAACCCAACAAAAGGAAAGAAATGGGCTATGACAGTAACACTGTCCATAACAGACTTTTCAATCCAAATTCTACCAGAGTTTGAAACAAACCTAGAATAAAGAAATTAATATGGGAGTTATATGTGCTAGTGCTCAAGACCAAAAACACTCTTCCCTGAAGAAATAAAAAAGGCCTGAAATATTGATGGAGATAAAAAGAAGCATAACCTATCTTCCCTGAAATGTATTCTAATGCCATATCAAGAAACAGAATTTGCAAGTGGGGATATTATTTATTTATTTAACAAATTTATATAGCCACCCATCTACTCGAGGAACTCTGGGCAGCAAACAGAAATTAAAACAAACCAATTATACAGATCCATTAAAAGAAACTGGATCAAGGCTCCTAAAAATCGCACCTCAGCTCATCAGACAAGCCACATCTAAACCAGAGCTCCATGAACATCCCAGCCCCAGTGCCTGGGGGAAGAACCAGGTCTTCACAGCCTTTTGGAAGGCCAACTGGGTCAGGATTGTCCATATCTCAGGGGAGAGGCTGTTCCACAAGACAGCTGCCATGACAGAGAAGGTATGCTTCCCAGGGCCCACCAGATGACCTGGTTCATTGATGGGACCCAGAGAATACTCAGTCTGCTAGTTCTAGTGGGATGAAGTGACAGAACTGCACCAATGGAAGTTGACTATGTTCTCATTGACTCATCTTAAATTCTACAAGACAAACTAAATACATTAAATAATTAGGGGACACCAACTCTCAACTCAGATATGTATATATTATAGACATGGCCAACTGTAGTGCCTATACTATTGTTTTTTGGAAAATTCCTTTTACTTTTTTTCCATGTACACCATCATTCTTTGGGGGCAAAGCATAGCATTTGGCAACATTACTGCAATGGATAAATTTAGAGATTGAGTGTAGTTATTTGAACTCGCATAAAGGATTCACCACAGGTAAAAGTCTCTAATGCTAGGAAAGGTAGAAAGAAAGAAAAGAAGATAACTAGCAGCAAGGTGGATGAGCTCAGTTAAAGTGGCGGCAGGTGTACCATTAGAAGACCTGAAAGGCCAGGTTAGGGACAGATAGTCATGGAGGAAATCTATCCATGTGGTTGCTAAGAGTGAACACTGCCTTGATGGTACATAATCAATCAATTTACCAACACATTTTGCATAACAAATAATAAACATTTTGCTACATTTAAAATATACATATATACATAAAATATAAAATATGATAGACTGTACAGTCGTTAACAATGGTTCTGATATTCAAGTGATGTGTTTTATAACATACAGAAAGGAATGTTTTCTATAAGTAAAAAATGATGGTAATACTTGTAGGAGGTAAACTGATCTTAGATCAGAAATTGGCATATTAACCAGCTATTCATAAAATTAAAATGATGGACAAAGGGATGGGATAATTTATCAGCACAAGAGTGTAGGAAAAATATAGATATATGAAATTGCTTTGAAAAAAATAGACCAACGATAAGACAATGCAATTTTTAAATTACAAATGTACTTATTTCCTTAGCAATACTTAAGGTGGCAGATGTTGTCTTCCCTCTTTTAATATTTGGAACAACTCAGTAAGGTAAATTAAAACACCTAGTTTAAATAGTTTTGCCTATTAGGCAAAAAAGTTTAGTTATATTTAAGGTATTAAATGTAAACTCTGTTGCAGTGCAGTAGTTACATGCTACATTGGTTACCTATATTAAAAACACTGTTGTCTGGACCAAATGGTCTAAAATTTCTCCTGACTCCATTACAAAATGTTTATTTTGTTTAACAAACTTAAGTCAAATAAACATGTAAAGCAGATCCAAACTGGTTAAAAGTTTAAAAAAGATTTTTACAAAACTTTCTAGAAAGTTATCAAGATAATATCCTAATTCAAAAATGTCAGAAAATCTACACCACCAGTTTGTTTTATTATTCCTGTAGAAATTAGCACATTCAGTTCTTTGCATTTTTCTTTGTATGGAAACTCAGAATAAAACATGCTATTTTTAACATGATTAAATTGACTTATTCTATTAGTTATGAAAGGACTGCTTGCCTCTTAATTAATAATATATGTAAAAAAGCAGAGGGCTGTGTATTGTGATTTTTTAAAGAAATAATTGCTATTATGTCTAAAGAATCACCCATTAAATACATCTTGCACTCAAACTGTCTGGAACAGAAGTATGATTAGTCACCCTAAATTTTATCTCAGCAACTAACATATGGAAGTGAAGGAAAGGACAGAGGGCAGCATTAGCAACAAGCACTGTAATGACACACTTTATATACTAGTGCATTTCTGCTACAACCATAAACTTTTGAGAGACACTGCTGTGGTATTAGTCCAAAAAACACAGCAAATTTAAAGATAAAGGGACTGAAGGATCATCTAATGAACTGGCAATATAGACAGCCTGATCAAGACAGCTTCTTTTAGAAAACTGCTAATCCTAAAATTCAGGGCCCTATTTTATCATACCCCTTGCCAAGACTTTAAAATACATTACTTTTTAACAGATGTTCTATATACTCTGTTTGCTTTGGATAAAATAATAAGCATCATCACCTGCATGGTTCAATATAAACTACTGCACAATAAAATATAACAAACCAAAACAGTTGTAGAATCTGTAATATTCTATATTATTATGTGTAAGGTTACTGAAGTTACAATCTCAAATATTTATTTTAAAGTACATGAAAAGAGAAAGGAAAAGCATTATCAAAAAGGTTTGTTTCCCCATGGGCTGTTGTGCGTTAATACTCAAAAGAGCACATGGCCACTTTCATCACTGTCACATCCCATGCAGCCTTTGTTCTGAAGCCCAATGAGTTATATTGATTTGGGAAAATCATTGAGCTTCTTGGAAAACTAGACTCTAGCTTATTCACCACCATTTATTTCTCTCTCAGGAAGACAGCTGGTCAATACTGAACTGCCTAGGCTACTAAAATAAGCTCTCATCATTTTTCTTCTTTTGGATCTCTAGTAGCCTTTTGCTTTTGTATATTATACTAGAAAATATGGCTTCAAAGGCCAACATTAATTCAACATTTCTGAATGAGGTATCACTTAATGCTTGAACCAAGGTTTTCTTTTGCATAAAGAGAAAAAAACAAAGAACAATAGTAATGTAAAAGTGTTCTTTAAAAGAAAGTTATTTTTACAGCAGTTTATTTTGGAATGAATTCTTACATTTTTCACTTATGATGTACTCTGTAAAGTTTAAACAAATATAAATAATGGGTTGGTTCCAGTACAAGCCTGGCAGAGACAAAAATGCTTTTTAATAAGCACCAAATGAATTTCTGGTGAGAGAAGGTTTAAGTCAGTGCCATTCCACTTCACTCTCTTTTGACTATATTGGGCAGGCCAACAATTTTTCTGCTTGGCAGGGGGCGAAGAGGAAAGGATACAAATTGGATATGGCTGTGCTGTGGGCCAAATCAAACTCATGCCACAACAGTCATTAACACTACTCTAATACCATGTCTCACATATACATTGTTGAACTTCACATTTTTTCAGCTGATAGTTAGATAAATCACTTAAATATATATGAGGCATAAAGAAAGTTCTTAATTATTTCTATTATTTTTAACATTTAGTTTATACCACTGATGCACCAGAAACTCATAAGTAATGTTTGATAGCCATATTTAATTTAATTCTGTAATTTTTCATTTCTTGCAGAGAAAATCAAAGGTGCTTTATCAATCTTTTAATAGCCTAAAAAAAAAAAAAAAAACCAGTTCAAAATGCCAGTGAAATAGCATAGGTAACATTGTAACAAGACCAAAATGATAAACTTTATCTTTAACCTGAAATACCTCCCAAAAGAGATCTTTTTCAGAGTGATCCTGAAAAGCATACTATTTTTTAATTTTAAAAATATGTTTGAGTACCCTGCTTCCATATATTTTGAAGTGTGAAACACTATCCAATGATTCTCTACATAGTTTTAAAAAACCATTTCTCCATGCTCTCGAATGCTCAAAATCTCCATAGTGATTCTCCCTGCAATGGGCGTTAGTGAGGCAGTGAGAAAAGCTCATGTCTCTGGAAGACATGAGATGGAGAAGAGAAAAAGAAGGAAACAATGTAAGAAAGACAAATTGGGCATGTCAGAAAAGCACATAATTAACAACTAGCTTTGACCCTATATGCTATAGACTCTGAACCTGCTCAGGATCCCAATTTTCCCCAAAGAAAGCAGCTGATATACAAAATGATCTGCACTAATTTGAAACATCTGCAAGTAATGTACTGCAAATCTTTTGCTAATTGGCTAACAGACGAGAAAACTATATTATTTTAAAATACTGTAGATTTTCTTTAAAAAGCCACCATACTTTTTAAAAAGTACTGCTGAAACAATCCAAAATAAGACATCCATAATGCTAAATGCAGTGTAATCCTCTTCTCTTGTCAAGAAGATTATAGTGCATACAACACTATGGATGATCTCTTCAACCATTTTAATGTAAAAACATTTTCAGTTCATACATGCGAACCCTGGAAAGATTGTTGAAATTGAAAAGAAAGTACTTAAATGTTTCCCAAGTCTTCCATCTTGACTAAGTTTACATTTCTGTTCCAGTGTCTGCAATTACTAGCTTTACAAATATAGTAATTATTTTATGTTTCTTTTCCCATCTCTCCAAGAATGCTGTTCTTTAAAAATTCCAAGAGGAGCAGGTCTCAAGAGGATACACTGAACTAGTTTCATATTAGGCACACACTCATCAAGTTACACATTTAAACTCATGTTTTAAAAGACAATTATTTCCTTCATTTTATTTTATTTTAAGACCTCAAAGAAGGGAACTGTAGACACTAGGATAAGGCTGGCATATTACATACCTGTATAAAACAAAACAAAAAAAACTCATTCTCTAAACTTCCAAACAGAGTTTTGTATATCATCCAACCTTGCATCTAAAATAATAATGTTAGTTCTTTGTTTCTTGTTCTCTGAAAACAGTGAAAGGCTTAGAAAGAACTCAGCAGGAAGGGCATATGTAAACCATAAGTAAATAAACCTCAAGGTGTATTTGGCAATTACTCTCCCACTGTTTTCTATGGCTATAAAAGGCTGCCAGGTGTGAACAACAGGAAAATGTCCAACAACAGATAATGAAACATTAGGAGGAAGGAGTAGATTCTGTTCCTTGAAATAAGAAACAAGAAAGTGGGGATAAGGAAATGGAGAAGACACAAGGAGGTAAAAAATACTGTCTATTTCAGGATATGTTTATCAAAATACAGTGGGATCAGACAGCTAGATAAGCACAACTTCCAAAAGCTGCTGCTGATCCATGTATCTCATTGGGACTGAAAAGCAGAGCCTCATATAAATTATGATGCTTTATTTAAAGTCAAAGCATTTTATTTGCTTTTGTGCCAGCTCTGGGGTCCTTTTCATCTCTAGCTACCAGACCCAAGAGAGAATACATTCCTGCAGCTCGGTTGGCAGCCAGCTGTGGCCTCTGTAAATCATAAAGCCTCTTAACCAGTCACTCTTTATAAAGGCCAACTACTAGACATGATCACTCCTTTATTATTCCACTCAATGGAATTTAAAACAGCAATTTAAAACAGCAGCTGAAAAATAGTGAAAGTCACTGAGCTACATTTTCCCAATATGCAAGCGTGCATTAAATTTCACATACTGTTTAAAGACATTATTGTCTCCACTTTGAAGAGGTTAGGAATAGCAAAAATACCTAAGCCGATGTACCCATAACAAATGAGGAACAGCCTTCAAAAAGGATTTATTTTTAAAACAGCTTTATTTTAAGTGCATCCTTTTCAATTCAACTGCTACTATATACTATTTGGCCATTAGCCTAAAGGTTCCAGAGTGAAATCCTTAAGTAAAATCATGGACATCTGCATAATATTTAATTTTTACCTTGAGCTTTTATCAATTTATCATTTACTGCAATGATCTTTTGCGGACTGCTGCATGTTCAAATGTGGAAGATTATTCATTTTATTTTCTACCTAAGTTCTACCAGAATTATGTCACAAAAGGTATTGATGTATATCTTACTACGTTTAGTCCATTACAACAGTTGATTAGAGAGTGCCCCATTCCCTCCTCTGTTCTTCACACACAACACACATCCTTCACAACAGTATGCAAATACCTGCATTTTCATTATAGCAAATGACAGGGGCTGTTAACTGGAATCAAAAGGAAGACAAAGTTATTCTCAGGAATGTTCCTGCATCATTCACATGTAACATGTCAGAAAATGGGACCCAGGAGCAGTTGCATGAGAACTGTGTCCTATAGTAGTAAGAATCTGGTCTTATATTTATAATACAATCTATGTATTTATAGATTATACAATTGTAAAAAAATAAAAAAGGAATATAGTGTGATGTGTTTTCCTCAGGTGAACATATAACGGTTTTATATCAGCAGCTTTTATGGACTTTATATGCTACACCGTCTGTCTGAAGGAGTTTGATTTGATCTGTGCCTGTTTAAAAAAAAGAAAAAGAAAGAAAGTACTGCTGTTGTGAGTTTTATGACTTTCAAACTCATTAAAGTATCCATGAATTCAGGCAATGCCATTTGTACTCAAATACTAGCCTTTTTTTTGAAATAAAAGTCACAGAAACAAAAAAAGAGGTCAAGCAAACCTATTATGTTAGAAGAAAACTGGATCTCAAATGGCTCTTGTTGAAGTCCTGTTAGGTTTTTTAGAAGCCGAAAGCAATGATTCCTTTCCTCGCTCTTTCTACACTTTAAAGATATTATATTGTGTCAGAGAAGCTGAAATGTATTCAAGCACTTTGAAAGATTCTATCCTTTAATAAGTCTACTGAACTGTAAATAATGACATGCCCCATCCTTGGCTAGCTTCTCCTGGAAAGAGGTAGCTTACTGAGAGACAGAAAACTACCTATTGCTGTATGTGTAAACAAACTAAATTGGTGCTACTATTCTAATAGCCAAGCAGGTTTTCTGTGGTTATCTTCTTTACCAGGAAGTAAAAACAAAGTATCTCATGTGGTTTTTCCATAGTAAAGTGATATACTGGGAGGCTGTTCCCACAAAACCAACAAACTCAAAATACTTCCTTTTCATTTCCTCGATATTAAATGGTCAATTTTCTTGTATTTTTCCCCCAGCACATTGGGCTGATTGCTTTTTTTTTTTTTTTTATTAGGAGCACATTGACTTGAACTTTCCTTGACCTGCAGTGATCCATGGAGCTAATACAGTTTCCTTTCTCTTGTATACACAGTAAACCTAGTCTACCTTTAACCTGAATAGAATGAGGCCAAAACTATTTTAGACTCTAAGGGCAGGCTGCAGATTTCTCAGATTTCTTTTTTAAATCTACCATTTTCCATCCCAAATGAAATCAGCTACAAATTGTGGGTCTAAGACTCCCTACTAACTCATATTTACGCTCAAATATCACTATCAGCGTAAAGTGCTTTGACTTGTTTCACTTTGGGACTACATGCACAAATTCATCTGAATTATCGACTGCACTTTAGCCTCATTTGAAATGTTGGCCCCCTCCGTCTGATAAGCGGTGACCCCAAGTGGCACATAAAACTGTCTCCAAAGAGGCAGGAACATTATTGCTTTGCACTAGGGACTGGAATGCAAGAGCCAATCAATCACTTTTCTTGACAGCTTTTACAGCTTCCCTGCATTAGGCCCAAGTGAAACTCCATTGCTCCTATTGTTCACATTCTTATTATTATTTTCCTCTTCCTGCTCTCAGTGCTCCCATGGAAAATTCTCTTGGCGTCAGCTAGACGCCTTGCCCTCTTGATTTCTTAATAGATATTTTTAATTATATTATTATTAGTATTACTTTAAGTGGAAAGGTGGTATGCGTCAAAGAAAGCTTCAGTCTCCTGTGCCATCTTTATTTCCAAAAATGCCTCAGTGATATCGTTAGAGAATAAAATTAGGAGGTAGCCGCAGCTTGGTACTTTGTTTTGAAATACGATCAGATACCTAGCCAAAACAAACAAACAAACAAACAAATGAAAAACAAAAAGCAAACAAACAAACTTGGCAGAATGTATTTTTTTAAAAATGGGGAAGAGATTTGTGCAGGTGTTTCATATGTTTGCCTCACTACTTTATCTTCTTAGAATTAGCATTCTGTTGTATGTTAGTGCCCAGGATATGGTACATATAAGATCTGACATCTGGAGATCAGAGCATACCTTGGCTGGAAAGTCAGTTGAATGGCTAAGTTCTTATCTCTGAGTCTTATCAGTTGTAACCTAAGTACTGCTAGATTGATAATAGTTTGAGTACTGGAGTTCACCTTTCTGCCATCTTGGCTTGAACTCTGTTGAGTGTTTCAGGCATTTGTTCAGTTAATGAGTATTTTATGAAGGTAACTATTTTGGGAGACTATGCTGAATGTGGTCACAAAATTCTACATATACTCACTAAACCCAAAAAGATTAAGGAACCTCTATTTACTGACTGCAAATAAGATACCTGTCTTTATTGCTAAAAAACAAAAAACAAACAATAAAATTGGACATATATTTCATTTCTTGCGGAGATAAGAAAATCCATTTGGATTAAGACAGTGTATAAATTTCATAACTAAATAAAAATACGTTTAAGCAATGGAAGTATTTCAAACAAGTTTAGAAGAATATATAAAATACAAAGCAAAAACATGATAAGGACTGGTTTTGGCTAATGAAATCTTAAATAACAATGAGTTAAAGAACAAGACATGTGATGATGATGTAAGGCAGAAACAATCCTTAATAATGAACTCAGCATGAAGATAAATTGACAACCAAAGCTACTGACATAGGATACCTAAATCATGGTCTAATAAATTTTTATACCACTCATAATTCCTGTGCTGTATCACTAAAATAAATCTACACAAAAAACATATCTTCAAAAAACTATCAGGACTGTGTTTTTGCATAATTAAATTAATTTATTATGCAGATTTGATTTAAACATTTTAGCTTTCTATATATGAAAAATTCATCTCTCAAATAATGTAAGGAGTGAAAAATATATCCTCATAAGATTCCAATTCTTTTCCTTTTATGCAAATATTTTTTTTCTCTAGTTCTTATTGTCAACTGACAGAGTCTCTTGAGTCTATGCCTTTTCATGTATATCTCCCATAATAAACTGTATTCTACGAAATCCCAAAAAATAACACAATAATTATGGCAAAGCAGGTTTCGACTCCAGCAAGATATATTCACTGGTAATAGCTATTAATTGTGTATGCTTTATTAATCTCATATTTCCTTTATAAACTGCAGATTTTAAAGGTACACAGCATATTGAACACTATGTTAAATATTCAACTACTGTTTGTAAGATCTATTACATTACTCAGTAATGTTTTAACTTCAATTGCATTTTGATTAATCTGCAATCTTTGACAGGTTAAAATTAAATATGGGAGTCTAACGGGATCCCAAATGTGAAATAAGCAGAAGCAAGTGAATGTCATTCCTGTCCTGCAATAAAGATAGCTATTGATCATTTTGTCAGAAATCAGATGCAGCCATTCTAAAAATCAATTATCTTGGACTTTGAAGGAAAAGAAAGCGAAGTATATCTCTGTGGTCTGATGGATTGGTAGCTGGTTAAACAACTGGAAGCAGAAGGTGAGAGTAACTGGACAGTCTATAATGCAAAGCAAAACAAACAAACAAACAATAAACAAACCAAACAAACCACCAAGCAGGAGGACCAAAGTCTAGGCCCAAATGCTTAGAAAGCAGAGCAGTTTCTGATCCACAGAACTTCAAATAATTAAAATTCAACTACTATAGATAAACCTTCATTCATATTAGCTTACTCTGTCATGCATTAGGCACAAATACACACACACACACACACACACACACATATTTTGGCTTAGAAAAAAGTGATAAATATTAATGAGATAAAATAAGGCAAGGAAGTATAAGTAAACCTATACCAATACCATTCAGTATACCTCTCTCTATATCTTTCCATTTTTGAAACATCCCAATTTTCACTAGGATGCATACACTGCTTCGCACATTACCTTTTGTTCTTTAAATTTCTCTTTATTGAGGATTTCATCATCTCCAACCAACCACGACTTTCATGGTTTCCCCCCACAATTTCACACATTCACTCTTCCTTCAAATATATGTTTTTCAATTCAATCCCATTCACATGTAACCAAACCATTTCAACACACATCTTTCATACTGGTCACAGACTTTTTTTTTTAATTCAATCCATTTTTATTCAGCACCCATTCATTGTTGACCAAGATTATTTTTTTAATTTCACCACATAAGTATCCACTTCCATTACATTCCACTTTATTTTATGTTTTTCCCTGAAATATCCAAATCTCAATTCTATGAAACAAAATGGGAAGAGACATGTTCCCACTTATACACAAACATTTTCACTTTGTTTGACAACATTAATTACTTGGAACAGACCAAAAACTACCTCTTACTGCTCTATCAGCACCTCCACATCGTAAGTTTTCTCCATTTCCCATTTTACTATACATTTTAATAAGGTACATACATTCATCTCCTGCTCTGATTTCTGGCCATTTATTATAATTTGCAATTGTTCACTTTATTTTCCCTGTCAACCAGAATTTAGTTTCTTAATATATTCATTTTCAGATCCACACTGCTTGTTATCTTGCAATTGATCTAACATTTGCTGCAACTCATTGGGTGTTCAGCCAAAAACACAGGATCTTCTACATACAAAAGTACATGTACATTTGGAACTCCAGTCAACACAGCTGTACCATCACCACAAGCATTCCTTAAACACGTAACTGTAAATACACTAAGCAACCAACCTTGTCATATTCCCTGCTCAATGCTGAACCATTCACTAAGCATTCCATTTACTTTTATTAATCATTTAGTTCTCTGACTTACTCACTACAATGGAAGTTATTGTTCTTATTGCATTCACGAACCAAACTTCACAATACTTGCATAGAACATTCCATAATTCAAGCAATTCACTTTATCATATGCTTTTTCTCTACCAACATATAATTTTTTTTCTCACATTCATACATTTTTCAGTGATCTGCTAAAGAAGAAAAAAAAAATCCCTGCCTGGCATAAAACTGTACTACATTTCCCACATTTGGCTCATTCTCACTTTTGCACATTTTTGATCAAAATTCTGCCAAATACCTTTGTAAGCAGACTAAAAAACTAATTCCCCTGAAATTTTCCCATTCAGTCTTGCTATATTTCCCCTTTGTATTGGGGAACAATTACAATCATCAGGCACAGATGCTCACACATATTTTGAACAAGTCACAGAGCTACTCCATAAGCAAACCACATCAATATTTTAACATTTCAACAGTTACAAAACCTCCATCTGCAGCTTTACCATTTTTCAATATTCTTACATTTGTGATTCACATATCATACACTTTTTCTTGGATACAAACATATATAACATTTGTTTCAAATTCATTTTTCAATTGTTATTCCCATACAAATCTCTAAAACACTTCTTTCAACCATTCTCTACTGCAATTTCATCCCAAATATTTTCATCATTTTTATTTTTAATTTCACTCTGTTGAAGGTTCTTTGTTTAGTCCTCTTCACCCACTTCCAAAACAAATCTTTATTTCCATCAACATCACACTTAATTTTCTCCTCTTCTTTTAATATCAAACACTCATTGCTCAATTTGACGATATTCTTTGCAGATAGTTTTTTTCCTTTATTATACAATTCCTGCCCCTCATCTTATTTGCCACAATCCTTCTATTATTTTCTAAGCATTTTCCCATCCATAATCTTTCTTTTCACTATTCCACCTTTCTTTTTCATTCTTCCCAATAGTATAATTCCACATAATTCTGTTTCTATTTTTCTTTCTTTTCATTAATTCTAAAATCTATGCTTCTCTTACATTCTGTGAAATTTCCCATATATCATGGTCATCACCAAAAGGGTCCATACATATTGACCTCCACTGCTGATGAGGCTTTCATAATGCTTTCTAGTAAGATAAAGAAGGTGTGGACTTCATCACTAGCCTTAGTCACGGGCAGCACCCCCTGCTAAAGGTAAGGATAGTTATCAATGTATTTTGGCATACCACAAACACAACTAAAGTTGTGTTTTATCATAAGCACATTCATACTATTCTAGCAAGCTACAATCTCTAAATTAGAGACTATGTTTAAGTTAAAATAATGTTCAAATCCCACAAGCTTGGAGGTACATGTAGTATTCCAAATAAGAAAAACAAAACAAAGATGTACACATAATTACCAAAGAACAAAGTTGTTATACCCATTATGATTCCCTTTATTGTTAATCTCCTTCCTTCCTTCCTTCCTTCCTTCCTTCCTTCCTTCCTTCCTTCCTTCCTTCCTTCCTTCCATCCATCCATCCATCCATCCATCCATCCATCTCACTGAAATGACTCTGGGCGGTTCACAGCAAAAATAAAATTCATTAAAATACAATATAAAACAGACCGAATAATAAATAGCTTCCAAGCAAGATGGAAAGTTGGGGAAGAATTCAAGGGAGTGTCGTCAGAGAGCTAACCACCCCCAAGGTTAGTTAGAGCCCATATCGCCCCATGCACGCTGTCAGAGCCAGGTCTTTAAACCTTTTTGGAAAGCTGGGAGAGTAGGAGCCTGTCACACCTCTGGGGGGAGAATATTCCAAAGGCAGGGGCAACAGCAGAGAAGGCTCTCTTCCTGGGACCTGCCAGCTAACATTCTCTCGCTGACGGGGTCCGCAACATGCCTTCTCTGCCTGAGTGGGTGGAACAGGTTGATGTAATAGGGATGAGATTGTAATGGAAGGCATAGGTGAGGAGGAGACTGGTATGAGAGATCAAGGCTATCAGGAGGGAGGGGGTGCATTCCAGAGGAAGGGGCAAGGCAAGCACTTTCTCAGCCCGCAGCAGGACTGTGAAAAGAAGAAGAGGCTGAGGCTAGCTCCTCCCTAGACTCTCACGGGGTATATCTGCTAGTAACTTTAGGACAGGTTTAGTCTGGCGAGATTCTGTCTATAGTGTGTAAGCAATTAAGAAACTACACTGGATTGTACTGTTTCATTGTTGTTCTTGGGCTGAACCTGACAGAGATGGTCTCTCAGGTAACCTGGACCCATGCCATGTAGGGCATTAAAGGTGATAACCAACACCTTGAATTGGACCCAGAAGTAAACTGGTGCCCAATATAGCTCTTGCAGCAAAGGTGTTACATGTGCCATCCTACGGGCACCTAATATCATCCATGCGGCTGCATTTTGAACCAGCTTCCAGATGCTCTTCAAGGGTAGCCCCATGTAGAGCGCATTGCAATAGTCTAACTGAGAGGTGACCAGGGCCTGAGTGACTCACTGGATAGCCTCCTGATCCAAGAAGGGGCATAACTGGTGCACCACACAATGGTGGGCAAAGGCTGTCCTGGCCACAACTGCCACCTGCTTGAATAGGAGTCGTGAGTCCAGGAGGACCCTCAGATTACACACCAGGTCTGTCTGAGGCAGTGCTACCCTGTCCAAAACCAAAGATGGTAAATTATCGGATACAGAGGGGCCTCCAATCCATAGTCACTCTGTCTTACCAGGTTCAGCTGAAGCCTGTTATTCCCCATCCAGACCCCCACAGCCTCCAAGCACCGCAAAAGGATGGTCATGGCATCACTCAAGTCATCCGGGATGGAGATGTATAACTGGGTATCATCAGCATATTGATATCTCATCCCATGGAGGTGGATGATCTCACCCAATGATTTCATGTAGATGTTAAAAAGAGTGTACTGAACGCTGCAGTACCCCACAATGGAAAGGCCGTGGGTTGGATCTCTTGCTCCCAATCAACACCAATTGGGATCGACCCTGGAGGACCAGTGCAAAACTGCGCCGCCCACTCCCAACTCCCTAAGTCGACCCAAAAGGAGACCATGGTCAACGGTACTGAAAGCCGCTGAGAGGTCAAGAAGAGTAAGGATGGATGCACTACCCCATCCTGCTCCCACCAGAGATCATCCATGAGTGTGACCAATGTTGTTTCTGTCCTGAATCCAGGTCTGAAACCTGATTGGAAGGGGTCCAGATAATCTGTTTCCTCCAGGATCCTCTGGAGCTGCAATGCCACCACCTTCTCAACCACCTTCCCTAAAAAGGCGAGGTGGGAAATTGGACAAATGTTGTCCAGTATGGTGGGATCCAGTGATAGCTTCTTGAGTAGGGGATACACCAGTGCCTCCTTAAAGGCAGCTGGAAACACTTCCTCCCTCAAGGATGAATTCACCATCACCTGGACCCACCCACATGTCACCTCCTGAGCAGCCTTAAAAACCAGGAGGGACATGGATCTAGTTGGCAAGTGGTGGCACTGACTGTGTGGAGGGCCCTGCTCACTTCCTCGGGTTCAACAGGATCAAACTGTTCCCAGATAACAGGGTAAGTCTGTACCCTGGGCATCTCTATAGACCATGCTGTATGCTTGGTATCCAGCTGGGACTGGATGTGAGCAATTTTATACTCCAGGTGGCCAGAAAATTCCTCTGCTCAGCTCTGTAAATGACCCACTGGGTCCCCCTTTTCCAAAAGGGATCGGGTTATCTTAAGCAAGGCTGCTGTGCAGCATTCTGTGGATGCAATAGGAGCAGAGAAATGTTGGCATTTCACCACTCTTACCGCTATTAAGGTAGGCCTTAACAGCAGCTCTAGCTTGTGTTTGGTTGTGTTTGGTCCTTGTTTTCCTCCACTAGTGCTGCAGACGTCTCTTAATCCTTTTCAAGACCCTCAAGTCCTCCATGAATTTGATCACATTTCACCTGGAAGAATCAGGTAAATAGAATATAGCCCTCCAAATTCTAAATACAGTAGACACAATTATGTTATACAGATTCAAAAGATGTTATACAGGGTGTCCATTCATTTCCAAGTTCAATTCAAGGCTCTATAGGATACCCAACAGCTAGAAATTCAAATATACAACAAAATGAGTTTGTTGACTTGTACCTTAAGCTCTTTTGTAAGTACTTTCAATATGTTTTACATCTATAAGGAAAAGAGTTTTGGGCAACTCCCACTTGTGGAATATTCTTCCCACAGAAGGTTAACTGGTGGTGGGGAATCACAATATTTCTGCAACCAAATTTAAATTATGTTTCTGTTGCCTGGACATTTTAAGTGAGATTTTGTTTTGTTGTTCCCTATCCTTTAATCCCCCCCCCCAGTATATATTGTTTTGAGTAGTCTTAATCTCTTTACATTGTCCTGATAATCAGCAAAGGTGTAGAGTGGTTAAAAAAATAAAAAAAGTGAAATAACATCAAAGCAAGACTAGAACAAGACCAAGTTGTTTCTTACCTAACATCTATCTGCAATCTCCATTGGTTCTCAACAGCCAGCTTTATCTTCGGCTCTTTGCAATTTAATGAACAATCATATCCAACAAATCTCCTTGCAACAGTTTGACAGAGGTTATTGTCTTAGAAGCAGGGCTCGAAAGAGAGATTTGGCACTGCTTAAATAAATTTTATAGATGTAATAGATAAGGGCAATAAAGAAAACAAGACTTTTTTTTATAGAACAATGCAATAGAGCATAAAGCTGCTTCTCCGAAATGTGTGTGCTGGTGCACAACAATGTCTGCTTATATGTACCAAAGGGAAATAAACTGTGAAAGTACTGAGGATGAAAAAAGTCTCTTGCTTTTCAGGCTACATACATTTTATTTGCAGAATGTAAATCTAAAATGACATTTCTTTAGTTTGCATGTGTTATTATCCAAAATTATTTCAAGATTTATTAAGTAACACTGCTCCTATCCAGCGCATATACTATTATAATGGATTTTTCTCCCCCTGTATGATATTCAAATATCTCTATTCCGCTTACAGGTTCTTTGCAGCATTAGGTTACCCTTTTCACTCATACTGGCAATCTTATATTTACTTATTTTTAGGAACACCTTCCTTAGGATCAAAGGAAGTTCTTAATGGACATTTAAAGGACTTCTCTGTAATGTATCTGTATTGCTATCTACTGATGGAAGATACCCTTGACATGGTGCTGTCTGTACATAAAGCTAATAGGGAGCACTTTCTGGCTTAGTCTGATAAAGCTAGGAACCAAGAGCAAAGGAACCAAGCGCAAACCAATCAGCACTCATTCTTTCCACTTCAAACTTGCTAATTACGCAGTTCACTGCCCTCCAAAAGCAATCCTTTCCCCTTCCTTCCCAAAAGACTAGCAAAACCGTTTTTAGCACTCCTCCATAGTTCTGTGTATGTGTGTGTACACATGTATGAATGAGTCAGTCTATCTACTGAAAGATGTATTCTCACCAAATTCTGAACATGGTGGTGAACTCTATTCAAGGCTTTCTTCTGGGCTGAGTTGAGCAATGAAGACCTAGTGGGGAGGTAGAGGAGGATAGTGTGAAGATGCTAAGGAAACCAGATTTTGCTGTTATTTGAAATATGCTAGGGAGGCTGCTGACATCATGCAATGAACAGGGATGAGTACAAAAGCAAACACACAATCTGGACTCTGATGAATTTCCAAAGGAAACTTTAATATTTGTGGAAAGGCACTAAGAGTATTTATGTGTTTCAGCTTATAGCACCATTGGAACAATTCTGAGTACTCTACCCATTCAGGCAGTGCAGGATGCCTGCTGAGGTCATGGGATAGGATCTAATCTACAAAAGTATCCATGTGTTTAGATAAGAGATTTAGATCAAGGAAGGCCTCGCCTGTACAACAATATAGCAAAGATTTCCATGAGATCTTAAATCAGACATTATTCTGGTTCAGTGGGGGCAGAGAATACTGGGGATGTGACAAAGCTTTCCCCAACCTGTTCTTGCCAAGTTTGCTGGATTCTCCTGTCTCATACTAAGAGGAGTCTTCTAAACTCTAGTGTAAAATTATTCATGTTCTACTTTTTTAATGGAATTCTTGCTTGTATAGCAGGCTTTGCTGCTTTGTCAACTAAAATTAAAGGAATACAGGCATTTTCTGACCACTTACAAAGTTCTCTCTATAAACGCCTGAAATGTAGGAAACAGATTTCTAAAATAAATAAATAGCCAGCCAACTCATTGAAACATTTCCAATTACTTTGAAATGTGCAGTCTGACATTTATGGATTTGGGAAATGGGCTTGTAGTTTTGCCATTGTACAAGTATGATTTTTGCTATTTATTTTATTTTCCCATCCAGACAGTGATCAGATCCATACCAGCCTAAGTTCAGCAATGCTGAAGCAACTGGTACTAGGCCAAACATTGTCTATTTATCAATCTATAAAGTTCAATGCAACTTACTTTCTAATTAATGGAAATGAAATCTAAATGTGATTCACTTGTTAACCTGAATCCTTTTAAAGGACAACTAGATTATATTACTTTTGGCCCCTAGAATTAATGTGGTTCCTTTAAAATAGTTATTTCTCTTACAGGGAAATAAGTATCACTGTTTTAGAAAATATTAATATATCTAAAAATAAAAAAAAATCCATTCCTTCTGCCTATAAAACATTTTTAAAACATATAAAAAAATTTTTTTTTATGATAACTTCAGCCAGGCTTGTTTGCTCTTCTGCCTTCTATTCCATGGTTGGTGATTTGGGAGTTCTCTTAAATGCCCTGAAGTCCAGTTGTAACTGCACAAATAAATGATTTCAACAGAGTGACTCACTAATTAGTGATTCACCAAGCTGTTTTCCTTACTATGATTTAAACATACTAAGATATGAAAGTGTAAAAACAAATGATTTTTGTTTTGACTTTAGCCACAAAAACCCCACTTTCTGCATAAAAATGCATACCTAAATAGTTCTTTATGAAAAGTAATGGCTTCATATTCTATTGTATGTTAAATTAATATTTTCATACTTTAACATATACCTTAAACAATAATTAGGAACCATGTGATGTAGTGATGAGAATCACGGGATTTGGACCAGGGTTAAATGTACATGCAGACAACAAAGCTCACTGAGGGAATTTGTGTCAGTCTAAGCTGTTTTGAAGAGAAATGAGAGATAATTCTTTAGGAACAATTATGAGGAACAGAATAGATTTATACCTATTTATACAGCTGGATACAAAAATCATGAACTCCAGAAGCTCCTGGAGGCATCTGACAGTGAAATGAACAAATTCATTTCTCAGAATGTAGTACAAGAAAAATGCTGCTTCTAAGAGGGATCCAGATTAAAATTATATTTTAACCTATATATTACAACTATAACCCACATATTACAACTATAGCAATAAACAGTCTTTTTTTGTATTGAATTTATTAAAAGAAAAAAGATGGACATCCCTCCAGAAAAGAAAAGGCTGTAACCTTTACTGAATTGCTTATCACAAAAACCTCCTGTGAGGTCTGGAAAGCTAACAATTCAGCAAAATGCAAGAATGATTGATTCAGCCCCCATAACATCTTTTCAAAAAAGCAGGGTTTCAATGAATCTGTTTTCAACTGGCTTTCTTTCCAACCTGAGTCTGCTATACAAGTGTGTTTTTGCCTTCTCCAGACTCACAAATGGGAAATTTCATAACCACAGATTCTGCATCCTGCTGAGACATGATATGTAGAACTGTATTCTACCTACTATTAAGCTGCTGATAGCAGTGTTTCTGTTGCAATTTATGAGAAATGTCAGCTGAAGCACAGAGTATTGTACATATTATATTTTCCCAGCTGGATGCCTCTGTGAATGGAAAGCAAACCACAAATACATGTGCAATGTAGATTTGAGTGGAGGTGAAGAACAGATACAGAAATAAAGTGCACAAATTTGCTGGGTTATTCAGACCAGAAGAGAATGATAAAATATGAACAGAGAAATATTGATGCTGCAATTTTATATTCTTGTCTTAAGGATTAAACTCTTAACTTCCAAAAGACATATGCAGGACCGCAGTTGTTAGGTGTTCAATAATATAAATTCAGTATCAGTAGAAGATTAATTTGCCTAAAGACTCCTCTAAACTCTACAAATAGGAAGCCCATCTTGTGTGACACACAATTCTTGAGCTACCCATTACATTTTTGTGTGTTTTAGGTAGCAGATAGCACATCAAGCTCAGTTATAAATGTTAAAGCCCAGCAAATAGTGAATAATCAAACTTATGTTATAAAAGCATTTTATATAAGCAAATGTGCTTAGCTCAGAAAATAATAAGCTTGTACAGATAGCTGAATGAAGAGTCCAGTTACAGTGTCAAAACTTAATATTTAAGATGTAGCTATAATAATTTACCTATGCCTTACATTGTTTTGTTCAAGATCATACTCTTGTGATGCAAGTTAAATTTGTCTAGATGGAGTGAAATTTTATATAATCTGTAAAAAGTTTTATTTCTGTGACAAAATTTTGCTGCCAAGGTCAAATTTTATTTTCTTCAGGAATGTGAGAGGTTTTGACATGTAAGGCAAAAAAATGAAATAAGAAGTCAGACAGAATGACATTCAGAATGCTGAATAAGAATGCCACTATACTGCCTTTTGAAATTACTCTGCCATCATCAGATGAGCAAAATGAAGTGCTATCTTCTGTACATAAAATTCATGTAGATGCAAATGAACTTATCAAGTAATAATTATGACATGCAATGCAAAAATATCTTCTGACAGAATGCATTTTCCTGGTATCTACACACGTTCAATATTCATGCAGGCTCATTTCTGCTCAGCAGTTTACTGGTTTGGAAGTGACTGGCACTGTCTTTTTTCAAGGCAGCCAAAGCATACTATTGGTTCAGTTCAGAGAATTACACGGTGAGTGTTTGATTTGTAAAGTGAGAAGTGGCAGGGCTGAAATCTTCCTGGAATCCATACTGTTTAATCATTGATGTGTGAGGAATAACTGCAGTTATTCAATACAGAAGGGAATAGACTTCTGCAGATACTCAGAGGTACTTTCCTGCCGGAAGAGTTCCAGATTTTGCTATTGCAACTAGCGATGAAAAATAGGTCCCCAGGCTGAGCCTTGTCTGAAATATAAGTTCTGACAATGGAAAGCTGGGACAAATGATTATCCATACATGGTCTATAGGAAACAAAGCCAAAGGTGGCAAGATGCATTGGCTTCACCTCTGCACAGATTACTGCACCAGAGAAAACATTTTCAAGAAAGTGTTGTGATCAAGTTTCATAGTTCAAATTTAATAAATAGTCACACTGTAAGAAAAACTTTCAGCTGCCTGTAAGAAAACTACTCCAGATGTGAAATCCAATACAAAGGAAAGACATACAATTACAAAAGCAGAACCAGGCATTTGAAACATGTGTTACTCAAATAACTCCATGTTTTCCAAATTTTGCCAGTTCCTTGCAGAAAAATAGGCTTCTAGCTTGTTTTAGATTTTGCATTCACCTTTATTTTCTGTTAGAAATATCAAACAATGAAATTAAAATCCAAAGCCTTCGTTTCATGATGGAGAACAAGGATGGAGCTTGTTATCACTTAAATACAATCTGAAACTTTTTGAGCTTCAAAATGGTTTAGACTCCAATAAATGAGAATCAGTTTTGGATGATCAAGGAGATAGTGCAGAAATGAAGTACAATTATTTTGCCGTATGCTATGATCCAAATCCCTAGTAATGGCTTTTCCTTGTAACAAGTCAATGCTCACTTCTTACTTTATCTGTCTTACATCTCATGAGAAGAAAAATATTAAAAAGTCCATAAATTACAATTATCTAAAAAGTGGCTTTAAACAGAGTTTAAATATAATGAATAAATGCTGTTCAAATTATATGATACTTTTGCATACAGAACAAACTCATAAGCTTTTCCTTACATGGTGATGTTTGGGTTTCCAGGCAACTAGAAATGCATTGTTCATGGTTCTAACAACATTCAACTTGAACGTATCCAAGAATAAAAAGAGCTTAAAATGCTGAGGCTTATAGGTTCTTAGCTCCTTCAATCTTCTCTTCAGGGTCAAAAAATGTTATTGTAAAATGTACAAATATGATAGATGACAAATTCCTTCCTGTTATTCTACAATCATAAGTATATTCACTGGAAATGCTAATGTTTATTTTTATATTTTGGTACTACTGGTGAACAAGCTACACTACATGTATGCTCGTGCTGACCAAAATACAGTGGGGCAAAAAAGTATTTAGTCAGCCACCAATTGTGCAAGTTCTCCCACTTAAAAAGATGAGAGAGGCCTGTAATTTTCATCATAGGTATACCTCAACTATGAGAGACAAAATGGGGAAAAAAATCCAGAAAATCACATTGTCTGATTTTTAAAGAATTTATTTGCAAATCCTGGTGGAAAATAAGTATTTGGTCAATATCAAAAGTTCATCTCAATACTTTGTTATATATCCTTTGTTGGCAATGACAGAGGTCAAACGTTTTCTGTAAGTCTTCACAAGGTTTTCACACACCGTTGCTGGTATTTTGGCCCATTCCTCCATGCAGATCTCCTCTAGAGCAGTGATGTTTTGGGGCTGTCGCTGGGCAACACGGACTTTCAACTCCCTCCAAAGGTTTTCCATGGGGTTGAGATCTGGAGACTGGCTAGGCCACTCCAGGACCTTGAAATGCTTCTTACGAAGCCACTCCTTCGTTGCCCGGGTGGTGTGTTTGGGATCATTGTCATGCTGAAAGACCCAGCCACGTTTCATCTTCAATACCCTTGCTGATGGAAGGAGGTGTTCACGCAAAATCTCACGATACACAGCCCCATTCATTTTTTCCTTTACACGGATCAGTCGTCCTGGTCCCTTTGCAGACAAACAGCCCCAAAGCATGATGTTTCCACCCCCATGCTTCACAGTAGGTATGGTGTTCTTTGGATGCAACTCAGCATTATCTCTCCTCCAAACACGACAAGTTGAGTTTAGACCAAAACGTTCTACTTTGGTTTCATCTGACCATATGACATTCTCCCAATCCTCTTCTGGATCATCCAAATGCTCTCTAGCAAACTTCAGACGGGCCCGGACATGTACTGGCTTAAGCAGGGGGACACGCCTGGCACTGCAGGATTTGAGTCCCTGGCGGCGTAGTGTGTTACTGATGGTAGCCTTTGTTACTTTGGTCCCAGCTCTCTGCAGGTCATTCACTAGGTCCCCCCATGTGGTTCTGGGATTTTTGCTCACCGTTCTTGTGATCATTTTGACCCCACAGGGTGAGATCTTGCGTGGAGCCCCAGATTGAGGGAGATTATCAGTGGTCTTGTATGTCTTCCATTTTCTAATTATTGCTCCCACAGTTGATTTCTTCACACCAAGCTGCTTGCCTATTGCAGATTCAGTCTTCCCAGCCTGGTGCAGGTCTACAATTTTGTTTCTGGTGTCCTTCGACAGCTCTTTGGTCTTGGCCATAGTGGAATTTGGAGTGTGACTGTTTGAGGTTGTGGACAGGTGTCTTTTATACTAAGAACGAGGTCAAACAGGTGCCATTACTACAGGTAACAAGTGGAGGACAGAGGAGCCTCTTAAAGAAGTAGTTACAGGTCTGTGAGAGCCAGACATCTTGCTTGTTTGTAGGTGACCAAATACTTATTTTCCACCATGATTTGCAAATAAATTCTTTAAAAATCAGACAATGTGATTTTCTGATTTTTTTCCCCATTTTGTTTCTCATAGTTGAGGTATACCTAAGATGAAAATTACAGGCCTCTCTCATCTTTTTAAGTGGGAGAACTTGCACAATTGGTGGCTGACTAAATACTTTTTTGCCCCACTGTATGTAGGGCCATTTTTTCCACTTACTATTCTCTTGATAATTAGAAAACGCTGTAGGCAGATTTATTTCTGAAATGGTTACTCAGCCCTTATGAGGTCAGTGATTCAACAATGGGATTGCTGTGGAATGCTATTTTAACTGCTCTCTTTTTGAGGGTAGAGGAAGATTTCTTTTCCCCTCCTTTCTGCAAAAGTCATGAATAAAGGACACTATTGAAAGCTGCTCTGGCCTTTGACAGCTTGGGTAGTCTCCTGATGTTACGCCTCCTAACTGACACAATGCAGGGTTTGCATGGCACATTGCTGCAACATTTGTTCTACAAGCATACATTTTGCAGGAAATGAAGGATTAATCTTCCCAAGACTTACACACACAGTCTCCCCAAAAAAGGAAAAATAAAATTGTTATCCATACAAATAAAAATTCATAGGATGGTGGCAGGCAGCCAACAAACTATTTCAGGTCTGGCTTGCCATCTGTTCAGCCTGTTTATGATTAGAAAACACAAGCAAATTGCTTTTTTCTCCAACTAATTCTCAGAAGGACTCCTTGAAAACAGATTCCATAATGAAACTATAATAAAGCAGAAGAGGTTACAATGATCAATAAAGCACATCCTTCTAGCAATAAGAACATTAGGCAATTTCAACAAAGAAATTGTTTCCCTTCCTCTTCTCACATCAGAATGACATCAAGCCAAGGAACTATCAAAAAGCAGGTAAGGATTATTATCCCAATTCTTTTGTTAGAATATCCAAAATTACCTTACACTTCATTGTATGGCAATTTACTATATAGCACCTATTAACAGTATTTACTGATGTTTCACTTTTTTAAAAAAATGGAAACCCTTTCTTCTTCTTTTTCAATGGAAAGCTCTTTTGAAAGTTCACCCCTAGCCAATTAATACTGTGTTATTTTTACAAGAATGAAAAAGAGAAGGCTGCTGTGGAAAAGGTTTGCCTGATATTAAAATAATTTTGTAGTGGACTCAGCCCAAAGTATTTTCAATTGCATATCATAGCTATCATATTCTTACATCTTTCATCATACAGACATGTTCTGGCATATGTAGGTTCCATGATTACAAATGATCAAAACAGGTACTGTGCTTCTATAACACATCACACTTCAGGAACAGCTCCAAGGACTTCAGGAGAAAAACAGCATAGCAAATGCCCTCAACATTTCATGCTTTTCTGTGCATGCTAATCCTAGTCAACTAGATTGAAGATTAAGGAGCAGGAAACAATTACATTGGATACTACTCCCAAAATACAAAGGCTCCAAATCTCCTTGAAGGTGAAAAGAACTTAGCAGGTTTGCCTGAATAAGCTATCCATCTGAATGTAGGCTGCTTTTCTGCTTTCAACTTCAGTCTTTATTGAACCATGTTGCTGCAGAATATGCTTCTCCTAGATTATTCTTGTCTAGACAGGCATAAATGTTTTTAAATTGAATGAAATATTTACTGTTAGACCACCAAATCTGCACTTCAGAAATGAAACAGGACCTGGAAGAGAGCTGGGTGCTATAGTGGAACTTACATCTGTGTATAGCAACCCAAAGTTTCAAACTTTAAATCCTAGTGATTCTAATTATAGATTGGGTGTATGTTTAGGTTAATGGCTTTTTCAGTATTCTGAAGATTCTATACACAAGAAAATACACACTAGTTAATATGACAGGGAGAAGTTATTTTGCAAAATTGTCTGCAAAAAATAATCCACACGCATATCAGAATATACCTTTTTTTCCCTTTGGAGCATACAATACAGATTATGTCAAATTGTTCCTTTAGCTGTTACGTTTGCAAAGTTTCACACTATTTTAAATCAATCACTTAAACAGAGAATAAGTAGCAACAATCATGTTTATTTGGCAGATTGAACCTACTTGCTTGAAAATGGTTGTTGCCAGGATGAGCAGCTGCACAATGTGTGTTTGTAATGGGGGATGGGAATATGATTTTGCAGTCAATTTATTTATTGTTTGCTTGTTTTATATTCCTCATCTTTCTTATTCAGATAAGAGTACTCAGAGAAGCCATATATAATTGCAAATGTGTGGGGACAAGATGCTGTTTTGTGTGTTCATTTATGTTTCTAAGAAGAGCTGCCAGGACTTCAATTCTTTGCTTGGTTCATTTCCTCTAGTGATCTACTCTGCACCTCTTTTGATCTCAGCTATTTTCCCTTGATTTGCAGTACATGATAACAAAAGCAGTTCACATCCAAGAGCTGCTGTAAGCCATTGCTTCTTTCCAGCAACACTCAAGTAAAGCAATAATAAACCACACTTTTTGAGCTACTAGACAAACTATGAAAATAACACAGGAAAAAGACAATAAAATAGCTTCATCTTGGAAAAGTGAAGTAACATTTTTGAGGATATTTATTTATTTATTTATTTATTTATTCTTTTAATGCCTCAAAGCCCAGTAAAATGCTTAGTTATAGAGTGTGAAGTTAAATTCCGTTCTTTCCTCACCAAGAAACAACAGATTGTTTTAGAAGATACATTTCTATATCTGATAGACAGACAGACATTTCAGTGTTATGGAAATGTTAAAAAAAGCATATTTATGAAGTAAAAGTTTGGAAGTTATAAATTAAAACTTTAAACTTCCATGACTTGCATATATCTCCACCTCTGTGTACAATCATTCTTCATCTTTCAATCCTGAATGTTGGGAAGCAATGCAGACCAGGACATTCTGCTTTTCTTATTGCTTTCATTTTGTTCATAATTATTATTAAATAATTAATAATAATAGGCTGTATATTTATTGTCAGCACAAAAATTTCTATCCTTCCTTCCAATATGTTCATGATGGCATAAATATTTAAAAGTATCATACACAACAAAATGACATACACAATAATGACTAAATATGTTTAGAATGCACTTCTTCAACACTATGGTTCTATCATTAACTAAAATGAATTGGTAAGCAAAGTTAGGTAAACCGAACAACTCCATTGATTTTATTTTGGCGCTCAAAATGCAGAAGTGAAATGCAAGAATAAGTATGAAGGACAGTTGAAAATATATACTTATTACATACACAGAAGATAAGGAGTGCAGTTTAATTCCAATGATTTTTCTTGCTTTAAGATTTGAAATGCATTAATTCTGTTCTTAAAATCAAAGTTTTTCAGTACAAGAGAATGTCCCTGTTTAAAATTGGGATTGATATATTTCTGCAAAAATCTCTCAAGTAAAAAAATAACTTAGTTTCATTATAGGAAGAGCTCAGAAAGTTAATTTTAAGCAACTGGACAGATAAGTGATTTCAGTATTGGATACAAATCCCAAGTTAACTGGCAAAAAACTGTCTTAATAAAGTTTAATAAGTCAAATGCATATTTAGAAAGCACATTCAACTAAGCTGTGCTTCACTTTGCTTATCTTATGCTTTGTAAGCTTTCCAACTCAATGAAATATTGGAAATGAATTACACAAAGGGCCTTGTGTTCTGTCTGTCTGTCTGTCTGTCTGACAATTGGGAGGATAACTTTCTAAAAACAAAACAGAATGGGGCCAAATTTAGTGTGGTGGGAGAAGCCAGAAAAAGAATTATCAAGATAGAAAATGGGTTGGATCCTGGGGGAGCTGTGGTGAAAAACTTTCCTATGGGAGAGGTAGGAGGGAAGCTGTTTGAAATGCTGCAACTGCTCCAATTTAAGCACCCCACCCTACTCCTTCTTGGTCAAGTGGCTCAGAGACATGCATATGCAGCCTGCCTATTTATGCAACTTTCCAATGCACACATATAGTAAACTAAAACCATGCAAACACAATACGAGGGAAGAGCAGACACACACACACACACACATATATACGTACTCACCCTGATCAGACCATCTCACACACAGAAGCACATACTTACTGATTAACATACATACTTGCAATGGGAAGGTATGATTTAAATTTGCTTGTTTTTGCCATCAGACTGATCTAAGATACACTTTGAGCCATTATAAAATTCTAAATCAGTGGGAGTCAGACATTTAAAATTTGTATTGACTGAACTAAGCAGACACCATATTTTACAGTCACATTATTTCACTTAAATAGTGGAAAACCTTTCCCTAATAATAGAAATTATATATCTGTTCCAAAGAACTAATTGCCTGACTCTCTGGAATATTTCCTAAAACCTTAACCATGTTAATTTGTTGGAGCAAAGAAGGAAGCGGCGGCGGTGGCTTTGTTGGACCAAATGGACTGTGGCCCATAAAAGTTTAATGCCAGAAGACTCTTTATTTTCTCTGGAATATGATAGATTTAGTCCTACCTTTTTCCTGCCAAATCATCTATTCATGCCATAATGCCAAGCTACATAATAACACAGTCTTTGTGGTAATACATATAAAGCTCTTGCCACCACTCCTAGATATCATCCACCCAACCTCTTCACAAATGTTCCCCAAATCATTTTGACATTTGTTTCTTTTGAGTGGCTTCTCTCCTCCCTCCCCACAAAACTCCAGTTGCTAGAATGAATTCATCTTGGTATATGCATGTACATACCAAAGTAAGGAACAGGTATTAACTACTTTTGAAACACTAGTTGCATAAAAAACCTGAAACCACATTTTAGTTCTACATCTGCTGCTGTTTTTATCAGGTCCAAAGACAACCAAAGCACATAAGTTGACTGCTTGTCAACAGACAGTATCTCTAAATCCTTGTAAACAGATTTTTATTTTTAGCATCTTACAAAGAACCAATTTCAAAAAACTCTTTTAGATGTTTTTAGAATATGCTACAGCTGCCTTTCTGATACAGTGACATTTTGCTATAATCCTAACAATACCTTAATTGGTAAAAAGTGCAACAATCAGAGGCAACAATATAGGAGAAGATGCAGGACAAGCTGCGAGCAGGATCAAAAGTTGCATCCAACTGTTGATATCAGAACCAGAAGCCAGATTCCTGACTGACAATTCAAACTTATTGAAGCAGAAAACTTGATGGACAGAGCTGGAAGCTGTCCAAGGGCATGGGAGGGGAGGAAATAGAAAAGGCCACCACTGAACATCACTGCATATCTGCCATAAAATTCTGTAGTCGTAATACCTAACAATGTTATTATGTTTACTAACGGAAGTGGATGTGTTGCATATGGTTTAAGATTTTCCAGCTTAAACCCCCTCCCCCAATTTTCCATTTCAGTGTATGAGTTACTCCATCCCGAGAATAATTTCAGTGGATGGAAGTGTCTTAAGTAATAATGATTTACCAATAAAGGGGTGGGGGAGAGAGATACCTCTTCACTATATCTAGCAGACATATTAATTATGGCTCCTTTACCACATAACTCCTTGTTCGTCAATTAGAACTGTTCTGTTAACCTGAAATTTTATCCCACTCACCTACCAATATACCCTATTGAATTTAATGGCATTATCTCTGAGTAGCCATATCGATGTTTGTACTATTTATGACTGAAAGATCAGTTGAAAATAGCAAAAGGAAAAACTAAACATCAAACTAGTATTTTTTTTTCCTTTTTATCAAAATATATGGTTAAGTAAAATAGAAGACTATGGGTCTGTTCACATCAGACTTATCTATAAAGTTAACTTGCATAACTATAAAGTAAGTTGCTTGACAATAAAGTTAGTTGACTATAAGCAGTGAATGCAACTTACATATATTTGTTGTAGCCTACTGTCAATGACTGGGTTCCATCTACAGTTAACCATTCCGAAAGGTTCAGCATGTTGGCTGGAGCAGGGTCACACTATTTCAAGAATTCAATCATGATTTGTAGTATATTAACTTCTACTTAAAAATCCTGAACTTGTGCCATCTTGCATTAACTTTAAGAACAAAATTAGAAGAAGCCTGGGAGCTCATTTTCCGACTAACAACTCTGATTATGAAGTAAGATCACAAAACCTTATACTTTTTAATAAAATGTGTTAGCTGGAAAAGGTACCATCAGACACTTCCTGATTTTTTGCTACCATAGATTAATACAGCTCTTCTCCAATGTCTCAAAAAACAAACAACAAACCACCACCAGAAACCAAGATTTTATGGGGAAGAATAAATGTCTGCATGCCTATTGTTCCTGATAGAAACATACTAAGAGGAATTTCTATGTATTAAATTAAACTTCAATTGCCATATGAAAATGGAGGGATAGGGATAATTTTCCTGACACTCAGTTTATTTATATTTTGACTTAGTGGTAAGCTTTAGCCAATATACCAGCATTAAAGAATGCAAGACATATCTGGAAGACATGGTTGGGAAATTTAATTTTGATTCTTGTTTACTGTACTTTGGAATAATCCTAGTTTGAGAATTACAAATAAATACTCTTTTGGGAACATACAGGAAGAAGATGGCATTAATATTCTAATCAGCTTATTGTTTATCAGTTTTTTCAAAGCATTTGATGTATTGCAAGAATTTGGGTTGCTTAAAACTGCTGAAACACAATATATTTTACTTAAAACATATTCATCAACTCAGACATACTAGCAGATCCTGAAAGCTCTAAATGTTCTGTATTTATTGAAAAGTGCTTTAGAAGACTCTAAACCTACATTTTATTTTTATAGACAGTTGAAGGGTATTAGTAACATAGATATTGGCAATTTAAGAGAACTTTGGAATAAAGAGTTTAAATACCATATTTTAACCAATCAATAGTCTCATGTTTTAAAGAATGTTGAGTAAGTTTATTATGGTGTTAAATCATAAAAAAATCTTTTTGTTTACTAGACACTTCAGTGGATGTTTAAGAAGTGATGGGTGTTGACTTCTTTATGTTGGAAATACAATCTTTGAGGAGATACTGATTCATGTAATATAGGCCTGTTCTATGTTTGTATCATTTTCACTTAATATTTATATTGTTGGTACAAGAATTTTGGAAAGAGAAATAAAGTTTAAAGATATTCATTTGATACTGAATTATATAACAACATATGCTATTTATCAATTTATGCAGAACACTGGATTTACTGAGCATGCAGTGTAGCTAAAATGATAGCTCTGCTCTGTTGGAAAGAAATTGTTACTCCAGATTTTCAGTCCTGGACACTCTGCCCTTCAAATGACTCATCATCAACATAATGAAAAGACGGGCCAACATGATTTTGCAGGCCTAAGTTATAACTTTTTTAAAAAATAAGTTAATTTTAAAATTTTTATACAGTTACCATATATACTTCTTTTTCTTCTGTTTTTTTTTATATATTATTTTGTATGCTTGCAGTCTTTGTGTGTGTATGTGTGTATGTATATATACACACATGCACAAAAATACACACGGACAGAAAGGAGAGTGTGCATGTCTTCCAAGAACAGGCTATGTCAAGCTTTGCAAAGGACAGATGTGGGACAGCCTTCTTAAGAACCTGAAGGGGTATCATATTGAAGAAATCCAAGACTTGCATGACATAGAATAAAGGTGTTAAATTATAAGTAGGCAGATAAACCAACACATTGTTTTTAAGAAGCAATGTCATCTTAACAGTGAGGAGAAACAGTGCCGCAAGAGCAGCTTTTTATATATGATGGCTTGATTGTGGTTAGCTTTCAAGCAAATACACCATCAGAACAAATAATTGTTATAACTGGCTATCAGTCGAATTTGTTTCAACATCAAAACATATTTCAGTTTAACAGAGAGAATATTATTGAATTACCTTCCTTAAAAATGAGTTTATAAGTACTTCTCTCAAAGACACTTAGGTCTCTCATTTATGAACTTAAAAAACAATTAGAAGACTTCTTTTCTTCAAGCCATCTAATGTTGCTTATTGTAAAAAAACTTTTATCATTTAACAGTAGCAGCAGCAGCAGCAGCAGCAGCAACTCTTCCATTTTTAATTTATTCCCTACAGTATACTGTGAGTTCCGAATGGCTTACACAGACAGACTAGTGAAAAGGAACACACTACTTAGTCTTCGGCTGCCAAATATCTGACTCATAAAAGGTCTTGTGTTGTCTCTTAAACTGCTTGTGCTGAAGTTTTTGGCAAATCTCCACTGGTAATTTGAATTCTTAGAAGTAACTGTCAAGACTGTGTCTTATTTCCTGATTTTACCTCTTACTATTTAAACAATATTCTTTTCTCAGATACTCTGTTTAAGGCTGAGTTCTTATAGAGACTTTCCACCAATGAACTGTAGGCTTTTTTTCTTCCCTCTTGCAGTGGAACCTGTGGAATATACTTTTTTACAATCACCATTCAATCTTCCAACATATTTTTAGTTACTACAAAGGGACCATCCCAGTTTGTAGTGTAAGAATGATTGTCTATGTGAAAAGTGATTCACAATAATGATTCTTAATTTTTTTAAAGCAGGGAAATGCCATTAATGATGTATATGATGTTATCTTACTGTCCCTGGTAAACACTAGTCCTTGGAATTGGAAACCAGAATGGTCCTCCTTGAATAAAGCAGACAAAATGAACCCACAAACATTTTGGCCAAAGGGCGGATTTGGAATGATTTGCTGCAGAAATTATCAGAAGTACATATTCGCAAAAATGGCTGCCATGGGGATGAAATCAGTTACAAAGCTGGTTTACCATATTTACACTATTTGCCTCACTTTGTTGCTCCACTTCCCAACAGGAATTACTTACTGAAATCAAACGTTATTATGTCCTGAAGACAGCACACTTAGAAACAAATAAACTGACAAGCAAAACATGAGTATCTATAAACTTTTATACTAAAATTTAAGAAATGTAATAATTAACGAAGGAATACTAGTGCTACAGAGATCATCAACTGCCAGGTTCTAAAAGCTAAATACTGTAACAAATTTTGGTGACATGATATGTAATACAGTAATTCTTAATGGCAAAAAAAAAAAAAACCCTACATAATAAAATCTTAAGGTCTGGTCTGGAGGATACTGCCTATTAATGTTACTTGCCTTTGTCTTTTTTCTGAGCAGAAAAATCAAGGTCAAGTTTATTTATATAGTTTGCTACTGCCTTACAAAACTACAGGCTCAACATTTATTTGAGCATTCTTTCTATGGCATATACCCAATAATCCTCTCATGTGCTGTGCATAAATGTGAGGTGGCTGAATGGTTATTTCAGGTGGCCTTACCAAGTGTGTACACTGTACAACAGTCCTGTGCATATAGTGTGCCAAATCACTGTGTGGCTGACAGAAGCTAGCTGGAGCAATCCCGCAACTTCCTTGTAAGAACTTTCTACATATGAAAGAATTCATGAGCATTCCCCTTATTTCATTATATTTTACTACTCACAATATCCCAAACCCCAAGCTGTCAGACTCTCTATACAAGAAACAAACTTTTCTACATATTAATATGAAATACCCAGCATCCATTTCACTGGTGATCTCAGTTCATGGCTGCCAGATAGATATTCTATTCTTTCAAAACGCTTTTTAAAAAGGGGGAAGGGGAAAAAAATAGTCCAAAACCTCACAAAAATTACTAATGTTAGCATTTTACAGAAAAGTTGAATTTTTATTTTAAAATTAAAGATAGTTTTGATACTACAGTTGATTCTTAAAGAAGCAAAATGAATAAGTAACATCAGTAATGAACAAGCAATAATGACAATAGGCAATGTCAGGCATTAATAGAGTTTTGGTCTATTTAGAATTCTGCTGAAAGTTTATAGGAGTATGTATGTATGTATGCATGTATGTATAGAACTCCCTTTTCATCACTATATTCAAGAAACATCAAATCTGGGAGCTCAGCTCCTAAACATGATTACTTCAGAATAATTTTAATGTAAATATAATTAATAGGACAGGCTTAATACACTGTTTAAACTGTTATAGTCGAATTATCTTTAAATATTGGAGAAGGACACTAAGCATCATCATTCTTGTCACCTTCAATAAAATAACATGAGTAATGGAGTGTGACATTACTTAAGAGTCTTAAAAGAGAATATTAGTGACCTTCATAATCACCTCATACACAAATGTAGTCCTTCTCAGTGCTAGATCAGCAGGTATTATCTTTTAAGAACTCATGCAAAATATTATATCTTCTCCAGACACCATATCATTCTCATTATGATTAACACCATTTCCACCCTATCTTTACCTTTTATTGGGGAATCACTGCAACTGCTCAAGATGTACTTTGTATATAGTTGTCATACACTGAATACAGACTTCCTACAGACATACTGGATCATTGCAGAATTCATTCTGGAAGGTTAACTCAGTGGCAGAAATATAATTTGCATCCTTTGTAAACAAAATAAGAGCGTCTAGTGCTGATGTAAGAATCATATTTAAAGGGTTCTAGAAATGCATAATCAATACAGGCAATTATTATCATGATCTGTGTGGGCTTCCATTTCTCCTCATGAATGTTGATAATGAGAAAGTATACACATGCACAAAACCGCATCTGCCATTCTGAGCATGTATAAAACAATAAAAACTAGGATATCCTGAATTTTTTAATATATATACTCAGAACTGGGGCAGAAATGCAAAAATACAGATAATGAGGACTATTGCTATCTCAATCACATTCTTGCATATTAGCTTGTACAAATAGTTACTAATTTAATTATTTAATCACATAATGTAAACTTACAAACCTAGTGAATGCATTCAAGATGAGAGAGGAAAGACAATTATTATAATTTTCAAAGGCTATTAACAATTCATCATATTAGTCCAAATATGTTTCTTAAGGTTTTCTAGAAAAGCTGAAAAGCCTATCCAAAGCCTTTCGGAAGCCACAGCTGTTGAATGGGCATTTCTGGTGTAACCGTCATTATAAAAAAAAGCATTTTAAAATTATTTTCAACTAGGAAACGGTTAATTTTTTTGGGGGGGGGCAATATTTCATGCATATTTCTTTCTGTTCAAAGAAATAAATCCTGGCACTCTAGAAAATACTTGCATTTGAATTCCCCAGACTATATGTGGCTTCCAAGGATTCCTTCTTTAATGACCACTAAAATCCCACAACACATTTATATATCCAATTTGATTGCATTGTTTTGGGCACATTTTTAATCTCTTAAAAGCATTAAAAGTATAGTTGAAATATATGATGGACAGATCAATAATTTCATTTAAGATCAAAAATTATTATTTTTTTGTCCTGGTCATAGTTGTTTTTTTAGAGTGCATCCCTTTACCAGACAAGTACCAAGTAGGGTCAACCAATGTTGCCTATTCTGTTTTAAATAACTGAATGATGAAACAAATATAACTAACATTATATTATAAATATATCATATCATCAAATCAAGTTTATAGCTGATTTCTACTTTTCTAGAATTTGGGTTATCTTATGCTAAATTATTTTTCCAGTTTAAATTAGACAAGTTTAATGACAGTTTTTCAGTGTCCTGGTCTACTGGCTCACTACTTAATGTGATATGCAAAGTGGCAATCAAGAAAAAAATGTTCCATTACTACCATATAAATCAGAACCTTAAACCAGTACTCACAATAAAAGCATATTAGGAATGAAATTAAAATGATTTACTTCCAATTGAAAATTTTAGATGAAGATATATTTAGACTTCTATTATATAGTAACAAAGTAAACATTCCATCTAGTAAATTTCCTCTATTAAGAAGAATCTGAAGCATTCCTTTCTTTTTTCTTTTAAGAAGCTTACACAGTTAACCAATATCAAATGTCTCACTTTCATGTTATTCATTATATTATCAGTATAATTGAGAAGTTTTGTCAGAAAATATAGCTAGGAACTATATAACATTTCTTTACATTTGACATTTGGAGATAGTGGATTTATCTGTATCTTGTTTATGCCAGACCAATTCCCCAGATTTGTAAATGCACAATCAGAACTGGAGATAAGTAACAAGGTTTGATAGACTATACTTTTTTTTACCAACAACAGGGGCAGGGAATCTATGAGCACAGATCAGGCATTATCTTTTATCAATAAATAAAAGTCTTCTCAACTGAATATATCTGAGCACAGAAGGAAGATAGATGAAATGTCATTCTTGCAAGTATGGAAGAACATTATAAAATAGCACACTGTTGCCCTCCAGACCTTTAACAAGGGACATTTCTTAATACTGTGGGGGTCGGATGTTTAGGTTACTCAGCAAAAATAACAGTATTAAAAGCCATTGCTCTTCCATGCCATACAATTCATTCCCATATATTCTGACTTTCTATGAAATTCAATAAGATGAACACTGAAGCCAGAACAGACACCTATTTCAGTCAAGGTATTTTTAAATGGTTTATATGACCTTTAAAAATAATCTTAAAGGGTCAATCTAGTTTATGAATCTGATGAAGATATACATACAAAGAAGGCAAGTGGAAGGGCAGAGTTTAAAACATTTTGCAAACATAGCTAATACACTCTGATAATGTTTCATACATCATTCCACAGAATCAAGCTTTGCTCTGGATCTAGCCAAAGCACATTAGGATTTATCATCAGTAGAGTGCAGTTGTATACTTTTAAAATTCTCTTTCTTTGTTTCAATTCACAAAGGCTATTAAATCACTAGTAATTAAATACTATTCAAACAGACAGAAGAAAACATCTGTAATAAATCCATTTCAATAATTCTCAGTATTTCAGACCATATCCTCCAAAACAGGTAGACATAATATAATTATAATTATGCAGTACTATTTATAGGTAGTTCACATATGAGGGGCAATCTTCTGAAAATCATTATGGAAAAATAGATCAATTGCATTTTTGTGTTGATTTTAATTAATCAAAAATAATTATCTTTCAAATTCCTTTTATGGATCTAGCCTTTTCGCTAATCATTTTCAATTTATTCCTCAAATAGGAGCTCGAAGTTTTTAGTTGTCCATTATTTTAAGGAAATGTACATTTACATGAAACTGCAACTGACTGATGTTTCCTTGCAAATCTCCAGTTCTCAAACAATTCTCATAAAACTCTCAGATCACTTAAAACAAAATATTTAAATAGCTAACATGCAATTATAAATTTTGCCTATACACACAAAAGGTTAATCAAATTTCCAGCAAACCCAGTAACAACAATTTATGCTATCTGTATATATTACTGGAATAAATGTTTAAAAAATACAAAACAATTTGAATATTAATGTAGTGGTTGCACAATTTTATAAACTCTTCTTGTAATTTCATCTATGAATATTTTATGATTAAAATCTGCCATTAAATATTTAAAATACATTAAGCCTTATCCTAAAATACCATCAATGTAATAATTTAGCAAGATTTTAGAACAAAACCCAACAAAAAAGAGATTAATTTATTTGCAAAATTATGGCTAGATTCAGATTTTGAATAACTTAAGCAATTCTTTCTCCAGTAGAAACAAAACATATTATTTAATGTTTTTCTGCAATATTGATTTTAAATCAAGTGGAATATTCCAAAAGAGAGAGAGATGGAAGAAAAGAATTTACCTTCTTCAGTTTCATGCCATACAATCCCTTCCAAATTTACACTGGTTCCAGGTTCACATGGTCCAAGGCATTCAGGTTCTGTTACTATTCCAACATCACAAGTATTCACACCCACTGAACGAGTCCGTACCAAAAGTTGCTCCACGGGGGCTGCAATGTTGGATGAAGATGGGGAAAAGTAGGAAGGTAGAATCTGGGTTGTCAGACTACTGGAAATAGGAGGCGGAGGTGCAGGCACTGTGAAGAGGGGGTCAACCTAGAAGAAAACACAAAGGAAGAAATAACATTTTAAAAGGAAAGGGAAATATTGTTTTTAGACACGCATTAATATTTGAACATATTAATTCCATATATAATACAACAAGATGATGAAAAAAATGTTATATTATGAAGAAACGAATTCTTTTAATTTCCTGGCATAAGAAGAGCAGAATATAACAGTCATATTAAATCAGGCCAGGGTTCAACTAGTTCAGTACTTCATTTCCACAGTGCCCAACCAGAAGCCAATAGGAAGCAATGACTGTTTTATTTTTATTCTGCCATTCTACCAACAACAACAACAACAACATATTGGACCAAAGAACCATGGCAAGGCAAAGCATTACATGGCCAGTACACAAAAAAACTAGCAGGCAAAGCAGATAACAACAAGACCTGGCAATGGCTAAGAGCACAAAAGTTGAAGAAAGAGACAGAGGGGCTAATTCTGGCTGCACAAGACCTTAAGAACAAATGCAAGACGACAGCAAATGCCACTTCTGCAAAGAAGCTGAAGAAACAGTGGACCACCTAGTTAGCTGCTGCAAGAAGATCACACAGATTGACTACAAGCAACAGCATGACAAAGTACCAATAATGGTGCATTGGAATATCTGCAAAAAATACCATTTGCCTGCAAGCAAGAACTGGTGGGACCACAAAACAGACAAAGTAACAGAAAATGAAGAAGCTAAAGTGCTCTGAGACTTTAGAATTCAAACAGACAAGCATCTGCCACACAACACACCAGACTTTATCAGGGGATAGGCTTGGAGATGATATCTACTAAACCAGTAGATATGCACAGCAGTAAAATAACAAGTCAAACACAGCTGTAGTCCAATAGACTTGTATTTCAATGAGCAAAGATATATACAATAGGCAATGGTCAATTAAGTCCAAGGTCATACACTTACAATTCAGTCCAATGTAGCACTTCAACAACAGTACTTCCTCTCCAAACATCCCCTCCCCCCCCCCCCAACAACAACTTTGCTTGGGGAACAGCCTACTGTTATACGTAGGCTATCCAATCATAGAGTGCAGGCTCCACCTTTTCTCACCTGAGATGTGTTTTACTGTGATACTACACTCCTTAAAGGAAACACTTATGGTGAATACCTTAACAGACTTAACAACTGTTGATTAGAAAGACAAAAAAGTCTGGATAGTGGACATTGCAATACCTGGAGACAGCAGAATTAGAAGAGAAAAAACTGGAGAAAATCACAAAATACAAAGACCTGCAAATAGAAATAGAACAACTGTGGCAAAAGAAAGCAAAGATAGTACCAATAGTAATAGGCATGTTGGGTGCAATCCCAAAACATCTGGAGTACGACTGGAGTATCACCGTCAGTCAATTGCAAAAGACAGCTTTACTTGAAACAGCTTACATCCTGGAATGATACCTTTAACACCATCAGACAACATCTGCCTTTCCCAGGTCCTGGGTGGATAAAAATGCCAAATCCAGTCTAAACATCTGGCCTACTGTGTGACCAACAATAATTTATTAAATGTATGCACCACCCAACTCCCAGTGATTCTAGGCAGTTTACAATTGTTAAAAAAAAACTGAGAACAAAAAACAATACAAAAACACAAAATAGCACAAGACAAAACAACAATGGCAAAGAAAATAAATCCAGAGGAGAACAAAAAAGAATAAAGGGGCATCACACATCCTTGCCAAATATGAACACTGAAGGTGGCTCAATAGCTTTAAGTACCATAAAGTACTCCATCTTTTTAAAGCTGTCTATCACAAGAAATTACATCAGTTAAATATGCATTATTTGAACACTTTTTTCTCTTCTGACTTTTTTCCCATAAGTTTTATTTGATAACCTAGGTACTAATGCTTTGATAGAAGAAAAAATTCTTCCTGTTCACTTTCAGAATACCAAGATGTGTCAATCAAAACAGTACAATAAACTGCAGTATCATCTATAATAACTCCTTCAAATTTATAGCTGTTTAGTAAATATTAACTACATGCTTTTACTCTATAAAAATATAGAGGTTACTATATTTTTACTGGTTACTTGGGAAACCACTTGTCTCCCACAGCATCTGCATGGCCAATTCAATCCTGCGGGGTTGACATACCGTGGGGTCCTTTGATTAAACAACGTCATCTATCAGAATCCTGGAAGCACACCCGCTCTGTAGCACCACCCGCCCTCTGGAATGAGGTTCTCCCTGAGATCCAGATGGTCCCCGCTCTGCTGTTGGACAGAAGAGCCATGAAGACCTGGCTTTTCACCCAGGCCTTTGGCAAGAGAGAGTGAGACCCCTCGCTTTATCGTACCTGTCATCTTTTACCATTTATTGATTTTATTGTAATTTGATTGTTGTAAGCTGCTCAGAGTTGTTGAGAGTCGGCCAGCATACAAGTTTAATAAATTTTATTATATAATCACTGCACTTTAGTAAAAACATTGGTTAGTAAATATCAGAAGTTACTAATTGGTTTTATAACTCAGCTGATCACTGCGTTTTCAGAGAGTGATCTTTCATTTTAATCATTGCTCCTAGGCTTTTCAGAAGGTTGCTTATCATGAAGCAATAAGAATGCATGAAAAATATAATCCTGTAATTCTTATTTGCATATAAAAAAGAGATTATTTATCCATTCTTCATTTTATTTCTAACCTAATTAAAGTCAAAAGAAAGCTATGATTTATCCAAGTGATTTTTTTTTTGAGAACCATAATAAAATTTAATTAATGACCATGCAGTCTACCATTCTTCCATTCTAATACTAATAGCCAACTAAGGGATATTTAGTGCTTAACTTGTAAGAAATTGCAATTTGTGTTCTCAAATATATTCAAGGTCATACTAGAGCCCCTGCTAACAAGGCATGATAAGATGTTGATGTGAAATTTAGCAGAATTTGTTTTGTAAAGCGCACCCTTGAAAACGAGTTTTATAAAATGATGTATTTAGCTGTCTAAAAAAGGATGGGACAGATATATTTTTAAAAATGAGCCACTTTAGAAATTCATTGATTTATTGTGACTTGAAATCAGACACGTGAATCAAAAGATACTTTTCTTTTGCAGAAAACATCCTCTCTTAATTATAGTAAGAGAATATTAACAGATTCTCCAAAAACTCAGTGAAAATCTGTTCTGAAGAGATGAAGGATACAGTACGGTAAGGTTACCGGCAGTCTACAGCGGGGAGTAAGGATTTTTACTCACTTTAATGCTTTTTTATTTACAAAAGGAGGAATGCCACTAAATCCAATCTTGTACATAGGTAACACACAATATTTTATTCAATTTCATGCATCTAATGGTGACTGTTGCAATTTGATCTCTGTAATAAATTTATACAAAGATACCATAACACAGATAGATTCCCTTTCCTATCAGGAAAGGGAAGTCTGGAAACAGAAGTCAGGAAACAGAAGTCTGAAATATATGTAATTGCAAGAGAAGTACTTTTTCATCACCTTTTGAGATTTCCTCCCACAGGGTAACATCTAGATATACTATGCTTCAATTCCCATAATTGACACAGATAGTACAGTCACCTGGGATTATGGATACTGAGGTCCAACATATCTCTAATGTCCCAAGGTGAGAAGGAATGCTTGAGGAGGATTTTCCCCTCTCTCTTTATTTCAAATTCAGCTCTGTTTGCTGCTAAAAATGCATATATATGAAGACAGCACAAGAGAGAATACAAAGATAAGTGGGTACAATATAATTTTAGCATTAGAACTCCTCATGTGCTTAATCAGAACTCAAAGCAGCAGTTACAGACAATTTTGTCAAAGTTATGTTAATCTCATCACAGTCTGACCTCTTTCCTGTCTCCCCCTGTCCCCTGAGCACAATCTGCTGGCAGCAAGGCCCGATGGTGACTGGTTGCTTTGAAAATGAGGCAGAAATGTGAAATCCCTTAATGGCGGTGGGCATTGAGGGAAGGATGAGGGAGTGAGTTGGATGCCTGTTGGTGAAGTAGGGCTGGCTGGGAGGGCTGCCAGTAGTCGTTGGGTGAGCCCTCTTTATACCTTGATGAAAGGATGAAGGAGGGGCCCTTGGGGACACAATGGAATGGAGAGTGGGGTGCACTATTCCTCATGGTTCACGGCTTCCTTTGTTCTACCTCCCCCCAGCAAAGTGGCAGGCAGTTCTGTGGGTCAGTCAAGGAGGAAGAAGAGGCTTCATGGGGCCTCTCCTGAGGGTCATGAGGGGAGGGCAAATGGCACAAACCTATATTATAGGGAGGGAGGGAGGGATGGAGGGAGGCAGGAAGGATTTTTGACGCTCCCTGCCAGCTTCCCACAAGCCAAGTTAATGGGGAAGTCAGCAGCAAGTCGCAAGTCACTCCCATTCCAACTGCCCTTGGTCATTCTGTTTCTCTGTTTAGGTAAGGAAATATCTCTGAAACGAGGACCCAGTGGGTTAGGGTTCTCTAGTTCTATACAAGAATCCTACCCATAATCTTGCATAGCAAATATATGCTAAACTGACTGATTTTTGAATCCCCACATTTGTCAGTTGCCTAATAAAAAAGCACGATAGAGTACAGAAGCTCTGCACTTCTGTGTTTATCCTGCTACCATCAGACTTTAAGATGTTGGCAGCATTAAAAGAAAAAAGCTTCTCAAGAAGAGGCCAAATATGAAGGCAAATGTAAAACCAGCTGACCTCAAAAACAGATGTTCTTTGCAAACCAGTCATCAGTTAAGTAAGGATGAAATAAAACAATATTTATCTTTGAACTATGTTCAAGACACAGGGCCAGAGTTTGCACTACATGAGTTTTGGCTGTTGCAGAGTCTCCTTGTAACAGAGGCCTTCTAGCTTTAATTTCATGCTTTTGGAATAAAGCTAATGCAGTTGATTTCTGTACTTTCCTCAACATTAACTCCAGATGTAGCATAATTTAGCATCAACCTAATCTATGTGTCCCATATAATTTGACAGGACCATCTGAAATTATTTTAAAATGCTATAAGTTAGGTTAAAAGAAATCTAGTCTAGTACAATAGAGCATTAGAATAGGGCATAGAAGAGAAACCCACAAGGAAGTGGGGGGGGGGAGGACAAGAAAGAGAGAGAAGGAGCAGGCTCTAGAGCAGTAACCCACTCCTCCTGTCAAATACCAGTCATTACCATTTTGAGGCACAAAACATAAACATTTTACACACAAATCCTCATTTACCTATGAAGTTTAGTCTCAACCTCTCTGGGTATAGCCCATGTCACAGATTTGTTGAGAGGAAAGAAAGGGAGTGGAAATCATATATGCTACTCTGAATTGCTAAAGCAGAATATAAATTTAATTAATAAATAAGAGCAGATCATCCTTGAAATGAACTATCATGTAACGCCACACTTAACAACCGAGTGGGATTCGCTTACCGATAGCAACCAGAACTGCTGTTGTAAATTGGCGCAGCCGTGTAACGTTGCAATTTAAGATGGACTTAGTGATGGACTTGCCAGTCCCAATTACCATCGTTAAGCAAGGACTATCTGTACTTCCTAGAAAGTTAGCTTCTTCTTTCTAAATCAGTAATTTTAAATTTAATAAAATATTAATGATCTCAGGGAGATTTGTGGGAAACCTTCAAAAGATGACAGAGGTGAGTAATTAGAGACAAAACAGCAAAACCAGGAAGACAGCTACCTTGTATGGGGTATGGAGCAGGAAAGGTATACAAGTCCAACATCTGCTGGTGGAGATCTGCCAAGCTGAGAAAAGCTAATGTCAAGAACAGATGCCTCTGCAGCCCCACACTGTTATTTTGGCAGGATTGTTCCCAGGTGTTAGGGCATGGTGGGCACTAGCCTTGCTATTTATCATAGAACAGGTTCCACTGAAGGAAAAAACAAGCCATGTGGAAGACAGGTTAGTTATACAGAATGCTGTACTGATATACCTACCAAAATGCTACCCTAATACTTTCCTCCCCTCCTCTCACTTTATTGCATGAGCTTTGGGGGTTCCTATTAGTACCTACAAAGGTAAGAGTTATGGCTTGGCAGTTTTCCACTGCCCAGATGCACGACTGCATCAGTTAATGATGGTTGCCTGTACATCTGCCAATAGAGCAAGCACTACAGTGAGAACTCTCAACATGACACACACATTTAAAAAAAAAAAAAAACAAGCAAACAAAAAACATGGGAGAAAGAATAGGCTGGAAAATGAGTGTTGTTATTGTGTCTAGTCATAATTTTTGTTTTACATATTTTTATTTATTTATTGTATTTATATAGCTGCCCATCTTGCACAAAGTGACTCTGGGAGGCATACAACAGTTAAAAAGAATAAATACATAAAAACAATTACAAATAAAAAACTATAAAAGCACCCAAAACAGGAGGGGATAAAATTAATAAGGGAGCCATCGCAAAATCTCCCTGGTCCCCTGGGACTCCCAGGCCTGATCACATAGCCAGGTCTTGAGGGACTTGTGGAACGTTAAGAAGGATGGAGCTAATCTCACTTCTAGGGGGAGAAGATTCCACAAGGCGGGCACCATGGCAGAGAAGTCCCACTTCCTGGGACCTGCCAATTGTAATTCTCTGGTTTACGGGACTCACAGCATGCCTTCTCTGCCAGACTGGATGGGATGGGCAGATGTAATCGGGGAGAGGCGGTCCCCCAGGTAACCCGGCCCCATGCCATGAAGGGCTTTAAAGGTCAAAACCAGCACCTTGAATTGGACCTGGAAGCAAACTGGCAACCAACGCAGCTGCCTTAGGGGCACACATAACTGCTCATGCCGCTGCATTTTGCACCAGCTGAAGCTTCTGGATACTCTTCAAGGGTAGCCCCATGTAAAGCGCATTACAGAAATCCAAACAGGAGGTGACTAAAGCACGAGTGACAGTGAGTAGGTCCCTCTGATCTAGGAATGGGCGCTACTGGTGCACAACACGAAGCCCTGCAATGGCCCTCCTAGCCATGACTGCCACCTGATCTTCGAGCAGGAGTTGTGAGTCCAGGAGGACCTCCAGATTGCGCACAAGGTCTGTCTGGGGCACTACAACTCCATTCAGTACCAAAGATGGCATAGCCCGAGCACCAGAAGGCCCCAAAACCCAGAGCTGCTCAGTCTCACCAGGGTTCAGTTGAAGCCTGTTTTCCCCATCCAGACCCTCACAGCCTCCAGGCATCGGGATAAGACATTCACACCATCACTTAATTCACAAGGGGCAGAGGTGTATAATTATCATCAGCATACTGATGATACCTCACCCCATGGCGACAGATGAGCTCACCCAGCGACCTCATGCAGATGTCAAATAGGAAGGGGGAGAGCACTGAACCCTATGGCACCCCACATAACAGGGGCTGAGGGCAGGAACTCTCCTCCCCAACCACCACCAACTGGAATCGGCCCCAGAGGAAAGAGGTGAACCAGCACAACACAGTGCTGCCCACCCTCAATCCTCTGAGCCAATCCAGAAGGATACCCTGGTTGATGTTATCAAAAGCTGCAGAGAGGTCAAATAGGGCAAGGATGGATGCACAACCCCATCCCGCCCTTGCCAGAAATCATCCAAAAGGACAACCAATGTTGTTTCCATCCCATACCCAGGCCTGAATCCTGACTGAAAGGGATCCAGATAATCTGCTTCATCCAAGGTCCTCTGAAGCTGTTGCATAACCACCTTCTCAATCACTTTCCCTGAAAAGGTTAGACACTGGACGAAAATTGTCCAGTACAGTGGGGTCTAGTGATGGCCTCTTGAGGAGGGGGGAAACCAAGGCCTCCTTAAGAGGCGAGGGAACCCCCTCACTCAAAGATGAATTAACCATCACTAGAACCACTCACATGACATCCCCTGGGTTGCCTGACCCAGCAGGAGGGGCATGGATCTAAAGAGCAGGTGGCTGAGCTCACAGCCCCAAAGACCCTATCTACTTCCTCAGGTCCAACAGGTTCAAACCTTTCCCAGATAACATGGCAAGACTCCTCCCTAGGCATCTTCACCGGACCTGCAGCAAAGTCCAACTGAGAATGAATCTGAGAGATTTTATCCAACAGATGCCAGGAAAATTCCTCTGCACATTCCTGCAGAAGGTTCTCCAAGCCATCCTTACCCAGGAGGGCTCGTGTCACCCAAAACAGAGCTGTGGGGTGGCTATCTGCGGATGCAACAAGAGCTGAGGAGTAATGACGCTTCGCTGCCCTTATCGCCACTAAGTAGGCATGAATAGCAGCTCTATACAGATTATATAATACTTGGTAGTTTCTTCTGCTGCTTTGACACCAAACTTAAAATTTAGCTGTGGATATGAAAACTGGTCTCTGATGCACTCAAAAATCTCCTGAATTACAGTCCTGGAGCAATAAAATCCCACAATAGATTCCATTGACCAAAATAGTTTCTGTTCAAAGGACACTCCTTTCCTATTAAGATAGGAGTAATAATAGATATATAGAAGTGCTAGGGATTTTCCTTCTGCAACTGTGGGAAAACTACATTTTTTTTAAAAAAGCACTCAGATAAAAAAAGTGCTGGGCCATTTGATCATACATTCTACACAATACATACATCTAATTCAGAATTAGAATGTTGTTCTAACAAAAAAGCTATCATACTTTTAAGTATTTTATCTTTCAACACAATATGCCTTGGGTTATTTATATTTCAAATCTCCCATCTTTTCATAGACTTTGTTCCAAAAACAAAACAAAAAAGTCTTTGTCTTTTTGTAGAAAGTGCATATATGAACCGTGCTTTAGCTCAGCAATCAAAAAGCTAAGTTTCAGCAAGCTTTTCCTCTGCAAATGTCATAGTGATCTCTGAATATAAAACAAACAAACAAGCTCATCAAAAGATGCAGGAATACAACTTTTCCTTGGCTCTACAAAGGTGAAAGATATAGGGGGAGGTTTTGTTCATGCATCTTAGTATCAGATTCAGTACTACTCCTGCAATCCATCCTATGAGATATTATTGCAATCTTCCATTTTGCTTTTTGTCTGCTTATTTCAGTGGCAAACAGAAGAACTTTATAAGATTACTGAAATTGCTACTGAATCTATACTGTCCCAATCTGAGTATCTAATAAGGTATTCTCTTTTTAAAAAACCTAAGCTGCTAACTCAGTGCACACACATAAGCCTCAACAAGCAGCAGGATCTGGCTTATTTTCTCTGGGCTTAGAAGCTAGCACAACTGAGCCTGGATAATACTTAAAGGGAAAATCAGCAAGGAATTTCAGAACTGCAAACTAGATTGGGAAGCTGAAAAAACTTCCCAAAAAAGGTAATGGTAAATCATTTCCATATTATTGCCATGAAAATGGACGTGTTGATCCTGACATGATAGAGAATTTACATACCAATAGTCCTCACTTACAACCATAATTGGGACTGGCAATTTCATCACTAAGTGACACGGTCATTAAGCAAGACATCATGTGACCATGACTTGAAATATTACTGACAGCTTCTCCATTGACTCTGTTTGTCAGAAGTCAGGTGTGAAGCACACAAATGGTGATCATGTGACTGTGGGATACCGCAACGGTCATAAATGCCAGCCAGTTGCAAAATGCCTGAACCCCAATCACATGACTATGGGGATACTGCAACAGCCATAAGTGCAAGGACCAGTCATAAACTTATTTTTCAGCACTGTTGTAACTTCAAATGGTCGCTATACAGGGAAGTCATTAAGCGAGGACTACCTGTATCTGTATCTCCATCTGATTACAGATCAGATGGAGATACAGATTCTTAGAAAATTCTAAGTCCAGACTAATGGAAGATCTTTCTTCATAACCAGTTAGCTATGGAATTTATTTTTACTCTTATTTCTTACTTCCACTGAAGTCTGTGCTTGTTTCACAGGCCACTGTCTGAGTATTCAAATGAAATATTTTGCATTTAGGAAGATATTATACTTGGTGTAACTATGTAATTTACTTATTTGATTTAGGTTCTACTTTTGCTTGAGAATATGATATTGGTACATCATGGCTGTAAGTGCTGACTCATACATGATTTGCATTAACCCTTTCAGTTTTGTTTTTTAACATTTGTAGCATTCCATTATTTAGATTTTCAAAGGGGTTAATGAAAGAAGGCTACTACCCACATTCACTTACTTCCTTTCTAACAGTACACTTCCGTTTGGAAGAAGCATTTTGTTTGGAAAATCTGTAAATGAATTCTTAAAATATAGAGTCATTAGGCCTGAAGGTGACGTTTAGACCACTATTCAACTCCTTGCTCAGGACAAAATTCAAAATGTAAAGCATTCCCAATAGATGATTCTATAGCACAGAAGAGCTACCTCCCTTCCTTGATAATTCTTTCTGCTAATTGTCTTCAATTTTCATAGCCTTTTAGAGGCTACATACAGACAGTTCCAATCTGCTAATGATTCTCATTGCTTATCATTTTGTACACTATTGAAAGTGGGTTCTGTGTAACATGGAATATAATGGGACTGTTACTTCCTGTGATTTGGAAATTATATTTTCACTGATGCAACCTAAAGTCCACTTGCATTTCTTTTAACCGAATGTCACAAACTCATACTTGATTTGTGATCTTCAATTCCAAAACCCTTTCTTACACAAATTATTACCAAGTCAGGTATCTCCCTTTCAATACCAATATTTTTTCCCTCCTAAGTGAGGAATTTTGCATTTGCCTCTTTAAATCTGATTGATATTCTCAGCCCATTTCTCTAATGTATTAAGATAATTTTGAATTTTGTTTGTCTTTTAATGTATTAGCTATTAGGGCTATACATGCTTTAAAAATGATACTGGAAAGTACTTCATAATGTATGGGAGTATGAATGCAGCACTTTAAGAAGTGTCTTTTTTTCAGACATCAATGTCAACCTGAAAAAAAAAAGTTTAAAGAATCTGTTAATTAAAGCAGCCACAACTTTTTTCAACCTCACCAGAAGTTCATGCTTCAGTCATTCTGAAGCACCTCCTCTGAACCTTGAATGTGCTATTCTGCCTCATGAACCATGAATGTGCTATAATTTTATATTATCTATAAATCTGATAAATGTTATCTCTATCTTTTTGTCCAAATCATCATAATAAAAATGTTGAAAACTACTGGGCCCAAGATTAAATGTAAGACATCTTTCTTGAAACCATCAAAAAGATTTCAAATGTACTAGAAGTATTAGTTTTGATAAGTAACAGGGGAAAAATCAACGTTACCAGTTTACCAGAAGTTATATACCTTGTATGCACCTAGCTAGCTTAGTCTGCAACTATGAACCCTGACTTTCTGTCCAGTCACTTTGCAGAGTACATGTAAGGTGGGTTTTCCCACCTAACAATACCACCTAACCCACACACAAGTTCACTGAATATAGGGAACCTGAGCAGCACTTCTAAAAAGATGCTATATCAATAAAAAAAGCCTTTTCCCTGAAACCCTAGTTTTTCCTAAGTATGGATAACTTGTTTGTACAGAGAATAGTTCAATAATGGACACACTGAACAGCACAAGTCAGGAACATCTCTACTATTTTAGTGAAAATTAGACCATTAATTCATATGCAGCACTGGCCAAGCTAGTTGAGTCCTCACTTTGTATCACACATACTAAAAACACATATTTTCTATCCTGAACCACAATTTATTTCTATTTGAACATCATATAGGAAAAACTGTAGTAGTTGGCAAACTATTTTCCAGGGAAGACTCTCCAAGAATACAGTTGATTAAAGAACTTCTGAAAAAGTTCCAAAGAATCAAAGGTACCCTGCAATCCAATTTAAAAATCACTGTTATATATTCAAGTTATTCATTTACGTAACAAATTCTGAAAGTGGAAAGTACAGCTCTACATTTCTATTGTTAATTCAAAACAAATAAATCAAGAGGGAATGGATGAAAAACATGCAAAACAAAGGAATATTTAACTTCAATAGGTTAACAAAAAGATAGTTGTGGCCCAATGTTTAGAAGAGAAATGAGATCCCAAAAGCCAAGCTGATAACTGTTTCATTTAGCAATCATAAAACAAGTTTAACGATCTTATATAATTTATGTTTATATTCCCCACATAAAATAGATTTCATATTTGTAGCTCAATGACTGTAACATTACATATTCATTCTAGAAAGGTAATCTCACTGCAACTTTTTTTTAATCAATGAATTTCTCTGTACTGAAATGTCAAATACTGATGAGCAAGCTCTAGCTGAGCTTTCTAGATGATCTGTAACATGAAATGAGATGCATCGCTGAGTCCTGCAAAATGCTGTCAGTTGTCACCTTCCCTGATGGTAGACAAGAAATAAAGATATTTCCTTATAAAAGATGAAGTATAAAAAAATTATATTCCATAAAATTACTCAAAGAAGGTTATGAACTAAGTCAAGCCATAGTGCTGCTAATTCATATGATCACAAATTTTGTTAAATTTTAAGTATTTGGAATAGTTACACAATTCTGATGGAAAACGTTCTGTAACTTTTTTTAAAAATAAAATAACCACCCTAAACAAGATCAGTGCTTTTTCCAGCATATGTACTTTTCTATTGTTCTAGCACATTTTTTTTGTTTTGATCAGTTAAAAAAATAAAATAAAATAAATGCTTTTACCCTTCATAGAAATTCAAATGTTTTGCCCAACCAAATGTAAACAAGCCCAGCCTAAAATCTTGTAAAATCATGACATGCCCCTGGCAGTTTTATCAAAGCGTGTAGATGTATACAGAGCCTTTGAAGAAATGAAACTGCCATTTATCAAGCATGATTTATAAGCAACACTGATTTAGCTGGGAGATAACACGGCTGTCTAATCATTAGTAGTCAGACAACAGCCATGTGAACACATAAATTATGGACCAATGCCAAAAGCCCTTGAGATCTTGGAGATTAACAACCAATCCTCTGTTTTACAAGTTCACATCAAAAAGAATATTAATAAGAGGAGGGGCAATGTGAAAGCCTGTCAGACTGACTCAACCACTAAAACAAGGCATTCTTCTCTCTTGCTTTGCTTCAAACTGGCCTATGAAAATAGCTGGCACTAGCTATGGTGTATAGCTTTGCCAATTTTCAGAAATGTTTTCATTAACATATGGGAAGTTGTAAAAGGTTGCAGAGCTCTAAGTTGTGCATTAAGAAAATAGTCTCATATGCCTCTCTTAAAACACACGCACACACACACAGCAATTGCAATTATACTTACATCTAAACCTTTTGGACAATAAAATCTCAGTCTGGTTCTTAGAAAAATAACACCTTGATCTTTCCAATGACAAATGGAATCTTTAGACCCAGAATAAATTAGGTGAGATTCTAAGGAGGTATTACTACAAATAACAGTTAAAACTTTAGGACAGCTACAAACCAGAAAAACAAACATACAGAGAAATACAGAAAACAAACAAGTTTTATATGGGTGGATCTTAATATTTAGGAAGCATCTTCTGTTGCATTCTTGAAAATAAGTAGTAAACATTGGCTGACATTGTAGGTGACCTTGAAGATTTTGTTGGCTGGTCGGAAGGCTACATAATAATCATTCTAGCCTTGGGGTTGTTGTTAGAAAAGGGAGAATTAAATTTTGATGTAAACCAAAATAAAATTTGCAGTGTAGTAGCATGTGTGTGATATTTCAGCTTCCTCCATAATACAAGGGCGTAAGTGGCAAGTTAGATAAATACTATAGTATCTCCCTTGCAATAGCAGAATGAAAGTCATTAAAACATACCCTTGTGAAACCCCAATGATATTTAGGGTAGGCCAGTGTGTAAAGATAAGATGCCATGACTCACCCATCAAATAAAGCTGGGGTCCTGTGAAATCTGAACAAATGTTAGTAAGAAAAAAGTAGAATGAGCTAATAAGTACAAAGTCTAAGCATCAGATATGTCTTAGCATTCTTAAATGTTGTTTAGGGGCCAATATCAAATTAATAGATTAAAACCCAGCAAAGTACTGAATAGAGAATTTAAATTTCTGGATAAAATGAATTATTTATAATAACACATCTGGATTTTCCTATTGATTTCCACACCCTTTTCATGAATGAGTAATAATACTTTGGCAATAATGTTGGGAGTGTATACGCATTCTGAATATCATAATCTTTTAAAGGTGTGTAAGAGAGGAATACATGTTCTATAGTTCTATAAAAGCATATTTGCTTACTTTTGTATTTCCTGAATTTTTTTTGACACTGAATGTTATCAGAACTTCCTGTTGGTCCTAGTGATATATAGAGAGCCTAAGTGAACAATTAACACCAATGTTTTGGGGTTATTTCACCAATTTTATTTAAAAAAATAAATAATCCAACATGTGATATTCCAGATCTCTTTCCTCAGGTTCATTACCATCTTTGCACCTTTTTACTGTGACAAAATGCTTCCTGTAATTGGAGGTTAGTCTCTCACATCACTGTGTAAAAATTCTGGTCCATTCCTTCATGGGGAACTGCTTCAGTTCAGTAACATTTTAGGAGTTTATCACATAAACTGCTTGTTTCAAGTCCAGCCACAACACTTCTATAAAATTCAAATCTGAACTTTGGCTTGACCATTCCAAAACTTTAAATTTGTTCTTATTCATCCATTTTCTTGTAGACTTACTTATATGTTAAGGATCATTATCTTGTTCCATGACCTACTTGCATGTTAGCTGATGCAGAGGTGGGCTGATATTCTTTGATGCAAAGCAGAATTCAATCATAACAAACTGTCCAAGTCCTGAAGCTGGAAAAGATTGCCAAACCATGACACTATCTTCTCCATGCTTCCAACTTGGTATTAAGATTTTATTGTAGAGTGCAGAGTTTCTTTTCTGCCAGATATAACAATACCAATGTAGCCTGAAAAATTGTGCTTTTGACTTATTTATCCATGGAACATTCCTCCAGAATTCTGGAAGGCAGGCATTTCTGGGGAAACCTGAATGAGACACAGTGCACTTCTTAGTGAGTAATGGATTTTACCTCACTTCTCTGTAATGACTCCCATTTTAACCTAGTGCCATGATGATGATGTAGTAGTATATCCCTTCTTTCATTCAGGAGCTCAAAGTGGCATACATAGTGCTCCCTCCTCCAATATTTCCTCACAATGAACACTCTGTGATGCTGGATGGAGTGAGTGACTGGTTCCATGGCTGATTGTGAATTAGAAGATAGATTTCTCTGGTCCCAATCCAACACCTTAAGCAGTATACCACACTTGCTTTTTTTTCTGAAGTTATAAACACTAACTTTGGCCATGACAAGAAAGGTCTATCTCCTGGACAATTTCATGCTAAGTTCTTAAGGCCACTCTTTCATGAAAAGAGAGAGATACCTTTTTTCTGATGTTGGATTACAAGTACTCCTCATTTAATGACCATTCATTCAGCGACAGTTTGACGTTATAGCAGCACTGAAGAAATGATACTTAAGCCCAGTCCCTGAAGTTACAGCTCTTGCAATGCCCCCATGATCACGTGATCAAAATTTGAGTGCTTGGCAGCCCATCGGCACTTATAGGATGTTTCAACTATCCCCACCAGCTTATCTCCCCCCACCTATTTTCTGCCCTTCTGGCTGCCCTGGACAGTGGCACACCTTGGCAGTGGTGCTGAAGTAGAGGCCCGGGAGCTTCAGCAGTCTCAGCCAGCCATTACTGCCTCCGGGCCTCTACTTCAGCCCCTGTACCGAGTGCTGCCTCAAGCCCTGCACTGCAGCCAGCCACCCCAGTATCACAGTGCAAAGCCCCATGACCCTGCACTCTGCAGGCCCTGCTGTTCCACCTGACCTTCACCGTCTTCTTCCTCCCACTACTGACGAGGCGTGCTCAGCCTGGGCCTATGCAAAGCAGCTACTGGCTGTGCCAGGCCTTCCCAAGGCCACACACACTTCTTTCTAAACTGTATGTTGCCTTCTCATGATGCTTCAGAAAACTTCTGGGGCCTTCTGAAAGCTTGCGAGAAGGCAACACCCACCCCTCTCCAAATTGCATGTTGCCTTACTGTGAGCTTTTAGAAGGCCTCAGAAGTTGGCGAAGGTCAACAGGGGGCGGCAGGGCCTGCAGAGCAAAGGGCAGCAGCAGCAGCTGGGGCTTTGTGCTGTGGCACTGGGTTGGCTGGCTGTGGCGTGGGGCTTGAGGCAGCACTCCTTGGCAATGGTGATGGTGCCAGCTGCACTGGGGCTGAAGTAGAGGCCTGAGAGAGGTGGTAGCTGGCTGAAATTGCTGAAGGCTCTGGCCCTCTACTTCAGCCCCAGTGCCGCCACTGAGGAGTGCTGCTGTGCAGGGGAGCCAAAAAGACAGAGATGGGAGAAAATAGGCAGGTGGGGAGAATTCAAGAGGAGGCAGTTCCTTACCTTACCGAGGCTCAGGGCTGGGAGGGACCAAGCCAGGAATGGCTTGGATCATAGTGGGCCATTGTCTAACAACTGGTGGGATTTTGTTAATGACAGCAACCGGGACTGCTGGGATTGCCATTGCTAAGCGATGTGGTCACATATCGTGCTTTACAACAACATAGCTTATTGACAGAAATTCTGGTCCCAATTACCATTGTTAACCAAGGACTACCTGCACTTTCCTTCTGAAATAAATAAAGCAAGTTCCAAATTTTGGTGTTGTTTATTCTCTGAGATTCCTTTATATATCTCGAAACTCATCTAGAATATCATTTAGTGACAAAGATATGCCAAAATTAAGGGGTAAATACTGTTGAACAAAACTGTAAGTTGGGGTTTAAGAGGTAAGTGGTATTTGAAACTATCCAGAAAATAAATAATTGGCATAATCATCAAATCTTTATTAAGACCATAAGGCCAGCAGTCAAACATTCAATCAATCAACCAATAAAACAAGAATGGAGATAAAGAATACTAAAAAGAAAAAAAAATACTAAAGATTTTCCAGGCCCAAGGAAAGATGGATACTTCCTAGAGAAGCATAGAATTGGGCAAGCTGGAAGTACAGTACTGTGCAGAAGTTTTAGGAAGGTGTGAAAAAATGCTGCAAAGTAAGAATGCTTTGAAAAATATATATTGTAATATATGCCTGCCTAAAACTTTTGCACAGTACTGTATATAACTGTATATAATGGTATGTCAGGAGACGGCAGAAATGGAAGTCATGGTCTCTGCCAGGACATTTCTTCAAGGTAGGAAGAATTAAAGAAAAGAAGAAGCTGACATGATTCTTTTCTTCTGCTATATAAGTAAGGTGCTCGCACGGGTGCGCTCGCTCTCTCTCTGTCACAGGTTTGTTTAATATCAAAGGGTGACTTACCCAGACTCACCAAGAGGTTCCCAATGAGACACTGCACACTTACACTTTTTCTCTCCCCTATTTATATTAGGGGGTCTTTTACTTATAAAAACAATATTCACAGTAAAAAAAAGTTTTTTTTCCTACCCAGATGTCCCACTAATACAGTACTCACCTAACCTATATTTCTATCTCTACTGCTACTACTGTGTTATCCTACTTAATACATAAAGGTGACTAAGCTATGATTGTCAACTTACTACTATACTACTCTAATTATTAAAAACTACTACTATCCATACAATATCCATTACTATTCCCAGGTACCACTGCTTCTTTACAAGGACAATGCTCCTGGCCTTTCCACAAACCTTTACTATTGCTCTCTCCCTTGCTTCCTTCTGCCTCACCTCTACACATCACCATCATCACCACCACCACCACCACACCCCAGCTGTTCCAAACACAGGGCTTTTTAAACAATCCCTCCCCCATCTGGATGCTGAGGTGCTTTAGAAACAAAGGGGAAGGCACACAATTCCAGCTGCCTACATTCTTTTTACAATCCACCCTTCCACACTCTCTCTTTCTCTATATATATGACTGCTGATAAGGAAATATATTTCTGAGATTCCTGTCCCCTGCCCCCCCCCCCATTCCTTACCACAGAAACATCTATTTGCTCTCACCTCACCTGTTTGAAAGTGACCAAGTTCCTATTCATGTAAATATTATGAGAGGAGTATATCAGTATGGTGGAAGCAGCAGAAAACAATGGGAATCTACATACCTTCATCTATATACAAGTGAGATACACTACTATAATAAATCACTGATTACCCTATTTTTGTTTTGTATGCATGGCCAGGTGGGAAATAAAATGCTGAATACTTTTGCTATACACAAAAAGAGAAGAATTCTGCCAAAGGGAATTCAAGAGCAATTATGGTTCTTTTTCAGAATATGGGGCTTGCTAAATACATTCTAGTTTGTTCTGAGTTTGGTGAATTTTATATTGCTATTAATTAAAAATTTGTCAGAAACTGGGAAAAAATTGGGTGATACAAATATAATTAAATCAATATTTTTCCTAAGTAACTGGGCAGTTATATAATTGTTACCATACAATATTTCAGCATGTTGTACTAGTTAAAAGACCTTAGCTAAAGGTGAATGTTCAGCAACTTTAACTATAAAGCAGTTGCTAACTCAATACTTCTATAATATGTTTAATTACATAAGAACAGCATAGGAATTAAAACAATCCACCAAAAAACACTTCACTGCTTCCCAATAATAATATGTTAATGACATACATTGGGTCAAATTACAGGTGTTATGTAAAAGGTGTTATTCTCAATTTTCAAGGCAATCCATGTTATTACATTTTAGTTTTATAGAGGGCTTCATTAATACATGATGAATAGTACACATCAACAGAAATGAAAATGGTCATTAATAATTATTAATGACAATATTATAGCTTTGAATAGAAGCAAAACAAAACAACCCAAGCTAAATTCTTTTGAATAATCTAAGGAGCTACATTATGGTATCCTGTAAACAATGAAGTCACATTTAGTAAAATTCTATTGTTATGTATGAAAAAAGGCTCCATCGTATTTTTTAATCCTGTTATACTGACTCGTTTTATGTTTACAAGAACATTTTACTATGTTCCTCAGTACGAGAAAATAGCATATAGGCAGAAGACTGAAATGGGATTTGCGCAATAAAACACATTCAGATCTGGCACTGTAACCTGGTATATTCTTTTAAATGGTAAATAAATTGTATCTGTAGAAATAGTATATACTGTGCCATCATGAAAAGCATATCCTAACTGTTAATGTGCATAAGGCTTGCATTAGCAGACCATTTTCAAGAATTAGTTAAATAATAGGGTGTGTAAATCTTTTAGGAGGTACTTTGCTTCATCAGCTCCTAAAAGTATTGGAAGAGACTCTTGTACAAGCATGGTGTTAGCACAAAATCCCCTTCTGGCCTTTGCAAGTGATAGAGGAGGTGGTAGAGAAAAAGGGAGGCTATAAGGCTACGTTAAGTGTAAAATGCATCACCTCTTCCTTCAACCATGAGAACTGTATTGCCTTTACAGCATGAACTGCTTCATCTAGGTGAATCTAAGCAGCCTTGCACAGGTTTATAACGTAAGTAAGACGAAATCCTATAGCAGTTAGTTCAATTTCCATTAGAAATCTTCAAATTCACATATTATGCAGACTAAAATGAGATGTTTATACTGTTACAGCATCATTTACTAAGCAAGTGGTCTTTCAGCTATACACAGCAGTTCCATTATATCATCAAATTTAGTTCCATTAACGCCCTATCTGATGTTCCTGGAACAGTCTGACGGTGTTGGAGAGTAAGAACAGTTATCCTGCAACTGGTCTGGTACTGCATAATTTTAGGCAGCGGCAATGAGTTGAATGGAACATTTGTGAATGACAATACTATACTATAAAATTAACAACTACTGAGGCAGATAAATCTTTACCATCTTATTTTTCTGTTAATGGGGTGCTAGTGAGAATTAGCCTATCAGGCACCAAAATTAGAGTTAGAAGGCTCTAGGCTGTTGAAAGAATCATACATTCAGTAATGTAAAATAGGTGTATGTATGGATAAGTTCTCAATCCATATGTGGAAGACAAAAAGGTATAAGAAAGGTCAACTGCAAAATAGCTTCCATCTTCAACACAAACAGGAAACCAGAGCTGTTGGTATCACCTTGTCTGTGCTTGGAAGCTGAGCAGCATTCGGACTGAATAGCATTTGGATGGAAGAACTCCAGGAAATACCAGGACTGTAGGCTGGGAAGTGGGGGGGGGGGGGGAGAATCTCAGAAGGCAGCAATCCAAACCGCTTCCATACTGCTGCCAAGAAAACTACATGGAAGTGTCCATTAAGTGACCAGGAGTGAAGCATAGCTTGCTATGATTTCACATGGAGATTATTTGCTGTGCATTGCTGGTTATTACTTATTTTTCAGAGAGAAATCTGCCAAAGAGAATGAATTATATTAAATGTCTGTATCTTTGTCTTACATAGATGGAAAGTGCCAGATAATATATATTAAACAGGTAATTAAAAGTGACTATACTTTACACCAAAGAATATTTACATGGGTTCAGCCAGGATATAGAACCAATTATTATACTCTGGAGTATATTTATATATGAATATGCAGCCAAAATTTGCCCTTTATTCAAACATATGTAATTTACTGTCAAGTACTCCATTGCAGAACGCTATTTGAAAGCACTTGCAGTTCATACAGAACTAAACAAACTGGCACCAGCATATGAACTATTTCCAAGTAGATGATGATATTTTTAAATTGAAAATAAAATAATTATACAATTAAACATTCCACAATAGTAATGGATGTCCCTCAAATATGACACACAAAAGGAATCAAAATGAATGGCTGTACTAAAAAGAAAAAGAAAAAAAAAATCCCTAACCCAGGTTTTCTACATACCACCATAGGAAAGATATTTTATATAATGAAGAGAGAAAATCTGAAACAGGTCAACACATGTTTGAGGTTAATGAAGCCATTTACCATAGTGAAACTGTAAAACAACATTGTAAACTTCTCCTTGGAAGGAAGCTGTCAGCCCTCACATTCCAAGTGGCCTAAGTCAAACAGAATCTAGGCTACTGGGTCCATGCTGGTTTATGGGAGTAAAAGCAAATTTTGGAAGAGGGATGATTTTGCTTGGGATTGCTGTAGCGTTAACCATCCTGCAACATACCACATGTATACTACCTGTACCTTTATATCTTCTATTAAAGATGTTCACTCAACAATAAGCTATGCATTAAGCATCACTTATAGTTTGGCCCATTAAAATAATCCCTTGTAGACAGTATGAAAATGTGGATTTCAGACACATGAAGAAGCTCTCAGAATGTGCCAGGCAGCCCCAAATATTTTATCCCAGATGTGTGCATCCATGTCCTGATTAACCAAGATTTCTATAATCCCAGGGGAATTGTCTACTTGTAATTTGGTACACATGTAGCCCTTCTTCAGACTAATGTGGATTACTCATTGGCTGGGGATGTGACTACCAATGAGATTATCACATATTCAGTACAGGCAAGTCTTGAATATATTACTACAGCTAACATGAAGGGCAGATGCATAAAGGATGCTTTTGGGGTATGTTATTCATTATTTGGCTGGCATATTTTAGAAACTTTGGCTGGGTGTCTGCTTTTCCATTTTTCATCGTTCCATGAACTGCCAAAGGGGGGGAAATAGTTTTATTCTGTTTTTGAATTTATCCTTGAATTTACTAAGGAGCAAAAGCTTTCTCACTTTCCTGCTACCACCTTTGCAATTTCTATTCTCCATATCCCCCAGGAACTGAAACAGTCACAGTACAACTTCTGTGATAGAACCATTTCTCATCCCCTCTCCCCATTAAATTGCTACTTTAGAAAATCTGTGATGCTTCCAGAGTAACTTATGAGGCACACATCTTGAATAAACTTAAGCAGCGATCTTGTGTACTTGTATCTGTCAAAAAGACAGGTGGCAAATGATCTTCAGTAGAAGACAGCCAACATCATAGTGGAAAATGGTTCTCCTAAAACATGGACAGACACATGAGAAACACAAAGCTGCCTACCATTACCCCAGGAACATTGGAGGCAATTCTTTCCATCATTCCTGGCCTGAGTGTGAAGCAGCCTGCAGGCACAGACAGGGACATGTGTTCTGAACAAGCACAGAAAGAATGCGAAAATTATAATATGTGAAACAGCCCCTCAATTTAAAACCTTTGAAAGTGTTCATGGCATAAGGCTATGAAACAACCTAAGCCATTTTTCACTTTTCTTGTATAGCGAGCTCTCTGATTAATCAGGGATAGACAAACAAAAATAAAGTCTATTTACATACATACATGCTCTACATACATTTTATAAATACTTCTAAAAACTTCATAAGCACTTGTTAGAAATTGGACTGATTGAACATTTTGGGCCCACAGTATTCTTCCTCAGAAGCAGATCTTATAATTTAAGTACAGAGCTGTTAAAAATTAGCAAAGATGATCACAAGGTTGGAAAAGTATTTATCCTTTTTAAAAATCTGAATTTAAATATGAATGATGAGAACAATGTGAAACAATTATCTGGATCCTTTTTAGTCAGGGTTGGTACAGAAACAGCATTGGTCGTGCTTTTGGATGATCTCTGGTGTGGGCGGGATGGTGCTTGTGCATCCATCCTTGCCTTACTTGACCTCTTGGTGGCTGGTTTGCCTCCTTTCTCCAGGGTTGGTTCCAGTAGGTGGTGAATGGGGAGAAAAGATCCCATCCCTGCTCCCTATGTGGGGTGCCACGGGAGTCGGTGCTCTCACCTCTTCTATTTAACATCTACATGAGACCGCCGGGTCTCATCCGTCGCCATGAGGATCATTATATTATACACCTCTGCCCCTGGTGAATTAAGCAATGCTGTGGGCTATCTCGGTGTCTGGAGGCTGTGAGGATCTGGATGGGGAACAACTGACTTCAACTGAACCCTGGCAGACTGAGTGGCTTTGAGTTTTGAACCCCTCTGGTTCTAGGATTTTACCATCTTTGGTACTGTATGGGGTCACACTGCCCCAACCAGACCCTGTGTGCAATCTGGGGGTCCTCCTGGACTCACAACTCCTGGACTCACGGCTCGGAGAGCAGGTGGCAGTCGTGGCTGGGAGGGCCTTCACACAACTTCGTATTGTGTGCCAACTGCACCCATTCCTAGATCAGAGGGACCTACTCATGGTCACTCATGCCCTGGTCACCTCCCGGTTAGATTATTGCAATGCGCTCTACATGGGGCTGCCCTTGAAGTGTATCCGGAAACTTCAGCTGGTGCAAAATGCAGTGGCACAAACAGTTATGTGTATTTCTAATATAACACACATTACACCTCTGCTTCGTGAGCTGCACTGGTTACCAGTTTGTTTCCAGATCCAATTCAAGGTGCTGGTGTTGACCTTTAAAGCCCTTCATGGCATGGGGCCGGGCTATCTGAGGGACTGCCTCTCCCCTATTTCATCTGCCCATCCTATCAGATCCAGTAGAGAGGGCATGTTATGGGCACCATTGCTTAGGGAAATACATTTGGCAGGCCCCAGGTGTTGGGCCTTTTCTGCTGTGGTGCCTGCGCTGTGTAATCTTCTCCCCTGATGTGAGACTGGCCTCGTCATTGTTGAGCTTCCGAAGGTCCGTTAAGACTTGGTTATGCCAACAGGCCTGGGGAATCCAGAGGATGGGGGAATTAGTGAGGTGGATCCCTTATTTTTAACTTCTTTTTATTCTCCGTTTTATTTTGTTTTATATATTTTTAATGCATTTTACTGTTTTTAGCTTTGTTGTACGCCACCCAGAGTGGCCTGTGGTGAGATGGGCGGCTATATAAATTGATTTAATAAATAAATAAATAATAAATGTCAGCTTTGTCTCATTTGAAAGGCCATGCTTCAATAAATGGTTGTTTTTATTCAGTGCTTGGCAAATAGCATTGCCTTCAAATACCTGAAGAAAAATTGTGAAGAATAATGCTTAAGTGGGGAAGAGGAAAATTTGTACTTGTTAATGATCATTGAAAGGATTTATTCAGCATGGTTATAGTCTTTCTCCATATTCAAAGCCTTATGTTCACTAAAAGGATCATACATCATAATTTGCCGCTGTTTTAAGAGATCCTGAAACTGCCAAACTAAGAACTGCCAATTTCAAAACTAAAAACAAAAAACAAAACCTAAATTTATTTTAAAATAATGGATTGCATGAAATATTCAAAGTTACAGAGGCTACTGTATAGTTTTTTAGAAACAAATGGAACAAGGAATTTGTCTATAAAAATAAAGGTGTTATATTGATTCCATATTTATTGTATAAGAAACCATTTATTTTTAAACACATAGGTGCAAGGCTTTTGAGAAATTATTTTCTTAGGAAAAACAGTAGATGATTTCTTATGTATTAAGTTCTTTCACTGCAAAGCCAAATATTCATATTCTGAGGCTGGGTATTAAAACCACACCCAACATAATAAAAACACCCTTGTCTTTTCAATTATGCATTATTTTGTTAAAGTAATATGAAAGTAGTATGACGAGATATGCATTCCCTTCTGATTTACAGTAAAATTTATTTCTTTGCCTCTTTACTTTCAGCTAAAACAACTTGTCAGTCAAGGCCACTTAAATTAGGAATGAAACATCTTCTCTCCAGAGTGAAAAATTGTATCAGTCATCACTGGTTAACTCCCATAATTTCTCTCTGTAAACATGTGAAGAAGAGAGTTCCAGAATGTAGTGAAGGGTTTGTGCCAGTTGAAACTGTCAAGTTCAACAGAAGGTTAACTGTAAGCCAGGGAAAAACTGTTTTCCTCTCATCTGAAATCTTTAAAGTTAATAAAGAGGGGAGATATACATATTGTACATTTTTTTTCCTAAATGAAGCAGAAATCTTGCTTATAACTATAATAAAGCAATATGAAACCTGAAAAGCTGTAATTCCTCAGGAGCCATCTTAGCACCATATAATGTTTTCCTAAGGCAGTAAACAAGAAGTAAAAGGAAAGAGTTTGAAACAGCAGCTCTATACCCACTCAGTGGAACTGAAAACAGTACTTAGTTGCCAGAAATGACAGTTGAACTGTCAGGCATCCCCAATTACAGATTCTGGTGCCAGCCTCTAATTTGTAGACTTTCAAAGTACTGACTCTGAGATGAAAACTACATCTGATAAATAAAATCTTGTAAATTTCATTAACTGCATGTAACAAATATCTAGAGTTATGTTTTTTCTTCAATTAATCCGGCTCCCATCCTTTAATAACACAAAAAATAAGTCAGTGAAACTTTATCTCACCCGGCCTTTTCATGCTAAGAAAAACCTCACCTGCTAAATATCTGTCTATAAAACTGATAGTAAAAACACAGATGCAGGGGCAGTAAAAATAGTGATAACCACACAAACCTCTTACACAGCTGTCAGTTAACATTCTGCTATTTACATTCTACTTCGTCTTTTTTCCCCCTCAATTAAGTGAAAACCGAGATGTCTGCTCTTTCTTGTCTTCAGCTTGGTCCCTTTCTAATGCATCGCATAGAAGATGGGGACCCTGGGTTACTCCTTTTTTCAGTGCCAGATCATGTGGGTGTGAAATAAATCTCAGTCATAGGGGTGCTTTTCAACAATGCAATGTCACAAGTCTTTTTAAGAATTAGAAATCTTACCTCCAAGACTCTCATTTTTTTCCTGGGATTACAACAGTCAGACAGAGCAATTGATAAACCAGGACTGGAGGCACAACGTTTACAGTTGGTCTGGTGCCAGCTCTGTCCCTAAGGTTCTTTATCTCCTAGGCTGAAGAATACAGACCATGAAACAGACCCACTGAACCTTTCAAGACTGCACAGCTACAGAAAGGAACACAGAGCTCACCAACAAAAACTTTACTATGCTGAAAAATTGTCAGTGATATTCAGGGAGAGACTTTTTCCCATGGACCTTATAGTAGAAAATCCATACTTCATCATTTGAATCTTTGAACCAGTATTGCAGTTTAGTACAGTGCAATGCCTTTTCAGCATCAGAATCACAATGAGTTCTTAAGCAAAAGTGATAAATTTCTGGGATGTTCTGTTACAGGCAAATGAGAAGAACACATGGGAACTGAATAAATTTGGGGCTTAAAGTAGTTGAACTGGATAAACCTGTGTCAGGAATGTTTCATAAATGTGAATTTTGGTTTCCATAAGCAATTTTAAATGTCACATTATGTGACCAAAGAACACACTCATGTTAACTAGTAAACTGGTACCATAACAATACTCATAACACTTAAGGGGAGTAAATTCCAGTAATTCCAGTGGAATTACTTCCATTTAATGTGCTTAGAACTGGAATGGTGTTCCATATTACTAGATAAAAACGCATACCTAATCTTGATGCACTACAAATTATTATTATTATTATTATTATTATTATTATTATTATTATTATTATTCACAAAAACATGTAAAGCAGGAATTACTATTTTTAATTTCATTTTGGACAAACATTGTAGATGAGGATTGATAATAATGGAAAGTTAGAACCAGTTTCAAGAAGTTATAAAGTTTAAAAAATAAAAATAGCTTTTGATATAATAATTCTACCAGTCTGGCAATTTTTCTTGCTCAGATTTCTTTTCTATAATCTGCTTTCTCTCACTCCCCTTATTACTATCCCCTTACTCCAGTCTTTTAAAGCTGGAGAGTATCAACAGGGAGTTATTTCTGCTATCCTGAGCTTCTGGAGAAAAGGTGAGATAAAATGTATCAAATAAATACAACCCCTGCTGGCAGCTGTATCTTACTCTTTTATCCTTAAAAGGAGATGACAGCTGTGATTTACTATTCAGAGACCAGCTAACATAAGTAAACAAATGGTAAATTATAAGACAGATTTAAGCAGTCATTTAAATAATTCAAAACTAAAAAAGATTGAAATACAATCTGGAAACCTCAACTGCGTTTTTCATCATTCATTTAAACGGAAGGGGGATGTTTTATCCAAATGAAAATCCTTGTGGTCATGAAAACGCATTTGCATTCTGAAGCTTCTGCACTTGCAGGCACTTCGTTCTCCAGGATGACCTGATTTAACAGGTACAATCCACAGTTCTTCAAAGCAGAACCCATTATTCTTTGAAATAAGAAATGAAAGTATTTGCATTAATGAAGTATTAGCATCCCAATATAAGGTGTAATAAGTTTTATTAAAAATCACAGTAGGTATCAGCTAATACGTTATAATTTCTTAATGGAAACCATTAGTACATTATATATGGTGAATAAGATTGTGATGTGTGACCCAGAAAGAGCCTGTATCAGATCTTCCTTCACCTATTCAACACCCATTCATCCTTTCAGAAATATTGAACTAATGTTCCAGTTAAGGGTTAGCATATGAAGCAGTTTGAACCCTCTATCATAGTGCTTTTTACATTACATTCAGCAAAAGACTAATGATTCTGTTCTGCAGCTGAGATGTCAAAAGTAGTGAAAACACCTGCTTGATATATTCAGCATCTTAATGAAATTTACAAATGAGACCAAATACAATATTTCCATTGAGTCTGTCAGAGAAACAACATGGCTATATATGCAAACACAGGCACTTACACAGAACTGAAAGCAAGCTATGAAGCAGCTGTGTTCCAAAAGACAAGGCTGCTTTAATGTTCTGAGGAGAGGCACTTTATTTGAAGCAATTATTCTGAATGGTTTGCACAACCCTACTATCATATATATTACAGTATGCTGTCTTTTTCCTCCCCTCTCCATGAGATAAGTGAATCTGCTCCCCACAATTCATATACATAAACTGACTTCTTGAACACAATCTGCCTTAATTTACTGGCTATGACCCAACTACCCATCAATTGAGTGATATAGCTATGTCACCAAGAGTTCTGGATTTATTTGGTGAGACTAGAATGTACTTGTCTCAGAAAGGAAAACATGCAGAGAGAAGAATGCCATCTTGAAGTGTCAAGCCAAGAGATTCTAAGTTTTGTATGCATCATCTCTCAAATACAAACTGCCAGGGTGAGTTGAGAAATTATATTATGCAACGCAGTGTAAGCAGACATGCTTCAGAAATGTCTACAAATACTATTTATTATTTAATATATTATGGAACTTCACCTTTGTAAGTAAATATTACTAATGGAAAAAGAATTCAATTTTGCTTGGGAAACAGGCTTGTTTCTTTTAGAGACAAACGTTTCACATATGAATACAATTACATTCTAAATAAATATTCCTTTCTCATATTATGTCTAGGATCCAGAACCATCTCTAATTTAGCCATGGTGTCTCATATTCCCAAATATTACAACTCATTGTTTTGAAAAAGGCCAGGATCACCTTGACCTCAAAAGAGTACAATATATTTATTCTAGGCAAAAAAAAAAAAAAAGATTGCATAAAAACATTACACAGTGAAATGCTTAATGTTACTTTGACAATTAGTTATCTCCAGTTACTAAAACTACTGCGCAGGTAAGTTATTGCTTGTATGTATTTCCTCAGTTCTCTTATGCAACTGCAATAACTACAACAAAAAGAGGGAGAGCATTTCAACGGCTGGTAAAGCTCACAGACTTCACAGTAGGGAAATCTCATCTCATAGAGTAGTTCCAGTTGCCTGCACAGTGGGTAGGGCACAACACAGCATGGCAACTAATGAGCTAACTATGATACAATCACCCAATTCATAGGCTGATGTCCTTCTCTCACTTGCATGAGAATACCTCCCACTGAGATCAGCAGAAACTTACTTATGAGAAAATGGGTGACAATTGTAGCCTCATATCCTGATTGTTAAATATTTTGTAACTGTAGGAAGTTCGCTGATCATGAAATCATTGGACACAAAAACAATCCTTAATATCTAAATGCTTCTTCTGTTTCATAAAAAGAGGGAAAGTTTTTTGTGACACTGCAACCAATGGGGAAGCTTACTTTGTCTTGGAATGTGAACATACATTCTGGAATCAAATTTACACATATTGTTATTCTATCTTGCTGCTATGCATTTCCAGACTTTATTATTATTGTTGCTGTTATTAAATTTGTCCCCCGCCCATTTCCCCCCAATGGGGGACTCTGGGCGGCTCACAACACGTTAAAACAGTAAATAAATATACAATTAAAACCTATAACAATAACATTCACAAAAATAAAAGGGAAAAAAATCCAGGAGGCCGATGATTCAAGGCAGCAACGCCTTATACAACATTAAAATATATTTTATACTACTTAACACAACAAAGCATATAAATCAATTTTAAAAGTTATAGTGTATGAAAAGATAGATGTGAAAATTACTATATGATTTCAGCAAATGTCACAATAAAGTTGGTGGACACTTGGAATTGCCTGGAGATAAACAGCAGTTACCCATTAACAAGTCAATACATTTAAATGCTAGCAAGTAAGCAACTGTGGAGGGGAATCTTATTTATTTATTGTAATGCAGGAATTCCATTGAATATCCCTACATTAAAGTTTTGAATGTGGACCGTCTGTGGGGGACCAAAAGCTGTATTTAAATATTCTGGTGAGAGCTAAAGGTAAAAGTGGGAGGAATAATGACACAAGCTTTGTCTGGTTATCATTCACATGAGCAAAATCAGGATTTGGGGGAACTGTTTTGATGTTTTAATACTATATAAAGCCTACTTAGCTTATAGTTTGTATGTGTTTCCTGCCCAAACTATTAGGAAATCAGAATTTAGTTGTACAAGCTGCAAGGAGCTCTGGGACCAGAAATAAAGGAAGCTTCAGACTGTTCTATGTAACTAATGGTCAAAGTAGCAACATCTTGGAAAAATATTAATGTAGAGTATAATTCTATCCACATTGATTCCATAGCAAGCTTAAGTTAATATGACTTATTCCAGGTAAAAGAGTCTAAGATTTCAGCCATAGATATAGCACTAGCTAGAATAAAACTATGTTTCCTTTTTCCCATTGAAAAGTGATTGACTTATGGTTTGCATATATTTTTATCAGCTCTTGCTATACACTAATTACTAAGAATAGTGAAATAATGGCCAACATATGCAGTTTTCCCATTTCTTTGTTAAAGATGGAACTATGTAGGGAAGTCAAGATGCATTTCAGAAAGACAAGTTTGAGCAAATGTATTATGTTTGTTCAGGTTCACAGGAATGTCTCACTAGCTTGATTTCTCTTTTTTCCAATTCAAGCAAACCAAAGAGCCAAGTTCCATTTGCCAACAACTACTGGTGCTCCAGAACTGTCAGGCTCCTGACAGATAGCAGAGCCTGATAGCCCTCTTCCCCCAATCTTTTGTTTCATTTTCAAATATGCATGTTGTGTAGCAGCCTTGGCTATTGAACTATCATTTTCCTTTCCCCCTTGTGCCTCTGCATCACTGGGGGGAAAAAGAGCAAAAAATGTGTCACAAAATATAAAGCCAGATGTTCATTTCCTGGACTTTAGAGTCTCATTCTTTCACCTAGTTGTCCAGAGGATTTGGTTGCCAAATAAGTCTTAATCTGCAAACAAATGATTTGCTCTACAATTAAACCTATTCATCTTTTCTTTCTCTGGCTGCTTGGCTACAATCCAATGGAGAAGCTCACAGATTCTTTATTATTTTGTCCTTGGGATATTTAAAAGCCACAAATTCACCCAGAAGATATAAAATTGTGCAGCATTGTAAAAAATATTTTTGCCTCTTAAAGCAGCATGAGCTCTGTTTGATTTTTATATATACATACATATATACATACATATATATACTGTCTTGATCCATGAGCAAAAAGTAATTCCACAGGTTGAGTAATGTCTTTATTAGGATCAACAAAATAATACAGAAAGATGTGCTAACTTGTGAGTTCAAGAATTCTTCCTCAGACAACCTAGAAAAAAAGTTATAATAAAAAAAGAATTTGGAGATGTTGATTTTAGAAGAATTTGATTTTGCAGTCACGTCTGATTTTGCAGTAGGGTGTTTTCAGGGATTGGCACAGAACAATATTAAGTTGCAATAAAAGCTCTCTCAAAGCCAGCTGGTAAAAAACAACCTGCAAGTCAAATTAAAATAGTAGCTTCTGGGTCTGTAAACATAAATGCTATTAAAAAAAAGGAAGATAAAAATGTAAATTATATTAACATTTGTTGATACAGTATTTGTTGTACCTACATCCATTGTCAATTTAATTCCCAGCTGAACTGACCTTTTCCTCAGGAGAAAAAGAAGGGGCAGGAGAAGGAAAGACTACTTGCAAGCATTATCAGTTTAATTTCTGTTGAAATCAACATATTGAATGTTCAATCTATCACACAGTAGCACATGTGATTGTTGCTCTTTTTTAAAAGCTATAAAATGCCTTAATAGTTTACTATCCATTGTAGATTGCAAAAAATGTATTGAGCACTTCAAGTATATTGAAATATAAATGTATAATTCCACATTCCTAGAAAATTCAAAAATGTGATATGCACTTAATGAAATCACACAATTTTGCTAACTTCTATATTAAGCAATATATCATATCTATTTGGGATACATATGAGAATCTATGTAGAATCAATAGCTATTAATGAGCCATCTTTAAAATGTTACTCTAAACCATAGTTACAATTCTGTCTTTCCTACAGAATACGAGGATCAGAACTTTATTTTAACCTCTTTCACCTCAAGAAACTATAACTACATTATCTATCCCAGAATGATTTACATTTGCATATCTTTATTTCAATTACACATCTTTATTCTGTTTAAGCAAATTTATGTGATACTGAATAATTTTTGTAGCAGACGAAACCATCAAGATTTTTAGTATGCAAATTACAACTCCCTGTTGGGAAAGGTAGTCTTCATATTCCACATGTTCATGCTTAGCACTAGGGATTCATTTTAGCTTTGGTTACTGGCTGACAGTTAAAAATTCATCTCTTTCTTGGTTCATTTTGAGAATTAACTATTTGACCTACTAGGATCCTTTTTCAGGATTCCCAAGATTCATTTCAGTAATGGTATAATCTTAACACTTTTACTACAATATATACCTACAAAGCATACTGTTTTGAAGTAAAACATTCCAGGAAACACTGGACCAGCCAGCCTGACTGTTTCAGGACTAGATCATGTCTAAAAATGGCAAACCACTTCCTGTTTTTGAAAACTTACCTCTAGAAAACTTCTAGATCACCCATGGAACAGCCCGAATCGCATGGTATGAAAGAAAAAGGAAATGTTCCAGGGAAAATCAGAATGTTCTGTCCCTGAAACTGTCATTTGCACATTACTACCCATGAAAAGCTTATATCACAGAACATCTGTAATTTTAAAATAATGGGAAAATAATTTCTCGGGTAAATGTGCTTCCTCATAAAATTATTACTTGGATAAAATTAGTTCTGATGAAACTCTTCAAAAAAAAAAAATTGTGGGATTAAAAAACAAGTGTTTATCTACCTTAGAGTATTTCTTGATAGTTTATTCAGCTCAAATACTTGATATTTGGATTCCTGTTGGAATTACTGATTCTGAAAAAAATCAATAGAGGCTCCTAAGCAAGCAGCCTCTTTTGATAAGAGGTTGATAAAATTGATATTAACAATTTATCTGACTTTCCAATAAGTCCTGGTAAACCAGTGGAAAGTTATTTTAAAAATGTAAAATCAGGTTTTTTAAATGCAAAGTTAATACGTGTGTGTGAGCTCCTTCTCTCTCCATATTTATTTCAGAGAATGTTTAATAAGGTTGCAATTGCCTTCCTGTTCTATATGCAATTCAGAAGTTCAAACATAAATACTATTATTATACTTTTTTTCTGTTAATCTGAAATAACAGAACATAATGAAATAAATGAGATAAAGTGTTTGGGGGAAAAAGCAATTTAATTTACAAGTATATTTTATTCTTTCCATATCACAATTATTCTTTTTCTGCATTTTCTAGATCTATTTTAGTGGACAGAATTTTCCTTTAAGCCAATGTTTTGTCTATGGCCTCAACCCTACCTACATTAAATGTGCTCTGACTTGAGAATGCTGCGCTACAAACTGATGCTACAAACTGACAAACTGGCATAAAATCCAAGGACTTTTATTTTATTTTTTTCTGACAATAAATAATAGAATTATTAATGACACTGCAATAGCTAAATACACAGGTGGAATTTTATTTAGCGTAGACACTTATTGAACTGTATCAACTTCAACAATTTACTTTCAGGAAATTGTGCAAGCCTGTTTAAAATCTATTAAGAAGCTGACATCAATCTGCCAACTTAAGGAATGCTAAGCTATATGAAAATTTGTATGTATCAATCTACTTTAAAAAGAGTATAAAGCTTCTCTCTCCAGATAATCTACTTGTAATTATAATTCAGTGCAGAGAAAATGTAATACTCTAAATCAAACCCTATAGTCCCCCGCCCAAAAAAATCTGTTCAAATATCTGTGGTAAAATCTTATTTGGCAAGCTCTAAAACAACACTTATATAAGTGTAATGCCATGTATATTATAGAAAGGAAACTGAATGCTTTGGATTCTGTTCAGAAGCTGCCCCGTAGCAGCAGTGTAACCCGGGAGGGGAGGAGGGGAGCAGCTGTCACCAGCAAGTGCTATGCTTACTTTTCTGTTATATTCCAAAGCACCTTGTCCAAACCTAATTCAAAGCCCTATTAAAGTCAACTTCTTATAATACAGCTTAACTACTTAAAATGTGTAGTACATTGTCTACTTCATATTACATTTTCCAGGCCTGGCATCATTCATTCATTCATTCATTCATGTAAATTTACTGGCTACCCAATTCAGCGGACTCTTCCAGATCCATGGACTTCAATTCTTAGGAATTATAGGAAATGAAGTTCATTCTTCTGGAAGTGACACACATATTGCCATATTATTTTCATTTTGGTTTTGTGGTTATAAATTTGTTAATATGATTTCAGGGAAGAGAATATATTTTAAAGATATCTATGAAATTTTCAATTATATTCTCAACCTTTAGAATTTATCAATATATGAAGAACTGCGGGCTTATTAAGCAAGGGGTTAGTAAGAAAGATTATTCTTAAATGGAAAGTTAATGGAACAGCAGATTTACAGCCTTGAAAATAAATGTTTGATGTCTGCTTAAAAACTGATTCTAAAAATCTGTAATGGAAAAATTAACCAATATTATTTCATATGGTCAAGATTTAATGTATTTAAAAATTAAAGTGATTTTTTAATATAATGTAAGAAGATATGTTTATGTTTTGTTTTCTTGCTGCTTCTTGCTTTTTTAGTGGGTATATTATAATAAGTTATAAAATATCTGAAGGGTGCGCAGATTGATAAATGTTGGTATAGGCCTCCATAACCACCATATGCTGGCTAAAGTTTAATTTGTTTAATAAAATGGGCATTTATAGCTATTATGCTAGTGAAAAGACTTCATAAGTAGGACACCATGTATTCTTCCCTTATTCTTCTGTTGATCTTTTAGAATTCATTGGTTTGAATATTGGAATTGCATCCAAAAGACATTCAGTAGTCTGAAAAGTTTAGATATATTTGCTATTAACATCTTATAACAGTATTTATAGTTCTACTCACACTATCTTATACTGTTGATAACTGCCAACAGTTCATAAAATACATGTAATACTATTATTAGCTAAGATCCAAAGCACCTCATGTACATGCTTAACAAACACCTAAGATCCATATTACCATGAACAGGCTACTAATTTCTCCTTTCTAACTGTGAATTACACAATTACGCTGTATACTAATTGTGGTGATATTCAAGGTGAGAAGCATAGGTGCACATTCTAAACACTGCATAAGGACCTCTGGATTGTAGGTATTTACAAACATATATTTTTTACAGGGAGTGTAAGAGATAGAGTTTCTGCTTATTTTTGTCTCCTGTACAAAGACATTACTGAAAACAGGATGAAATTATTACTGAAAACTCAGCGATATATAACTCCTCCATCCATAATAAATTACCAATAGCCTCAAGATGCCAAAAATATTTACTCATTTTTAAAAAAAGTTACAAGCATTTACTGTGGAGTCCTTGGTGCTCTCTGGGCTTGGTTGTTTGATTGCAGACATTTCATTACCTGACAAGGTGACATCATCAGTGCCAGTGAGAGTGGGGTTTGCTCCCTGTTTATACAACAGCTTGCCCTGCCAGTGTTGGTGGAAGTGTGTTTTTCTCCTTGGTAGTTCCTTGATCATGGTGTTGCTTTCTGCTTGACTGTTTGTCTGGTATCAATCCCTGCTTATCTGAGTGTAGGCTACTAGAAAGTATGCATTCTGGTCTGTTTGTTTCCTTCTTACACCTTTCTTATTGTCTCTTTTGAGTGGGGGGTAAATGTGGTTTATCTCTATGTGTCTATTAATGGTGATATGTCTGAGTGCCAAGCTTCTAGGAATTCCCTAGCATTTTTAGATCTAGCTTGGTCTAGGATGCTCACAGTTTACTAGTTGAAACTATGGTTGAGCCTGTCCATGTGTTATGAGATTACGGAGTTTTCACTGTGTCTTCTGACTGGTAGTTGGTGTTCATGGAGGCACTCTGCTAGTCTTTTGCCTGTCTGTCCTACATAGTGGCTGTTACAGTCCTTACACTGTTATGTTGTAGATGACTCCTGTTTTTTCCTTCTTGGGCTACTGGGTCTTTTGGTCTACTTGATGCTTTGGAGGGCTTTAGTTGGTTTGTATGCTATGGTGATGCTGTGTTGTTGTAATAGTCTGTTGGTTATTTCTGAGATGTTTCTGATGTATCACAGTGTTACCCTTTTCATATCTTGTGTTGGTTGTGCTGTAGTGGGTTGAGTGGTCAGACACTTTTTTGATAAAGTTGTGAGGGTATCCATCTTCCAAAAAAATTGGAGTAAAATTGTAGTGAAAATGTAGCCCTTGGACATCACTTGAAAACATTTTGCAATTTCCCCTGAAAGTAAATCTAAGAGCTCAGAAAATAAATATTCAAGAGCATTAATTTGTTTCTAGATGTGTTCGTGCAAGTAAAACAGCAGTCGTAATGTGGAAATTTCAGTCACATTTTGCAACTAATTGGAAGCAGATTAGAATTCTGCCTCAGGGGAACATTGTCAAACTAGAAGCTGGAGCAAATGAAGAAAGAGGTGAAAGCATCGTGAAGAGCTGACAGATTTACAGTGCTCAGGGCAATAAACGGGTACTAGATGAAAATGAATGTGCTGAACTGTACTGCATGCTGTTTTCTCAGTCATATCTCAGCAATAAGGGCATAGAGCTATGAAGCTATTATTTTCAGTACAGGCTGGGAAGGAAAGTATCAAAATGCAAAGCATCTATTCATACTGTACTTATCAAAAGCTACATAACTTGATCTTTTAGAGTAATAATCAGTCAAATTATTAAGTATATTTTTGCATTATTTATAACAAATTCTTATGGGTAATATCAGAACTATTTCTACAGCTACTATAGGATTATAAAGAGATACAAAGAATGATCATTATTTCTCAAGATTATGTTAGCCAGGAGACAGGAGAGACAAATAAAAGCATATTACTGGAAACAGATAGGCCATCTGCTGTGACTAGATGATACACAACTTAAGAGTCTAGCTCTGTAGCTTGAGGCACATGGCATCCAGAAAACAAATAAGTCTACTACAAAGCAAACAGTCTACATGGATGGAGAAGCTTTTGGTTACACTGTAATGCCACTAAATTTATGATGCTTGCTACCTTACACTGGCAAAGTTTAATCAGTATAAATGAGATGTACCCAGAGAGCAACAAAGAAAAAAGAGTAATGGGAAGGTATAAGGGAAAAGGTGATGGTGAATAATATCACCTATTGGAATACCCTGCCTGGTCAAACCTGCCACTAAATTTAAGTTTTGCCAGGTACAAATTGATATGGATAGACATTTCTTTCTTAGTGTCCAAATAGCATAGGAAAGGAGCTATTATTACCCAAGTATACAGATTGTTTGAATGCATTTAGGAAATCATATCCTGGGAGTTTAAAGGAAAATTAGGGAATTGAGCTAAATTATGCTTGATCAAGAATTACAAAGGAAGCAAAAAAGTGAAATCCATCAAAACCTAAGTGTTATATTTATCCCTACCAGCAAGCATAAGCATAGTAATAGTTACAAATGTGAAACACACTGCCAGTAAATAAACATCTTTATAAGGCTGCCCAGTGTCACACTGTTAGATGGCCTTATAAATCTTGACTGGTAGGTAGGTAGGTAGGTAGGTAAATAAATAAATACACAAAGCTAGTGACATCCTTCCAAACCTTTTGATGCTGCATGTGGAGACTGAGGCAGATACATGCTAAATTCTAGAAAAGACCAAAGCAATTATGTTATATACTTATATAAGACTAAGTATATGTATGACTTCTGAGTATTCTTGGGTATTTTTTTTGTGATTTCAGAAGTGCACCCTGAAAAATAAGCTTTCAAAGTTAACTAAGTATCAAATCTCAGTGGCTGTTTTTTCAAGTGAAGCACACAGCAACAGAGCAGAGCACATCGTGACACAAATTAACCCCACAGGAGAGAGCCTTTGAGAGCCAAATTATTCTCTGGGAAGTTAGTGAAAAGTTCAAGTATCATGATTAAAATAAAAAAGAACCATTCCTTAATGAATGGGGGGAGGGACATGAAGGACAGATAACTGCAATATTTCCCAAACATAAAAAAGAAACAGTCTACTCCACCAATTCTAACAAATAATACATATACAGAATACCCACATTTCATCATAATGTGAAAACTCAAGATATATCCAGTTGATCTACTATTTTATTTGTTAAAAGTATTTTTACACCATCCTTCATCCTAAAAGCTATACAAGAAATGAGGCCAAAATAAATATGAATTAGAAGAATAAAAACAAATGAAAACCAACTTCGAACTTTAAAATGCCTGTGCAAATGATTAAGCTTTAATATGCAGCCAGAATGAGCCACATCAGCACCAGCTAAGCTCCTGGAAAGGACATTTCCAAGCTAGATTCTGAACAATAAGGAAGGTATTTTCTTTGTACACAGCAAACTTTGGATGAGTAATGATCTCAATGCTCTAAAGTTCTATGTATATATCCCAATATATTAGCAAAATCTCCTTACCCCAGAATTCAACTCAAGTCCTCCTTACAACAGTTGCAACTGAACAGTATTTAGCAATCTTCCTAATTATTTCAGAAGAGTTCTGCTAGGAAAAAGCATCTCTTTTCCTCATCCGGTTGATCCAAGTGTGTAACTAGCATGGGATTAAAACTAAGTGACAAGATTGGTAGATGACAATGCAACAAAACATGAGAAACTGACTCATATTTCATCACTCCAACATGAGCAGAGGCAGTCTTACAGGGAGATGTTGTTATATCTGTTATTCAGAACCACAGATGGCACAGTGTTAAGTCTAGCCAACAAAAATACTCTTCTTTGAGAACACCCAGGGTATTACAGAAATACTCGGCTAAGATAAATATCTATGTTCCATTGGCAACAGTATGGAAGGGGTTTTGCTACTGCCTTCTTCTAGAATGATTTTTTTGTGTGTTTTTTACTCCCCAAATTTGCCTACATACAGGGCATTCCACAGTCTCCCACCTGAGTACTAGCCCAGTTCCAAACCCAACCAAAGTCAGGTCATCCTATACACACAAGTTATTTGTGTAATCACACACACACACAAAAAGAACTAATGAAAAAAATAAAAAGTGAAAAATAAAAAAGATGTCTTTAAAAAATAGCAAAGTTATACTTGCAAAATAATGTTCTTATCTATTTCCTTTAACTTGCTTTCAAAAAATAAAAATTAACAATACTCTAAAACACTGTTAAAGGCTTTTGTTCGTACGCATGCCCTTGAGCTGAGCTTGACTCCTGGTGACAGCATTTATACAATTTTCTTGGCAGGGTTATGGATGTGGTTTGAGGTTACAAAATTAAAACACAAGATGGTAAGTGAAGAAGTATTGTGTTACTGAAAAGATGTACACAGATGCTTCATGAACATCATCCATCCCATATCCATCATGTCAATTATATCATTCCAGCCACTTGCATTTCTTATTTTCCCAGCTGAGTGATGCTGGGAATGTGAATGGTGCTCTCACCATATGTGTAGTACGGAGATGGCTTTGAAGAATGAATACAACAGCTGATACCTAAACACCAGCGTAGCCCCAGAAGGAAAGAGAGAGGGAGAAAGAAACTCAAGTTTGCCATGCCTTGATTCTCTTTGATAAAGGGAACAAAGAGGGAATCTCTATACCATTTAACAATAAAGTTGAGTTCCAGGGGTTCTTGTGGTGTCTGATTCCTGACCTCGCCTATCTCAAAGGGCTGACAGCACACAAGTGGTATGCGATGAGGTCTCAGCAAGATGGAGTGAAGACTTAAACTTCCACACTACTACAAGCTGCAGTGTGTATGTGTGTGTGTGTGTGTGTGGAGAGAAAGTGTGAAAATATGAATAAATAAACAGGTTGTGCTCTCTCTGGATAGTAATGGACGTTGCAAAAGGGCTACTAGTGGCCCATATGGGCTCTTGGACTATATCTTCTGCAGTCTTCAGAGATAGTCACTCAGCATTGGAAAGATATATAAAAGAAGTACTAGGAGGATACAGAAAGGTTTCAAATTGGATATGAGAATATTTCAGCACAGGAAGAAGTGATATACAGGTGGTCCTCCCTTAATGACTGCCCTGTTTAGCAACTGTTTGAAATTATACCAACACTGAAAAAGTAACTTTATGACCAGTCCTCACACTTACGACCATCACAGTTTCCCTACAGTCATGATCGAGATTTAGGCGCTTCACAACCAGCAGGCGTTTACAACTACCTCAGCATCCCGCCAACATGTGATCACCATTTTCACACTTCACAGCCAGATTCCAACAAGCAGGGTCAATGGAGAAACTGGCAGTAAAATTGCAAATTGCGGACACACAATGTCTCGCTTAATGACCATAGGAGATTCATTTAACAACAGTGGTGGAAGTGAGGTCATAAGTCCTCATTAACTACCACACTGCTTAGCGATGGAGTTGCCAGTCCCAACTGTGTTTGTTAAGGGAAGACTACCTATATAGGTACCAAGCTATTAGGGTCACAAGAATAAAAAAGGAGGAGGAGGCGGCAACACATAAGAAAGAGAGAAAGAAAAGTCTTGTTTAGACATTCACCTGGATAGAAAACAGGATTTTACACAGTAGTCATATCCATTTGGAGAACTGGAAGTATACATAGATGTAAGTAGAACTCCCCGCACTATCTGGGCTTTATAAGAGGAGAAAAAACACTTTAATTTAGTGCAGAAAAATAGTTTTCTTTCCCATTAAGTCTGAAATTCTGTTTTCTTTTCACCTACATTCCTTATGAAGGTATGTAATTTTTTAAGAAAACGATCATGAAGTAAAAGATTAAATTTCTACTATCCCATGCATTGTAGTCACACTCCAGATTTAGCCACTGTTTTGTTTTCTTTAGACATACAAGGCAAGAAAACTTTGAAGGACAATTGCATAGGATGTGTGGTATTGGTTTTCAACCTATCAACATAAATTTATTCATTGAACTTCCATTTAAATAAAACTTATTTCTAGCAAACAAATTTATAATTGTAGCATGAAAGATGAAAAGAACAGAATTCAGTGAAGGAAACATGAAAAGGTGTAACATTTTAGAAAAACTGAGTTCAAAAAACAGTTAAGACAAGAAGTAATAGATTTAAAACTGAGAGGAAGTTCAGAAATAAAAATTTCCCAATAATCATAAAATGAAGTTTTCACTAGCATTAATACATAGAAATATTGTTTTAATATATTGCATTATTTTATTTTATTAATATTAATATTTAAACATAGGGAGGATAGACAGACCTTGGCCAAAGCAGTAACATGAGCTCAAAAAGAAGTAGAAGGATCAAACAAAATCTGATAGAGCATACGGACATGTTTACTGAAAGAGGTAAGAGAAATGAAGCTTAAACACAATAAATTGTTCATCTTAGGTTGTTCTATAATCTCCTGACATTCAGAGATATTGGAAATATTACCAAAAATAAAAAGAAAATTGGAGGTTAACACAAAATTAGTGCTGATGAAACATAGATATCAGTGTATGGCAGAGAGAAAGAGATTGAAGTTGGAGTAAAAATTAATCCATGAGGGACCCTAAATGAAAGAGAAATCACAAAGAAAAAGCAGATGGATCTTTAAATTTAAAAAAAAAATGGTGGCACAGGTGTGAAACTAAGAGGGAAAAAATCTAGAATCAAATGCCAAAAAAACCCCTAAGAAAAGTAGGAAACAGAATGATCTTTTTATTAGCAAAAACGAATGAATGATTGTGGAGAACTTAAAAAGAGCCTTTGTGCATAACAATATGGGGGGAAAATCATTATGGATTTTATACACAGCTATCCCTGTTGAAAACTGAGGTAAAAAACTTGCCTGAAAGAATACACACACAAAAATGAGAGAAAATTGAAGCACTGTTTGTAAGAGCAGCACATTCACTAGCTCACTGATATATCTGCAATTACACCAGACTGAACTGAGTAGAACATGAAGATATCTAGGAGGAATTACGTAAAACTCTAGATTTCTCTAACGTAATTTGCTACCTTCCAAGCAACTATAATTATTATCTATCAAATATAGTCAATCTTCTTTCCATGTATGGCTGGCCTTGCTCCATTTGAAAGACTGGTGTTACTTTAGGCTAGAAAATTACAATTTGAATTTTTAATTATTATTTTATTAAACATTTAGGGCTGATCCTAAGCTTTTTAAATATATGAATCATAAAATATTCCTAAGTATGTTTCAAGAAGAAACCATTCATCAGTATTTTCAATGGATATTTCTCTAAATCTTCATTTTAATTGAACTTAGTTTTGTGGACTTAGATGCAATGGACAAAATCTATCTGTACACCTTATGCTTCTGTCCATGTGTAAAATGGACAGATGTTAAATCACATTTAGATTTAATGAACTTTCTGATTTGGTGGATACGCTTTCCCTTCTATTAATCCATTAAATGGGAGGTTTACCATATCTACATTTTAAAAGAACAAAATGTCCACAAAGTGTTAATTAAAATCTTAAGAGTTGCATCTGCTGCTAAATAAACAAACAAACAAACAAATCAATTATTTTCCATCATGAAAGGAAGATGAATGCAAATTCAAAAAATATACTGGTCTTGTTCAATTATACTTAAGTCAGGGGAATTTGACAATGCTTCCATATACTGTGCTATATAAACTAAATACCAATTTATATTACTTGTTAGATGTTTTTCCATATAATGCTGAGCTATACTATACTTCAGGATATCATCCAAACTGGGATCAAAAATTAAGATCTGAAACAACGGCTTGTCTTTGGTTTATATATCTTGACTGATAGATATCTTGTGTCATTTAATCCTGGATAAATGTTAAACAATAATGAATTCACTCTTGTGGCTTCCAATGGGAGACATAGGCACTGCAGTTCTGTATGTATATAAAACCCTTATGGAATGCACTTTTTTTTTTTAATTCAAAGAAAATTGCTTTGGAAAGAATTAACCTTATCCTATCTAACTGACCCTGACTATTTATTTTCTAAGAATATAAATTATAAGGAAAGCTAAGAATATAAATTATAAGGAAAAAACCCTGCAGAAATTTATTATTTATTTATACAAGAAAATTAACCTACACACTCATTGTTAAAATGTTCAAAAGCAGCGGTGCGTTTCAGGCAGTAGGTAAGTTTTGACAACAACTTAAGCTCAGAAGGTGATATCCAACATAACAGAGTCTCCATACCCAACACAATTTCCTCTCCCTTTCTTTGCCCAAACTCTCTCCAAATCTGTGGAAAGAACATTTAAAAACAAACAAACAAGGAAACCTAATTTCTCAGGAAGAAGAAAAAGTTCCCCACATGACAACATTGGAACAAATGAAAGAAAATGGTTTCTAAATAAAGCGAGCTTATAGTTAACAACAGTCTGAAATAAAATCAATACCTAATAAGAAGAATGTAGCAGTGCAAAATTAAGCAATATACTGTGAACTGCTAGTGACACCAGAGATTCTCAAAAATGTCTTGGGAAATGGGGTCTTTCAAGGCAGGTGCTTTATTTAATCAAGAAGATGGGGAAAAAAGCCTGTATTATGATCAGTTGAAGTTCAGTCTTTTGCTGTTACAGAAGCATAAAAATAGAATTAGATTCTTCAAGAAAATTGCAAACATACTTTTAATAGTCTGTTGCGACATGATAAAAACCAGAATCAAGCTGACTGGTATAAAATTGACTGGCAACCAAAAACCATGCTATTACTTGAAACTGTCATGGGAAGGCAATAAAATTGCTACCAGATCTCCTCAAGTTACCCTTCAATAAAAAGAAGCCATCAGGGAAATAAGAAGAAAAACATCAAAATCTTTAAAGTTCTTTTAAGTAAAATTATACTTTTGTGGCACAATGCCATCTGCTTCCTGGGTAACGGGAGCCAATTCCACAACTTAAGTATCAGCTTCCTAAAATTACTGAATAAAACAGAATACATACATCCTCATTTTAAAAGAAAAGAAATGCTTAGCTGTAAAGGCTGCACTCATAAGGAATAGGCTTAAATATCTCTGTGGACTATTTCCCTTATTACTGTCACTCAAGGGACATGAATACACAGTTAAGAAGTGAAAGTGAAAGCTAATAATACTCCTCCACAGTTGGGCAGCGCAAAACCTTTAAGAAGGATGTTTCACAAGGTGTCCTGCCACAAATGAAGCATCCATCTGAAGTGTTAAAGCAGCCGAGTCCTCTGAAAAGCTTGGTGCAGTTCTTTGGAAGGGTTGCCCATAGGCATGTATGACTGCATAGACAATGCTTCTGTTGGAATCACCAGCAAAGTGAAGAGTGGGTTCAACTTATCACATTTATTTAAACAGTATAGCTCTGGCATTAAACCAATGTAGACATATTTAGTAGTAATTGCAACTGAACAGTAAGACTTACCTCTAAATAAACAGTAACAGGATGTTACTATCAATCTGCAGATCAAAATTCATCATCCATACTTTATGGCCCTACTTTCTCTTAGGAAGCCAAGAGAGATGTTCTAAAGAACTAAATTTAACTTCCTATATGAATTATGATCATTGTGTGTATAACATCTCATCAGATTAATATATTTACTTGTTATAGTACACAGATTATTATATAAAAATTCCCCTCTCATTCCTATGGGTGTATGTGTCTTACTCAATCTCAAGTCCTCTACCAGAGGCCTGGGAGTCTGAAGGTTCTGCGTGGTATCTTAGCTTTTTCCTAGCACTGCACTCTCCTGGACAGAGAGCTCTGATGTTGCTCCTGGGATCTGCTGGAGCCACTCTCCCAGCTTAGGAGTCACAGCCCCGAGTGCTCCTACCACCACTGGGACCACTTTGGTCTTTACTTTCCACATCCTCTCTAGTTTTTCCTTCAGGCCCTGGTAATTCTCCAGCTTCTCATACTCCTCCTTCCAGTTGTTGCTGTAATGTTGCACTGCTACATCTATTACCACCGCTGTCTTCTGGTCCTTGTCTACTACCACAATGTCTGGTGGATTGGCCAGTACCTGCCTGTCCCTCTGGATCTGGAAGTCCCACAGGATCTTAGCCCTGTTATTCTCCACGATCTTCTGTGGAATCTCCCATCTGGACTTGGGAGGGTCTAGCCCATACACTGTGTAGATGTTCCTATACACAATGCCAGCTACTTGGTTCTGCCGTTCAGTATATGCTGTTCCTGCCTGCATCTTACACCCAGCCACTATGTGTTGGACTGTCTCTGAGGCCTCTTTGCACAATCTGCACCTTGGGTCCCATCTAGTGTGGAAGACCCCTGCTTTTATGGATCTGGTGCTTAGTGCCTGTTCTTGTGCTACTATGATCAGTGCCTAACTGCTGTCTTTTAGTCCAGCCCTTTCCAGCCACTGATAGGATTTCCCAATGTTGGCCACCTCAACTATCTGTTGATGGTACATCCCATGCAGGGGCTTGTCCTGCCATGGCACTTCCTCTGCTTGAACTTGATCCTTCCATGTCTGCTGCTGCCTCAGGCATTCTCTCAGCAGCTCATCTTTGGGTGCCATCTTAGTGATGTACTCCTGGATGCTCCAGGTTTCGTCCAAGACAGCGGCTTTGACACTCATCAGAACCCGCCTGCCCTCTCTGCAGCTGGTGCACAATCTCTGGGTCTTGGACTTGGGGTGGAAACCTCCGTACATTGTGAGGAGCTTCTGGGTCTTCACATCGGCAGCCTCCACGTCCTCATTTGGCCAACTTAATATACTGTCTCAGCACTGTCCTCCCTGTGTTAGCCAGTCTGGGTGGCAGCCTGCTGCTAGCAGCTGGTTCATCTGTGCTGCTAGGCGTTCGTGCATTGCTGTTAGTTTCTTTAGCCAGTAGGTGAGGATCATATCCAGGCCAGGTGCTGTCCAGTTCTTCATGTTCTTGACCCGCTGTGGGATGTCTGCTACTGTGATGGTGACTGGTTCCCGTTCTAGGAGATTGCTGTGGTCTGCTTTCAGGTCCTGCAGCCATTTTGCACTGGTGTTATGTGTCTTTTCTTTCTCCCATATGTTCTTCCAGTACTGTTCAGTTACTGCTGCTGGTAGCTCTGCTGTTACTGTGTGGTTGCACTGTGTGGGAGTATACACTTTGGATGGTTCTTTGGAGAACAGAACATTTATCTTCTTGGCCTCTGCTTCTCTAGTGTATCTCCTTAGCCTAGCAGCCAGTGCTGTGAGCCTTTGTTTAGCAGTCTCTAGGGCTTCAGATGGAGTCAGGCCCATGTATTTTTTCAGTAACCAAGTCTTATCCTTATCAATAGCCGAGTCTTATCCTTAATGTACACACAGCTGGATAGTGTAGTGGCTATAGAGCACCGCCTTTGACGCAGGAAACCGGGGTTAAAATCCCGGCTGGTACCTACCTTACCAGTAGGGGTCATTCGGCAAAGACCCCCTAACGCTTCACCTGCCTACCTCAAATATGAGAGTGACACAAAGTAAGAGTATCATGCTGGCTCAGATGTTGCCCAGATTAACAAGGTCCGTGTCAGATGTTGGGGAACCAGGACAATCTGATGATAAGTGGGCTACTGGAACAACCATACATGGACGAGACAAGATATATATAATCTACATATATACATATTCATCAGAATTTAAAGCACCAATTATATTTTTAGACTATCCTTAATGGTAGCTAAAATGGAATGACTCATGAAAACTTCTGAATGGAGTGGTACTTAAGTATGAATAAATCCCTGTCCAGATGTTAACGCTTAAAAATATATCCCTGTTCATGGATTTATTCATATCTAAGAGAACAAAAGCCATGCACTTGGCCCCATTCCAACATTGTCCTGTTTATATCCATATGTACACATGTACATGAGAGCAAGTTTGGTGCAGTGGTTAAGGCATCAGGCTAGAAACCGGGAGACCATGAGTTTTAGTCCTGCCTAGGCACAAAGCCAGCTGGGTGACCTTGGGCCAGTCACTTTCTCTCAGCCCTAGGAAGGAGGTAATGGTAAGCCACTTCTGAAAAACCATGCCAGGAAAACTGCAGGGACTTGTCCAGGTAGTCTCGGAGAATTGGAGATGATTGAACAGATTAAAAAACCACACAAACACATGTATACACATTCAAACGTAACATTAAAAAAAAAGAAAAAGAGGCAAAAATATTTGAAACTCAAAAAGGTTATTGTATTCTAAGCATGAAGCAAAACTCCAAGAATTTTGTTTCAAGGTTTCAATGTGAGGTTTAAATCTCATACACTGAAAGTTCCCAAACTGAAATCTGAAATCTTTGTGTGTGCCTGTGTGTCACTTGAATCTTGCCTAAATCTGCTGTTTAATTTTTTGAGATAGAAATATGTAAACTATACTGTAATGTAAATAGGTTTGACATGGTTAAACAAAAAACAAAAACAGCCTAATGTCCAGAAAACACACACACAGAGATACACAGAAAATGTGTGCTGCTCAAAACCTAATTTCCATCACTGGCCCATCCACTATGCGGACCTTCATCCCCCCCCCCCCCCAAATCATATACTTGCAGGGCATGTGGATATGTAAACACCCACACACCAGGTTCTACAACAACAGTTGTTCAGATATTGACATCAAATAATGGTTTGGAGCTTAGCTATTGCATTTATTTCATTTTATTTATACAGTACTTGCAACCCGTTTTGAAGAATAGGGTTTTCTTTTTAGATTTTTTATCTTGCCTTTATTCTTTCTATAAATAAGTCAAGGCGGCAAACATACCTAATACGCCTTCCTCCTCCTATTTTCCCCACAACAACAACCCTGAGAGGTGAGTTGAGCTGAGAGAGAGTCACCCAGGTGGCTTTCATGCCTAAGGCGGGACTAGAACTCACAGTCTCTTGCTTTCTAGCCTGGTGCCTTAACCACTAGACCAGACAGGCACTCTTTTGTTTTTGTCAAAGGAAACCAAACTGCAACAACCATACCAAAAACCTTACTTCTTGCCTTTCGTAGCCAAACCACTGAGGAATATATATATAAAATATATAATACAGAAATGAATCCTAGAGCTGTTTTGTCTTCTCTGTATTGCTTATTACAGCTGTTTAAGTTCTTGTTTTTTGGCTTTGCAACAGCTAGTTCATGAACAGGCTTTGAAAACCTAGTTCAAACAGCTAGTTTCCTTACCAAACATACTACGATTTCTCTTTTAATTTATGATTTAGTTGCATTTTCTAATTCATTTTTACACTCAAAATTTTCCTGGTTTTTCAGAATTTGTTTCTGAAATTTATTTCAAAGAGAACTTTGATGAAATTATTGTGGTTAGACTATTATGTTTTTGCACTAGTTATAAGGGGCTCAAGCAGCGTGAAAGCACTTCTTTTGATTATGCAATCATTAATAATCTCTCCAAGACTTGCAATCTCACAGGCTTCAATTAAATCTCAACAAAAGATCCTGAGAAATCTCCTCCCCTGTTTGTTTCATATTATGACCAGCCAAGGAAGGTTCAAAGTGAGGAAAAGCTGTGTAACAGAAAACTACACTGCCACTTAGCGCATCCTTTGCCACCTTCAGCAATACAATAAACTCAAAAATACCACTAAGAAAAAGTTGAAAGGAATTGTCAAACTCCCTGATGAGGTTAAAACATCAACCTTGAAGCTTCTTTCACAGAAGAAAACATCTGAATATTTACAAGGCAGATTTCAGCAAAGTAGCCATTCAGACTACACAAATAATCTTCTGGTCAAACCAGTTTATCCATAAACCCAATCACATACAACTGCTTGAAATTCTAGCTTGTGGATAAGCTATAGTTTGGCCAAATTACCATTTGTCCACTTTGAATGCAATGGCAAACAATAGTTTATTGCTGAATGGAAAGTACAAGTGGGGCTTGAAACAAGTAGAAAGAAACAGTATGTGAATATACAAATCTAAAAATTTAATCTAAGCAGGTCTAGTATCTATCATAATCCCAGGAGGCATTTACTAGTAGCCAGCTTTAGCTGACAGCCATCAGTTACACAAAGAATGTTTCTCTAGTCATCATGCCCTTATTCCATCAGCAGCTATTAACCAAATAGTTAAATAGAATGTCAATGTCCTAAACAAGTATTGATTTTAGTTTCTGGTGAGAAGTGCTGTGTTTCTCTCTCATTCACCATCAGGCTGTTGAAAACAAAATGGTACTGCTTTGGATTGATTTACCAAGGTTGTGCTTCTTTTTTATGACTTCCTTTCCATCTATATTCTACTGATAACTGAAGACCTTTTCCCTCCCCAAATGAGTGTTTCATGGTATTGATTTTATTTACAGATTGGTTGTTGCATCTTTTCACATGCTACAAATGTCTTTTAAATTTTTCAAAAAAAAAAAATCGGGATAAAAGTACTGTAAACACATATAAATATATATATACACATACACATGTATATATATAACATATATAATACATATATATACACACACGTGTGTGTGTGTGTGTGTAACACGTGTGTGTGTGTATTTGCTGTAAAATTTTAAAGTCTTTCTTAAATGGTTAATTTAGAAATGAACATAGTGGAATAATATAATCATGAACATAACTTCTATTTTATTTGTTAACGTGAGGTGACAGATAAGTTAAAAAGCCTGGTAAATTAATTCTTTTTACAAACTATAAAGAGAAAGAAGATAAATGAATCTGATGTGACAGAATAGATCAGCGGAAGGAGGAGGAGTCTTGAAACAAATGTAATGAATTAGAGAATGAAATAAAAAGTGAAACAAAAAACTAGCAGAATAAATCCTACAGTCTTGAGAATTTCAAAAATAAGCTTCTGATCCTGAAGTGTATCTTGTATTGTTTGAAATCTCATGATGGCAGCAGGCTGTAGAAGAAAACACATTTGGGAATATTTTAATGAAGTTCCCATACTAGGCAAGCATGCAAAATGCTTAGTCTGGCAAAGCAGTATCAGATCTGGCTGTCCAAATGAAGCATCATTATGCGAGTTGTTTCTGCCTTAAAAGTGGTAAAGGAAACACATCTAAACATGCAGTCCTCAAATAACAACCACTCATTCGAGTGTTTGAAGTTGCAACGGTACTGAACAAGTGGTACTTACGACTGGTCCTTGAAGTTCTGGACATCACAGCACCCCTGCGGTCACATGATTGCAATATGTGTGCTTGGCAACCAGCTCACACTTACAACGTTTGCACCGTCCCATGATCACATAATCGCCATTTGCTACCTTCCCTTCCAGCTTCCCACAATACAAGTCAATGAAGAAGTCTGGAGAGAAGGTTTCAAGTCACCCCCGCCGCTTTTTCTCCCAAGGAGCCTAGCTCTTGTACTTCTTTCTCCCAGGGACCTCGTACTCTGTAGCATATGCTCACACCATAGCACCCTCTCCCCCACCCAGCTGAACTCACGCGGTGCTGCAACCACCCCTCCCCAGCCTGCATGTACTCACACGGTGGCACAGCAACCCCTCCCCAGCCCACACACACTAGCTGCAGCACCCCCCACCTCACTTCGTACTACTCACCTGTCCTCTGGCCTGCTTGCAAGCCACCCAGGACTTGCAACTTCTTGCTGGCTTCCCCACTGACCTTGCTTGTGGGAAGCCAGCAGAAAGTCACAAGTTGCAGACACGTGAGGTCCTCACTTCACAACACATGATTCTTGCTTAACAATGGCAATGGAGACTCCAGGGATTGCTGTCAGTAAGCAATGCAGTCACATGACTTCACACTTTATGACATCGCTTACTGATGGACATTCCAGTCCCTATTACCATCATTAAGTGAGGACTACCTGTATATTCTTTTGACATCATAATCTTTGTCTTAAGGACTATCTTCTCCAATCACGGCTTTTCAATGGGATTCTCAAGTTACTACTGGAATTCTTACATTTGAATAAATATGTAGCTGCTATTACATTATGATAATTTAATGTAATTAAACAAACAGGAAGACATCCCTTTTACAATTCCACCTTTATCAGTGCATGCACTCAGAAATATTAAACAAGCAGCAACTATACTAACCCATACCGATCTTTTTTATTTAGATGAATCTCTCCTCAAGTTCTAAAATTCTGATGGCTGTCCATCTGAATCAACTTCAATGTCATTATCAGTGCCTACTATTTCAGATACTGATATCTGTATTCTAGCCACATCTTGAAAGCCCTATTATAGCATCCATAGCTGTAAAAAAAATCATGCAGAAATTGGCCTTTATAACTTTGTTCTAAAATCAATAGTTCATATCACAAAACAGCTGATGAAAAAAAGTTTGTTTTTTTTAATTTACACAACAAGCTTTCTGTTCCCTGGGATTAAGAATGAACACTTCACTGACTTAGTACAATCACTTTAGCCAGCATATAGTCCACCCAGCAAAGCAGTTGCTATATGAAAAGTGTTTGATAAGATATAAAATGAAGAATTTGAGAGTGTAGAAATAATTTAGAGGGAAAGCTTGTTACCCTGAGTCTTGATGGGTGGACAGGATCCACAGTAATTCTATTTTAACGAGTGCCCTGTTTAGTGACCATTTGAAGTTACAAAGGCACTGAAAAAGTAACTTTATGACCAGTCCTTGCATTTACAACCATCGCAGTGTTCCACAGTCAGGTGATCAGCATTTGAGCACTTCACAACCAGATTCCGACAAGTACTGTCAATGGCGAAGCTGGCAGGAAAATCGCAAGTTGTAGTCATGTGGTGTCTCACTTAATGACCTGCAGTGACTTGCTTAACAACCAAATGGGAATTGACATAAATTTGTTGCAGTCATGTGATGTTTCATTTAGTGACCATGTTGCTTAGCAATGCAGTTGCTGGTCCCAATTGTGGTTGCTAAGTGAGGACTACCTGTATATGCTTGCAAATCAACAGGAGGCATCTTTTTTCCCGAAACAACTAATACACATTGCTAAATATTTATCTGTGGAAGCTACAGTAAATTAAAATGCTTCACAGGCAGTGTTGTTACATGTAATGTTGCATATGCATTTGAGAACATTTTTTAAGAAACTGAAAAGGTCCCCAACCTAATAGCATACAGTTTCATTGCTCATTTAATACTCATTATTAAATCAAGGGAATGCTGTGGGCATAGTGTACTTAGACTGATTCAATAATTGTACTCAGCACATGGTTCTTAACAATTCTATGTTAACACAAAAGAAGGTATCTAGTGGGGTATCTCAGGGTTCTGTCCTATGCCCAGTAGTCTTTAACATTTTCACATGACTTAAATGAGGGGATAGAAAGGATACCCATCAAATTTGGAGATGACATAAATCTGGGGAATTGCTAACACCTCAAAAGACAAGGCCAAGCTTCAAAGAGATCTTGATAGGCTTGAATACTAAGCCCTATCCAACAAAATGTAGTTCAATTGTAAGAAATGTAGGGTTCTGCATTTAGGAAGGAAAAACCAGATAAAAGCTAGGTGGTACATGGCTTGGCAGCAGTACTTGTGAGAAAGATCTGGCAGATCACAGATTTTGTTTTATTTATTTATTTATCAAATTTATATAGCTACCCATCTCATAAGAAGTGACTCTGGCTGGCATATAACGATCAAAACAAATGTATATCTAAAAACAATCATTATAAAAATATAGACAATAATTATTAAAGATATCAAGGCTTTTGAACCTAAATCCTATGACGAACATTTAAAAAAATTGGGTATGTTTATCCTAAAGAGAAGACTACAGGGAAACATGACAGCAGTCTTCAAATACTTTAAGGGCTGTCACAGGGAAGAGGATGTGGATTTATTCTCTATAGCTCCCAAGGGTAGGGAACCAAGGGTTGGTTCACCAACAGGTGAAAGCTTTAAAGAATAAGGAGGGATCTCCTGACTGTGAGAGCTATTAAGTCCTGGAACAACCTGCCTCCTGGAGTCATGGGTTTTCCATCACTTGGGATTTTCAGGCAAAGGTTGAATAGCCATTTGTCTGGGATGATATGAGGATTCCTGCCCTAGGCAGAGTCAGACTGGATTTCCAAGGTCCTTTCCAACCTTATAATTCTAATGTACCTCCCAGCAAGGCTTCAAAAGTCCCAAAACAAAGGCAAATGCAGTACATACTACAAAAGAGTTTGCAGCAGCTGCTGTGAAGAACTGCAAAGAGAGAACCAAATTAACTCTCCAACAAGATGGCCAATGGACAGTTTCTGTATCAAAAACTGGCCTATTCTGAAAGCAATTTGTAAACAAGAATCTAATTATTTTCTTTCTGATTCTACTGAAGTTGGGAAGATTACTGATAGCAACCTTGAAAATATTAAAATACAGACACTGCCTTCAGCTCATTTTCTTGTTAATCTGTATTTATCTTCCTGTTTTTCATACAGAACTTCAACGCAGTATACAAAGCACTCCCTCCTCCAATTTTAGCTTACAAGAACCCTGTAAAGTAGGTTTGGGTAAGAGAGAGAGTGACTGACCCAAAGTCATCCACTGAGCTTCTGTGGCTGAGGGTGGACTAGAACATGGATCTCCCCAATGCCAGTCCAACACCTTAACCATGGCGCCACTCTTAATATCAGGTCACCCTTTAACTGCTGTAGAATATGGGGCTGCCCTTTAAGAGTATCTGGAAACTTCAGCGGGTACAAAATGTAGTGGCTGCGTGGGCAGTTATGTGTGCCCCTAGAAGGGTACATGTTACACCTCTGTTCCGTGAGCTGCACTGATTGACAGTTTGCTTCTGGGTCCAATTTAGGATGCTGGTTTTGACATTTAAAGCCCTTCATGGCATGGGGCCAGGTTATTTGAGGGACTGCCTCTCCCTGATTACATCTGCCTGACCCATCCTGTCTCGCAGAGAAGACATGCTGCAGGTCCCATCTGTCAGGGAATTACATTTGGCAGGTCCCAGGAAATAGGCCTTCTCTGCCTGGTGCCTGCCTTGTGGAATCTTCTCCACTTGGAAGTAAGATTAGTTCCATCCTTCTTAACATTCCACAAGTCCCTCAAGACTTGGCTATGTGATCAGACCTAGGGGTCCCAGGGGACCAGGGAGATTTTGTGATGGCTCCCTTACTGTGGTTAACATCATCCTCTCTTGTTCTGTGTGCTTTTTTATAGTTTTTATAATGACCATTTTATATATGTATTGATTGGTTTTCTTTTTAATTGAGCATTGTAAGCTGCCCAGAATCACTTGTTAGATGGAGAGCTATGCAAATATGATAAATAAATAAAATATGAGTTAGCTATGATATGGGCATCAGCAAATATCCTTCCATAATGCCAACAATATTAAAATTCAGGCAAGGGGTCATCTATTTAAGAAACATGTTTCCTGACGACATTTCTTTAAAAAAAATAATCTGGGGAGCTGGTAGAAGGTGTTTAAACTTGGATTCAGAGTTTTACTGAAGTAGAAGTCCAACTCCTACCAGCAGTATCAGCCTTTGGAATAATTTATTCAAACCTGTGAAACAGCTTGGAAACTAGAAAAGGGGTGCAAAGCTCTTAGGAGCCCAATGCAAAAGAAAGCAAGATTCTCTCAGGCTTTCCTTTAACAAGATTTATTGAAAGAGAATAAAGTTATAGAAACCTCAGCAACTAATTTGCTTTTATTTTAGAACACACTCTTGCAGCTAGTTAAGGCAGATACTTTTTTCATTCTTTTAGTAATGACTATTTAGGATATTTTCTTAATTGGTAAATGAGGAATTTCCAGGTAGCCAGGAAATTGCAGTAGGAATGCAGTGGACATTGTGTATCTTGACTTCAGCAAAATACCTGATAAAGTTGCACATAAAATCCTAGTAGAGGGGAAAAGGTGGGGTGGATTATCCTATCATTAGATGTGATACATCCTGGTTGAACAATAGGTCTATGTCAAGTTAACAGGTGTTGAGTGATATATGGCAGGGCTCCATTCTAGGGTCTGTACTGTTCAACATATCTTTAAATGAGTAGCATGAGAAGTTGAAATACAATGATTAAATCAGCAGACAGTACAAAGATGAGGGCGGGGGAGTAGCAAACACCTTAAAAGACAATATAAAGACTCAGACATATCTTAATTAGTTTAAAGAATGGGGAGAAGCCAACAGGGACAAATGCAAAGTCCTTCATTTATGGATACCATATATGGTAGCAGCAAATGGAAAAAGGATCTAGATATCTGGGGGGATCACAGGGTATACTTGAGCCAGTTGTTTGATGCAGCTGCAAAAAAAGCTAATGAAATCCTAGGTTGCTTTACATAAGTTTAGTGTCAAGACTGAGATAAATCATAATTACTTTATTCTGTGTTGGTTAGACCACACTTTGAATATCCACTTCTGCCTACTGTATTTAGGAAAAACAATGGCAAACTGGAATCTATCCAAAGGACAGCAACCAAGATGATAGTGACCCTGAAAGATAAACTTATAAGGAACAACTGGAGGTGTTGAGTACGTCCACTCTGGAGAAGAGATTTCAAAGAGAACTAAAGAGCCATTATAGAAAAGATAGGATAGATTTGTTCAGAAGAGAAGAAACAATAGGTTTAAATTACAAGGAAACAGATTTCAACTGGACATCAGCAAAAATTTCCTAATAGAGCTGTCCAACCACAGAACAAACTACCTTGGGAAGTGGTAGACTCCACCTTTGGTGGAAGTATTTAAGGAGAGACTGGATAACCACTAGTCATGGATGATGTAGTAGAGGATTCCTGTACCAAGCAGGGGCTTGGGCTACATGATATCAAAGTTCCCTTACATTTCACATTATGTTTTGTTTTAATATTGTTTAAAATAAAAGTTATCACATGCATTTTTATTTTAACTCTTTGTTAAAGAAAGATACTTTAGAAAGTTGATTGTTCTCTGAGCACATCATGAGAAAAATCTCTTCCAAAAGTATACAACAATTGAACTGGAACTGGTTCAAGCTTCTAATTATTTCAGTTTCTTGGTTCCAATATAATAGCTCCATTTTATTGTTTAAGACCAATACAAAAAAGAAACTAAATAATTGCTTCAGATAATATGTAGCTCCTAAAAATGTCTATTCTCTCTGTATGAGTACTGAATAGAATATATTCAAGTTATAACAAGAGGACTGCACTTTTACTAGAAATGATTACTATATAGAATATTCGTAACTAGCAAAGAAACCATGACTCCTCCTGAGTGGTGAATTAAATTGATTTTATTTAAATCAAATCTACCTTAATCTTAAACCTATTCTAAAAGCCACAAAGATACACCTTTCTTTATTTTTATTTCTGGAGAAGAATAGAAATTACACCCTCTTTTATCACACAATCATTTTAATATAAATTTCATTTAGCATGCCAAAGAGAATATTGTTGTAGTGACAAACTGATCTTATCTACATGGACATTATATGACTTGATTTATAATACATTAAGATGGCTGATCTGCAGGTTTATCAAGCTTTTTGACACATTCCCTATCATAAATGAAATTCTATATCATTGGGGTTTTTTTTTTCATTCAAAAGCACCCAGTTACTATTCATTTATGGGATTTCTGCAGTATTAAACCAAACTGTTTATATAATTTGCAAAGACATGGCTTCTACCTATGTCTTTGTATCTTCTGAACTAATAGAGAGGAATCAATCATTCTACAGTAATCATAGCAAAAGGTTGTTGTGTACGGTTTCGAGATAAATTTAAACCATATGTCAAAAAGCACATCATAGACAATGACATGAAAGAGGGATAGTGGCCAAATCAGTAACACTGCTTAGTCATCTTATTTCTCTTGGACAGTTGGAGTAATATAAAAAGAAGCACTTGTTTCCAGCTTGAAGGGAGGGAATCCAGTCATGTTGGAAAAGTCTGTCTAATCTGTGAACATTTGAATTCCAAAAATAAAATTGTTATCACTAACAACAGTACTAGCAGATCAACTGTACTGGGTGTGGGAGTGGAAGAGGCTTTTTCCCACCAATAAAACATTGGAAATAAATTATGTAAAGAGACCTGGGATTTTGTTTGTCAGTAGAATAACTCTGCCAAAAGATAATGGAAACTTTGTTTCTGGAGTGGAGAGCGATACTAGCAAAAGGAAGATCAATTGTGAATATGGGCTGAATAGCTCAGTCATTAGGGAAACTGAATCTGTGGAACTTTTCCTTTCATGGGATGGGAGGATACTGTGGAGGCCCCCTGGACTATAGCTGTGGTACTTATGCCATCACTGATCCCCGTCAGCTTTTTTAGGTTATAAGCAATAGACATACATATATACAAACCATGGTATCAATCTTCTGGACAAGAAACATTAGACAAAGTGCAGAAAAAGAAATGGTAAGCAAAAGAAATTAAAGACGTAAGAAAAAGAAAAGGAAATATAGCTAAATTTAGCTTCCACCAACACTATTCACTGTGCACTTCCACACTTCCATCTTACAAACCTTCCTTGCTTCCATGACATCCATACACTGCTTCATACAATGCCATTTATCCTCTGAAAAACTCATTAAATCATTCAAACATAACTTTCTTGGTTTTCCTCTTAACCCATTCACTCTTCCTTTATATATTTGTTTTGCAAGTCAATCCTGTTCATTCTCTATTATCACATTTCTACCACATCATATTTCTACCCTACACTATTTCTACCCTACCATTCTCATACCTATGAGAATGCCTTCTAACTATTTCCAAAAAACAGCCAGGAGGGAGTAGCCTGATATCCATTTGAGGGGCTGTTCCAAAGCATCAGTGCTGGCACAGTAGCACCTTCTAGCTTCAGCCTCCTGAACCTCTCAGAAATAAGACACTATAAGCCTGAGTCCAGAAGGAACTAAGTCACAAACCCCCTCCTTCCCAAGTAGTGCCTGGCTGTCAAAGAACAACGTTGATGGCAACAGAGAACCTGATGTATCAACAGTAACTCTGTCAGCCTTTCTCTCCCTATCCAGACCCTTACAGCCTCTAGGCACCAGTAATGGATGACACCAGCATCTCCCTTATGATACAATTGAGCATTATCAGCATAACAATGATACCAAACCATGAACCATTGGATGACCACACCCAGCAATTTCATATAGATACTGTATCAAAAACCAGAAGAGGACTGACTGACCTGTCTAGCAGCTGGCACATTGAGGCCCATTATGCCAACCTTTCCACCCCGCTACAACAAACTGAAACTACCCCCAAGGAAGGAGCAGAACTACTGCAGAACTATGCTTCCTATCTTCAACCCCTGCAGGCAATCCATAATATGGCAAGACAGTACCCCAGTTACCAACAACTCTGCACATGCAGAACCAAGATCACAGTGAATCTGTGTTTGTGATCTAAACAAGGCTACTGGATGACAGCCCGCTGACACAATAAAGGGGGAAATAAAATATAGGCCCGAACATTGCCATGTACACATGCTCAGTCAGATTTTTTTCTTATCTTCCTCCACTGATGTTCTATCTTCTGAAAACCTCAGTAAACCAAGATATCAATTGGATAAACCCCCAGAAAGACGCTGTTTAGGAGCAATAACATCTAGTGCTTGGCTCAACTCCCACTGCCAACTGCTTACCAGGCACAGAACAGAACTGTTCAGAAGGATAAGAAATTCCCTAAGTGCCCTTTGAAAATTGGATCCATAAAGCACCAAGGATAGACTGTCCAAATAAGTCCCATCACCCCACAGAGGTCCCAAGCAGCTACTAACTGCAAAGGGATCAGGGTGTGATCTGATCATAACAATGGGGTAATGGAAACCTCTATCTCCAGATCACACAATAACTGTTCAAAGAAAAAAAACACCAGATTTTAAAATATTGCTGCCTACGTGTGTTTGGCCCAAGATTATTTAAGACAAGACTATGGTTGCCATAGACATCATGAACTCCTGAGTTTTACAAGAGTCACCCCAGGGCAGGGCAGTCAGTACAAGAGATCTCAAGCTTGTCTTTACAGCCCAAGTTAACAAGCAGGCATTCATACACTATAATGGTATGCAGAAATGATCTTCAGAAGGAAGAGCTGCAGCCAGGGCAATGGTTGGATAACAGGCATCTTAGCCTGCAGCAGTAATGTGGACATTGCAAACATCTCAGAAGAGACCATCCCTAGTTTCTTGGGCTGTAAAGGTGATGGGGTAGAAATGTTCTTTCAGACTTGCAAGATTGATGTCAGCCTTGCAAGGTAGTCCAGACAAGAAGCACACTCAGATGAACTAACTCTACTTTATTGTAAGGTAACATTAACAGAATCTTGCAAGTACATTTTTCCCTGTTGCCTTTAACCCCCAAGATGCTAGGGAGGGTCCCTTCTGAGATGTTTGTCACATTCCTTCTGCGGGCTAAGCTGCCTCTTATCCAACTGCTGCTCTGGCTGCAGCTCTTCCCCATCTCCCAAGGTCATTCCCGCATACCATTATACATACTCCACAGCAAAATCCCTGATCACAGATATCCCTCATGGACAGAGCCATATCCCTTTTCCAACCTTGTCCCTAAGAGTGCTGAAGGATCTGATACCCAGCTGTACAGATCTCCAATAAGGTGACATAGTTGCCTTCATCAAGCCAGGTTTGAGAAATACATGCCAGATCACCTGCCTCATTCAACACCAAGTCATGAATGAAGGTGGTCTTAATGCAAACAGATCTGGCATTAACCATCAGCACCATGAGGCTAGTGGCACATTCTCTTTATCTGATCAAACAACCTCAATGTTCTTCTACTGTGCTGTTCACTCCCTTTTATACTCAATCCACATCTGTTTGACACCTATCCATTCTTGACCTTATATTATCTTGTTTTACCCACAAGTAGTACATTTCCACTGCATTAAACATACCTTTAAAATTATCCTGTCACAACCAACTTTCCTTCTCACATTAAAAAAAAAAAGCAGAAATGTGTGCTTATATGCAGACATTTTTGCTTCTTTGAACATTCCTTCCTTCCACAAGGTCACATGCTGCTTACTACTCAGTATTTGCACATTTTAGAAAGTGTCCATTTTTGTATTTTGAGTACACCTTCTATCAAAGTACACAAATAAGCAACTGATTGGGGAGAAGTTGTTAATTACATCTCATGTGTCTCATGATTATGATAGTTGTCCTCATTCGGTTTATGATTTACTGTGCTTTTTAATTTTTATTCATTTATTTATTTAGAGGTAAATGCTCCTATGGAAAGCTTAGCTTTCCACCACAGGCATCACAGGACTTGATGATCGGTTGGAGGAGGAAAAGAAAGCCACTTTTTCCTAGAGCTTCTGATTTTATTCAAAAGCTCATGGTCACTATACAGTTATGGTATTTAGCAAACCTCTAGTTCAAATTCCTCCTGCTTTTCTCCTTAGGTTACTCTTCAGTCTTCCCAATCATCTGATCCAACTGTTCCTAAAGGGAACATCTTACATAATCACTACTTGGGAGAGCCCTAAATGCTCCTACAGCTGCTTCTCTGCTACCCAAATTCTGAAGGCACTTCTTCTCCATCTTTGCTTTCTAGCTCCTTTTTCTTTTCTATTGAGGGCTATTTCTAGTATTCATTGCCCTTCTTCACTGTCTCCTTGTTTCTCATTTTCCACCATCACTCTGACATAAAAGAAATGGTAAGAAATTTCAGCATATTTGCAGATGTCTTTCTTTCCTGGTTACATCAGGAGCTATGAGATCAATTCACCTTATTTCAGAAATACAAGGAGAAAGCAACAGAAAAATGCTTAGGGATTCCCTACAGTGAGAAGTCTTAGAAAATGCATGTGAAACTGAAGTTTTGCTCACATACAGCCTCTGCTTAGCTTTCAGGAGGTTTCAATGTCACTTTCTCTAGTCTTTGATATGATCTCCACAGCTGTGGTGTCAACTGGGTAGGAGAACCACAGGAATGGAGGCAAGAAAAAAAGAACAGAAAAGACAGGCACATATTGGGTAAAAGGAGGACTCCCTTAAATTTTGAGTATGGCCATTACAACAGTTATATTATAGTCATGTCTATAACATATGTTAATTAAAAAATTAAAGCCCCAATACAATGCATCATTAGATGAAACACTGCTGCTTCCTATGGAAATATTACATATTAAAAAAAGTATCATCTAGGAATCTTGAAGGCTCATGGAGCATCCTTATTGAGATCATCCATGAAAGATGCAAATCTTTACTTCTCTATCTACAGTATAGGATATCATTGGTTTATCTTGATAGTTGCCACAAGGGATCACCCACTAAGTGTTCAGAGTCTTTAACACATATTAATAAGCTGTTCTATAAATAAGAATTATTCTGTCCTGTCAAGATGCTTAAATTCAGATATAAGAGTAGATTGCTAAAGTGAGTTTCAAATAGTAATGTTCTAAGTAGCATTTCAAATACAGAAGGAAATATAGGAATGATTCTGGATTGATAAAGAGTAAAAACATATGAACTTATTATTTATGCAGTGTATGGTTCCCATTAACATAATCCCTTAAAAATTTCAGTTTCCATGAAGTTCAAGTGGTTTCCACAATGCAATAAACTTTTTACACATATATTCTTATTGCTGCTAATATAAGTACTATGTGGACATAACACCATTCTCAATCAAAATGATGTTTTAAACTAGATTATAAATTTAGTTGGTTCAAATCATTTTATAATGCAAGATGATATGAATATTATATTGCCAAGCACTTTCCCAAGAGGCATTGTAGGAGGAGAGCCATTTTAGTCTATGGTAGCCAAAAATCAGGAGTCTGGTAACACCTTTTCAGACTAGCAAATAAGCTTTCATGAACTACAACTAAACTTCATCCTGATGATGTGTAGGTGGTAATGCTGATGCAAGTTAAATGTGAAACAGATTGTAACTATCACTTCAATTAGCAATTGTAATATATTACAAACCCATTGTATTTGTTAAGACCTTCTGAAATAGTGTAAACCTTTGATGTTTGTGAGTTAAGCAATCTCTCACTCTATCCTGCTGGTGTAGTTTCATTGTTCCAGAACAGCTACCTTGAGATCTTGAATGTCCTGGGTTAAAATGTTCCAGCATTATTTTATCCTTGTTTTGAGTCTTGATGTCAAAGTTGTGTCAATTTATTATTTTGTGCAAAGTTTGGTCTGCTTGTCTGACACAGAATCCAAGGGGGCTTTTCTGGCTAATAGTGGAATATATCAGATTAAAGGAAGAACATATAAAAATACCTCTAATCTTGTGTGTAAAGTTTTTGGGGTCTATGATGTGCTATTATTTATGCAGTAAATCAACAAGTTTGTATCTTTTTACTCTTTATCAATCCAGAATCATTCCTACATGCCCCCTATAAATGTGGGGGCAATGTAAACATCTGGATTTGTTGCCAGGTATGGTTCCCATATTAGCATCATTGTCTGTTGTTAATGTTGCTTGTGAAAATCTATTTAAGGTTGGGTGGTTGTCTGTACACAAGCATGGGTCTGCTATCCAATGCAGATAATGGACTGTGAATAGAAAATGCAGTGTCATTGTCCAATATGGGTTTTAGCTTATTAATAATGTGTTTGAGTGGCTTGAGCTGTAAGTTGTAGGTTACAACCAACAGTGTTCTGATGCTTTGTTTTTGTGGCCTGTCTTTTAACAGGTCTTCCCTGGGAATTGATCCCAACAGGGTGCCATTACACTTTTTTTTTTCCATTTTAAGGCCACTGATACTATAGTAAATGTAAATCACACATAGAACAGAATCCCTGCCACTTAAATGCTAAAGCTTTTTCTTCCTCTGAAAAGGTCCACAATTTTTATAACTGAGATGGGGACAAGTGGTTTAAGGTTTAAATTACTGTTGATAAAGTAGCTTTCCAATTATCACAGTCCCACCAGGAAAAGCAGGAATGCATTGTGTATTAATGATCACAACCAGGGGTCCATGCTTAACTTTTGTCAGAACTACAGCAGATCCTCCCTGCAGCTTCACCATTAACATGCCTGTTTCCTGTCAGCCTACTCAGAGATAATGCCATTTATCTCAAGGCGGCACAAGACCAGTCATTAGCTTCAATAACAGACTTCAAACAAAGGCCGGATGATGTTTTTTCCAAGGTGCACGGATCAACAGCCAAGAATCTTACTGCTTAAGAATTAATTCAGAGCTTCCATTTTTAAAAACAATTGTTTTCACCTAATGTATCAATAATTTTAGTTAACATTTTTTAAAGGGACTGTTTCCTGGAAATGTAAGTGGACAGCTTTTATCATGTACAATTTGATAAATGGCATTAACTCACTAAATTTATCCTTTGGGAGGTTTCCCTCCCTCTTCCAAGTTCCTTTTTTCTTTTTTGCCTCTGGGAGAAAAATTGACGGAATAATTCAACCACTTGCTAAGTAATGAGTCCTTTGAAAAACTGACCCTCATTGTGGTTGCCTGCTGGAGTCAATTTCGTATTCTCAATTCTTCAGTGTCAAACTAACCTTTCATTAAAAATATAGGTGGCTATAGTATACATTGCCCCTGGATTTTGTATTTTGGCAATTCATAATCATTCTACGAAGTTACAGCTAAGCATTTGAAATTGAAAAAAAAAAAAGGTCAGCCAATCAGTTTATTCATCTCTGTTTTACTCTGGAAACTAGGAGTAACATAGCATACATTCTACTTTACTTGGAATTTGGTTACTGAACACCTCTGTGGTTATATGATATTTCTGCTTGGCAGTTTTAACATTCATTTCATTTATTGGACCATGAAATGCTGCTTTACAAAAATAGTACTTGTATTGCTATAATTAAAAAGGGCTTAAAGGGAAACCCTTTAAAATAAAGAGAATAAACTTAATCTCAATATAGCCTTACATTTTTTTCCTTTTTTTTAGTGGGTATTTATGAAGTTATTTATAACAGTAAAATTTACGGTACCTCATGTCAAACACACCTATTTTTCCCATTTGTTCACAATGAGCAAATCTCTTTAAATGTTTTGCTGCATAAAGACTTCTCACCATTCTCTACTGTTTCAATGTTACTTTAACCTTGCTGAGGAATTCAATACAGAATGGACCTTGTCAGAGGGGGTCAGTAGGTTCACAATGAAAGCTTTCGTCAGCCAAAGGGCAGCACCTCTTCACCTCCATTCCCTCTCCCCCAGATGTTGTCACACTACTAGACAACCCTATAGAACATTAAGAACTCTGAGCTGTGCTCATTGTTAAGCACCCAGTAGTTATCAGTGTTTTCAACAGCTAAATCTCTTATGTAGCTTTCAAAACAGTTTGCTGTCAAATCACAATGGACTTTGTTCTTAGCTACAACCCGTGACCTTTCTGCCCCCTTTTCCCACTCAACAATGAATAAATGAGTCCCCAATTCTAGCATTCATTGGCATATTTAAATACAAACAAGATATACGCTTCCATAACCACATGAAGTCAAAACATTTTCAAAATGTTCACAATCCTACAATATTAAAGGAAATATGAAAAAGCTCAGGATGTGTACTACAACCAGTTACAAGTATCATACTACAACAAATGTACATGAATACAGAGAAGCAACCTAATTCTAACAGACAGCTGCTTTGCCTACGTAATAAAACAGTGAACAACTTCTCCATTTCATACCCATCCTGCACTACTTTTTCTAAAGAACAACCAATTATGCACACACCCAGTTAAATGCACTGAATTATATTATATACATTATATAACATTCTGTATGAAGTTACATAAAATTCTCCCGCAAACTGTTTAATGAACATGCAGAAGAAAAGTAGCCAAAACAGCAAAAAACCTCCAGACAGGAAAACCTTAGGTTGATTAAAATTTTCTGCAACTTCTGATAGTTGATATTTGGCAATGTTGAAACCGAGCAGGTTTTAACATTCCAGCCCCTCCTGTTATATCCTGGCAACCAAACCTTTTCCTTTGTTTTACTCACTGAAACATGTAATTGGTGTGCTAAATACCAAAAGGGTTGAACAAGCACATAACCTCTGACATTTTACAAACTTAAAAGAAACAGCGGATGCCAAAAGATTCCACTGAACTTATTTTCGCATGGCTTCAACAGAAAAACAGAAGAAACCTAAAACTGGCAGTTCAGCAAGATATAAAAAATAAATCAGAATCACACCACTAAGGAACCAGCTTCTATCTTTTAACTGTCTTTTTTTCTTTTGGTTAAAAAACAAAAACAAAAACTTCAGCTCCATTCCAAGAAAGAAATCTCAGGATTTAAATGTTCAGAGATTAATTAATTTAAAAAAAGAAACAACTTAAAGCACATTCAAATTTAAGTGTACAAACTGATTCAATCACCCACTATTGCCAAATCCATGTTAAAGCCAAGAAAGCTTCTATTTTGGGTTCCTCACCAATTTGTTTCTCTCAATAAAGACCAATTTAATTTTCATTTTTTCTCAACAAGGCTGCCCTTGGATGTTTGTTTGTTTTTAAGTCCTGCTTGAAAAACAGCCATATCCTTAGTTTTACATCTACATGAGTTGATTGAAAGGAATTTCCCTCAATAGCAAAAGAAAAAGAAAAAAACCTGAGGATGTTTTAGACAGTAAGCCAACATCCTCCTTCCAGAGACAATGGGCAGCTCTGCAGGGCTCTAACAAGTGAAGCCATTAAAGTCAATATAAGGCAGCAGCAGTGGGTGTTACTGGTAATTCAAGCTCCACCAATTCTATAAAGACAAGAACTGAAATGAGAAGTGTTCTTTTGGCAAAAAGCTACTCCAGACTGGTTTGTTCCTAGTTTACACATTACCTCATTTACATTACACTGGCTGAAATGTACTTGCTTGTGTATGAATTCATTCCTCATATAATTTCCTGTGCGACTGGTATGAAAAGGAACACAAAAACTGGAGAAAACCACACCACTCTCTAATCTCTTGTTGCCATGACAGCAGCCTTTGAGATACTGAAATGTTCAGATTGCCAGCTAAACAAAATTGTTGAATGTGAACATTTGGCTGAAAGATTAAAAGGCTAAGGGGGTTACAAAAGGGCAGCACCTCCCACATTCCAGGCATCCAGTGAATCCAATCAAATGGCTCTGACTCTTTAACCACAACTATTGTGAAGACTGGATTAGGGCAATTTATCTAGATAGTTAAAGCAGATTAGAGAACTGCAATTTGAAGACTATTGGCAACAAAAGCAAATGCCTACTGTACCAAGTTAATAAAAAAAAAAAAAACAAGCATGGGATTTTAGGACAGTTTTCAGAGCAAGGAGAAACACTGCACTAACCCCGCAGACAAACCAAATTTAGGATGTAAACCGAGCCAGTTTTTTCAATTTGCTGGGGGTCGCAGCAGGGGATGAAGGGAGGAGGAAGAGAGTATAACACAGACCATTCAAAGCCATAGTTTGCAGTCATTACAACTAGGATTAAATTTTATATGCTAAATAAGGTTTATGTGCCCTAAATTAATTACCTTGGAGATCATCTTTCGGTTTCTAAACTACACAATCTTTTTTTTTTGGAGCAAATGATTATAGTGATAAGAAGTTTCAAAAGCCTAATATCCACTAAAGTGTTATGCAAATTCACCAAACAACATCTTTTAAAAAGCACGCCTTCAGTTGTTCTGTGAACTGCAGTATACTAAATAAGCTACCTAAAAACTTTCTCACTTCTGAACATTTCGCCTGGGAATTGTAAAGGGGAATAATGTCAGGACAATTGTATACAATCACACTCCAAGCTATTACCCTGCGTGGGGGTAGGGAGGGGTTGTCTTTTGTTTAAACAACCTGTGGAATTAATTTGAGTCTTAATTATAACCCAACAATAGCTCCCTGGATGACAAAGAAACCTTCTGTCTTCTGGATACAGAACAATTGTTGCTTATCCCAAACCCTGCCCCAGTGAGCAGCCGAGAGAAATCAGCAGCTTCCACTTCCCCTCACAATGCAAGGCCATTTATCCTTCACAGAGCACATTCCTCAGACTTTAGTGAAGAGGAAGAAAAACACACACATTTTTCAGCTACTCAACAAACAGGCAGTGCACATTCAGGAACTCTCTGAGAATGTAGATAAGAGGAAAAGAGACTTCTGGACAGAGGACAAAGTGTTCATCTATATTTGGAGATAAAGGTTGTACACACAGACTTCGGGACAGCGTGGACTCCCCTCCCCCACTGGCCTTGCACCAAACAGGTTATAAGCACATGGCATGCCTGCTGACAAAGCATGCCTTATGGCAGTTTCTGAATTATGTAGAGCGTCTTGGCTTTTGTACAACAGGCAATAACTCTCCAACACCCCCCTCCCCCCACACACCAAGATTATCTCTCTAATTCAAGGAGCTAAAGGAGCAAGAACCTGTTTAAGCACTCTCCCTTGTAATCAAAGGATGGTGTGAGTTATTCAGATACCTGGAGGGACAGGACACCTCCCACCCCCCCACAGACACCTCCAGGATTTCAGAGTAGGATACACACAAAAGGCTTGCATTCCAAACACCGACAGCAACCTCCCAACTTGCAAGAAAAAAATATACTGAGGGCAAAACTCATCAAAGTGACAATTTAGGTATCTTTTCCTAAAAACCAAATACTCCAGATAGATAACATTCAACCCCAGGCCATAGGTAGGCAATCGAGAAAATTAATCAGGAAGAAATACTGGACAATATACAAACAGAAGAAGTAGAGTTGTTGAAAGTTTATCAAACAATGAATGGTGAATTACTCCTACCTTTTCTGTTTTCAGCTTTTTTATTCTCCTGTGGCTTTCCTCCTCTTCCTCTTCTTTCTTTACCAAAATAGAGTTCCCCATTAACCCTGAATCTGCAGCACTTTTGTTCGCATCCCCAGCTGTGGAGGAGGAGGTACAATTGAAAGGGATGTTGCTCCCAGCACAACCTCCCTTGGCCCCAAAACTATACAAGTGCCCAGGAGCAGTTTGGCTAGAGTTGTTTGAGGGTCCTTGCTGCAGATCAAGCTGCCTGTCTTTCCTGGATTTCCCTCCATCTTTATCCCGCTTGGAGCCTCTGCTGGCCTGGGTTTTACCTGTTTTCTCCTCTTTATTTTTCCCACAAGAGGCAAGAGTGTTGTTATTGATGCTGGTGGTGCTATTATTGCCATTTGGGCTGCTGCTCACACTTTGACCCAGTGCTGAATTCATGCCACCTGCCTCGCTTGTGCGCCCTTGGACTTCCTGCCTCTTGCCAGCACTGCTGATTTCAGGAATTCCATACAAGGCAGCAGAAGGCAGAGATTTACTAGCATCCTTCGAAGTTTTACTCCTTTTCACTTTTGATTTGCTAGTTTCTTTGTGTGAGGAATTCCCTTGAGAAGCAGGGGGCTGAACAGAAGCAAATTTTAGGCCATCAGCTAAGGCTGAGGTAGGATTAACCCCACTAGAAGCAAGACTCCCACAATCCTTGGAATTGGTGGAATTATTCATCTCAAACTTCTGTCTGTCTTTCTCCAAATCTGCATCCAAATCGATTATTAAATTCCCAACCCCGATTTCCCAGTCATCACCACTGTCGTATGTATCAACTGTGTTTGGATCCACACCTTTGCCAGCAGTGGAAGTGTTCAATGACATCCTGAAGATGAGACCTCTTGAGTAAAAATCAGACGAACTTTCCTTTGGAGATGAGGGGACATTCGTTTATCTCCGTGGGGCTTTTTAAAGTGTAACTCTTCTTGCTTTCCTTCCCCAGGTATATCTGGATATATACCCTGAAGTCCAGGTGCACCTTTTCCTGTGAGGAAGGGGAAAAGTCGAATATTTCTTGGCTGGGTCTTATCAGAATATAGTCAAAGTGATAATAGAGGCACATGAGAAAAGTCACTCCATTTATTAATTTTTAAGAGGTCTGTAAAATCAAAGCCTTTAATAATAAGCCTCTTTTCTACAGTTGCATCCCATCATCCATGATCATTTCTTAAAATGCTATGTACCCAAAAACAAACCAACAAAAATCCCCCAAACCCCAAATAATCAAACTCTTAAATTGCAGCATTTAAATCCTTAAAATTCAAAAATATCAAATGTGATTCTGGATCATCTAAGCACAAAGAAAGAACTTCTACCTCTAAAACCCATTTCACCATTTAAAAAAAAAAAGAACCACCACTCCCTTCAAGTTCTGTGGCTGTTCCCTAGACTGAATTAGCTTGTTTCTGTAAGGGAGCATTAACTGAGACCCACCAAATAATAATAATGATAACAGCAACCACCACTAACAACAATAAAAGTGCATTTATTTTAAGATTTTTAATCTAGGGGAAGGGGAATGCTCCATTTCTATTTAAAATGCATATAAGATAACATATCTCAAAATGGTTCTAATGTCCACTTAGGTCACCTACTGCTCAAACTGTTAAATATAGTATTACTGACTATACAGGAAACTGATTAAGACATACGCTTTAAACGCTCTACACCAAGGTGGCCTCTAACCGCAAAGGAGTGTGTGCTTGACACAGCTTAGCTAAAATTATTTTAAAAGGAATCTGCTTTTTTTTCCTTAATGTCTGTGTCCAAATATTTACATACATATTATGTACATTGCTTACCTTTAATCCTTTATCATTTTTTAAAATTAAGCCAGAGAATCAAAATTCTGTTCTTGCTTGTCTCAGCAAGAACTCAATATCCCACTTCATTTTACTTAAAGAGCAAGTAATCAAGAAGTAAAAACCAACTAACATTTCGGGCAGAGTAATCGTCGAGAAACATATTTCCTTCCTTTTTGGCACACGAAACAGAGGTTCTTTCCTCCCACCCTTTTTTTTTTTTTAAAAAAAAAGGTTTTCCTTCTTAAGTATTTTGTTCCTCACAACTTCACAAGCTGAAAGATAATATTTCACATTCAAAACACCAGAAGCCACAAGCACCCAAAAAAAAAAATCTTTTTTTCTCCTTTCCTTGAACAAGCACCAAAATGTGATTGTAATAAAAAAATAAAAATTGCAAAATGTTTTCCCCAACTTCACATCCCGTCTTCAGTTCCAGCTTCTGTAGCCATCCTGATCAGTAAGTAATGATTCCATGAAACAAACCTACAGGCGTCCGGTTGTTACAAGGCAGAATGTGCTAACATCGAGGAAAATTAGTGAAGGGGGGGGAAGAAAGGACTGAAAATCTGGGCTGGATTCCGCCTGTTAGTCGGGAAGTGGCTTTTTTTTCCCCTCCCGTCCTGACAGATCTGACTTCTTGAACTAACTTGATGGGGAAAGGAGGGGAGAAGAGGGAGGGAATAAAATCAGGGTCTGATAAACCAGTTATCAAAACATCTGGGGTGCTGAAACAAGAGAGTCTTAAAATGAAGCAAATAATACTAAGCAGAGGAAATCATTTAAAGGTGGGGGGGTTATGAGTCTTTTTTTTTTTTTCAATCAAATATCAGTTGCTGGGGGGAGAGAGAGCTCTAAAACAAATAGATCATGGAATGGGCAATTCAGTAATTAAGAATCCAAAGAGATAAAATACGTGTCATTGTTTTTAGAGCAGAGGTTTGTTTGGCCCTCCCTCCTCCCCTCGAAAATGTTTCAGCCAACGCTGGTTCATCTTTCACATTTCCTACTTTCCTCCTCGCCTTTCGGAGCTTGGCTTAGTATTTTTAATTAGCTGGTGTTTGGAAGATAAAAACTGTAATGAATTGTTGATAGATTGGAAACTGCAGAGTTGGTTCGCTGGAAATGTATCAGGGAGAAAACAGAAGAGGGAGGGAGGGGGATGGGCGGGTTAGTAGCAACCAACCACCTAAAAGGAGCGATTTTGTTACAGTTCAAGCTTTTCACATCACGTGAGGATCAAGGGCTCAATTGGTTGTCGTGAGAACAAAAAATGGGTGACAACCGTATCAAGAAAATACTGATCTGGTCTTTAAAAAGGGGGGGGGGTGTCTATTTTCTCTCTTCCTTCATCCTCTCTTCCCCCTCCCTACCTTCTGGGGCTGGCGCAGCTACAAGTTATGCATCTGAAGCATTGCTCCCGAGAAGTGGCTGCTCCCGAGATAAGAGGTGAAATGAGCTTCCCAGGTTTGCAAACCGTATGTTGCAGAGAGAGGAGGGCGAGCGGCCCCTTCTCACCCTTTCCTTGAATTCGGTGCCATCAGGAATTCGTCAGAGACCCGCCATGAGGATGGCTTCGTGGCGGGTTTTTAAATACCTCTTTCTCTCTCTCCAACACAACAAAACATTCCGTGGCATTCAAATTAGTATTTTCTTTATTGGATCATGGCAGTTCTGTGTTTTGTTTTGTTTTTTTGCTATCAGCGGGGGAGGGAAACCGGAGCAGCTTTTTAATGATGGTGGTAGAAAAATATTCACTGCCCCCGCAACACACGGGCATCCTCCCCCTGCCCCGCTTTTAATATCAGATTTGCATGTGACAAAAGACCCCCCCTCCCCCAATAAAAGGATCTTAAACTCGGCTTTCTTTATCGAGCTCTTTGTTTTAGGGCTGGTTCTGAAGGAAGGGACAAGGCGATACACAGGCTGATCTTTAAGTCTCGTATTTTATTTCCCCCACTTGGTCAGTTAAACCCCAAAAGGTAATATGCTTTAGCGCGCTCCCTCCCACTGCTCTTCCCCTCAAGTGCACTTTAAGGATGATTTGTGTGAGAAACTGCAACACTTGCACCCTCTCCTACATACCCTTGCTCGTGTATTTTATTTTTAAACCCACCTACACCGGTTTCTTTTCAGTGCACACATTTCTTAACACTCGCTCCCCTTTTCATATGAAAGAGAGACAGATAGAGAGATAAGATAGCTCTAGATATCCCCTCTAAAGTGCTATCGATACACCACGCAGTCGTACTTACTGTATTGAATCGAGTTGACCTTTTCCTTCTACAAGTGCATTGAGTGTGTTTTGTTGCAGCCGATTTTTTTTTTTATTTTTGGAAAAAAAATCTAAATTCTTCGACAGATTTAGGGGGGCTTTTTGAAGAAAAGAGCACCAGATTTCGTGAATCATTAAAAGGCTTTTCTAAATTGAAATAAAAAAAAACTTTAAAATATAGAGTCTTTCATTCTCTCACATGCACTCGCTCTCTCACACACACTACGCAAATCAGCTGCCTTTACTGCACTAGTGAGCAGCAGAAATCAGAACTGGAGAGAAGCGAGAGTGTAAAGCAAGCACAGACTCCCGTACCTGAAAGGGACTTTTCTTTGTTCCCAATGCCCTTTCCCTTCTGTCCAATCAGAGCCCAGCTTTTATGAAACTGAGCTTCCTCATTGGATAGTGGCTCCTCTTAGCTGCCGGAGGGTGTGAGAAATGCGCGCACACCCCCCATGCCCACACCCCCCTTGTATTTTGCAATCCCCAGCCTATAGGAGTCCTCCAATAGGCAGTCTCCTGCTACAGCAAGATACAAATATGTTTCCTATTTCAATTACGGCATTAGCCTATACATTTTATTTAAATTAAAGGATCAGGTATGGAGGGAGTAGGACTGCACCATATTTCCTGGAGACGGAATATGGGAGACTCCCTCATTCATGCAATTTCAGCGTGTAAGATTTGCGTGTGCGTGCAAAGCCACAACTAATGGCTTCCTTGTGTGCTTTTCCAAGAATCAATTGACAATCTTACCGCTTCTCCAAGTGCTTTTTTTTTCCACTCAATATCTGTGCCATTTTGACTCTGTACGTAGGTCTTTTCTGATATTGATGTGTGAGCGTTTTCGTCGTTTTGCTAGAGCTGAAGGGGCAAGACAGTTTCCCAAAGGAAAACAGTCCGTCTTCCCTTCCCCCACCTACCCTGCTTTGCAGGGGTACTCAGCCAACATGCTGCGAGATCGTTTTTTCTCACCCTTCTCCCTTCGTTTTTCCACATTTTATTTTCTGCTCGTTTTTACAATATGACTTAAGTAGGACAGTTCGATTTTTATTATGGAGAGGAGTAACCCTTTTGTTTCCAGCCTGCTGATTTACTGCCGCAAGCAGTGAACTGGAATAGCAAGAAACCACTTACCAACCGCGTGAACACATCAGTGAGAATGCAATTATTTTCTGGTCCCCGTCCCTCCAGTTAACCTCCTTCCAGTGAAGCAGTTCCTCAAGAATTATATTTTGTTGTGGATGTACAACCAAGAATGCATTAAAGCTGCGGTTTATTCTGGTGTCAGAAAATTGCAAAGTCTGCATTGGCGGAACCTAACTCAGCAGCCCTTCCCCCGCTCTTTCTGCAAAGAGTATGTTATTTTGTTCCAGGTAGCCTATTTTACAAACTTGAGAAGAAAAACCTGAAATAATCAAAACGTCCAGTTATTGGAAGATAGTCACTATCTCTCAGTGGCCATGCTTAATAAACTATTAATGCATGGTATTTAATAGCAGTCATTGTTTAGGTGGACATATGTGTTTCTTTACATCTACTTTAAGAACCTTTTGGGTTTACTATTATCTTTGATCAGTGGAAATCAAGAATGCGTTTTTAAAGAAATATTTGATCAGATAAGCAATTTTCTCCAAAATTTAAAAGTATAAAATTTGAAGTGTGTGGCACCAAATTATGACAGCTTGTAACCAGCTGTGTGGTTTGATATTTTGGTACCAAGGAGGTATTTGGTACTCATAGGATACTTGGTGCAAATCTCTGGGTGAATAAACAATATTATGAGTCTCCTTAAAAGAAAATATTCACCTAGCAAGAATTGCTTTTGACCACGCCTAAAGGTTTGAGCTACTTAGTGTGCTTACCATTGCGGTTGAGTTCAAAAAGTGTAGCCAATGTACAGATGCAACGACCAGCTTTCTTGCTCGCATCTTACACATTTGCCAATTGCCCTAAAATTCTTCTGCAAAAAAATTTCATGTTATGCAACAAAAAACATCCATTACTGTTGTGTGTGTGTGTTTTTTTTAAAGATGTGTTAAACAATGGCTGGGATAGTTCTGCACTGTCACTAAAATTTGGTACAGTAGTGAATGCGGCCTACATGTGTATGGGGGAGGGGTAGCTTTTACCATCACACCAATCGTGGGATAGATTCAGATATCTCACTAAGCTATAATGTGATTTCGTTGGATTTGGCTTAACACAATGTGTAATCCAATTATTTAGTTTATAAACAATTACTTATAGCACAGAATAATTTATGAACCCAGCCATTGTGGCTTATTCAACAAAACCTCACAAAATCATTGCTTAGTGCAATGTGTGAGCTGAGCAGTAAAGTCCAATGACAGTAATATAAGACTACATATTTACAAAGAAATAAGGCTTGTTGTGATCTGTTGTGTACTTTGCAGCTATGATGAATGACGTAGACCAGTGTTTCTCAACCTTGGCAACTTCCAGATGTGTGGACTTCAACTCCCAGAATTCCCCAGCCAGCCTTGCTGGCTGGGGAATTCTGGGAGTTGAAGTCCACACATCTGGAAGTTGCCAAGGTTGAGAAACACTGATGTAGACCATATGAAGCGCAGAATAGTCATGTGAATTGATCCTAACTCATGCCAATTTTGGTGGAATTCATTGTCAAGTTTGTTTTTTTAAAAAAAGCTCATAATTTTTAACACATATCTTAGAATTTTAACTCCCACACTGCCTTCCAAAAGTAAGAACTTGCTTCAGTAGAGTAAGTTGTAAGATTTGAGATCTTGAACTTACTCAAGTTTGATTTGAAGTTTAAGATCCGTCCACCAAGCCAAACTGGAGACTTCTTTGTGTGCATTGGGAAATCTCATGATTACAAGTGCTCCATTAATTTTGCTCCTGCTGACAATCTGTTCTTACAAAGAGAAATCTAAAGCATTTTACCTGGTTACCTTCTACCAGGCACCCAGTCCAAATGATATTTGGTGTAGAAGATTTATTTGCATAACGGATTCTTGAAGCTGAGAAAAAGTTGCATAACGTGTGGCCTTCTTCTCATTTTAGAAATCACAAAAAGATATGGAAAGGAATTTAGGAGAAGTGGCTATTAATGCTGAGGCTAATGCTATTTCAGGAAGAGCTGAGATAGCCAGTTCTATACCTATTGAAATGTCAGTAGTGTATTAAGCATCCCAGTTCATAAATAGCACAAATTCGGCTCTCTCTCTCTCCCTCCCTCTCTGTATAGATAGATAGATGAATAGATGAATGACTTGGACTTCATGAGAGGATCTTTATGCACCCAGCCACAGGACTGATGTTAGTGGTAAACTTGATGGAAAAAAAGTTAAGAGTAAATTTTAAAATGGTTGAGTTGGGGAGAATTCAACAGTTTGAGAAACACTTCTTGACACAGTTTAAATAACTATAGTGTTGCTATAAAATGGAAGGTTTCTTGAGAGTGAGAAATCTGGAAAATAGTTCTGTTTATAGCAGTGTAGTTGCAGTGTAAATAAAGCCTGTTGTCCCACTTCTTAGGTTGTATTCCCACACAGAGTGTCTCAGAATATGCTAACGATAGCAAATGCTTGCAAAGTGGGCATTTGAAACAAGCTGAAATCTACTGGTTAAAGAAATGAAGTTTGCTATAAAAATGTTCAGCAATAATCATAAAACTCTCAACTCTGTAAACTGCTTTGAAATGGCTTTGTGGCGCTGGTTTTTGGACCTAATTGTGAAAGCTGTGTTTTGGCTAGTGTGTTAAATAAAACCTGAAGAGAAGTATTCATAGTAAGTAGACTTTTTTTAGCGGAATTGCAACCAACTAAGTCTTAATAGGATTGCAGTCTTACAATCCTATGCATGTTTACTCCGAAGCAGGGCTTAAGATGTGCTTGTTATAAAGTTTACAGAAATCAGATTACAAAATGAAAATATAACTGTGATCAAGTTACTTGAAGGATTGCAGAAAAATGAAAAAGCGTGAATACTAATACCTATATATTATACTAATTTAATCAGTATATGATACTTGGATCTTTTTGTTTTTCAAAATGTTGTTAAAGCAACACTTGCACTAAATAACACCAACAATCCTGGACAGAAAGAATCAACCATTGATATGTCAGCAACAGCCACTCATAGATGAATTTCTGAAAATACTTTTCTTCCTTTGCTTCTGTCTTTCCCATGATGTTTTTCGATGAAATTACAAAGTCTGTCTGTTTCCTCTTATTTTTTACTCACTGCTTTTCACATTATTATTTATAAGAAAGTAACATTGAGATGATTAGGGTTTTTTGGGGGGAGGGGGAATTAAATAACATAGTACTTACACAGGTCACTGTTGGATTTTTCTTTTCTTTTTTTGAATAATATATATTTTACTTATTTGGTTAATAGCCCCAATTTTTCAAAATCAACCTCTTGTTTAGACATGTTTCACTTTAGGCTGTTTCATGTCTGCAAAATTACAGTCATTTGCACATTATTATTACAGTGAGTGGGAGACAGATTGTATTTAACACTGGGTGGGGGGAGGGTTATTATGGGAAGTGATCTTATACGGTCAGCACATAAATTCAGCCTGAAGAAAATTGCTTCTGAATAGTTACTCTGTTCGCTCGCCAAGGAATGGTCACTGGGTGAGATTGCAAACATGCTTCTGCTTTATCTGTATTATACAATCCTAATGTTACAGAAGGATAGTCCATTGAACAAATGTTTTTGTAACTGAAACTGACAGGGGTGAAATAGCATCACTCCATCCCACCATATTCTGATAATTCAGAATATAATTAATGGGAAAAGGGTAGGTGTTTTCAAAAATAACCCTACTTTAATGGCTGTGGATTTTGAATCATGCTGTTTTCTAAAAGGCACAATTACCTGGAGCATATTAGCAGACCCCTGGGGATACTTCATATATTTAGCACCAACATGTTGTTAATAAAGCAGAAATGGGTGTCTCATCTTATTATCGCAGGAAAAGGAAGACAGAATGTAGACAAAGTTGGAATAGTAAAGCTTTAAAAGCAGGATGGCTGTGCTGTTAGTCTCCAGGTTTTAGAATAGCAGTTGTACTGATAACAATATAGAGCTTATTAGGATTAATTACCATTTTACAATTAAAAGCAGTGATTCAGATATGGTAGTCATTAAAATATTTTTACCATTACCTACTTACTATCAATAAGTTTGCTTCTTGGTTGTCTAAAGCTCTTCAAAAGCTTTATTTCATGCATATAATTAGATTTACGTAGACCTCTGTCGGTTCAAGATGGAACACGTTTAACTTTAGTTGTTTTTAACTTTGCCATTATTTTGATTTCAGATCCTTCTCAGTTGAACAGTAAAGTGAAATGCAGCACTAATTTAGTCACATCAGTGGGATTTAAAAATGGTTAATTTGAATTGTTCTATCTCTTCTTCTCCTCTATCTCCATCTTCTCCTATCAACTAACCAAAGAACTGTATTGATTGATTAAAATGCGGAATGCATTTACTTTAAATGTATTTGCAAAAGTGCAATGATATAATCTAACAGACAAATACTAGAGGTTTTTCATATCCTACTCCCATAACACAGTGGTGCTAAATTAGTCATTAAAACAAATAATTTAATGTGTCCATAGATTGCAGCTTGTGAAATCAACATATATCTATACACATTTAATTGCTCACTCCACAAATAATCTCAAATGTTAATTACTTAAGTAAAAATCAGCCAACTTTTTTGCCTCTGAAGTCTGCACAAGGGCCTCGATTGAAGGCCACACATATAAATATATGCACATCCAGCTGTCATCCAGAATTGCTTATAGTTGTGCCTTGTTGCCTGTGGAACAAAGATGACTGTGGAACAAATTCTTACCAATTACACTCCTGTTACTTCTCAAAGTTGCTTCAGAGGATTGAGAGACTTTAGAACAAATGGGGAAGCACAGGAGAAGGAGAGCAAGGATAATTTTGGATATGTAAATGAAGGGTCACCTCCATAACATTGGATGCAACTGGGATTATTAATATTTAAAAGAACAAAATAACTTAGTTCTGAACTATTTTTAAAAATTAAGTGACAAGCCCATCTTGCATATTTCCAATTGAAGAAGGTGAGTTGTACCCTCTACCTTTCTTTAGAATATTGTATGTGGTTCTCCATTTTTTATTCTTGAAGTAAAGCATGTGTGACTTGACTATGACTATTAAGAAACTGTATTATCAAGTCCAAGTAAAACAAAGACATTAGTAGAATTTGGCATTCAGAGGTAACAAAGATGCTCAAACTTTCCATTTGCTTTTTTATCAATTTACATCTTTTCAGCTGGATACATTTTGCAAGACAGATTAAAAAACCAATCACCCATGTTTATCAACAGGTAACAGACTTGCATCAGTTAATGCACCTGTGAACTCAGTTGGTTTGGGTTTATTGTTTTTGTAGAAAAGCACAAGTGTAGTTAAAAGAAAAGAAAGACCTTATTTAGCTAGAGACTTGTGTGATTCATTGTGACTGTTGAAGATGTATTGGGAAAATAATGAGAAAAAAGAGGCATTTGGGGGATAATTATATTAACCCCTTTGGCTATATAAAGTGATTAATAGTGTTGGGGCCAATTGTTTTAATTTATGCTTCTGTGAAATTTCTTAAAGAGAAAATTAATCAGAGGAGCCACTGTAATAAACATAAGCTAGAAATATGCTTGTATTCTCTGAAGGCCTTCCATCTTATAAAGAGTTTTGTGAATGTGCTGTATAATCATTATTATGAAAGAGTCCTTTTATAGCATTTCACTGGTTGATTTTCAGAGCCTTATGTTCAAATCTCTGAATGCAGCATGGTCATGTCTTCATGCCTATTTATAGAAAGCTGATAGAACATCTCTTTTTTTACATTAGCCGTGCTGCTAAAAAGTCATCTATAAACAAGTTGTTCTGGATCATAAAGCAATTTGGACACTATTTTAAATGCAGCAAAATGGAAGTGGTAAAGTATATTGTTTTTATTGGCTGTTGTGAGCCACCTAGGAAGAGGGCATTTGTAGGATTACTGCATGAGATAGTTGGCCATATAAGTTTTTTTAAGTACATAAGTATATACTGTAGTATTTTGCTACATATACTTCTAAGTGGGTCCATGCAATTAGTTTTCTTAAATGTCTGACTTTAAAAGAATTGTTTTTATATGTCTTTGGGTATTTGCTTGAAGATTATCTTAATCATGATGGGGACCAGATCACATTTTTCTGAAAAAAAATTGAAGGAGCAAATGGTACTAGTGTATAGCAAATCATAAAGTATTAAAACTGTTTGGCTTAATGGTATATACAGTGACTGGCAGCTGTTCTTCAGAATTTCTGACAAATATACCTATGTTGTAAAAAATCCTTTCTTTTGTATGTAACCTGTAGCAGTTGATCTTAGAAAATATATAAATATCCTGAGCAAGGTGAGTACTTGTTTTAAGTAACTTTTAAAAAATAAAGAAAAAGGATTCCATTACAATATTTAAATCAGTGCCAAACTCTGCATTGTTTATTGCCCTTCCAAATTTAGCATAAATCATACACACTGAAATAATGTTAAATGATGTATTATAAATGTTCAGAATTAAAAATTAAAAATGGTTTGTTCATTAAACTGATGTCATATAAATTAATGCAGGTAAATTATCGTTGGTATTGTTACATCTGAATAAATGGACATACCTCTTTTTTAAAGATTCTGTTTTAGAGTTCACACAATGCACTAAACCATAAAAAGAGGGGATCTGTTTTTTGGGTGGTCTGTTTCTGGACTGGTTTGGTTTGGCTTACTTTTAAGTGGGAGATCAGCCACTGATTTTTGCAAACCATGGTCTATATAGACTACTATAGTTTGTACAACACACCTTAGTTAAAACAAACTATGCCTCAGCATGATAAATAAACCCAAATGCTTCTAAGAAATCTGTTTGATAAATGACATATTAACATAAAATATCCTATTGGAGATATCATTGCTACCATCAGTAGAATTTCAGTGGGATTTAGTATACATTTTCTATAAACCCTTCAAGTATGGTGTCCAGTATACTTTAGATTGGGTTGGATCAAAGCAGAAGGTAAGAATGATTATTTTTTGTCATTTGGAAATTACTGTTAATGCTGGCTAACACACTGCAATTGCCTTTTTTTGCACCCAAATCACATTGCTGATTCATATTCGATGAACTATACAATAGACTTTCCAGATTTGGAAGTAGATAACAGATACCAGAGATGCTATTGCAGAAGAAAACACAGATTGTTATTGTTTCTATAATAAACAAAGTTAAGATCAGCATATTATTACAATAATTTTGCTGACATATAACTTTTTCAGAATGCGCTGATTTAACACATTCATACCAAATTTGCTAAAATGTTGTGTTCACAGCATTCACTCAGTAATATTGATCTAACCCTATCGTGAACAAAAATCTTGAGGCTTCACAATGCATTATTATTAATTATTATTAATTATTTCAAAAATCCATTTTGTTTTGCTACTCTTCCCACAGAAATCTCTTGGAAGAAACATTTTGGAGATCACTATAACAATATACATAAATAGGTAGCTTTGGATCTTTCTTTTTTTTTTAGATTTTTTAATCCCACCTTTATTATTTTTTATAAACAACTCAAGGCAGCAAACAAACCTAGTTCTCCTTCCTCCTCCTATTTTCCCCACAACAACCACCCTGTGAGATGAGTTGGGCTTAGAGAGATTGACTGGCCCAAATTCACGCAGCCGGCTTTCATGGACTCTAGCCTGGAGCCTTACCCACTTGTTCAATTGGGTTCTCTTTATTTAGTTTTAGGACTTGTGTGGAGAAGAGATTATGTTTTAGGTCATATTTATGCAGAAATGTTGAAAATTCAAAGGGGTTCACAAACTTAAGCATCACTGTGCATATGGACATGACATTTTGAGTATAGTCAGAACTGTATGTATCGTTCTTTTTGTGAAGGAAGATGGAAGGGATATGTTAATTCACAGAGTACTAGAAGGTATGGGAGGGGCTGTCTGAAGCAGAAGGCACTGCTTGGTATCATTTTCTTCACTCTGCTTTTAGCTAGTTTGGCATGCGTAGCTGCCGAGGTGTTGCCTGCTAGCTCTGTAGTTCCAAACATATCAGAAACACAAGCTGGAAAAGGTTTGAGATCTACAGAGGGTGTGGAAAATGTGCAGAAATAGTACCCAGACACAGAAACTATATTGTAGTTGTTGGGTGCAGAACACACAGTCTACCACTGAACTACTGCCCGTGTGCAAAATCAAAATGCTCATGTGCAGAAAGTTTGTTGAATGTGATAGTGTGAGGAAGTGTTTTTTCATCTACATATGTTGCAGTTAAAGGGGAGGTAAGGAAAGGATGTGTCCTTGAATAGTGCAGTGCAGGTAGTCTTGTTTAGCAACTGCCTCGGATGGCGACAGTTTGCAGTTACAACGGTGATGAAAAAGTAACTTTGCGACCAATGCCTGCATTTACAACCTTTGCAGCATCTCCTTTCAGTCAAGTGTTCACCATTACAGTCAATTAGTACATGCTGTCCTGTGCCTGACCCTTTTCTTTTCCTTTTCCCCCACTCACAGAGCAGAGAGATTGCCTAAACAAGTGATCTCTTCTTGAGCTGCTTTTCTCCACAGTATAGGAGGACCCTAAAAAATGCTAACAGTAAGTTAACAAGCTCAACTTTCTGACCTTAATTAGTGGATTAAAACTCTGGAGCTGGCTGGCAGCTCCTGCCTGAAACTGACAAGACCCTAATCAGTTTCACACTAAAGGCTTTTGTTTGCCTCCTAAGCTGCTTGCAGCCAGTGGGCTAGGCAAACAAATGGTGCTAGTACATTCCTTTCAATATGAATTCCCCATTGTGTGCCTGCTTACTCTCTTGTAATCCCTTCATCTCCAATGAATGTAAATACAAACATTTCCCTTCTTGCTAATTATCCCATCACTGCGGTGAGCATTCCAAAGGGCGGGGGAGTGGGGGAAGAGGGCTATAAGATTTGCCCTTTTGCCTGGCTTCCTCATGAGTTGAGTTCCGTAAACCTTCCCCATTGTTTGGGCTCACCTGGCTGTTTGGGGTCAACAGTTCTGACCAGAAATCTGATTTCTTTCAACACTGATTTGAAATTAGGCCAAAAACTGTATGAAAGTTGGCTGCCGGAAACCTGTGGATTGGGCATGGATATAACAAGTAATTTGTTATATTGAAAGAAGGGAAACAATGGCCCGTATAAAACTTTGGGTGCCGTAGTTTGTACAGTTCTTAAACGTGTGCTATATTGAAAGGGTTATAGATCCATAAAGTACAGCACTTTTTGGTTTGTTCATTTTTGGAACTGGTCGAAGCGGTGTGTCCCGCAGGAAGTAAGTTTAACTTATGTTTAAAAATTTCTTAATGTGGATCCATTTTAATTTCTGCCAGTTTATATTGTCTGCTTTTCTGTGTCATCCTTTTTAGAGAAAAAAAGAATCCTACAAGGTCAAAATTAAAGACAGTATGCTAATCTGGTTCAGCCTGACACTTTCGTGTATTCTAATTTGATGTACAGTTAAAGAACTGGTTAATACACTCACCATTTAGGAAAGAAATTCTATCTAAATAATAAATGGTTTTATCACCTTGACTTGAAATATTTTCTCCCCAACTGATTAGTTTGCATTAATGCTAGATTTCTTCACAAATAAAATAATTTAAAATAATTCCCCCCAAGGTGAGGTTAGCCTTTGGAAAGGCCCTTAAAGCATGTTTGTTGGTTTTTTAATCAGCCTTGGGATCTCAGGGAGAGCCTGCAAAGTGGCTATATGAGATTAAGTGATGTTTGTTCTCCCACTTTCTTGGTTTTATCTGTTCATTTTATCTGTTTATTTTTTATTGTTTTTAGGTTGTTATGGAGTTTTTAACTGTTGTGTTGTACACTACCCAGGGCCATGTGTTTGTGAGTTGGACGGTTATATAAATATTCTAAATAAATAAAATAAATAAATAGAAATACAGTTTCTTGTCTTGGGCCAAATACACGAAACCCTCTAGCTGCTTTGGAAGTACCCCGTAGAGGCTGCCTTTCATATGACCCATTTTTTCTGCAGCATATTTTCTTCATGGTCTGGAATGCAGAGATTTCTGGTGGATTCTAGTGGTTGAGGTGGATGACTGCATCTAAACAGTTCTCAATACAGATACAATTCCTTCCGATGGGTTACTTTCAAAGCAATCACAACTGACCCATCTGTGGAATCAAAACAGGTATACGTAGCTCAGAGTTTTATTTATCACCCATTTCATCAACTTATTAAGGAATAAAGTGGGAGCAAACGTGCTTAGAAAGCATAAGAACAAACACTGAGGTACTATTCACCTCAGACGTTTTTTGTATTTTCCACCGTCCATGAAAATGTTTTGTTGAGGCAATATGTGAATCACATCTTGTAAGATAGCCCTGCTTTTCTGAAGATGTTTCCTCTGAACATTATGACTGTTGATGGAACTGAATGCCATTCGTTCCTTTTCTTTTTTAAAAATCTTTGCAGTGAAAATAATTTTAAAAAGCCACAAAGAATAAAACCTATGCTATTAGTTTGTTGAGAGGTGATGATGAAAAAAAAATGGCCTTAGTTTTACTGCCACAATAGCCTTTTATCAGGGGTATTAGATACACCCTGAGCTGGTGCAGCATTCATTACCATACTGGCCATTAAGTAGGGAAGAAAGTGGGTGGGGGAGGCAATGCCTTGTAAAGTTAAGCACCTCAGATTTGTCCAGCTGGCTTTCCTGATTCTTCTCTCTCATATTCTCATTCTCATTCTCTCTCTCTTTTTTCTTTGAAGAAATTTGGTCCAAAAGATTGTTGTCATTTCTCCCCTCTCTCTCTCTCCTGTAGAGTATAGCATCCAGAAAACAGGTTGAGCAAGTTAAGGCATTAAAAAGATCAGTCTTTGGCTGTTGAATGAAAGCCTGTTGTGTGTGACTCACATACTAAATGAAATCTGCCTTCAAAGACTATTTTACTGCCTAATTATATATACACAAAATGTAGCTGTCTGTTTCAATCAGATCATAGGAAAAGAAAGAAAACTCTTTAAGATGCAATTTTCATGGTTTGTCATAACCTTCCAATACACACTGCCAATGCAAAACAAGGAAATACAGCTGCAAGGTCCAGATAATACTACTGTAATTGTTGTTGTTTTTTAATTATTGCATTCTAAAGATATTATACCTCACATTCAGGGGAAACTATGTCCTTTTTAAAAAATTCCTTTTTTAAAGAGAAAGGCTTTTGATGTTCATCTTTAGATTGTCAGCCAATGGAAAATTTATTTTATTTTAGAATAATCTTGAAGAGTAGTTTTCCTGTGGTGCAATTCCAGACTTGGATTGTTAGGAAGCAAGGACTTGTGTCCATAGTAATGCCTACTAACTGGATGTGTTTGTTATCATATATTAAAAGATATTTAAAATAATGAAGTTAGTCTATGCAAAACATTTGTAGTCGCCCCTACATTCTTCATATCTTGGTGGACATACAGTGGACATCTCACATCACTAGATTTTCTATATATGCTTATTCATTCTGCAGCTCATTTCTAGACATATTTATTTAGAAATATTCCCCATAGTGTAAGATCTTAGTGCATTTACTTTCAAGAACATGAGCAGAAGATTACAGTTCTTGACTCAATCTTTTATCTGTTGAATCATTGAAATGAATAGGACTTCTGTGGGAAAATGAAGAGGATTGCACTATGAGTTATTCTTTAAAATAATGTAGTTAAATACGCTTAAAGTAACTTTTAAGGAAACAACTGGGCTTCTAAAACTAACGTGATCCATAAATATACATTCTGTTTGGAAGAGCTCCCCAAAAGCTGGCTATCATCATGCTCACCAGTCTAATTGATCTCATCAGTAAGCACGCAAGCGTGTCTTCCAAAGCTGATCTCAAAGCAAAACTGGTTAGTTCAGGTATTATTCTAATTTCTCTTCGTACAATAATGCTTAGCAATAGTAATTTGCCGAGGACTAAATAACAAGACCCAGAACAGAGTATAACAGAAATGTGTATGCATTTCCATGGCAGTGTAGTGAAATCTGTGATATTGATTTTTATGCAAGCATGTTAATGCTTGAAAAGTGAAATTATTGAAATGATCTGGCTACTTACCACTCTTTTATATATCAATTTTCTATAAAATTTCAAGTGGGTCTCTGAAAGGAATGGCATAATTATATATGCACTTGGATATGCAAATGACATAAATTGATACAAATAGCATACATCCTCTGTTACGCCCTACTCTCCAACAGTCTTTCCTCAATAACATACACCCATCCCTCCAATTAATTTGCCAAAATGTGATTTCACTGTACCCTTGTATTAAGTCAGTGTGAAATAATAAAAAGTCTTGCACCTGCAGAAACGTTACCTTAAAAAAGGATATTCTTATAAATTATGACATTGTATGGAGGACAGGATGCCTTGTTGAAGCTAAGCAATTCATCAGTTTTTGAGTAGGAGATTATCAAAGAGTTGCCTTGGATTCTGTGATGGAATTTATAAAATACATTATGAACAAATGCATTCAGTAATCTGATCTGATTAGTCTATCAGATCATATATATCAGTGACCTGGAAAATGGAACAACTATTGATATGTATAGATTTCTATACATATTTACTGATCATATTTATATATACCTTTTTGGCAGTGTACTCAGGTCACTGCAATTTAAGGTAAACATTTATTAAAACACACAAGCAATACGAGGAACAAAGAGAAGAGATGGGAGAAGCAAAAGGTTAACATAATGGGTTAAATAACTAAATGTTAATATAAAATCACCTAGTCAACCTTGTTATCTCTATAAAACAAAGCACATTTGGTCCTGATTGGGATGGGGACCATCTGGGAATTCCAATGCTGTAAGTTAGACTGGAAAGTTGACAAAGCACCATTGAAGAAGGCAGTGTTGACTCACTTCCATATCACATCATGAAAGTCACTGGGAGTTGATCTCACCTGAAAGACAATTTTACTTACAGAATGATCACTATAAAATACATAGAGTCTAATGGAGAGTCTAATATGAGAAGTGGACTGAACACTAAGACTTTGCTACTTCATCTTTCCTGGTATGGACAACTGCAGTAGTTGGAGGTGGGAGGTAGACTGTAAAAGTGCTTCACTATGATAGTCAGTGGAAGTTCAGTTCCTCAGTTGATCAGGCTGATTTTTTTCCCCAGGATTTAGTTAACTATATTAAGCAGTATTAGGTCTGATTGATCTGATCTGTTTCTAATTAAAATACTGTTTCATTGCTTTGTTTCTTTCTTTTCAAATGATCCTTGTTTTTCTGGAAGTTGTTGATGAAACTGTAGGAAACTTCAAGCTGATAATTGATAATTAATTTGGTATGAATTATATTGAACTACAATTAAATATACTTAATAATTTTGATTCCTGAAGTTGGAAACTGACCTACTATTCTTTTGATAGGCACATATACACACACTCAAAATGAGGCTCACAAGGATTACAGGGAAAATATTAAAAAAAAAAAAAGACAGTACAGTGTTTATTTTGTATTGGATACCCCCTTAAATCATATCCAGTGCAGTCTGTGAGCACTTGGAATAAATTAGAATAAGTTCTCTTCAAAAGATCTAATAAAATAAATAATGTTAGTTTTCTGGCATTCTTTTGCTTCTGCACCCTTCTATCTTATGCATGTCTTCTCTTTACACTGTATATTTTGGGCAATATTGGTCTCAGCTGTGTACCTGATAGATTTTAAGGTTAACAAATAGCAGTGAATGTATTTTTTACATCTACCTGTCCCATCAGGTCCGGCAGAAGTGGCATGCTTCAGGATCCATCTATTAAGGAATGTCATCTGACAGGGCCCAGGAGGAGAGCCTTTTCTGTCATAGCGCCTACCCTTTGGAACCTCATCCCCCCTGAAGATCAGATTGGCCCGACCCTATTGGCCTTTCAGAAGGCCCTGAAAACGTGACTCTGCCTTCGTATCTGGGGATCCAGTAGTGGTATGGAGGCTGTTTGATGGCTATACTGAATGTTGTGTTTTGTATGTCAGCTGCTTGTTGTACTGGTTTTGATGATTTAATGGTTTTAATATGGTTATACTTTTGTTTGGGGTTTTTTGTTTTTTGCTTTGTAATTTTCTTGATATTTTTGGTGTTTTAATTGTTGTGAGCCACCCAGAATCATCTATGTGAGATTGGTAGCTATACAGATTGGATATATGAATGAATAAATTTTGATTTGAAAATGTTTAGAAAGTGTGTCTCCAATATTAGAACGTCCTTGGAAGTCATGACTTCTTGGAAAGCAGCTTCTGGTTTTGCCTTAAGTTGTTCCTCTTTAGGAAATAGCTGTCGTGTGGAGGAATTTCAGATCCAGACATGACCCAAGCTCATATGTTCTGGTGCTCAGATGTGGAATTTGCTATGAGATACTATAACACAAACTCCAGTATCAGCTAGATCTTCACATAATCATGTACTGTACTGTAGACTTTTTTTTATCACAAAGAATCCTATTTTTTTTTTTAGGAGTAATTCCTTGCACAAGTACATAGTCACATCTTCATATTTATTTAGATGATATGTTTCACAGCTGTAGGTATCTGGAACAGGGAATCTGTTTCTTTTCTTTTTTTTTAATGAGCTGTGTCAGCCACCAAAGCAGAATATAAACTAAGCTTAGTCATTGAATTGGAGTGTATGTAGGTACATTTCTCATTCAGAAAGGTCCTTCCCAATCATAGTTAGTTAGTCTAAACATCACTTAATTAACTTGCATTTATTTATAGGCCATTTGTGTTTTGCCTTTCAGCTGCAAAAAAGATCCCCCATGGCGGTTTACAGCAATAAAATATCAATACAGTTAAAAACAACACTAATCATTCCCTGTAGTCTGTTTTCTAATGAAAAGCTGACATTGGTAAACTGCACCAAAACTGAAGAAAAATCCAAAGAGATACTAAATTCTTGATATACTAACACAATGATATATTCATTTTTTTGCTATCTTTTTTTCTTCTTTCTTCCTCCACCTCCCTTTCTCTTTTACTAAATGTCTAATTTCAGATCCTTTCCACGTCCTTCTCTTGCAGGGTTTAATGTATGTGATTAATCTTGACTCGGCGTAATACTGCTAGGAATGTGGCAATGACCTCAGCTGAACACTGGGAAAGTGATTAATGTTACATGAACGAAGATATTTCTTACTCTGGATCCTGAATAAATACAGACATGCGGTATTCAGTTACAGACCTTTGCTCAATTGAAAATGCGCCCTGGATTCAAAGAATAATGTTTCAGATACCATAAACAGTGTTAGAGGAAACATGGCTCTTGTTGAAGAAATGCTGTTTCAAGCTAAAGTTCTAGTGAATATAAAAGATATATGATGCAATAAACAAAATGAACTATAGGCAAGACAAAGCTTTACAATGACTAACCATGGATTGAATTTTCCAACACTTTTTTACATTCTGTGAGATAAATGGTTTACCAAAGGTCTATGTTAAGTAAAAGCTTGTCATTTCCTTCTCTTCTTTCTTTTCCTTTCTAATAGCGAGGTCCAAATATACATACATACATACATACATATATATATATATATAGGTTGTTAATGTTTTTGAATTTTTTATGATGTGGGAAGACAGGCAAACAGTTGCTATGATTGTCAAATGGTTTAAATCAAGTAGAGAAAATGCAATAAAACACTGTTTCCATGGCAACACATTGTAACCTAGTACTTCTGGATTATGAGCCAACTCACATCCATGATCATTACTTGTTGACAGACATAAATTCAGCCTAAAAGCACTAATTTCACAGGGAAAAAAATCTGAATGTTCAGCTGTAATATAATAGCATTTAAATATTTCCAAGGCACAACTGGAAGGCTCTAGTTTATGAAGCCATTCTAATGCTCTTGTGTTAATAAAGTAAATAAAAACACTTCAATTTTTGTAACAAATACACAGCAACAAATATATATCTCCATGTCTATTGATGATAGTTGACATCTATTCTTTGCTGCTTAAGAAATATAAGAGATTAAATTGTCAATAACATAGTACAATTTTTAAAAATATATACATATCTCATCTGTGACTGAGAAATAAAAATGAAACTGAAAGATTAAAAAGCATGGATTAAGATGAGTCTTCATATATTTTCAAAAACCTTGTATTCTAATCTGACATCTTTGTTATCAGCATAGAAGAAAAAAAATGAAAAGTCAGTTTGTTGCTTGGACTATTTCTGGTTTTCTTAAAAATAAATGTGCAGGTGAGTCATGTTGACAAAAGTAATTTTTAAAAATATTTGGCTTAATGTGTAAATTAATAAAAACAAATCTTTTTTTAAAACTTTTCATTATTAAACTGTTACTGATTTAATGGGAAGACATTAAAACTAAAAATGGAATAGAATCTTACAATAGCTATGTATGAAAATGATTGCTTATATCTTGGTAGTGGTGGTTATCTCCCCTTCTTGATGAAGAGGGGATAAAGGGGGGAACAGAGATGAATCTCTGGCTGTGTGTTGCCTCCTTGTCTGCTCCTTCATAACTGCATTGGCAGTCTGCTAAAGGTTTCCAGTTCGGTTCAGAACTTATACAACCAGTCTTCTAAATTCCATATGGAAATAATTCAAGTTGAGAAGTTTCCCCAGGGTAGAAATTACCTTTTCTAACGTATGATTGACTATGGGAATGGGAGATGGGACAATGACAAGTCAGAGCCAATCGGTTCAAACACATTTCCTCAATCTCCAGATTATAACTGAGCAAAATGAAACTTCTGAACAGTTCAGCTATATTTTAGAAATCACATCCTGGTCAAATGTTATAATTTTAATATTAAGAAAGAGAAAAATTATTCACTGTCTTATTGACTGCAATTAATTAAAATTTAATCTTAAATCTAATTTATTTTTATATTTTCCTACCCACTTTTATATTCTGCACCAACCATTTTTGGTACATGGCCTCTGCATGTCGCTTATAAATGAAGTGGGGACTTTGTCTAAAAAACAGTTTTTAAAGGTATGTATGTATGTATTTAAATTTATTAGCCACCCAACTCCAATGCACTCTGGGTGGCATACGAAGCTAGAAAAAACATGAACAGCAGCTAAAAACATCAAATCAGATGGACAGCTCAGACTAAAATGATCTAATAAACAGCAAAATCAATAAAACAAAACAGGGGCCCTAGACAAATAATAACATCAACCCTAGGCCTGGGACCAAAGCCAGGTTTTCAAAGCTTTCTGGAACCCTAAGAGAAAGGGCGCCGTCCTTATCTGTGGGGTATGGTGTTCCAGAGGCTGGGGGCTGCAACAGAGAAGGCTTGCTTCCTTAGTCCCACAAGATGGTAACCTTTAATAGAGGGGACCTGGAGTGCACCCACTCTGCTGGAACATACTGGGCAGGCAAAAACTCTTGTAGACAAGTGGTCCCTCAGTTATCCAGGTCCTATGCCATACAGCGCTTTATAGGCAATAACCAGCCCCTTGAATTGCACTCGATACAGATAGTTGTATCCATGTGTTTTAAAGTTTTGTTTTGCCTAGGCTACCATTGTGTCATTTCCAATACCTGTTAATAGGGCTGCAGGTCTTCAAGATGGCATTTTACTAAGATTTTCACAGAACATCCTCTTGAAGCTGCTTTATAAAGCAAGGTGTCCTCCTTGCTTCTAAGAGCAAAGAACCAGCCATGTTACATCGTTTTCAGTCTGCTTAGCAACTCCTCAGTCTCTTCCATCACATCCACACAGCCTCTTCTGGCTTTGGGAAGTGGTAGAGGTCACTAAAAGAAGCTGTGAGGCCATGCTGTCATCCACAGCCTCTCCGAGAATCTACCATCATTTGTAAATTCTGGAAGAAGCTTCTGTACATGAACAATATCTGCACAAAATTCTCCTCAGGATTTTACAGTTGCCACAGTAAGCTATGAGAAAGAGGTAAATGATGATAAAGAGACCTGAGAGTGACACAGACTACTTCTTAAGTGGCAACATTGACATCAGACATACTCTAATGCCATATATTGATTTTCTAAAAAAAAATTGCCCAAGCCTTCCAGAATTTAACACTGTGGAGAATTTTTAGTGATACTATAGATTTTTGTTGCTTGAAATACTGTTTCATTTTCCTACTGGTTCTCTCTTTACCGTAGTCATTCTGTGCTTTGTCCTGGATATCTTTAGATTGAAGGGCAACTCCTGAGTATGCTACATAAATAAATTGCAATTTTTAAAAGAGTGACCAAGCATCATATTGAACTGTGAAGTTTTGTAGCATCCATATCATGGGCTGCAGTTCAAAGATACTTGCATGCTATTGTCCCAGCCTTCTCTCCTTAAAAACCAGATGGCAAACCATGTCAGTGCCAACAGTGTTGCTCGCCTATCAGAAGAGTGAGGAAGATTGTACAGTTCCATTAGGGGCTTATTGATAGTTTAATGGTATTTCTTCACTTGAAGGGTGTGCTAAATATTTTAGATTCAACCCATGATGTGTGCAAAATGGGTTGTATGAATAAATTGGGATGTGTTTTGAATTTGAAACTAAGGAATGATTCAAATTTGAAACACTTCCAAGTAACCTGAGGCCACTGTTTGGCATTCAAAATGGGTGTGTCAAATTCAAAGCAATTCACATTTGAAATGTTTTGCACATTCCTAATTAATTTTCTACATTTTCTACTTTTCTTCTTTACTGATGCTTTGAAGGTGACAACAAGGTGTTGTGATGGGTACAAATATAAGCACCCAGTATTCTACACGTCCAAACATTTATCCATTGGTGCTGGATGTGTGCCAAGTATTATGCCTAACCCTAACCCTAACCCTAACAACACTGTATCCCCAAAAAAACCTGTTAGCACTACCACAAGCTCTGTTGCTGGAGTGGGGTGCGAGTCATACAGTTGGTATCACCATGCATTTGTATATATTTCACTGTCGCACTCTAATGCTTTGTCTTTGGAATAGAGTCAGCATTTTTCAAGGACTGAGGGCTACACACAACTCCATCCCCTCTAAAATTTATCATAAAATGTGTGGAGTTTATAAAGATAAGTACAAAGCATAAAATTGTATTTCTAACTGAATGCAGATGTGTAAACAGAGCTGGCCATGTGCCTAAAATAACTAATTACAATATATTCAGGAACAAGTGATGCTGAAATCTGGTTAGGTATATAAAGTTAACCAAATCATATTGTTTAGCTGTATGGCAAAGAATAGATCATTGCCTCAAGAATCCTGAAATAAGTATGTATAGTTATTAGTTATTTCTTTACTGTTGCCTGACCAGCAGGTCTACTACAAATCTCAATGAGAGGTTGGACACCCCCCAAATATTTGTTCAGTCTTTTTGTGGGGGGAGGAGGGGGTTGAAAGGTTTGAGGAGGCAGGTATAGAGGAAAAGAGGTGAAATAAAACTGGGTGTGGGGATTTGGATAGGGCTCAGATATGAACAGATTAACATAGGAGAGAGAGGGAGAGAGAGAAGGAACTTCTAGAAGAATGTAGAGCCTGAAAATATGATCAAGATGAGTGGAGAGAGAATCAGTGATTGGTATGCTGTTTTTACTGGCACTGAAGGCAATCAGAAGAGGCCAAGGGGGAAATCTCTGTTGCCTCTATCACTGAAGCCATGAGAGCTGCACAGCCATTGCCACTGCTGTTTTACATTCAGCCTAGCAAATTAGAGCTATGTGACTGCTGTAGGAAGAAATGAGTTGAGGCTGGCATTTGCTTGGTTAGAGCTTGGTGGTGAAGCAAGCCTGGCATGGACAGGAGGCTGGCAGGGCTGGTGAAGAGTTCTGACATTGATGCTGGATTGAAGAAAGTTGCTGTCATTGAGATTGGAGGTTGGAGTCAGGAGAAGGGACATCGATCTTGCAAGTCATCTTGGTGTGATTTGTGGGAAACTCCACTGGTCTGCCTGCCATAAACAGTTCACATTGAGTCATGAAGGTCTTGAATTGGTCTTGGTCTCCTCCAAATTTCTCTAGTAAGCTCCCATGAGAATGCAGGAGCACCAGCTGTCTGCACGTTGCTGTGCTGCCATGGGTTGAGACAAATTTTGTCCCAGCTGTTATGTTAGCTGGTTCATGGCATTCTGTAAATTAGTTATTTGTACATCCACTTGTTGCTGGAGTTGCAACAATGCCGCAGCAAGGTGCTTGGCAGATAGCGGTGTACCCTGGGAATTGGAGTCCATTTCTAAAACTCCAACTGGCATCTCCTGCCTTTCTTAGAAAAGCAGTAAGACTTGCAAGATTGATGTCAGCCCTTTGAGGTAGTCTACACAGGAAACCAAAACCATGAATACTAACACTACTTTTATTGTAAAGTTACAGTAACAGAATCTTGCAAGTCAGAAAACACTTTTCTGATGTGAGATGTGAGATGGAAAGAGTTAGACCTTATAGGAATGGTTTCCATATTGCTGGTCCTCTGGGGAAGTGTGGTGGGCTAGTGGATGCTTTTGGAAGCTCCAAAATGTGATGGTGAGGGATGGCAGAATGTCTGGAGGTGGATATTGGGAGGCAGTGACTAATAACTGTGATGGGCTATCAGCCCTTCAAGGTGGGCAAGGTCAAAAAACAGAAGAAACAGGGATTTCAGGAATGATCTTTATGGTTCTACAGTAAAAGAACAGAATGTTCAAAGCCTGTCAGAGTTTCTTTGTACCACATCTTATAACAAACAAAATCAAGGCAAGTTTATTTTATCAATTTAGTTTGTTAATCTTTTAGGGCTTTTAAATCTCATTTACCTTTTTGTTTTCTTTTTATTTTCTTCTTCTTTGTTTTGGTATGACAACTTCATTATTTATTTGTTGGACAACTGTATATTACTGGGGTTTTTTTTTAATTTGCTTTTGTATATTGTTTTCTTCTATATTTCTTTTTAAAAATTGCAATAATTAGGATAGTTCACCCCAGGTACCATGTAAATTCATTGAGTTTTATACGGCAACTTGTGGATTTTCCCAGTAATTTGGAGGCAGTTCTACTGTACGTCTTGTTGTGCCCTGGAACTCAAAGATGGTGAAAATGCTGGATAAGATTGCTTCCAAGCAGGCTTTCCCTGGTTTATAAAGGAGCTCCTGGAGATGAAATACAGACACCCATAGTGATGATGGTAGAGTACAAAGAGTGATAAGGCTAAACACATGATAAGATGGTATACAAATTATTGAATCAAGCAAACATATAAATAAATTGTAGTGACAAAATTACTAAACTAAGTCATGTTAATAGAAATTAATTTGAAGGATTGAGGAAAAGCTCCACTTGTTAATGCAGAAACAAGTCAACCTTGCTTGATGGAGTATAATAGCTGCTTCATGATGGCTACACAGCAACTAATAAAAGAGGTTGGGAAAATAAGCTTCAGTGCAGTCCACCAAGCTGTGGTTTTCTCAAACCCTATAACTCAGATAAACATGAATAGTAATTACATAGGAGCAACGATTGGTGGTTTTCATGCCTTAATAGCTATTTATAATGCAGGCAAGATTCTAATTCAGCCATGTTGATTTGTTCATATGAAGTGGAAAGTATGCTTTCCTCGTAGACACTCAAAATATGTAGCTGGAATGCTTCCTGCATTTTTGCAAAGCTTCTAGGTACTTGAAAAAACAGACTGTGCCCAAAGTAGATCCAAGAAAGTTCAAAAAGGCAAGCAGTTTATAAATATTTTTGAAATTAGAAGAATGTTATGTTTGCTAAAAGAGAGACTCATAAGTGCATTCAATTAGTTCATTCAATTAAGCAATAAATTCTTACTGAACAAGTTTTCCATTGTGCTTGGCACACCCTGACATTTGTCATCTATATCTGAAGGAAGAAAACAAGACAAGATCTAAAAGAAACAAGGGATACTGCATTAATTAATGAATTGTCACAACTCAACCTTTGGGAATAGTTGACTATAGGCATGAAAACTGAAATCTATTTTTTTCTGGATCTCACCTTGGGTGCCCTATGTGAATAACAGAATGGTATATATGCCAAACTATGGGTCTGACCACTTTTTGCCTGTCTTCATTTAAAGGACAACGCCCCGAATCTCAGATTCTAATATGCCCCTAAATACTGGACACATTGCAAGTAAGATGGTTATTCCTTTATTGCCAGATACCACATGTTACTCCATTTCAGATGAATGGCATGTCAGTGTTCAATACTGAAATGAAACAGCAAATAAAAACATTTAATTATAAAATAAGCCTTAGATATAATTTTTTAAATAGTAAAAAAGTTGTTAAGTACAACATGTCTTCTTCTGTTTGCATCCATGCTGTTTTCCTGGCAGTATTAGAGAAATAGTCTGTCATTGCATTCTTTTAATTTTTTTTTTTCTAGACACTCTAGCCAACAGTCCTGGAATTCCCAGGTGGTCTCCCTTCCAAGTACTAAATGAAGCTGCTTAATACTGCTTAGTTTCTGAAATGGAAGATTAGCACATAAATTAGATCTCTTGTCTTGGGTTTAAGCTGGTATGGGCCATCATGGACCACATATGCTGCTAAGCTTTTTCTGCTAGTCACCAGAATTGACACAGCTTAAAATCACAAAACACACACACACACACACACAACTTCCCACTAAAACTACTCCAGGCACCCTAAAAAATACAATTTGTGTAAATCTCAGCTCTGTTCACTTGCACTGCACCATTGCCTAACCCTTCCATCCAAAAGTTCAAAAAAGAAATAATTGGCCACTCCTAGGTACAAAAGGTACACAAGACTATATTATTAAAATTAGGATGGATTCATCCTATTATATGGGTGAGAGAAAGCTTGGGAGTTCAGGGTATATAAATCAGAGAATATAAATCAAATAATTTGCAAGGGAGTTACCTTCTTTTTAAAAATTCTTGTGACTTTGCCAGCTGGCAAGAACTCATTCAAGATATCTTATTTAGAAATTGTGCTGGGCGTTATGAAAAAAACTAACCAACTCTTCCAGGATAAAAGAGGATGAGCAATCTCTTATAATACCGATGTGAAGTGCTGCCTCCAGGATTAAGAGGAATCAGTAGCTGAATTATGATATTTTCACTTGAGTTTACCTTACCTGCATTTGCACCACATATGTTGTAACTACACAAAGTGCACACATTCTATTGCTTAACCACCAGCACTACATGGATACATGGAGTAGAGTGCATGAAGGGAGTGAAGCAACTTTGCGTATGCTCCTACACAGAGACAGCTGGGAGCAGCTTCAGAAGGAACTATGTGAATATGGAAAAAGAGATGGCTGCTTTAATTATTCTACTGTTTAACCACTAGCATGCCTACAGGTATGCCTTCTCTTTGAGGAGATACAAACTTGTTCTCCCATATCCCTACATGCATGGACAAGAGTCCTCTATACAGTGGCGTACCAAGGGAAGGCAGGGGTCATCCCAGGTGTAGGCAATAAGAAGGGTCACTGCCAAAGATACTTCACAGTGGGTATGAAGTCTGATCACTGTTGCCCACACACTGATCAGATATTTGGCAGTCAGAGGCAGCAAGCATCGATGAAGGAAAAAATGCATGCCTTCAAGTAAGTTTTGACTCCTGGCAACTGACAGTTTTCTTGGCAGCATTTTTCAGAAGTGGCTTGTCAGTTCCTTCTTTCTAGGGCTGAGACAGGACTGGCCCAAAATCACCCAACTGGCTTTGGGGCAAAGGTGGGATTAGGGATCACCATCTCCTGTTTTCTAGTCTGATGCCTTAACCACTACATTAAATTGGCTCTCAGCAATGAAGAAGGGAAGGTGTTAAACATTATCTGCTCCAGATGTCAAATTCACTAGGTATGCCACTACCTCCATATGCCCAGATGCACATCTGAGGATCTATTGCAAAGAAGAGTTTGTCAGTATAATTGTGCCTTTCTTATGTTCATTGTGCAATCCGCATAATTTCCTTAAAAATGAAGAAGCAGTTCTGATTGTTAGATTCACTGAAGGGGCTTAGTATTGTCAAGACATTTTAATGCCAGAAGTTGAAGCAAAAGCTACTATTCTTGTTCTACTTTTCAGACATCTGTTGCTACTTTCATCTACTCTTTCCCCCTCCTGAGGGCTCATGATGAATCCTAAATCAGGTGACTTCATATATTATCTGCCAGGAAGTGGCCTCTTAATAGAAAAAAAATAGATAAAAATAGATAATAAATAGATAATAAAGGAAGTTAAATAAATAAAAATAGATAATAAAGGAAGTTATACATTGCTTAATATTTCAGCAATAATCAGAAATAAAACATTACCTTCTTGGCTGGTCAGATTGAGTAGACTGAGTATCTGCTTCCTTATTTCGGAAGCTGGGTGAATGGTTTTGCTGCTGAGTTGTTACACCTCCTTACATACAGTGGCAGGTGGAGATGGCTACAGTGATTCAGCTGGGAATAATTTCCAAAACTCTGAATGTATGCACAAATCTCCTTGAGAATGTCTTGGTTGACTGAAATTCCTAACACTTTGTTAAAAATGGAATACACTTTTGACCCTTTTGCTCTTGGCTTGCTTTTGATTTTAAGGGATGTGAAGCATATGTCTTAACCACTAAAACTTGCTTCCCACCATCAAGGGCACATTCTTTTAAAACTCTGTCAAGTTAGAAACATCCAGTTTTAGCATGAGCATATCAGTAATCTCTTGGTGCTCATTATTCAGCCTGAGAAAAACTTACATTAATAACGTTTTTGTCATTCATGATTTCTGTGTCCCATTTAATTGTAATTTACGTACTGTACCTATTCTCAGGCAGATATATAACTTCCCCCCCAAAAAAAGCACCCATGCCTATTACCAACTATGAGGGAAAGATTCACTTAAGATATTGTCTTTTGGCTTGGAGAAGCAGTAAAATTCTGTTTTTCAGAAAATAAAGTGGCAAATGATATTCATATCTATGGCTTCTTAGTAAAGATCAGAGTGGAATTTTCTAGATGGAATGCCCTTGAAGTTTTGTGGCATATAATTTTGTCAAATAAATGAACAAATGTATACATACCTGTGGGATTTTGAAAGCTATAACTTTCTATATGAAAATCCAGGGGAGGACAACATGTGACTCACATTTGGCCTTTTGCTTCTTGGACCTTTGCTCTAATGCAAAACAACTCTGGAAAGAGATCTCTGAGCAAGACATAGGTACAGTTAGTCCCCAGGTTAAGAACGCCCGGGTTACACATAACCCATAGTTAAGAACAGAGACTGTTGTAACAAAATTTGATTTAAATACACAATGATTTGAGTTAAATACACAAGAGGTCAAGTTCATTACACAATACTACTTATACAGTATTATGCAATAATATTGTTCTGGCTTACATACAAATTCGACTTAAGGACAGACCTTGGAAACGGAAACGTTCTTAAACTGGGGACTACCTGTATAAATCTCTGGTGAAACTTGTGTTCTCTTCTTAGCAGCTGAATGTTTGGGACAGAGAGGGGAAGGATCAGCCGGAGAAGCAGAAAGAAACAGAGAAGCTAGAGTATCAGAAGAAAAAATGGGAATATCACTTATGGCTTTGAAGTCACCCTTGCTTGAACCCCGATCCTAATTGTCATATGGCCCTGACAGATTCAGATTTTCCCCCACAGCTATCATGCCTTTAACTCTTTCACTCGACATTCAGCTTTAGTCGAAGTTTTTGTAATTGCCTTATCTGCCATGTTCGACTTTAATCTGCATTGTTAAAAAAAAAAAAATTATTTAGCATGATGAGTGACTAAAGTTTAAAAGTTTGGTTTGAAGGATTTTCAAAAGTGAAAAATATGCTTTTGAGATCACGTAATTTCAGTAAAGATAATACTGGATCTTATTTTGCCTTATAATCTTTGGAAGGGTGATTAAAAATGATTCTCAATAACTTTTTGTGTTTGCATTTTCCCTTACAATTTTTTTTAAAAAATGCATTAAAAAGTGTTGAAAATTTGCATATTTTCTGTTGCCCTAGTTATGAGTAAATAATTTGCTTATATTGCTTACTGCTATTTAGCATTACATAATAACATTTTCAAAAGTTTGTAATTAATATAGTTGTGGGGTCTGGCATGGGGGATGACCTGGAAGAAAACTGCATTTTTAATCTCTTATTCCACCTCAGCACTTATTGAGTCTTAATGTCTTGGCAGTTAAGCAATGGAAGGGCTAAAGGGCACCATTGTTGCCCTGTGCTTAGGGCATCAGTTGGCCTTAATCTGGCCCTGGTGGCCCTTGACAGAAAAAACACTTGCCCAAGCAGCTGTGCAGATCTTCAAAGGAACATTGGAGTGGGGGCGAGGGGACAAGGCTATTGGGTCTATAACAACAGCTCTTGCATATGTAATCCACTTACTTCTATTGCCTACTCCTATTATACTCCCTGATTTTAAGGGCAGTGAGATGGCCTTGGCAAAACTTGAATTCCTTCTCCCCCCACAAAAAAAGAAATATGTCACGGTCTTTAGTATATTTTCAGTTCAAAGCAGAAGTGTTGAGTAGTCTTCTTCATCAAAGTGGAATAAGCAAAGCCAGGTTCAGAGTAATGTTATATTGTTTCACCTTAATACGTCTGAGAACTTAATATGACACCTTAATATGTCTGAGAACTCAGAGAATTTTTCAACAGTTGTAATAAAAAGGTAAGCATGTACTTTTCAGCCATTCCGCAATGAAAATAATCTGTCTCCTCCCCCCTTCTTTTTTTTAAATCCAATTTAGCACAACTACAGTTGTATATGATCTCCTCCTATTAGAGAGAGAAAAGTCTTCATATTATTCCCCATGGTTACAAAAACAAATGGTTTGAGACATAAACAAAAAAGCTTTCCCAGGTCATCCCATGTAATGGAGGTTCACGTTGCTTTCATTCTACCTCAGTGTGTTTTATGCCTCCCCCACCTCCCATTGCCCTTGCCCTGTTTTGCTGGTTCAGGTGTTTAACCCAAAATTGTATTAAGGAGGCAGAAATCTGGGATCAGCGTTGGAAAGCACTTGAGGCTGTGTGCTAATGTGAGTTCCAGATAATCCGCCTCCCAGTTTCCTTGGTTGCCAGGATGCTTGGCCGTGACTGACTGACTAATGGTGAAGTTTTTGCTGGCTGTCTGCCTGGAGAGCTGCTCTCCCTCAAATTCCAGCCACTCTCCAGGAGTTGCCTGCCTTTTGCATAATGGGCAGCATTCAAAACAGCAAGGCATTTGGTCCACAAGGTCAGAGAGCCTTTCATTCCTGCAATAATGCACCCATGTAGCTCTTCCTCAGACCTGGGGCGAGGGAAGATAGAGGTCAAAAGAGCAATTACATTTCACATGGACTCCCCAAAAGACTTGGGACACATCACCGAAACAGGAAACCGGCAAAGACCTTCATTCCCCTTCTCCCCACCCCCACCTCCGGCAATACACAGAACCTTTCCTGGTCATTATTAATACGAGTTAAACACACACACACACACACACACACACAACTGCAATCACAGTGAAACAGCCATTTCTGTGAAAAGCTTGAAAGCAGGAGAAACCATTTTGTTCTAGTTTGTGAAATAGTTTTCTCTCTCCCCCACCCCCACCCCCACCCCTCTTCTTGGAGACATTTAGCACTGTCAGCATATTATAAAGGAATGTAAATGAGATGCACAGAGATATTACCAGATCCACTGAGCAAAAGCTATTAATTATGTTAAAAAATGTTAACCCTAGAAGACTGTTGAAAAAGCAATTGTGCTAATTTTTAGACTGTAATCAGTCCCTGCATTAGCATAACAGTATTTATTTAGCATTAAGACAACAGTTTGGAGAATATAATTTACTCAGAAATGTCACTAATTTTCTACTGGTGCTGTTGTTACACAGCTACCTTGATTTGACCTTACAAACTGCCAGACTTAATTGCTTTAATGATATTAAGTATACTACTGACCAGTCTAATATTGTGTAATTGAAATTGCTCTAGCTGCATAGCTGAGCACTGCAAAAAAAAAGAATGCCCCCCACCTCCCGCATTGGCTTTATTTGTTTTTATTTTGTTTTAAATAACTGTTTTAAAGAGAAAGAGAGAGATCATCCTGGCTAAGCACTGATGCATGCAACCATTGGCACATGCTGGCTCCAACTGGCTATGTTCTCATCTGATTGGGTTTTCATTCACTACAATGTGCTAGATTAAATTGCAGGCATAAATGTTTCATTTAAAGCATTTGATCAAGCCTGTGATGGTTGTGTATGAGCATTGTTAGATATGAAGGACACCAAGTTGTTGATGGCATACACAGAAATGTCAGATGGTTATCATACACTCATTAAGGTAATCAGTTGCAAAAGTAAAATAAAAAAAGAGGAGGGAGGGTGAAAATATTTTGTATATTTAATAGTTGCAGTGCATAGGAAGTTTCTAAAGTAGTTATTGTTTTCTAAGAATAAAGAATTAGCAGTTACTGAAAAGTCCTCTTCTCTGTACAACTACCAAAGCAAAAACTGCTTTGTCTCTTTTTCAGTGGCACAATAGAAAACTCCATTCTACAGGTAATAAGAAAGAGAGAGATCTTTACAGGCACCATGGGAGGGAAGGTAATAGCTACGTGACACACTTCAAATTCCATAAACAATCTTTTTTGGACCAAGGGCTGTTGAGTAAAAATAATGGGCTAGCCCAAAACAAAAAAGAGTGTTGATTTAATTTGCACTTAAATACAGTTAACACAGTCATACTGTTTGTATTTAATATTTGCTTGCTCTTTGCTAATTTAAAAACAATTGAAAATTTTGGAAATACTCTAGGGGATGTCCTTAATTGTTTGCGGGGGCATCTGATCTTGGAGCCATATTTTTTTGTTTTTACCCTGCTTTTCTATAAACAAAACTTCCTTCATTTTATCTTTTAGTCACTAGCTAGCTGGTTCAAAAATACTCATTTCTTTGTTTCTGGCTACACAAAGCAAATACGGCTTTTTCCATAGTTAATAAACAAAGGATGCGACTATAAATGTCTCTGTCTTATCAAACAGCTTGTATCATTTATTTCTTCTTCTGAAACACAATTATTACTGAATGAATTATGACAAATATGCATAATTTGCTTGTGCCGTCTTGCTTGACCTTAGTTTTTCTTACAAAGATGTAAAAACTAAAATGGTCCAAGGAGGAAAGCTGCCAGATTAGCAGCCCAATCCCCTGGTCTAGATTAGCTATCCTCAATAACAATTCTTGAATACTATGATGGTGGAAATTATGGTAGCTAAAGGCCAATATATCAGTGGGCACAAGGTTGGAGAAGGCTGGTCCAAGAACTTTCACCAGTACACCTTTAATCTAGACACATATGCAATTTTGCAACATGACTGGAATGAAATTAGTGATTAGCAACACCCACAATACCAACTGCTTATTTAATGTATTTACAAATGCATACCTTATATCTTCAATATTGCTACTCCAGATAGGCTAATGGATAATTAAAAAGTACACATGCACAGACATCATATAAACATTTTTTAAATCAATAAAAGATCAACCAATAAAACATCAGAAAAGCAAACACCGCAAAATCAATGGAGAAGAGTAAAACCAAACTCAGTTTTAGATTCCAAAGCCTCAGAAAAGAAAAAGTTCTGCAGGGAAAGGCCGGAGAATAAAATTCCTGTTTACAGATCCAAGGTACTTGACATAATGGCCTAGCTTTCCAAGTACATAGCAATCTGCCTGTCACGTTTCGAGCATTTTCCAGAGACTTGGACTAGAAATCCTCCTTGATGCTTCTGTCTGTTCTGAATAGAGGGAAATTTCTTCCACTTCTTTAACTTTTTGTTTTCCAATTTGCTGAAAAGAATAAATGTCCTATTCCTCTACTGCTTCTGTCACTAAATAATAATCAGGTACAATTTTAAAACTGGCCAGTATTTGCTGCATAAAGCAAGGAGGGGTAGGTGACTGGTGGCTCTTGGATAACATTTGGTCCTCAGTCAAATCTGAAAAGCCTTCTCAGACTTTGCTATGAACTGTCTTCTCTCCCTTGCCAATCTCTGCTTTGAATAAGAGAATACTAGAAAGAGACAGATGGAAGAAATATTAACCAGAGGAAAATGGGGGCGTCATCTACTTTGTTCTTGCCCGTCACTTGCTTCATCCCTGTCCACAATCCCATGCCGCTTCTGAATCTGCAGTGTTGAAAGTTAACTTGTTGTTGCCTTCTTCCAGGCTGAAGTTTAACCTGTAAACCTTGGAGTTCCTCTCACTCAGGATGAATTGAGACCTAATCTGTCTAGTGCCTAGAGTGATAGGTAGGTGGGTAGGTAGATAGATGACAGAGAGGTAGACACATTTTCTTGGAGAGAGTGTTGGAAAAACTGAGTAATGTGGCTGAGAACTATCTATTTGTGGTGGCTAGCCCTGGTTGCCAGTCTCAAAAATTCTCAGTTTCACATGTTATATTTGTACTAATTCTGTTTTGCCCTCATGTAGGAAACATTGCAATATTCTAATCAGGTTGCTATCAGAGCATAGATATAGCCAGTTTAGTCACTTTATACAGATTTCATTTCATCTTGTCTGATAACAGTTTCAGTATGAATCAATCAGTTTTAAAGAAATGCTGGGTGAAGAGTGTCAGTCTCTTTCCTTGTTTGCAGTAAGACTGCCACAGTTCATTGTCCTAAGAACTGAAATCTAGTGATACTATATTCTATGAAAAGCTCTCAGAAAGAATGGAGGTCTTTCAGATAAAGGCTCAGTCTTGGTGCTTGTCCATGATAATGCCTAGCTGATCACATGATTGGAATTTCAACTAATTTGGATATGTTCCTGTTCCATTGTGACTTATAGCTGTGGAAGGGGAAATAATATTTCAAGGCAGCAAATGCTTCTTCAGAAATTGCAGTACATCACTGCTTTTTGCTTTAAGGGGAAGTTGGTGCTCCCACTAGACAGGAACCTTGGCTTGCCTGTCCTCCTATCTAATCATAGTAACATGCTGGTATGTTTATGTAAAGGAGGTAAAATGCAGAATTATTGGCATGCCATTAATTATTAGGAGTTTGAAGACAATTGAGGTTTGCCTTCATGGAGAGCAAAGAAATAGTGGCCATTTTTGTCTTGTTTTTGTAAAGAGGAGAAAGGGATGTGTGTTTAGTCATGGCCCTGAGCAGATGGGACAAGCCATTCTGTTACTGGCTAACAAATGAGCTGATTTTTCTCTGTACTCAGTTATTGGCCAGAGAAGGACAAATATTGATTGGACAGTGTTTCACTGAGCTCTAAATACAAATAAAGATGCTTATGCTCATGGCATCTTGATGTCCAAACAGAACTGAAAATAGTTAAAAACATCCCAGATCAACCTTAGAACTATTTTAAACTACATTAAAAATGGTTGGAGACAGAAACTTCTCCAACTAGTCTTGAAGTGCCAGGATCTATATCAAAGTTAGCAGTGGGTATATAGAAGAGTTCCCCCCAACCCCCCCCCCCAAAAAAACAGTTTTACTGCTGTCACATCACTTTGTCCTTGAAATTGCAGTATTTAGCACATGTGCACAGGACTACATTGTATTGAAACAAATGGGATTCATATCGAAATAAATTATTTAATACTAGGAAAATCTAAGTTCCATATTCTTTTGGCAACTATAACTTTACAGTAGAATATATATTGACATGAACAGTCACTACTAGTTTTGTCTTATGCATCAGTACTTGGAAGTAAATCTCAATCAGCTGAACTGGATTTCTAAGAAAATAATGTAATGATTAAAAGAAATGGTACAGCAATCTGATATGGACAGTTTTGAATTTCTTAGAATGATAAAACTGAATAATGTTAGTTAGGCTTCAACTGCAAGTGTCTACTTAGTAAATCCATATTAGCAATTGTGAGACTACAATATAAGATAAAAATCACTGTGCTACCTAAGCTGCACAATTTGAAATTCATACCACCTATTTCTAATTCTGCTCTTTAGTCATTATCTGTTTTCTTTCAAATGACATATTATAAACTTCAGCTACCTGAAAGACAAATATCTGGCTGACACAGGGTCATTCTTCTGGAATTTACAGTCTTCATGAAAGTCTTTCCTAAATCTTCTTCCATATACTGCCAGCTTCATTTTAGATTTCTGTAAATTTCCAGTGAGCTCTGTTTTAAAACAGCCTGTTAACAGCACTAGCATTTATTGCTATAATTGAAATGCACAATAATCACTTTTAAGAGAGTGGTGCATGGATGGTATGTTAGAGAGCATTAGCATGAGCCTTATTATAGTATTCTGATTATATATTTGTAATAGATGTAGAAAGTCACATGTACTTCCATTAAGTTGTTCCAATAGATTTTTTTAGTTATATAGTAGGAGTAAATTTCACTTGTTTCTAGCATGCCATTTAGGGAACGATTTTTGACATGGAATGTCAAATCCTGAAGTACAATTTTGAAGTACATGTGTATAAAATATTACCTTTCAAAATCATGAGGAAATACTTCAAATGTTTTCTAATATAACAAGTTCCTGGTTTACATCTGAAGGGGAAATTTAGAAATACCCCATGGTCAGATTTCTTCAGCAATCAAGGCATCTTGGATTACTTGAGTATCATAGTGTATGTCCTTATTTACATACTTCAAATAATGAGGTCAGCTTTATAAGTCTTGTGATTATATATATTTGAAACACAAGGAAAAAATATATAGTTTGTCCAGTTGCTGCTCTTCTAGAACCAATCCCATACATTTCAAAATAGTCACGTGGCAGATATTAAAATATCCTTGTGCTTTGAATGTATGTCCATGTTCCAGCATCACATATGCTATCTTACATTTGCACAGGCTTAAATTATAGTTAGTTCTGAACTCTGTTCAAACAGCACAGCACATTGGGGTAGAGGCTATCGGAAGAGCCCTTCCAATAGGCAGATTGGATCTCTTGCTATACTCTGCTATTAGTTGATATAGTAAAACACTCAACCCAGTAAAGATAATTTTGTTAATGGAATTGCTGGAGAAAACAAACCAAAAATATTTCTTAAATTCAACAGTTGCATGCCCTATATTTGGGGTTTTCATTCAAACCTGCTAATCATTCCTTGCCTAACTACTCTAGAAAATGCACACTTTCCATTGGCACATATCTTTACATTTGACATAAACTGGAGCATAGTGGGATAAAATGCTATCATTTAATAATTAATGCTGCTCTGAGCCCCATTCTGATATTTTCTGCAGATGATGAACTCTGTAGAACAGTCAGTTAATAAGCCAAATCTCTAAACCAAGGCAGAATATATTAATGTGTCAGAGGAGATTTCTCTCTTTTTAATGCTTTCTAAATAAATCTAGTAATAATGATACTTACATGTTACACATACACACACACACACACACACACACCCCCCATTGTAGAGCATCCTATATTTCTCTCTAGTACCAGGAAAGGCAAAGAAATACATAGATATTTCTTATCTCCCCTTCATGGATCACTGCCTTGTCATGGCGAAGGGGCTTGCGTAACTCAGTGAAGCCATGAGCTATACCGTGCAGGGCCACCCAAGACGGACAGGTCATGACAGAAAGTTCAGACAAAATGTGGTCCACTGGAGAAGGAAATGGCAACCCACTCCAGTATCCTTGCCAAGAAAACCCCATGGACAATGTTAAAAGGCTAAAAGATATGACGCTGGAAGATGAGCCCCTCAGGTCGGAAGGTGTCCAATATGCTGATGGGGAAGAGCGGAGGGCAATTCCAAGTAGCTCCAGAAAGAGTGAAGCGGCTGGGCCAAAGCCGAAAGATCATGAGCTTCTTACTGCAAAATTTAGTCTTAAATTGAAGAATGTAGGGAAAACCACTAGACCACTCAGGTATGACTTAGATCATATTCCTTGTGAGTACACAGTGAAGGTGATGAATAGATTTAGAATTGGTAGACAGAGTGCCTGAAGAACTATGGACGGAGGTCCGTAACATTGTACAGGAGGCAGCAACTAAAACCATCCCAAAGAAAAAGAAATGCAAGAAAGCAAAATGGCTGTCTGATGAGGCTTTACAAATAGCTGTGGAAAGAAGGAATGCGAAAAGCAAGGGTGAAAGGGAAAGATATAAGCAACTGAATGCAGATTTCCAGAGAATAGCAAGGAGAGATAAGAAGGCCTTCTTAAATGAACAATGCAAAGAAATCGAGGAAAACAATAGAACGGGGAAGACTAGAGATCTCTACAAGAAAATTGGAGATAGAAAGAAACGTTTAGTGCAAAGATGGGCATGATAAAGGACAAAAAAGGCAGGGACCTAACAGAAGCAGAAGAGATTAAGAAGAGGTGGCAAGAATACACAGAAGAACTATACAAGAAAGATCTTAATGTCCCTGATGTTCACGCTGGTGTGATCACTGACCTTGAGCCAGACATCCTAGAGAGTGAAGTCAAGTGGGCCTTAGGAAGCATTGCTAACAACAAAGCTAGTGGAGATGACAGTATTCCAGCTGAGTTATTTAAAATACTAAAAGATGATGGTGTTAAAGTGCTGCACTCAATATGCCAGCAAGTTTGGAAAACGCAACAGTGGCCACGGGATTGGAAAAGGTCAGTTTATGTTCCAATTCCAAAGAAGGACAATGCCAAAGAATGCTCAAACTATCGCACAATTGGACTCATTTCACATGCTATCAAGGTTATGCTCAAAATCCTACAAGCTAGGCTTCAGCAATACATGAACCGAGAACTACCGGATGTACAAGCTGGGTTTCAAAGAGGAAGAGGAACTAGAGATCAAATTGCCAACATTCGCTGGATCATGGAGAAAGCACGAGAGTTCCAGAAAAATATCTACTTCTGCTTCATTGACTATGCAAAAGCCTTTGATTGTGTGGATCACAACAAACTGTGGCAAATTCTTAAAGAGATGGGAGTACCAGACCACCTTACCTGTCTCCTGAGAAATCTGTATGCGGGCCAAGAAGCAACAGTTAGAACCGGTCATGGAACAACCGATTGGTTCAAAATAGGGAAAGGTGTACGACAAGGCTGTATACTGTCACCCTGCTTATTTAACCTATATGCAGAGTACATCATGAGAAATGCCAGGCTGGAAGAATCACAAGCCGGAATTAAGATTGCAGGGAGAATCATCAACAACCTCAGATATGCAGACGATACCACCCTAATGGCAGAAAGTGAAGAAGAACTAAAGAGCCTCTTGATGAGGGTGAAAGAGGAGAGTGCAAAAGCTGGCTTGAAACTCAACATTAAAAAAACTAAGATCATGGCATCTGGACCCATCAATTCCTGGCAAATAGAAGGGGTAGAAATGGAAGCAGTAACAGACTTCATTTATTTGGGCTCCAAGATCACCGCAGATGGAGACTGCAGCCATGAAATTAAAAGACGCTTGCTCCTTGGGAGGAAAGCTATGGCAAGCCTAGATAGTATATTAAAAAGCAGAGACGTCACCTTGCCGACAAAGATCCGCATAATCAAAGCTATGATTTTTCCAGTAGTAATGTATGGCTGTGAGAGCTGGACCATAAAGAAGGCTGAGCGCTGAAGAATTGATGCCTTTGAACTGTGGTGCTGGAGAAGACTCTTGAGAGTCCCCTGGACTGCTAGGAGGTCAAACCAGTCAATCTTAAAAGAAATCAACCCTGATTGCTCATTGGAAGGATCGATAATGAAGCTCAAGCTCAGATACTTTGGTCACCTAATGCAAAGAGAGATCTCTTTGGAGAAGACCCTGATGCTGGGAAAGATTGAAGGCAAAAGGAGAAGAGGATGGCAGAAGATGAGATGGTTAGATAGCATCACTGAAGCAATGAGCATGAAACTGAGCAAACTCAGGGAGGCAGTGAAGGACAGGAAGGCCTGGCACAATATGGTTCATGGGGTCACGAAGAGTCGGACACGACTTAACGACTAAACACGACTTAACAACTTTCTTATCTATGTATTCATTTATTATCTACAATTATTTTAGTGGACTAAATATATCTCTTATTTGCCATATTCTGAGTGTAGTTTTTATGCTACTGCATTTCTTTCATGATAAATGTTTAAAATGCAACTCCCAATAAATACTTTCTTTGGAGTGGGTAGGAGCTTGGGCTTTCTTCCCTGTGCTTTTCTGAATCCCTCAATCAGTAGTAAACATGATGTCCCTGGGAAGAAGTTCATAGAGTTCAATAATCTGGTAGTTCTATGGAACCAGAGAATAATGGATGCTAGAGAATACTGAGGGTTTCTAGCTGCAACAATTTCTTTCTCAGTAATGTCTGTCTGACTATAGTATCCACCTTACTATCTTCAGGTGCTATACATAAAACGTGAGAACATTCCTAATGGATCGAGTCTAGGCCCATCTAGCCACCATTCCACCTCATAGTTGGCCCACCAGATACATGTAAGAAGTTCACAAATAGAAGACAGAGGCATCATCCTCTTCCATTCTTGATTGTATGTACCTAGTATATAGACACAGTCTGCTGGCATGCCTAAAGATAGACCCATTCATCAAGGTTAATAGCCATTGATAGACCTATCATGTAAAAATGTTTCTAGCCCCTTTTGAAGCCATCTAAATTAGCAGCCACTGCCACATCTAATGGCAGCTTATTCCAGATTGTTTGTATGCCACGTGCATAAATATTTCCTCTTATCTAGTTCTAGTAGTGTAAGAGATGGTGAAAAACCTTTTCCTTGCCAGAGATAATTCATCCTCCTCTTCCCTAAAAATCCCTCTAATGTGACTTCTTTTGCACCCATATCTAAATGATGGATCATAAATAGACGTGTTATACAATTATGTGTTGATCATCTCACAATTGCTTATCTTTCCCAAAGCAAAAGACTGAAAATAAATGGACATAGGAAACAGAAACAATATTTTTGCTTTGCTGTGACCCCAATTCGTTCTCACTTTTGTGTTGATGTACATATGGCTATGTTTCTCAGTGAGGGGAAAAGGTTTCCTGACTGATAAAAGGCCAACTAGTGTTATTCATAGCCCTGTTCAGTGCACTTCCATTCACAGCATTTGTGCAAATCTGGCATCACTGCCATGTCACTGTGTTCACACAACATTCTCCTACTTGGGCAGCTGAGGGTTTTTGGGTTTTTTTCCAGCTCAGCTGCAGTACAGCTAAAATTGCAAAATCCTGTTGTGTGACTTTGGCACTGGAGTGGCCAGGGCTTGGGGAATAGGAGAAGCTGTTTTCCTGACTGCAGGAATGCTTGCCTTATCTTACTTCTTATTGTCTGAACTTAAAGCTCAGTAAGACATTTCATTTTCTCAGGAAACTGATCTCAATTTTTCTAGTGAATTTCTAGTCAATTTTACAGTCTCTGGAGAAACTACCTCACCTTAATTTTATCTACTTAAATAACTAGCATGCACTGAACTCTTTCCTCACCTCTAAGCCATGATTCTTTTTGCTCCCCATAGAAGCATACAGGTTCTGTATTGCAACTTATAGCCATGATTGTAGCTGTTAAGAAAAGCACCTGGCTGCAAAATTATGATGCTGGGTCATCATCACAGTTTTCTGGAATGCCATCTTGACAGCAAGGCACCTTCCAAACTCTCAGATTTTTATTTTTATTTTTTTAAATGGCCAAACATGCATATCATGCACTGAAAATACAGAGGGAGGGACAGGGGATTTTTTAAATTCCAGGAGTTACTGTAAGTCAGGCAATGGGACACTGACCAAATGATAATTTTGGGACTCTTTTGTTGATCAACTGACAGAAGCACTGGTTGACTCGTGGTGTCTTATCTTTTCTCATCTTTTTGAGGTCAATAACAGTGACAGTGATTGCACAACCAACTTCAATCTGCTTTGGAAGGATTGGGAAATAGGAACATCAGGCTGAGTTGAAGTGTCTTCAGAAGGAAAGAAGGAAGTTGTTTTAGAATTGATTCAGTTTGCAAAATATGGAATTTTTTCTCAAATAGTCCCTGTATGGTTAGTGAAAGAAGATTATATATAGTCTGTAACTTAAGAGAGTACACTCACCACCAACTATGTACATCTGAATTACTGTACTATAGTATAATTGCCGAAAGGGGTCTTCAACTGGCATTAGCTTCATTCAAGGGCTTGGTAGTAATTCCTTGGTCTTCAGATACTTAATCCCTAATTCAATTTCTCAGCATAAGATTTAAATACAGAGCTTGTTTGGAATAGAGAGATGATAGATAGATAGATAGATAGATAGATAGATAGATAGATAGATAGATAGATAGATAGATAGATAGATAAAAATTAGATATCTTTAGTATAGAGAAGAATGAAACCTTACACAAGGTTTACACATCAACTGGATTGTCTGCTACTGTACAAAAATATCAGGGTGTTTTTTATATTTCCTCAAAGGTTTAAAATATAATCTTCTCCCTCTCTCTCTTACAAATTAACAGATAGTTGGCATGTCATTTAGTGCCCTTGGGCAGTTGTGGTAGGTCTACATAACAGTCATCTTTAGCCTAAGAACCACTGGTACCCGCTTCATCAGCCTCAACCCTTACAGACATACATTAAATCCATGCGGAAGTTGTTCGTTTATGCAGCTAAAACTGCTCATTTTTAAAATGGACACAGTGCTCTTAAATAAACATGTCAGCCATTTGAACTGGCCTTAGTTTAGTGGCACTGTAGATATTAGATGATGTGTAAAAGGATGCTTTTTATTTCATTGTTTATTATGTAAATGTTGCCTAGGATATTTTTGGTACTCTCTTCAAGCCATCTAATTTGCTTAACGTAACCTTATAAAGGCTTAGCAGTCCTGAAGGAGAGCTTGGTAGGCTAAATATAAATACAAAATGCAAGTATAAATATGAAATAGTGGCAATGTTTGTTATTTAGGTAACAAGGTCACTGGCTGTTCCTAGCTGTAAGAGCAAACTCGATTAAGATGGAAGATAATCTTTTGAAAGATAGCAATTTATCTCCATCTGAAGGCTATTATCTTGGTGCTACAACTATCACAGACAGCAAGGTTAACAAATATTCAGTGATGAATTTTTGAAAACTTGAGTCTGAGCTGGTTGCTTTAAACCTTTCCAATAGCTTGTCATATGCTACTAAAATGACTGTCAAATTTGTACACAGGATTATTTAAGGGGCTTTCTTTGAGAAAGTGCTTGTGATTCACACTTTATTTGTAATAAATAATACTTCCTAGCAGAGTCATTCTTTAAAGCAGGCTCCAGATAAGAGAGATCATCCTGAAAAGTGATGCTGTGTTGAAATAAGGTTTGAAATACAATATATTCAGTGATAAAAATATAAAGCACACAGTGCATTAGCCTCTGTGAATAATCATTAGAGTTCGCTTAACCAGATTAGAATTAGAATGTTGTAATATGTTTTGTTATCCTCCATATAAAAATCTATTTTAAATAAAGACATGCAATTGCAAGAATTCAGCACTCAGCAAGATTCCTCAATTAGATTTGGGCCAGTCCTACTCCACTGTAGCCCTCCCCTTTCTGTGTTATTCAGGAAAGACACACATTTCTCCACAGGTGACTAGAATAGAAAAGGAAGAAAGAATGAAAGACCATATTATTCTGTGACATTATGCTACAATTGTGTGTTCTTTTCAAAAAGGAAAAGGAAGATGTTTCCTTTTAATTTGGATAGATAGGAAACTTTTGATGGGATGTTAACGATAAGCAATCTTGAAAACTGTAACATTGAAATGTGTCCCAAGTTACTTTTGTCTGGATTGAACTTGGCAACAACTACACACTATTCCCCACAAATGAAATATAACGTTTGTCATTTGCCATTTCCTTCACATGTGAAAATATCAGTGGCAAGCATTTGTGAAAAATTACATCACCACAGCATCAATACTATCACACTTTTATTAAAACGTTACAATTAGAGATGCAGGGTAGAATCCCTATTGACCTAACGTGATGTAGTGTGTTGTATTGAGCTAGGAATAGTGAGGCCCATATTGAAATCCAGAAGCAGTTACAATCATCCTCCCCAGTTCCAATGGAAATTGAAGGTGAAGTCCTAATTGACAGTATACTAACAACAACATCACTGTTTATGACAGGGATTAATTGTGTGCCATACACATTCTGTTGGTCTTTTTCACTGGCACCAAATAGTTCAGAGCCCAGCTGCTGCTAACACACTTCTTCATCACCCTCTCAACTCTCTCCTGTATATTTCAGGTCTCTATTCATGTAAGTTTAAGCCAATAACTATTTAACAATGTGTTCCTGAACATGAACATGGAGAATAAAGCATGTACATCATCCTCCTTGCCCAGCTAAAGCAAGCAGGTCTCTGTATCAGGCAGCAGCAATATAGGAAGATGCTGGAGACGGATGATCACTTTAGTGATGAGGGCAAAGGTATCATTACGTACTGTGAGGCAGAAGACAATGGTAAACCACTCCTATATTTTACCAAGAAAAATACACAGATAAACAAGATGAAGTGATTGATGATATAGTGCTGGATGATGGGCCTCTCAGGTCAAATGGCACTCAACATGCTACTGAGGAAGAGCTGAGGGTCTTTTGGAGTACTAATAGTGTTTATGACATGGCTAGATTAAAGGCTTCCAGATGTCTAGTTGCTGATGTTGCCATGCAGGAAAAGAAAATCTTAAGATGCAGAGAAAAAGTTACAGTGTGAATATGGGACATAAGAAGCATAAACATAGGAGAGCTCAACACAGGGAAAGATGAAATGAATTAACTACACATTAATATCTTACATGTCAGCAAATTCAAATGGACACTTTCAGTCAGAAGATCATACAGTTAACTACTCAGGACATGAAAAACAAAGAGGGAACAGTGTTAGGAAGGATATAGCAAAGACGGTATTTTGGTACAACACAGTGTCCAAATAATATCACTTATAACTCAAAAACAACCTTTAATATGATTACTATCCAAGTTTATGTTTCAAGGTTGATGAGTTTTATGGTCAAATTCAACTTGAAATCAACAGAATTTGCTGTTGCAAGATGTGTTGCTTATGGTTAGACGGTAGAATGCCGAAACAGTAAAGAAGAAAGTAATGATCAATACTTTGATCATTAACAAATCAGAAAGCTACAGGAATATGTACAGAAATATGAAGAAGAATCAGTAAAGATTTTAACCAAACTATGCCAGTAAATCTGGAGAACAGCACAGTGGCCAATAGAATGGAAGAGGTCAGTGTACATACCAATACCAAAAAAAGGAGATTTAATAAATGCACAAATTATACAACATTTTAATTTTCACATGCTAGCAAAATAATGCATAGGAACATCTAACACAGATTACATAGAGTCCTAATCTAGAAAAGATAATATCAGATGTTCAAACTGGGTTTAGAAAAGACCAAGGAACAAAAGACATTGCTGAAGCATGCTATATAATTGAGAAAGCCAAAGAATACCAAAAAGAAGTCAATATGTGCATCATTCATTATAGAAAAGTATTTGATTCATATTGACCATGTCAAGCTGTGGAATGCCCTTAAGAAAATGGGAATCCCAGAACATCTCATTGTCTCATGCAAAACCTGTATGCAGGACAGGAAGCCATACTCTGGACAGAACATGATGAAACAGGCTGGCTCCCTGTTGACAAAGGAGTGAAACAAGGCTGTATTTCATCTCCTCATTTATTCAACCTATATGTTGAATATATATTGAGAGAGGCTGGATTGGAAGAGGATGAGCATGATTTTAAAATTGGAGGAAGAAACATCAATAATTTGCCTTATGCTGATAACACCACTCTGATAGCTAAAAGTGCAAATGGTTTGGAAATTCTAATAATGAAAGTCAAGGAGCCCAGTGGAAAAAATGAGACTAAGACTAAATATTGAAAAGACTAAACTAATGACAACAGGGACAGCAACCAGCCTTAGAACTGACAATCAAGATATTGAAATGGTGGCTACCTTCTGCCTTTTAGGATTGATTATCAACAGTAAAGTAACTATCAGCCAAGAAATACGCTGTAGACTAGGACTCGATAGGGCACCAATGAAGGCTTTGGAAAGGGTATTTAGATGCTGTGACATGTCTGTATCTACAAAGGTCAGAATTGTGCAAGCAATAGTTTTCCTGTGACACACTATAGAAATGAAAATTGGACTTTGAAAAAGCAGGATGGAAAGAGCATAGATGCTTTTGAACTCTGATGTTGAAGAAAACTCTCCAACCAATACCACGGATAGGAAAGAAAACAAGCAAGTGGCTCATAGAACAAATCAATTCAATTATCATATTTTATATATATTATGCAAAGACCCTTAGCTCCCCTTGAGAAATCTATAATTCTGGGGAAAGTAGAAGGAAAGAAAAGAATATTACAATTAGTAGCAAATGGATGGATTTTATTTCAGCAGCAATGGGTGCACCACTGAGAGACCTGAAGGCCATGTTGGGGACAAATCATTCTGGACAAGTTCTATCTATGTGGTAACATAATCAAAGTATGTATATGATCTTGAGAAATTTGGAGGGCAAAATATAAATAGTTTAAATGCTGCTGCAAAATAATTGTTTTGTTAATATTTAATTCTATATAGTCTGATTTGATAGGGAATGACTATCTGTATCTATCTATCTATCTATCTATCTATCTATCTATCTATCTATCTATCTATCAATTTCTATGTCTGCCTATCTATCCAAGGAAATTCTGGGTGGTGAATGTAAAACAAATTACAAACAAATAAAAACCCAAACAAAACCCAAGTCAAGGCCCCTATAAATATAAATTCCCCCCATATAGTCTACCTTATTCATGCCAGAACTCCCATAAACTAGCATTCTGGCCCCAATACCTGAGGGAAGAGTCAGGTCTTCACAGCCTTCCAAAAGGCTAATAGAATGGGGGCTGTCTGTATCTGTTGGGAGAAGCTGTTCCATAGGGCAGGCATCATGACAGAAGGTATGTTTTCTAGGGCCTGCTTCACTCTAGGGACCCAAAGCATGCCCATTCTACCAGATATGGTGAGATGGGCAGAAACCATTGGGGATAGGCAGTCCCATAAGTAACCTGCTCCCATGCCATGTAGGGTCCAAAGGTGACAACCAGCAACTTGAATTACACCCAGAAATCTACTGGGAGCCAGTGCAACTCACATAGCAGTGATGTTACATGGACATACAGTGGTGTACTGAAAACTGCATGTGCTGCTCCATTCTGGACCAGCTGACATTTCCAAATGACCTTCAAGAGCAGCCTCATGTATAGCACATTGCAATAGACTAAGTGGGAGGTGAGTAAGGCATGAGTGACCATCAGCAGTGCCTTCCAACCTAGGAATGGGTGCAGCTGGCGCACAGGATGTATTTGTGCAAAGGCCCTCCTGAAACTTACCTTGGGCCAGTCATTCTTCCTTGATCTGATTTACTTTACAAAGTTGTTTTGAGAGAAAAATAGAGGATAAGAAACAATGTTTCATTGAGGAAGAGTAGAATTAAAATATAATCTTATAAATAGTAAATAATTGTAGTAGAACAGCATCTTGAAGAGGGTTACCACTAATATTCCTTTTCTCTGTAACCTTGCATTTGTGTGTATGGGGGGGAGGTTGGAGGTTGGAAGGTATTCCTCACTCTCTGAGATTGGATATTAGATTATTTATATTATAGTCCAGAAAATGCTTCTGTGGAAAGGCTCATATTTAAATTCATGTTTAGCATCTAATAAAAAACAATTTTTTGAGAAGAGCAGAAAAGATTTTTAGTCTAGCTAGCTTTAAGGATGGAAAGTTCATCAAACCAGAAATTTTAACTATAGGGTTCTGGGTCTGGGTCTGCCTTTTTTTACTATGCTAATTATTATCAAGACAAACTGCAATTGTAATTTATGTAAAGCTTCTGATAAACAAATCACATAAGTTTATTGCCATTTTAACAAAGGGGAACAAAAATGCAGGAAAAAAAAGGGTTAGAGTATCTGAATAAGTATCAGTTTACAAAAGAATTAGACTTCGTTCTTGTTTTGTTTCAGGCTAAATGGCTCAAAGAACTGAAAATGTCCATGTCTCCTGGTGATATTTTTCATCACTTCTAGAAACCTTTTGATGAAAGTAGTGGCTTTTATTATTTATTTAATTTGGTACCATCTTTAGTAATCTTTTTCCCTCAAGGAAAACCGCTAAATTAAGGGTGCATTTGTAATAGCAGTTGGCTGTAGATTTAACACAGTAACTGGCATGGGATGTGCCCTCACCATAATGGAGTTCACTCATCCCCAGCTGTACGTCCCTATGATGATGACTGATTTATTAATGATGGAAAATGACACAGTGACTTCATTCCCTGAGAACTCATATTATATTGCTAAAGCCAGACATTCCAGAATAGAAAACATTTGTCCTCCCAAATGAGAACAGGGTATACTGTTTCATGGCACCTACACATCTTTAGTCATGTCATGAACTACATCTACAAATACTACGTTAAACATACTCACACCCGCACGTGCACACACACACACACACACACACAAAGATACTGAATATCATCCAAAATGAAAATCTGATGTCAAAACAGAAAAGTTATGTGGACAAAAACTAATTAAATGCAGAACATTTTAAAATCATAGATCTTCTGGCTGCAGAGAGTTTGGATAAAGCAGAAGAACCCTTCATCAGTAAAGAGAAACTAAGGTAGTATAGGAATATTCTCCTGGGAAATCCAAGCCAACTTCACTCAAATCTTGGTGGGTATAAAACTATCATTTGTTGTATTTCCACCTGTGATAGCCCCCCTAAGGGACATTCTGGAGACAGGACAAAACAGTTGGAGTTGGTGTTGGACCCATTAGATCCAAACCTCCTTTGTTTCATCTGAAAAGCTCTGGTTTAGGCTGCTCAGATCAGAAAGAGGCATACTGTACTTCATTCCACTCCCCCTCTTGAAAGAGATGCATGAGGAAGTTAAAAACTAGGAAGCACGATTGATAAAACAGTCAGTGAATACTTTGCACCTAGGCTGATGTGAGTAGGTTAGGTTTTAGAAATGGAAACCCTCTGTCACTGTCCTCTTTCCTCTCCTCAATTCCCCAGTTTAGGATTCCTTTCTTAATTACTGTAGTGCTAATAAGCAATATTAATAAAACTAAGGTAAATATGGCACATATATTTCAGAATCTAGAAGGGAGAAGAAGGGAGAAATAAAACCAAAGAATAATGACATGATTCAAGAGTCCATTCAATTCCCTCTGTTTTCCCTTCTATTATTCTGTTCCTAAATATAGCTCTATTAGATCCTTTTGCTAAGTTGTCTTACTGTTTATAGCCTTGATTTCATTACAACAATATGTATATTGAATTAGTTCTCTGAAGCAGGGAAACATGCATCCCCATAACAGCTTCAGGCATTGCTAATTGATTACATTTGATCCACTTGCCATTAGACAGATGATACTCACAAAGGAAGCTATGCTATGTCACAAGCTAAGGCCTTATATACACTGTGTGCTCTGACCTGAAGAACTCAAGAGTTACATTTGGAAATATCCAATTTAGCTTGTATTAGTGGAGGAGACTGAGGTTATAGTAGTTTGGGAAAGACAAAAAATTCACTAAAGCCAGCTATGTAATGTAAGATAAGATGAGATTAACAAGACAAAGCATGATGAATTAATTAATATTTTCCCTCAGGGGTGAATTGTGTCCTTGTTGACTAGTAATGTGTTAGCTTAAAATTCTTTGGTAAGAATAGGAGAACTGGCAGAAACTGTTTATGTTTTCAAAAGGATTTTTATGGAAACTGTTATACACTAGAGGTGGCCAGACCACGAGCAGACTCTTAGAGCCTGTGGTGCAGCCCCAAAGTCCCTTCATCTAAGATCAATTGCTGAAATTAATGATCAGATTGCTAAGTAAGTGCTGCATAGTTTTATACCAACTTTCTGAGCTACACCAAGGGATGTTAGAAATTGACTATTTTGCAATCTATGCACCTTCCCTACTATTTGCTACAATTCTACTATAGGTAGTCTTTGACTTACGACCATTCATTTAACAACTGTTCAAAGTTACGACGGTGCTGAAAAAAGTGACCTATGACCAGTCCTTGCACTTACGACCATTGTAGTATTCCCACGGTTACCTGATCAAAATTCGGGAGTTTGGCAACCAGCATATATTTACGATGGTTCCAACATCCTGGGGTCATGTGATTGCCATTTGCAACCTTACCAGAGGGCTTCCAACAAGCAAAATCAATGAGGAACCAGATTCACTTAACAACCGCATGATTTGTTTAATGACTGTAATGATTCACTTAACAACTGTGGCAATAGAAGCTGTAAAATCAGGTACAACTCACTTAACTGCATTGCTTAGTGACAGAAGTTCCATCCCAATTGTGGTCATAAATCGAGGACTACCTGTAAACATGAATGCTAAATAGATCAACTTGTGCATTTTGAATGCTGAGGTCTTCCCAGTACTTTTGTAAAATTCCCCTTCTTCTAGCTTAGCCTTATTACTAGATGACCTTGAAGATCATTACTTTTTACTGGCAGCACCTTGACTTCAGCAGTAGATTTACTCATCCTTTCAGTCTCTCCATAGTCTATGTTCTACTGCTTGGGAAAGCAGAGGAAGTCCAGAAATCATTGATGTGCAGTATAAATCTCATCATATGCAAATCCAAGCGTAACAAAAATATGATGGGGAAACGGGTGAACCAGGAACTGGCTGAGGTAGCCCTGGGAATGATTTCTGAAAAGGCCTGGTTGTGACTCAGTAAGAAAACTTTGGAGTCATGAGCCAAATTGCTGGGTTCCCCTACCCCCCCCCCATGCCATTTTAGTGTTTTGCTAATACTCCTAAAATGCCTCTGATATTTTCTATGTTTACATTAATCCACTGTAATAACAGTATTCAGACAGCTATATTGTGAATCATTCAAAGCAGCCACCCTTTCATTTCATTGTATTCTCCATTCAGTGAACTATCTTCCAGTTATTACAGTTCTGTTTTAGTGCTTCTTTTTTTCTTAGCACACTGGCTGGTTGCTAGTTGACTTCTACTCTATGTATGTTTTAATGCATATACATCTGCACATATGTATACATGTGTGTTTGTGTATACACACATGCGTGCACACGCATATATTCCATGGGCTCTGCTGAAAAAGAAATTAGCAGAGGCAGTTAAACAAAGGCAAAGGACATGTATCTAAGCTGGCAATCATGTCTTACTTTAATGAAATTGGTGATGGAGGACCATCCTCTACTATTTTTAGGCAAGGATTGAACAACTTTTTTTCTGTTAAGGGCTACAGTTCCTTAGAGATAATTAATTGTAGGCTATATTTCATGCCAGTGGGGCAAGAACAGAGCAAAAATAGACTGAACCCACTTTCTGGCACCTCCTTTTTCATTTTTCTGTCCCCTTTCTTTTTTACTTCTTTCCTCTCTCCCTCTCTCTTTTTCTTATGCAAAATTCTGTTCTCCAAACTCAGCTTTTTGGCATGCTGGTTGTACTTCTGAGACACATAAAAATATACAGAAGACAGAAAATGTTGAGCACTAAACTAGCATTTGTTTTCATGCTATCTTCCAGATGGCAAATCTGTATGTAGATGGCAGGAGCTAGAAAAAAGTTGGCGAATAAACAGAATCAGTTTGCTGCCAGAGAAACTCTTATCTCAGATAGCAACCATTAATTCACAGCTATCTATGAATCAGCAATAAATGTAATGGATCAGGCAATAAGTATTTACTAAGGAGAACATTCTCAGACATTTAAGCTTAGGAAAAAAAAACATGCTACTCTCCTCAGGGTAAAAATAATCTTTCAGATTGACACCACAGTTGTATTCATACCTTCTTAATCCCATTAAATTATTTCTGAGTAATTGCAGCACAGATACATTTTACTTGAATATGGTTTACTTGAAATCAGTAGGGCAATTTTGATTAAGTTCCAGTGATCTGAGTGCATCTATTTTAAATTGGATTGTCTCAATGTCACTCATTCTGGGCTGCTGTTATTGTTGGTATTCTCCATTGTTATTTTTGGTGTTGTACTTGAAAGTTAAAAGTATTATTCAAATTCAACTGAAACTCAGTTTGGTAATCTTTGAAGCCATGGCAAGCTTTCCTAACCTGATGTTTTCCACATACATTAAGCTACAGCTTCCATGCTGACTGGGAAATAGAGAAGTTCTGATGCTATACATCTGTAGTACACCAGACTAGGAAAGCTTGTAGTGCATTAGGTTCCTTTAAAATATCCATAGTGGAAATATTGTAAAGGAGGCACTGTTACTTCTTTGATTGTGTATTTTCATTTATCGCAACAGGGCTTTATGGATTACATTTAAAATGAACTGTAGGTTAATTGAAGCACATATAAATATTTGTTGCAGTTCTCTTCAGCAGAATATGGGTCCATGCTTCTTTTATTTTGCTGAGCCATCAGATTTTGAACTTGTATTTAGTAGACTGACTAATAAATAACAAAGAAATCATACAATAACATTTACAGGGAATTTATTCATGCAAAATCAGATAAAATGATATTCAGGGGAGAGATTCCCCATTCCTTAGCTTTTTCATAGCTTTTGTTAGTCTGACAAAAAGCTTGTGAATCCAAAACTAAGGGGAAAAAAGACCAAAGTATTAAAAAAGAACAGGGGAAAAAAATCACTCAAAATACATAATCCTGTCACTCCAAAAAACTAAGAAAAAAAACTTGCTTGCTATAAAACACCATCTTGTCTTGTCAAATAAAAAAAAGGCAATTTAAATTTCAAGACCTACCCAGCTTGCCTGCCTGCCTGCCGTAGTAATATCCTTTTGTTGTTGTTGTTGCTGATAAAGATAAAGAACTTCTAGAAGAGGAAACCTGAGCTATGAAAATATTATTTCCCTGGAGATCTTCCTCTTCTTTTAACTCATGGAATTTATTCTGACAATCCCTAGTTATAAACATGCCTGAAAGTGTTTTTATTTTGGCAATCACAGACTCTCATTAAGTTAAACAGAACCCTGAGATTTGGATAGATCCACATGACATGAAATGAGTGTCTGCAAATTGGTAGAAAGAGCTATAGAGAGAAAGAAGGAAAAGTTCATGTTTGGGTCAATGAATAATTGCTACTGTCTGGAAAACAAAACAAACAGAAGGTGAAGGCCACAAATTCTGACTTAACACCTTCTGAAATAAGTAGATATTTTGTCTGAGGATCTCCAGAGATAGAAGGTTCAGGAAAGATCAGATAACCTACCTATCTCTGGAAAAGCTAGAAGGTAACTGATCACTACAACCTTATAACAACAGATAAAGAATCCAAAATGGATTAAGTACTTCTATGGCACAAAGTAAAGCAATACTACATAGCATTTTATTTATTATACAATTAAACAACCTGCTCAATTACCAAAGAATCCTGGATGGATGTTTTAAGAAATATTGCTGATTTTTAATGGCACAGACATCCACAGTTGACTTATGGTAACCTTTCTGTCTAATCACCCTGCATAAAAAGATTGAAATTCACAACACATTTTTGAGATTCTAACTGAACTGCAAGCCCAAGTGTGTTTATTTGAAATAAAGGCTGTGAAAATCAATGGCATTTAATAGAACTGAAAAAGCCTTCATAGAACTGGAAAAAAACTTTGAGTTATCTACTCTAATATCTTGCCAATGGGGAGAAAAACATTGGTGTAGCATTCCTCTAATGAAGGAGAGTCTACTGCCTTTAAAGTCATTTACTTCCATGGTTAAACAAGTCATTCCCTAATGATATACTGTACTTCCCAAAGTTTAATCAAAATATTATTTTAATCATTTTTTAATATCCAATGGTGGGGGGGGGTCCTATTCTCTTGAACAAAAGAAAACAATTTTGCTTCCTTCAATTATTTGAAGGACAGCATATCATATTTTAATCAACAGTTCTCCAGATTGAGTGCAGAAGTTCCTTCATGCTTCCCAGTTATAATTTGATTTCCAGATCCTTCATCAAAAAGGTCACTCTTACAATTTTGGACAAAACACAAAGACTTGTTAACAATGAATTCTAAATTGGACAATACAGAAATAGATTTCCAATTTTATTTACCATAAGCATTTTGTGATCTGATCTGGATTGGATTATCCCATATAGTGAAAAGATAATAATCCTTCTCTCTGACTCTGTTGTTTTTAAAAAATTAAACCCAGCTACTCACTCTCTTGGTTTTCTTTTTTATTTTAAATAACACTTTCACTGGCATCAAGGAATTTGCTTTAATCCACATATAGTCAGAAGAGAGGGATTTTTTTTTTCAAAAATACTGGTGAAAAGATTAGACTTCCCTATCTAGCATATAGTGATGCTAGACCTGAACACAGTATAAAAGACCAATGCCGTGACTTCTTAAAGTATAAGAATGAGGTATCTATTGATGCAGCCTGGGATTGCAGTAACTTTTTAGTCCCAGTATCATAATGCTTGTGTGCTCACGTCTAATATGAAACCTACTAAAATTCTTAAATCCTTGATGCCCAGAGTCAGGTTGATAATCAGTCCAACTTGTGAGTCTTAGGACTTTTTTTTTCTAGAGCCTAGCCACTGTCTTCTCAACAATCTGAAATTTCTGGATACTCTTTGAAGGCAGGTCTCTATGCTGTGTATCAAGAATAGCCAAGATATGTCTTACAATAGCTAGACCCTTGTTTTGGAAGAAGTAGCAATTCAAGAGAAATAGATATTGGATGGATGGATGGATGGATGGATGGATGGATGGATGGATGGATGGATGGATGGAGAAAGATAGATTCTGGGCATTATGGGAGTATAAAATAGTAGCATTTTCTTCAGTAGCATCACAAAGCAATGAATTATTTAAGACAAAGACAGAAATATCTAAAATATTTATAAATCTACATCTTGTCAACTGGCATAGTCACTATCGAATAGCATAGTGAAAGTCAAAGTTTAAGACCATATTCTAATACCTCCCTAAATATAAACACTTTCACAATAGTAATCAATTCTTTGCCTATGGAGCCTGTATTTCAAAAGTAATACTTCTCTTGCACCAGATTCTTCTCAGTGAACACTCCAGATGAGTTGGGCTACAGTTCCCCTAGCCCCCTGCCAGCATGGCATTAGATTGAGGAAAGATGGCCTAATGGATCTCCAGAGATTGCTCTGAAGATAAAATGTTATAACTGTAAGTAATCCACAATTAACACCTTTGAAGAAAAATGCAATTAACAATAGGTAATAAATGAGATATAATGGCTGTACCAAGGAACAGGATCACAGTCAAGAAATCTTTGTTCAGTCAGTGACTAGCACGAAGTAAACAAAAAGACAGAAAAATAGAAAGTACAAAGCTACAACCCTGGCTTCAAAATAAGCAGGAGAAGGAAGTGCGTAATAGTATATTACAACACTAACAGTAATCTAAGACTACAGCAATTCTCAAGAACATAATATTTTTAGCATTAAAGCTGTAATCTATGAGACTAGAATACAATAAAACTAAAACCACTACAAAATAATTCCTAAAATGTTAAAAGGTGGTATTTTAACAATATAACTATAATCTATAAAACTATAGCACAATAAGGCTGAGGGGGAAAAAAATCAATAAAATTATCCCTGTACCAGTTTTTGCCTTATTTCCATTGTGGCAACACAATACTTAGCTACTGAGCAAGTGATGAAGGGTTTCAGATCTTCTCAAAGGAACTTCACAAGGTGCTTGTCCAGTATTCCAATGTGTTTGCATAATAGGGCTAAAGTAAAATCGGTCTGATTGTCCCTGTAAAATTTACAGTGCAGTAGTAGGCTGATTGTTTGTATCTCATTAGCACCACATGGGCAGGTCTCCTCAACTAATGGAATTTTAGCACACCTGCTTGCAGCAACGCAGAAGGGAGGAAGTTACACTGAGCTTTAGAGAATACTTTTCTCAGCTTGGGAAAGGCTAGTGTGTGTAAATAATTTGCTGGTTCCCATATACCATTAGGAACCCAAACTTCTGGGACAACCTGTTTACTTCTGCTTGATGTTTCATATCATTTATTCCTTGGATGAGCATCTGCTTAGACTGATTATTTCCTAGTGACATTAATAATGGTGCCAAAAGCTGTATGATGAAAGCTTCTGCTCTACCACCAGTTTCCAAACTGAGGGGAAGTCATCACTAAAAACTAAAGGTGGCAAACCTATTGGAAATTTCAGCTAATCATTAGCTATCAACCTCCAGGCTTGTACCTGAATTTTGGACATCCTGTCTCCAATCCATCTTGGGCATTTCCTGTCTCTTTAGGGGCACCAGTATAACTCTCAAGAATTTTGTTTGCACCAGCTTCAGTGCAGCCTTCTTGTCATAAATTCTTACCTGTGCACCATACAGGATTTGAGCCAAAGATTTGGTCTCAAAAGTTTCGATATAGCTAGTATTGTCTACCTTTCGTAAAGAAGAATAGCAGTTGACGATCTTGAGCCTTGATATACTATATAATCATGGTGTGTGCTCCAGGTCCCTGTGGAACAGAAAGCAACTCCAAATATTTGACACCATTTGGATCACGGTTCCAGGGAAGGATTGCTTGAGCATATACAAAGTTGAATGGGTTCTGTTTGCTAATTCCCTAATTGATGCTAATCTCTGTGTACACTTTTTTTTTTTTTTGGCCTCTTGGCATAATCCACAGATCTACATCATTATGAGATGGATGTGGTATATTGATGGGTGTCCGTAATTTGTCCATATTCCTTGTTCTTACTTGTTCTGGTATGGGTAAACATTCTCTTATGTGAATGCTGCAGCTCTGATTACATTTTATCCCACTTTGTTTTTCTGATAATGTCCAAAGTCACCTCACTGATTAAATGTCATTGCCACCTCATTGCCGATGATCGATGTGTTGCTGGCAATTGATGCTTGGCAAAATTTTGAGTGTTGTGCTACTCAATAGTTCTGTTATGGGTTTGTTTGGGTTTTTTTCTTTTTTTCCTTTCACTTCAGCATTGCTGCAATGAAGGAAGTTATTGCAGTGTGGCTGGCTCTGAAGTTTGATCGCTCCAAATGAAAAACAATCATTACTGAAAAGAAACTCAGTGATTGATGTTAGCTCAAGTGCTTTATTTGTGCAATGGCATGACATATTGGCAAGGAAAGAAACAGTCTTGCTCATATCAATTATATCTACACGTTAATCTGCTGACTGACAGAATGTCTGTTAGAATGCTATGAGCCCAGCCCATAACCCAGTTAAACCAGATTTGAGCCAGGAAAGCCTAAAACAGATTAAATCCAAGTATGTTGCTTAATTCAATTGTACTTTGACTAATAAATTAAGTCAACCAACTGGCCATGGATTCTATGTGGTATTCATAAAAAACATATGAATATGGGATCTTTCATTTCAGCTTGCAGCTGGAGAATTAAATGATTAAAATACTATACCTACTACTAATTATAACTTTCTACCAATAGAAAGCCCTAATCTACCCTTTTGCCACCTGGTGTCTTCTGGATATGCTCAGCTCCATTTCCCATAATTTATAACCACCATAGTTCTAAACCATGGTGTCTAGGAGTTATGGGAGTAGAAGATCAAAATATCCGATGGGGGCAGTAGGTTGTCCTAGCAATATATTAAATATTAAATATTTTATACCAAGTGAGGCAAACTTTGCACAACTTTAAAGAACATCAAACCCCTTATTCTTCCAATTGCCCCCACTGCTTACTTTATTCTACTGCTGCACCAGGAAAAGTGGTGTTCAATCTATTCTGGAAAGAGTTGTGTTCCACCAAAGCAGAGTTAAGTAATATTTAACCCTGTGAACTAAAGGTCTTAATATTTGTCAACCTAACCATATACATTAGCGCTGGGGATGATAAAATCTCCTCTCCCCACACATACATACTGTGCAAAATTGGTGGAGGACCCAAGGGGTATCAGTTCAGTTGTTCCTATAAACAAGAAAGAAAGTTGGTTTGTGTATCATAGTAATATCTGTATGATTTGGATTTTTAAAAAAATATTTAAGCTCTGTAGGTAGCACAGTTGGACCTTTGCACATTTACATAGGTTATAATATGTAAGGGTTTATCAGTTTGTTGGAAGACTGATTATATATTTTGGGAGTTGCTTTCATCATGATATCTGCTTAGCAGCAGCAGAGGAATATTGATACATAAATAATAAGATATCCTACAAGCATATTTCTGAATGTTCTGTTGCTTAATGAACTGGGAAATAAAGTCTCATTTAGAAGTCTTTAGAATATAGCTTAAAAATGTACTGGAGAGGCTTGTCAAAATATCCATCAGCCTACACACCCTTTCCTAATTACAGCATGGTGCTATTGGGAAAAAAAAACCACCTTTAGATAAAAGGTCTTAAGCATCTAAAGAAAAAATAAGAAGAAATATTCTCAACTAGACTGCAGAATAGAGTAAGAGAAACCATATGATATTTTCTATATCTGATGTTTCCATTTCATTGGAACTAGCTAATTTTCACTGAAGCTTGTATTAATATACATTTAATGAAGATACCAAAAACCAAAACTGAAACCCAGTGATATAAATAGTTCTTACTAAGTATTTAGATACTTGACTATTTTAAATATTGCCACTTTTTCACCAGTGAGACCAAAAGAAGACACTCCTGTCTCTTTATTCAATAGTTGGTCATATACAGTAGGACATATTGCCATTCCTCAGTTAATTAAATTTAGTGACAAGAACCCAACTACCTTAACTACCTTTATGGATAATTGGGTTCAGTTTGTTAGGAAAGCTCCCCCCCCCCCCAGTCAGAATCCACCTTCCTAAAAAAAAATAATAAATCCATTATTGGACATTCTGCATTCTGAAACAATGGAGAACAGGTCTTGAGCTTCTTCTGTGTGACGTCTTTCAGGTATTTGATGAACAGTGACATGTTCTCTCTCAGTCTTCTCAATACTAAACATTCTTTTTTCCTTTCATTTTTCTTCATAGTATTTAGTGTCTAGTCCTCTGAACCTGTCCCAATGTATCTAAATCCAGTGTATCTGTGCCTTAAGGTATAGTGCACAGAAGTGGACATAATTCTGAAGGTGGGATCTAACCAGTGCAGAATAAAGTCCAACTATTACTTTAGAAATTGTACTTCTGTAGAATAGCATTGTCTTTTTTGCAGACTTATCAAGGTGTTGACTGTGATTCTATTTATAATCAACTACTATGCCAAACTAATTGAGTATTAACTTTCTACCCAATGTTGTGTCAACTACAGAAATCAAAAGACGTAATTCCCACAGTCTAGTAACTTCATAGTAGATTGTGGGAATGATGTTTCTCAGTTTGTTGGAAGGCTAATTAGATATACTGGGAGTTGTGTTCTTCACGATATCTGCTTTGAGCAGCAAAAGAATATTGATACATAAATAATATTAGAAGTGAGAAAAGTCTGAGTCAATAAGATATGTTGACTGAGATAAGTCAATAACCTGACAAGAAATGAGAGGAGTTTAGTCTAAGCAAGATTTTTTTTTTGGAACAAATCCACACCAATTTCTGGTTTGTTTTCAAGTTTTTATTGATTTGTCTCAGTATGACCTGCTCTAGAATCTTCCTTGGTGTCATAATGGGCCTGGAGCTCCTCCACCCTACTTTTCACTCTTTTTGGAGAAAAAGATAACAATTATTCTCCTTCAGTCACTGGGCACTTCACCAATTCTCCAGGATTTTTTAAAATAACAGTTTGCAGGGAGAATTTGCTTGTAATAATTCACTTACCACCATACTGCCAAAGAGGAAACAGAAATGGAGGAATGAAAACAAATGCCCTCCTTTCCTGCTGGTCAGGAGTGGAAAGGGGTGGATAGTCCAGAAATGGCAGCTATCTCACCAGTTCCAAATAAATAAGAAATGCAAATGTTCCATAAGGCTCCATTCTTATCTGCAATAAAGATGCTTATCTGGTTGAACTATATCTAGGAAACAATGTTGAGTCCTTAGCCTAGGAAATGAGTTTAGCCATGTAAACACAAAAGGTCTGTGATTTACTTCTGATCTCTGTTTGGGACACGCTGACAAACCTTGAAAGGTCAACATTGTTAAAAACATTTTGTTAGAAATATTATTTGGCATAATATTAGAATAATTTGTCTTTTAATAGTTGTGACGGTAATTAAAAGTCCCCCATCATTACTATTTCATATCAATTTGCTTTTGAAAAATATAACCAAGGGGGATAGGGACTGTTAGATTGGCCTACCCCAAGCAACTGATGGAGCTTGCGGTCTTTCCCAAGGTTCTGGTGGGCAGTGCAGCTAAGGCCCTGGTTGCAGCCTGGAAAGGCATGTGGCAGAGGCCTTAAGACCTGATTGTTCCCATGGAGCCTCTCTCCTTACACTGATCCTGGGGCATGTCTTGGTTTTCTGAGGAGCTCCTAGAGATGAAGTGCTAGAAGAAATGCCTGGAGTGCTGTTTGAGGAAGACAAAAAATGAATCCAACCAAGCACAAAGTATGAATCCATATTACATTGTGGTGACAAGGGTGCCAAATGTTCTTATTTCCAGTAGCCTTTGTGTGTCTGCCAGTAGCCACTTGGCAGTCCTGTTTAAAGTGGCCTGGTCCCTTCTGCAGAGGGACAAGCTGCAGGATCATCTGCAGGGCATCTATGAGGAGTATTCTTGCTGTCTGGTAGATGAAGTTGCTTGGATCTGCTCAGAGTAGGATTCCAACTAAACAGGTCCAGTTGAGGTACCTAGGGCAAGGTCTTGTGGAGCCATTTGGATGAGTTTGATTTTGTGGCTCCCAAGAAAGTGGACAGTCTATAAGCTCAGCCACCTGCTTATTAGATCCAGGTCCCTTCTGGTTGGTTAAAGCTGGAAGGTGACCTGTGGTTGTGTCCATGTGGTGGTGTCAGCTTCCTTTAGTGAAAAGACTGGTTTTTTAGCCTTCTGGTGTGCCCTCTTCAAGAAGTCATTACTAGACTTGACAGTCCTGGATAATTACTGTTCAGTCTTCAACCTTTCCATTTTAGAGGACCCTGGAGGAAGTGGATTTTTAGATCCATTTCAGATCAGAGTTTAATACAGAGACAGCATTGGTCAAATTGTTGATTATCTGTGGCTCCCAGGACAGGAGAGTTGCATCCACCCCAGCATTCCTTGATCTCTCTGTAGATTTCAATACTGTCATCTTGCAGAACCAAGGAAGTGTCCCAACTCTGTTGTAGCATCTGCCCTCCGGAAGCATATTCCCCCAGAGCTTTGTGTGGCTTCCACCCTTATGTTGTTTTGTAAATGGTTGAAGACGTGGCTATTCTCCCAGACCTTGGGGACAGCATGATTGTGGAGCCCCTTTCTGTTATGGGTGGTTTTTATTTGGTGTTCTGTTCTTCTGGACAGTTGAGTTTTTTCTTTTCTTTCTTTTTTTTTTAATTTGTAAGCCATCCAGAGCAGTCAAAGAGCCAGGCAGCCTCAAAATTTGACTAAATAAATAAATCAGACCATGGTCTACAGAACCATAGGTCTCCTATGAACACATTTTGTGCAGCCCGTTATTCACTTGCAGTGTTCTTTCCCTTTCCAATCCTCCTCAATGGACTAGAAAAATTGGTAAGACCAGCTGAGCTCCAGGCTCTTGACTTTCCTTTCTAGGTTTCCAAAACCCATGAGACTGTGGTTGCAGCTATTCTTTGCAGTATTATCTGTCTCCTGGAATATTAGCAGGAAGGGCTAATTATTAATGGACATGATCAATGGCTCTATCTCATGTTCCACAGTGTCTCTTTTTCTTCCCCTAAAGATTTGGAGTTTGTTGGTTTGGTTTTTTTCCCTTCAAGGGCTGAAAGTATACCTGGGTTCCAGCAGTGCAAAATCTTTTGTTTTTGATAGTCATTCTTGCCTATCAAAGGGCTTGATCCTTTGTTTGTCTCTCTTCTTTATGAGGAACAGCTTCCTCTGTCAGTGCTTGTTACATCGTCTCTTTCTCTGATCTGATAGACTTTCATTCTGTGCCATCAGCTGAAGGGTGACAATTCATTGGTCCAGTCTTCTGACTTTTTCTTTAAGCTACAAGTTTGCATTTTCTGCAGATATATGCCACAAGCATTGCTGGTGATATTTGTGGCCTACCATATAACTTTACTTTTGTTTCTTATAGCAGCTACAGAAGAAACCTGTTCATTCTTCTTGTTCCATTCTCACTCTCTCAAATTAGGGATTATTAAGGATTCCCTCTTGAATTTCCTGCTAAATTCCATTGACAAGCTAATTTGATCTTTCTGTTTGCTTGCTTAAGGGCCTATTTCAATGAATCATTGGCCTTGCTCAGATAGCAGGGCATTCTCTCAGTCTGGTATTTATTGTAGTTTGGAGAATGATCTAAAATTACAGATTATCGTTCTCATCATTTAATGCATAGCAATCACCATTTGATAGAGTTCAGACTCATTGGCATTCCAATCCTCCACAGAAGCAAGGGACTAATTAAAATGGTCTGCCTCACAGAGATGGGAGGATTGCTTGGAGGGATTTTATTGGTAATATAACAGATGATTCAATCAAGGGTTTTTGGATCTCTAGAATATGGAACTGAGCAGAGCCATAGATTCAGCGGCTCCTGAGACCCTGCTTGAAACCTATGGTACCTTGGTTTATTGAATGAAATGGGAGGTCAGATGGGTATAGAAACAACAGAGGAAGATTCAAATTGAGTCCAGTCAATTGAATCCAATAAGTCAGAGCCTATAGTTGAGCCTACACAGTGGCAGAAAAACACACACACACACATTTTTGTGACAGCATTGAATTCACACAGCATCATCCAGTAAGGCCTTTATAGAAACAAGCGATTCCTAATTTTTAATGTCACAGGTAGTCCTCGGGTTACCACGGCAATTAGGATGGGATTGCAGTCACTAAGTGATGTGGTTGTAAAGTGTAATGTCATGTGACTGCATCACTTAGCAATGCTAATACTGGTAGCCCTGGTTGCCATTGTAACCCCAAGACCCTGCAGGTCATCAAGCAGAAAGAGGTGGGAGTTCCAGGTAAGAAGCACGGGGTGTGTGTGGGTGCCATGGTAGGGGGTGGGCGGGTCCTATGGCCAGGTGCTAGGGAGTGTGGGCCAGCTGGTGAGGGCTGTGGGTGGGCTGCCAAGGGCCATGGGTGGGTGCTAGGGAGCACAGTCAGGCCAGTTGGGGAACAGGGGGGAAGGTGAGGACCACAGGTGGGCACTAGCGAGCAGAGACAGGCTGGTGGGGACCACGGGCAGGTGGGGGGCTGCTGTGGGCAGGCACACACTATAGAGTGCAGGTAGGTGCTTCAGAGTATGAGATCCCTGGGATCTCGTACTCCATAGTGGGACTCGTCAGGAGAAAAAGCAGAAGGAGCAACTTATGGGAGTGACTTGAGACCTTCCCTGTTGGCTTCCCCATTGACTTTGCTTGTGGAAAGCCTGCAGGGAAGATTGGTAATGGCGATCACATGACTGGAGCGCGCTACAATGTTGTAATTGTGAGCCAGCCACCTGAGCACCCAGATCATGATCACGTTATCGCGGGGATGCTGTGATGGCCACAACTTCATCGGCCAGTCATAAATCCCCTTTGCTTATCAGCATCATCATTTTGAATGGTCGCTGAACAAGTGGTTGTAACTTGAGGGCTACCTGTAATGTATCCTGCTTTTTAATTCTAAGATCAACTTGTTTTGCATTATCCATTCACTATTTTGTGGTAATAAAACGTCTCCTATCCCTAATGTTTTTCTTGTTTCACATCCTGACCCTGTGATTTTTGATGTTGAGTAATGTTTGCTGTTTGAATTCAAATAAGGTTTTATAAGGAAAAAATATCTAGTTTATTATTAGCTATCTAAACCTGGGCTTATGTGTCTTTTTCTTTGCATTTCATCTTATTCTTCCTTCCTTTGTTTTTCTTTTCAGCTTCATTCTATAAACCTACCAAAAAATAACAAGTTTTTCCTGTTGAGAATTTTTAAAGTCAGTAGATAGCTCCAGCTTTTGAGAGTTATCATTTTTTGGATCAGAAAAGCAAATGTAGTTCACACAGATCTGTGAGCTGATGGGAGTTAATTGACAGCTCAGATGCTTTGGTTTCCAGGCAGAGTTAGAAGAAGCAGAAGTCCTGCGGGGTTCATCTGGGCAGAGATAAAGCAGGCTTTTATTCCATGCTCATGCAGAGAACATAATTAACCTTTTAGAAGTTTAAGAATGATCAAATTGTTATCATTTGTGCAAATAAGAAAAGAGAGCCTCTTTTTCCACCAAAATTCTAGTGCTGATTTCAAGGTCATGTGATCTTCCCTTTTTCTAATAATATGTGTGTATGAATATGTGTGTGTATATATGGGTGTGTACCTGTACATAAACACACATCCATAAATATATCCAAACACTTAGACATAGACATCTTTCTTTCTTTTTCTTTCTTTCTTTCTTTCTTTCTTTCTTTCTTTCTTTCTTTCTTTCTTTCTTTCTTTCTTTCTTTCTTTCTTTCTTTCTTTCTCCTTCCTTCCTTCCTTCCTTCCTTCCTTCCTTCCTTCCTTCCTTCCTTCCTTCCTTCCTTCCTTCCTTCCTTCCTTCCTTCCTTCCTCTCCATATACATATTTCACAGATACTTCTCTCTCTTTTATATGTATGTATATATGCATATATACACCTACAAAGTGAAGACTGGAAAGTATTACTCCTCAAAAATGCATCAGTATATACAAAGGAATGCATAATTATAATAACCTGCTACAGTCCTTCATAATTCTTTATATTATATAACACTGCTATTTTTATTTTAAGAAATCTTTCTGAGAAATGTCCAAATGTGTCAAAATAGAAGGAAAATATACAAAGAAATTTTCTGTCTCTTAGCTATTGCATTGACTATGGAAATATAAAAACCATTTTTATAATACACAAAATTACAACTGCTTTCTTAAGATTTTATGTCATAATGAAACAATGTTCTTGGATAAAATATGTTGGCATTTTTTTAATTTACAGATAATGTTTTTACAAACATGTACCTAATAAATGTTTAACACATATTTGAAGATCTGAATTTCTACTTTTTATTAATATAACAGTATTTTTTGTGGCAATACATATGCCAATCTCATCTGAAGTCCAGTAACAAAATAAAATCAAATCTTACATTACAAATAATTAATATGTTAACATATTAGCATCTTGACAAAAACTGTTATGTGATAAACTATAGCCAGTTTGTTCTATGACATAAGGATCAGGATAACTACATAGACCTTACAGGGTTCTGACAGTCATGGTTCATATAAGAATATTGCTTATATAAAAATAATAAAGGCAGATAAAAAATCTTTAAAAAGGGGGATTTCAGATTATTTTCCAAGCCAAAAAAAAAGTTTTGAATAGAGTGTACAGTGCCAAGCTATAGTTTGCTTAACTGTAAATTATTGAATAAACCACAATTGATTGGCTTCACAAAAGCCAAAATCAAATAAATTTTGCAAAGTGTGATACCAGCATAATATTTAGGCAGGAGGGATTATCCTTCACAATAGTTTAATAGAGCCACTTTATTAAAGAACAATTTCACTTATATTTCAATTACAAATATAATTTGAGGGATATAGTAGCAACTGAAAAATGCTGAGAAATGGCTCTTCCACATTTTTGAGGAAGATGCTATAGTGGGGTTCAGCTCAACTTGAGAAAGATTTGATTTGATTATTATTTTATTGTATTACTTCTTGTGGTTACTGTTGTTCCTGTAGTGCTGCAAATCCAGTATTTATTTCCTATTACTGAATTATAACTATATTGCAAGAGTATTTCATGCTGATAACCGATTCCATTAATATAGTATATTTCAATACCCGAAATCCTTAAGCTGCTTGTCTTAGAGTAATACCAAACTCCTGTTAAAGCTTTGTACAACAATGCCAAAATACTGCTATGCAAAACTTTGCTAAAACGGAAATCCTGGATTCATTTTCTACATTTTCCACATTAAAAGGTATCTTCTGTCAAACACAACAAGGGCTGTATAATGTATATAATTATTTATTTTAATCTTTCTGAAACTATGCTTTGTGGTGATACCCATTTTTTGGTATCACTTATACTGATTCTGAAAATCTAAACTGTAGGAGTCCCATGTTTCTCTTGCTTGATCTTCATATCTTAGTATTCAACAAAATAGACAACAGGATTTCAGAACTGATTTTTTTTTCATATTATTTTATTAAAAATTATAATTACAATGACAAAAAACTATTACAAACTAAAAGAATAAAAAGAAAAAATAAAGGATGCAGAAAAGAAAAAGAAAATAGAAAAATAGAAAATAAAATAAAAATAAGAATATAGTAAAGGGAAAGAAAAGAAATATATAAAGAAATGACTTCCCCCTTCATTACAGCAAATTAAACAATTTTAGTAATTTATCACCTTCTCTTAAAATACAACAAATGATCTCTTCTTCTCATATCCCATCTCTTATCTATAAATAAATCCTTTAAGTCTCGTTGTTCAGTCCTGATCAGCAAAAGTCCATTAAGGATTATCAGAAATAACAGCATATCTATTTTAACTTTGATCAAATAAACCAACTTTAAATTCCTTCCTTTAACTTTTAACAATCTTGATCTTTAGTTCCTTCAAATAATATCCTAGAACTTGATTTCTTTTCATTTTTTCTTTGTCCCTTCTCACAAAATTCCTCAAAGCTTTAACAAACCTCTTTGGTAAATCCAGTATAGGAAAATTATCCAGGTCACTCTCTTGGTTTGTTTTTTGTATATTCCTTTTAATTATTAAGATGTCAGCCAGTCTCATTTGTATATCTGGTGTAACATCTTTTTCCATATCATTCTTGTAGCCTGTCATTTTAAAATCCAGATCAGCCTTGACTGGTATAACTTGTTCCTCTTCTATAACATCTTTTAAAGACAGTCTATCTATAATGACAGGCACTCTTAAAATTACCTTCTGGATCCATTGTTCACAGATATCTTTCAATATGTCCAATGATAAAGTATTTTGATCCATTTTGTATTAGTAATTCAAATTTAAGTGTTCTTCTCCTTTAATTATAATCTTTAGTTCCTTTTAGTTTCCTCTCGTGTACAACTTTCAAAGTTCCCTCCTATCTTTTTTTTTTTTAAGAATTCAAAACAAAAGCATTTTCCCATGGGAAGGATTATTAATTCCAAAATCTTATTTGAAATCCATCTGGACCCTTAGTCCATTTGTAACTTTCCAGAATCAAAGTTCTAATCAACCCTTTGCTATTTATTTAAAAAAAAAAAAACTTTTTAAAAGTCCTTAAACCTGTATTTAAAAGTTCTTTCACTAAGGATTAAAGGAAACTCACCTGGTGTTTTCAGAGTTGTCGATCCAAAGGTTCCTTATAGGTGAAAAACAGTTAACAAGCAATTTCTGAAAGTGATTAGTAAAGGAATTATCCAAACCCAATGTCCTTTTGAAGGCATCGACTGTGGTTTGAGCAAGAAGATGGCTATTTCCTCATCTCCCAGAGCTTTAAGGATGATCAACTGTCTGGAACACTTTTGGATGATCTCAAGACTTATCCTTGTCTGGAAAGGAATTACAAAGAGTCAGTCTGCTTGCTGGCTCTTCATTCCACCATGGTCGTTGGCTCTGCTTTTAGCAAAGCTGTCTTCTGTTCACCATTTCTTCCCCAGGAGTGGGATTCCAGAGTTGATTTGATAAATGCAAATATGCAATGAAGATATAAATAGGACTGAGGTTCTAGGTCAAAGAAACTGAAATGGTTTTCTGCATTTTGTGTCATTTGCATGACAACAAAATAGGAACAGAGAAAGTATCATTAATGGTTACACATTTGGTAAAAGGAAATGTTTTGTTCCAAGCATTTAAAATGCCGATAGAGCAGCTGAAAAGATTACTGATGAAGAACTGGGAAGCTTATTTGATATATATTTGGTTCTCCCATCATCTCCATCCCATTCTTGTACCATAAGTTGGTAAGAGTACCTGTACAAAGTCCACTGTGGCCATTTTGAAATATGAGCTTGTTACAAGTTTTAAGCAAAAAGCAACAATATAGTGATCATTTATGTCTTTTGACATCTGAAATCAGACTTCAGGTTTCCCTTAAAAAAAAAAAGTATTTCATGTTCACTTTATGGAAATTATAGACATGCTGACATTTAAACTTTTGCTTTTCATAGCATTTCAGACTTACAACATTTAAAAAGACAGCTATTAACATTTACAAAAATCTTTCCAAAACCAACTGTTCTAACACGGAGAATTCCAATTATACTGCATAAGAGGGTTATCGACCATTTTTCTACAAGACTACTTTGAAATGTTTGATATTAAACCAAGAGCTAAAATGTCATTTGCACATAGATAATAAATTAAAGTTTATAAAACCATGTAAGATTTACTTAGTATTACAACTTTGACCTTCAGGCTGTCTTAACTGTAGCATGCATAACTTTTTCCTCACTGCTGCTTTCTTTCTTTATCTCACTAATCTTGCCTGAATGTTAAACAAAGGTTGTGATGCTTACTTCAGGAAGTAGTATTTGTGAGATTAGTGCTTTTGTATGACTGCTTTACTACTAATGCCTTATATTATTTTAACTTCTTTCTTTGACATTGAGTGGCTCTTGGTTTAAAAATCAAAGCCTTCAAAGCTTCCCACTATTTTCTCTTACATCTTTTAATATAAAGCACAAATGTGGAATTTTATTTTATTTAACAACACGTGGAAGGCCACAAGTCTCCTTCCTCTCTATTAATTGTTACAAAGTAGTTGCTACAATTCATATAATGGCTTTGGAGGATCTGTGACAAAGCCAGTCTTATTACACGCTGAATTAGTTCTTTTTAACAGGGGAAAAAGAAAGAGTCCATTGGAGTATTCCATACATAATATTATTGAATTGTTTACTATGTAGTTTTATCGCCTAAAATTACGTTTTAAGGTAGGTATTACATTTAAGATTCTGAGTGCAATACAAGTTACTGGTAAAGTCTTTCATGGCATAGGCCTAAGTAATTTGAGGCGCCCTCTATCCCTCGTAGTTTCTGCCCATAACATATGTTCTGACATTGTTGGCATGTTCTGGGTTCCATTGATTAAAAATGTCTTCTGATGGGGACCTATGAAGCAGCCCTGGTATGTCATGGTGCCTGCCCTCTGGAACAACATTCCCCCCGAGATTTGTATGGCCCCCACCCTGACCCTATTCAAATGAGCCCTCAAGATGTGGCTATTCCCCAGGTCTTGGGTTAAAATGGTTGTTGGGCACCTTGTGTGATCTTTTAGTTTTTAGCTGGGGTTGTTTCTCCAGATTCTTCTATTTTAGTTTTTGTATCATTGTTTTTTTCTATTATTCTTTCTGTAAGTCATCTAGTCATGATAGATTGGAGTAGCCTATAAATTTTATAATTAAAAACAAGTAATGTATAACTTACTGCATTTGACATTTTTTTCTGTGCCAAGGTTGGGCAACCTTTTTTGAGTGCTCCGCTTGTAGTTGTGGCTGCTGTGTGTTTTTTAGGTCTGAAGCAGGCCAGGGGTGAAACTACAGCCACAAGTTTTTGGACACACCCATTATTCTACTGGCATCTTTTCTTTTCTTTTTTCTTTTCTTTTCAACACCCTCTTCTCTTTCTTCCCAACAGTGAGGTGCAAGGAAGGACAGATTGCTTTTTCATAAATTTGAGCTGATCTCTTATATAGGAGGTCACATGAAATTAGACCAAGGATTATATCAAAACTTAACTTTAAGATACTCACCTCCAATTTAGGCTATATTGACATTAACATTCATAATGACAGATATACATACATACATACATACATACATACACACATACTTTGTATGTTAAAGAATAAAATCAGAGTCCATCCTTTTTCTTCCTTTGCACTAAAGAATATCATACTTATCCTCGTCCACATAACCACCTTATTTCATTTTTTTTCCTGTAAGGCTTGCCCACAGGACCTTAATTTTCAGGGCTGTTTCACGGTATGTATAATCATCCTTTCTGTTTATACAACAGGACTAATTTTGAACAAGGGTTTAGTTTTGCAGTCTGTGTGATTGGTTCCCTGAGTTAAGTACAGCTTTGTTCCATCTCTGGGTTAAATTAAACTTTCTCCTAAATGGTCATGCAAAAGTTTGTTGTACTGTTTCTTCCTGTCAGCCCAGGAAACAGAAGTTATTCATACTCAGCATTTTTATCTTTTATTTTGCTTCTGATCTTCAGGAAACAGTACTAACATTTCTGTGGTTAACACAGCAAGATCTGTGCACCAAAGGTAGATATTAGCATATACATAAGAATTATTTGGAACAAAAAGAGGGAAAGGATCAACAAGACAGTTAAACAAATGATCATCTTTGGTGCACACAGAACACTAAGTAATTGTTTTTTGATCAAGTAGAAACTGGAAGAGAGGGGGGGAGGGAGAGAGAGAGGAATTTAGTGGCTGGAAAAGGAGGACAGGGTAAATGCAGAGCGAAAGACACCTAAATATAAATAGAGTATGGATAACCTCTTATTTTCTGGATTGATGATTTTTCTGGTATACACTCAGAAGCTATTTTTAAATTTTGGAAGGAATGTATCTCAGAGTAGTCCACAGAAGTCAATTGAGAGATACAAGATTTTCATGCAGCTGCAACTGGGAACTGTTTCCTTTTCCTGTCCACTTTCCCAAAATAATTCTCACCCTGTTTAGCTCAGTTCTTATTTAGTATGGAACACGCTAGAAGAGGAATTGCTTACCCTTCACTTTTTCTTTTGTTTTGTTCATTCCTCAGCTATAGATTCAGGTAAAATACACATTCAGTGGTTTTTCACATTACATTGAGAGACCCTGCTTGTTTCTTCAACCCACATTTTTGTAGGATATCTGTAGTCTTATCTGTAACTAATGGGGGCTGATGCCTATCCCAATACTCAGTTGAAGTTAGTTGATGGAAAGCCCGAGTGTCTGAATGTTCCAATTTCTAGATTTACCTCTTCCTACAGGCAGGGCAAAAGGAATATGAAATTAATTCCAACTCCCAAGTCATTCACATGGCCCCAAAAAAGAGAAGACGGGGAGTGACAGAATTATAGAGGCACTAATAACACAATGGAGTCAATGTTAGAGGATGAGAATGAAAGATTGGGGTGGAAATGGAGAAAGAAGAAAATGTATATGCTGGGATATTGGAAGTACAATGAGACTGAAAAGAGGAGAGGAAGATAGTGTTAGCCCCACTAGGTAGACCAGACTGGGAAATCAACTCAGTCTATTATAGCCATCACATCAAGGCTACAACTACTTTTATTGAGATTGGCTATAACAACAGGGCCTTATAAGTCTTGTTCTGTAGCTTCTCCTCCTTCTTATACTCCAGAGAATTAGGGAGGCGTGTGCCCGACCTGCTTCCAAATATTAGCTTGTTCTGGACTTTCACAATGCTTCAGCCCCTTTTGCCTAGGTTCCTGCAAATCTCCATCAAGGTCATCTCCCCTCCTCTCTAAGGATAGTGTCTGTACCTATGCCTCCAATGAGGTATTAGCTGATGTGCTAAATAAGGATTGAACCATGAACCTTCCTCAGATGTTTTGGCTAAATATTGCCTTTTAACTGCCCAGGCTGTTATAGTTCTGTTTGAGCAATTAGCAGCTATATCTTTTAAAAATGATGACAAAAATGTGAGATAAATAAAACTGAATATCAAGGGGAAGCCTTATACAGGACACTGAGGAGAGTTATTATTTGTCCTCTAGAGAAATCTTCTGGAAACTTCTAGAATTTAGTACAATCACCATAAAGTGTGGGGGGGGGGGGAGAGTGAAGAAAGGATTGACAGAGAAAGTCGTTCAGAGAAACAGAAAAAGAAGAGACAGAATTAAAAAAAAAAAAGTTTGGCAAACCTCATTTGGTCTTAACTGGTCATTGGGCCAACATATTTTATGCCACCCAGTCTACACATAACTAATATATTTTGTTCAATGTTCCAAGGAATTCCAAGTTTATAGGTTTAACTTGGATATTTAAACAATAACGTTGCAATGGTAAGCCATTTCCATACTGTTGCCAAGAAAACTGCATAGGCATATGTCACCTTGAGTTGGGCTCAACGTGAAGAAGACTACTTTCTGATCATTCCCGAATATAATTGAAAAATGCTATATGTCTCCTTCTAATTTGTTTCCTCACACTGTCCTTGAGTAAGTCTCTGATTATAAATGAGATCTCCTTATCTATGTATTCAGTTTCAATAACATTCAAAGTTGTTGATGCAAACCTGAGATGCAAAGACACTAATAGTCAGGTTTCTAAGTAGCTAATGCCGAAGAGTTTAGCCTACTGTATTTATGTGACTATTGCTTAAAATGAATCTGAGAATATTTCCCAGTACTTCTTTCACTTCCCATTGCTCACAAAGTTCACATACAAACTCCTGAGTAAGTTAGACATGACATTAATTGCACCAATGCAATTAACATGCATAGTTATTGTTATGTAAAATAGTGCATTTTTTTCTGAGCAGCCTCATAAAAATGAGAGTTAAACCCTTTTCTGTCTGCCACAGTTTTTAGAGAATTGCTGTCTAAAGCTTCTGTTTCTGTTTCAATGGAAGCTCCCATTCAGAAAGGCAGAAGGTTATGACTGTGATGGGAGGAAGGGAAGGGAGAGAGAATTAACCTCCTCTTCCATCACACAGTTCTTATGTGTTTAATTAATTTAATGTGTCATTAGGCCTTCATAAATTGTTTTCAGTGGCCAAAGATTATTTGACTATGATGCATATGTATGAGATTTTCTCACACCATTTATTTTGGTTATGTTTCTATATGTGTTGATTTGGTTTGAGTTCTTTTAATATTGTCTTATTCCAAGAATGAACTCGAATGGACTCTCAGGATTGGGTTTTGTTGTTTGGCATCCTCAAGTCTATGGTATATTTGACTTATGTGATAAGTAGGCAGCATTTTTCTGTTGAGGACCACTTTGCTCCAAACAAATCAGTTAGAGGCCATATGCTGAGGCAAATGCAAACAAAGACTGGGAAAGGCAACCACATTCTTTGTTTTTTTCTGAAATACGTTCTTCTTTCTGGCACATTTCCTACATGCTCAGCGGGTTGTTAAGGAAAGGGCTTTTTTTCCCTCAGAAATTTGAACTGCTCACATGTAGAGGTTTGGAAATGAGTCCAAAGGCTGTCTGTTTATTAGACTTGTGTGAGATGGTTCAGCTTTGCCTCAGCAAGGCACCATAATTGGCAGAGGTAACAAGTTCATCCTTACTGATATTTCATTTCTTAAATTTATATGCCACCCTTCATTCAGGAGCTCAAGGCAGCCTGCATATCACTTCCTCCTCTCATTTTCCCCCACAATAAAAACTCTGTGAGGTTAATGAAAGAGAGTGACTGAATGTGTGTCACCCAGTGAGCTTCCACAACTGAGGATGGACTTGAACGTCAGTTTCACCAGTGCCAGCCCCACACTTTAAGTCCTGCACCATACTGGATCTAGGTAACTCAATTTGCCTGAACAAGGAGTATCACATCACCTCAACACAGTTTCAACCCAGCTGCAAAAAGATATCAATACAGTCAGTTTGCTTAATTTTTAGAAATGGGGGAGGGAGAAGAATATTGCTTTATGGAGCTCCTTTGATGGGATGATTCTGTCAAATTACCATCAAACTGAACCACATTATTGATGTTTTGCACAGCCCTAATTATCATGAATGTTTCTGAAACATAAAAGGAGCTTCTAGGTGCAGAGGAACTTTTAACCTCAGCACTGTTTTCCAGCTCCTGCAGGGATGTACATGACAGCAAAATTATATGCTAGAAGGGGGGAGACGTGATTATCAATTGTTTTAGAGAGAGAAGACCTGAAGAAAGGCTAAAATGTTGCAAAATCCTGAAAAATTGCCAGGGTGTGTGTGTGGGGGGGGGGGATTGAGAAAAGAAATGTTGGCTTTATGAAAATACTGAATGTTTAAACCAATATAATTTTGTTGTAATAAGCCCATAAAGTTAAATGGGATTTGAAATGGCAAAGAAAAGAATTAGCAGGAGATACTACAAGCATCAGCCAAAAGCTTCCTGCCAAAAGATGCCTTCTTGTTCCAAGGTAGATGATGCTTGGAAAATAATAGAGTCAAGCTTCTAAATATGTCAGGGAGATTCATGAAACAGATACACAGAACTATAGTGAAATACTGCTGCATATCCAGAGTCAGAAATAAGATGTACCATGAATTATGATGGGAAAGAACAGTCAAATCCCAATGCAGTGCAACACCTAACGGCTTTTTAAAAAAAGATATTTTAGCTATAGAAGTAAGTTTAAAATGTTAAGACTTGATAAAGATAAAAAATGGAATTCAAGTTTACATTTCATCCAAGCTGAGCTTAGAGTTCTGAAGAGGTCATTGTTATTTTCCAAGAGAGAAGAAGATCTCTCCGAGGTCAAAAATTAAGTGTGGCACAGTGTCTCTTGCTGTAATGTTCAACACTGAAGTATATTAAGGAGGAAATACTGTTTACCACCTAAGAACAAAATGAAAAGGTCATTAAAGCAATGTGACCCTATACTTTTAATAATATCACAAAGTTTTGGGTTAAACTACAAATATTTGAAGCAAGAACAATGAGAGGGAGATTGTCGTAACTCTACAGAAATTATTTTAAATACCATTTTAAGCAACCTGATGAGATGCTGGTGTCCTTCAGTTATGTTTTAATGTTATTATCTATTTCCAAACTAAGATTTAATCATAACTGCATATATATTGATTTCTGAACAGCATTTTAAAACATAATATTAAGAAAAAAAATTATAACTCACATAATTTTAATCTGAAATGTGATTTTTTTCCCCCTGATGTTCCAAATATCTCAGGTTAGATTTAATGGCATCTTCAACTGTCTGAAATAATTGGTAGTAATATGATGACATGTAGGTTTTCATAACATTTTGATAGCAATACATACTTAGAATTGTTCCTTTCTTATTCTGTTTGTTTATAAAAATTTATGTTAATGCCATCTATTTATAGAAATACCATCTATAAAATTTATTTTAATACCATCTAATATCTTTTTTTTTTTAATTTCCTGGAAATATTCTTCCCCTGTGAAAGAGATTTAGGATGTTTTAGCTCATTTTCAGGATGCTGTAGAATTTCTTAAGGATTTCTTTTGATGATGCTTTTGAGCTTATTTTCTTACTGGGAGCTGGCAGAGGATATTAGCTCTGCTATATTGAAAAGGGTCTCTTATGAGAGAAGCCAAAAAAAAAAGGCATCAGGCTACCTTACATATTGAAGACCCAAGCCCAGGCACCAGGAAACAGTGACAGAGGAATTCCTGTGAAGAGGAAAAGGACAGCTGCAATCTTCACAGAACAGCATTTCTTCAGAAAGATTACTTTGCTGTGATTTCAAATACACCGCAGTTGAGCCATAAATAAGTTGGCTCAGCTCTCAAATATCATCTGACGTCATGGGGTCAGAGGTCCAGAGCTACTTTTGAACTGGTGCAGAATCCTTGCATGGAAGTACCTTGTGGTATGTGTGAAAACTCCACACTCCACTTAAGAGTATTTCATGAAATTATTTTTCCCCTTTGGAAATGATTTATTTTCAGTCAGATTGACAGATGATGCTAACCGAAGAAAGAAGAAGAAATATGTGGCATAGAATGACTTTATTTTCATTTCTTTTATTTTTCTTTCATTTTATTTGAGGAATTTGTTTTAGTGGGCTGAAGTAGCATGTATACTTCCAGGTTTTAATGAAAAATCCTATGAAACCTTTGGACTACTGCATGAATACTGTTTACATGTTCCTTAATACACTGTTTCCCCCTCTTTCTACAGAAGCAGCAGTTTCAAAACTAGCAGTTTTATTAGAGGATAAGCTCCTTTGTAGATCCTTGATGATTTCCTGAATGGAATTCCAGAGGATACAAGGTCTGTTCAGTTCATGCTTGTCCCCATATATGTGACATAGTGAGCTCTTGTTCACAAGATCTGATTCTGCCCAAAGATTTTTATTGATTTTGTTCACACAGTTTCATACTGGAATCTTTCTAGTCAGTAGATTTTGAGTAAAATACTTCGCCCACACCAAATTTATGGGAAGAAACAGATGCTTCGGGCTTAAATTGCCAATTCAACTGCTGAAAATGATATGAATGGCCATTTGGGTCAATTATCTGCAGGAGAAATAAAAGAAGATCTTCTGCTGAAAAGTTCTCTGTATTTTGTGTTTATGCATGTCTGAGAACCACAACATACGGTCTCTTGAAGCCTAGATCTCTACATGTTTGAAGGTCAATTTACTTTCCCAGAAACAAGATAAGCCTGATTAAGACTATTAAGAGGTTTTTGAGGTTCTTAATGTCATTCTGACATATTTTGAATAGAGGAGTGCTTTGTGCATGAGACATTGGGAAGGTATCTATAAATATTTCTAGCTTAGTATAGCTAGCAATATATGCAATATATTGCTCAAATGAATAGAAAACAGTGCATGTTCCTGTTATATATGAGATACTTTCAAGCCCAGAGAAACAACATTACCTTTCAGTAATGAGGACATCATTTTTTTTAACTGTGCTCGGTGCACACCATGCACTTTCCACATGTCTGATCATTTCCTCAGATAGTCCCTGAGGCAAGAGGTCACTGAAACTAATAAACAGCTATCTCTCTGTCTCTTCAAGCCTAACAATATTTGCATCAGTGTTGATTAGTGATCATAAAAGGAATGAATTGAGCCATAACTCAGGAATGTATATTATTTTCTACATTTAATAATCAGGACATTAATGAACAAGGAGAAGAAGAATGCTTATCGTGATTATGAGCTAACTCTTTAAGCACTACCACGCTGGCAAGTGCTCTTTAATATATATTTTCATAATTTGATGATGAAAACAAAGGTGTTATTTTTATTTTAAGTCTCTGTGGGAAAAATGATGAAGTGATCTAAAAGTGGTTTGATAATACAAATGGCAAGAAAGCAACAAGATCAGAATACATGGCAAGATAGATTTCTGACTCATTCAGAAGGACCAAATTTTAATTTACATATTAGGAAAAGCTCATCAAAATGAGAGCTTTGGGAAGTAGTGCTTCTCTCTGACAAAGAATAATTGTGTTCTGGCTGAAGAACCTAGCTCGCCTGTAGAACTTTATATGCAGAAGGTCCCAGGTTCACTTTCTGCCATCTCTTGTTCAAATAATCAATTTAAAGGTGTGAAAGACTCTGAGAGTTTGGATAGTTACTTCTGGTCAAAGTAGAGTAATCTTCTTTGATCTGATGCCCTCCAGTTGTGGTCAGATCATGTACCATAATCCTCTTGTTAACCATGCCACTTTGTTAGAAACCAGGTTGAGCATGTCTGGTACAGAGAATATTGTGATAACTGGATAATTTTACCCAGTCTAAGGCATCTATGTATACTGTTTTGGGACTTGTCAGACTGTCAGTTATAGGAATAAAGGCACATTGGCCTTTAAAAACAGAATGAAAGCATATCACTGAATTTGGTATTATCCATTATGATGCAGCATCACATGCTGTACCACAAATACCCCAGCAATGTTCTGTTAATACACTCAAAACTGCATTGGCCTTTTAAATTTCTGCATTATGTGCTTGCTCATGTTCAACTGGATTGGGATTTATACATATCCCCAGTCTTGTACCTATGTATTTGACTCTTCCTACCAAGATATAGGACCTTCTATTTGTCAGTGCTGTATGTCATCCAGTTGGATTTGTCTTGTCGTTCAAGTCTGTCAAGGTCATTTTGAATTCTAATTTTGCCTTCCAAGTTGTTAGTCAATTCCCCCTATCTTAGTATTATCTACAAATTTAATAAATATCCTTTCCATTCCATCTTCTAGGTCATTTCTACATATGTTGAATAACACTAACTCAAGGATGGAGACCTAGGAAGTCCCACTCCATATTTCTTCTAGGTTGATGTAGAACCATTTATGAGAACACTTTGGATGCAGTTATCCGACCAGTTGAAATCCAATGAATAGCAATCCCCTCTATTCCAGATTTATACTGCTTGTCCAGTGTTTTGCAGAAATCAAGATATATTATCTATACATTTTTTAAAAAAAATTTATCCCATCTTTATTATTTTTTGTATAAATAATTCAAGGCAGCGAACATACCTAATACTCCTTCCTTCTCCTATTTTCCCTGCAACAACAACCCTGTGAGGTGAGGTGAGCTGAGAGAGTGTGACTGGCCCAAAGTCACCCAGCTGGCTTTCATGCCTAAGGCAGGACTAGAACTCAGTCTCCTGGTTTTTATCCTGGTGCCTTAACCACTAAGCCAGACTGGCTACATGAGTTCAACAATCTATTAAGGAAGGTCCCACAGGGTGCAATGTAGGTTCCTTCCCTTAAATGTTGCCATCTAGGGGGACCTAGACAGCACACCTTCTCAGTAGTGGACCCTACACTTTAGAACAGCCTTCTTCTTAAGATCCAGCAGGCCCCTATCCCCCAAACCTTCCAGAAAGCCTTGAAGACCTGGTTTTCCCCACAAGTAATTGGAGTAGTGAGTGGCTGGAGCCCAGAAAATTTATTTGTTGGATATGAGGGATATGTTGGCTTGGGGGCACCAGGAGGGGTATGTTAGCTTGGGGACACCACTGATTATTGTTTGTAAGCCACCCAGGGTTATGCTACATAACATGAATGGCTATATGAATCTTTTAAATAAATAAATGAATGGAAGTTGTGCAATCTACATTCAAAATATAAAAATAATAAATTGATCAATGAAATTTAAAAAGTCAGTAATACTATAAATAATTTAAAGCTTTTCACCATTATAGACAGCAGTGTGTTTCAAAGAAAAACCTATCAAAAATTAGCTCGTTTGGAACTTCTTAAAATTGGACCAATTACAAATTCACCTAGATGAACAACCAATCAGAAACCAGCTTTCCAGAATTTCAATAACATGGTCCAATTAGAATTTAGCTCAGTTAGAAATTCAAGAGCTCAGTCTGTTCCTGCTCAGTTGCCTGTGAGCTGCCAAAAGTGCACTATAGACCAGACCACTTTCACCTCTGAAAATGGCAGTCACAGTTATTGACAAAACATCAGAATACCAGTTAATTAGAACACAGCCTATTAGCCCAGAAGCTCATCACCACTGGATTGATGCTGGCCGTGAAAGCCTTTATCAATATATTTTTCATCATAACTTTACAACTATAGTCCTGCCAAAATTACCAACATACTGTTTGCCTACATATAACTGTGGACTATAGGTTAAGCATGTAACTTTTTCCTCTGAAAACATGAATGTTCCATACAGAAAAGGAATATTCCTCATGTACATTTGGTACATATTATGCTATTGCCATTCCTGCCAAATATGTGAATGGGATGTCACTCTACTGCAGACTGGGGTGTCTTTCATTTGTGGTCTGCAGAGATTTTATGAGCCATCAATTCACAAAATAAAGGGCCCTCAGGGTTAAAATATTATAAAGGAACTAACTAGTGATTCTTAATTTTCTTTTCCTCTCTCTCTCTCAGATGTATGCAGAGTAGGGAGAAACTGAAGAGAATCCTTCCCACCATTCCTTCCTTCCCCCCTATGTACTTTCTTCCTCCTTGTTTGAATTTCAATGAATATTGCAGGAATTTTAACTCAGCAATTAGAAGGAGAAATGCCATGCTAGATCCTGCTTATCAGTTTTTCAGTATGGTAATTTATCTAAAACACATCACTGTGAACATATGGAAGCGGATGCTGTTTCATTTGAGTGTTTTTCAAGAGAACTATAATTTCTGTGGCTATGTGCTGGAAAAGGTCTAGTGAAAATTGGACACAGTGCCCTAAACAGATTTATTTCCCTTTTCCCTTTGCTTCCCCCACCTTTTCCATAACCATACAGTTTGAAAACTGCAAACTGTATAAACAAGATAGACTGAAGTAGAAATCAGTTAACATTAGGACTGTGCATTCTGCTTTGAAAACAGCACTTTCGACTCATGTCTGTGTTTACAGAATCACCAGTAGACCGGTTTCTTTAATGATCTGTAACTAAGAGCAGATTCACAGGGAACATCAAGTACTTTCTCAAAATTCAGCCCAGTAACTGAAAACATTTGATCTTTTATTGGCAGGACAAGACTGTTGTAAAAAGAAAAAGAAAATACAGAATATTACAGGCTGAATAACTGCAGATGGTTTCCCCTGAACTACTCATATTGTTAGGGTTCTGATCTGCCTTATAATCAACTCTCAGTCAAATAAGTGTGTGTGTGTGTGTGTGTGTGTGTGTGTGTGTAAGCACCCCTGTTTAAAACTCTTTTCAGGCATTCTTAAAAATAGGGCAGAGAGAAGACAATGGATGTGGTCTAGGCAATTAGGAATTCTGATCATTCCAGATCATTCAGGATTTTTTAGTTCTTCTCCAGATTTTCCCAGTTAAGATGGAAAGATCAGTAGAGCAGCTGGGTAGCTGGGCAGGAACATGTTTCTATTCATGATTGCACTAACAGTGCTGTTCATCTGGTATGTATATGCATACATTTGCTTCCATAATTTGCTTCAGAATATTTCCACACTCTCCAGATACATATTCATCCTATACGCCCAATAAAAATACTAAAGATGAACTGAACACTTGCAGTGCTATCACACTTTTCGAAATCAGCATTTTTCTCAGGGATTCTTCTGTTTTAGATGACAAATAGGATGTAAATTGTGTATATATATATATATATATATATATATATATATGGATAGATGTCTCCTATTTGGAATGGAAGCATATATTTTCCCGCCAAATGTGATTTAATTTGATAAATGCAGGCCCAGGCTGCAGCAAGATTCTTTAGGCGATGCCAAATGTAGTCTTGGAGTTGTATTTAGTCATGGCATGGCAAATCCACTTATGTGTCTCCTGAGACAATCCTGCTGGGCTAGAATAACAGCTCCATTATTCAAAGATTCATGTCTATCACCCTACACTTATTAGCATAGTTTCGAGGCTGAACAATGGTGTGAATTCCTTCAATGTATTCTTCTACTTACTCATTATCAAATTACTTTATAATGTTTACTTAGCTTCCCATTCTGTAGATCAGGCATTCTTCTCAACAGCATTGGTCCTAAAGTTTAAAACATTAAACATTAAACAGCAGCCAAACAGCTTGTGTTTTGCAGAAAAATAGTAGAAACTTGGTATTTACGTGGAAGCACTGTCCTTCATTTCCCACCGTTAACCTTCATGACTTACATGGTGATCTACAAGCCTGTTAACTGTGTCTTTTTGTACTTTAGACAGTTTACATCTAGATCAAAAATACCTTTCTCACTTAAAATTTCCTCTGATCGAATATGCCCTTCTCATTGTTATGTATGGATCTGAACTATCATGTTAATCTGCTGAGTACCAGTGCCTTGATATCAGGAAGATTTAACAATATGATTAATTAACTGTAATAGTTTTGTGGAACTTTAATGACTAAGGTGTCTTTGCTGTGCTTGCAGCAAAACAAAAACCAAGGAAATTAACATGGTTACCCCACTGGAAACTGAATTAAAATAAATACAGAAATAAAACAATAATACATAATTAGATTAATCACATGTCATTCAATTTAAGTGATTTAACAAAACCTTTTGCTATTTATCTAAGAAAGCGGTTCATTTTAGCATTAATTTTATTAGCATCTTCAAGTATCAGAAGATACACACAGAAGTGTGCATGTGTATGTTTGTGTATATTGCCATTTTCAATATTTCAAATTTTAAAAAGGTCTAATTCACCAAGAAATAAAGAACGATGCAAGGTAGAGCGGGTGAGGAGAGGCTACATATTAGACACAGGATGTTCTGATGCTGCAGATGTTGGCATGAATCTATCCAGAGTTGGTTTATGTGGAACTCAGATTCAAATGCCTGGTTATCTATATAGCATGGGGTGGGATTGGATTAGGAGATTGTGGGGCAAATCTTTGTATCTCTCAACCTAGTCAAGTTTCAGAGCTGTTGCTTTGAAGAATGTTCAGAAGGAAGTGGATTCTCATCTGGCTGGCTTTATTAGTCACTATCTCTTGCCCTTTGTTCATTGGCTGGAAACACCCTGTATTTGTTTGTTCAGTTGCTCAGGCTTTTGACAACTTTTAAATATTATGCCTTTTATTAACATGTTTTCTTGCCTGTTACATTATTTTAGGGTTGTTAAAATTCCTTTATAGTGATATTTTGGACTGTGTGGCAAGCCATTTTATCAAAAGGTGGGACAGATAACTTTAAATAAAAATAGTTTTGTAAGAAATAAGAAGCTAATACCATAATATACCAGAAGATATTATCATTCTCAAACCAGATAAAGGAGATCGTGTAGTCTTACTGAATAGGACAAATTACAACAATAACCATTCCCCCTTCCCCCAATAAAATCTTTCTGGATCCAGATTTATACAGATACCAAACAAACCCACTGCTAAGATTGAGAAAAAGGTGTGCAAATAACCACATTAAAAAAAAAAAAAGTCAAACCACCTAGACGCTATGGCCTTCAAAAATTCATAAAACCAACATTCTATTGTGCCCACTTTTGAACAGCACTGAATTACCCACCTATAGACTGGCACAATATATTGCAAAATATCTCTAAACTTTCACTAAACAAACAGGACTCTTTGGGGGGGAAAGTCCTTACAACATTTTACTGATATCTTTAAAAAACTAAGAATGGATTACAACAGCATCCTGGTACATTTTGATACTGTGTCATTATTTATTAACACCCCATTGGATGATTCATTGTCCTTGATCCACCAGCTATATCACTTATTTCTTATGAGGTGGAAAATATTATGAACAGAAATCTAGAACATTAAAGGGGTCACCATTGTCACCAATTGTTGCCAATATCTATGGAAGTTGAGAACAGTGAAGTGAAATTGTGATGGATATCTAAACTACAAAGTGTATAGAAAGGAGACACATAAGGACTATTACCTGAATGTCACATCACCACCCTCAATTAAGAGGATCAGTTATTAGGTCACTAATGAATAAGACTGACAAAATAAATTATGCAACTAGCAACCACTTTCATAATGCCCTTCTAAGTAAAGCGTATACTATAAAGATATAACTAGAGCAAGAAAACTATCCAGATGGTTAACGAAGGATTACAAACAGTATGGAAACTGTCCATACATCTCAGATATGACTGACAGGCTAAGAAAAATATGGGACAAAAAAAGAATGGGAGCATTTGGGATGCTGGACAAGATAAAAGAATTGCCCTTTGATATGAATAAACTGCCATAACAAAGAACCAAGTAAGTAAAGTAAGTTTCCCATGTGGGGATAGTTATATTGGGCAAAGTGGACATTCCATAGAATGCTGAATTAAAGAACATGAAAAGAATACTACGCTTAAAAATGCAAGACAATCACTCTTCACTGAATGCCAAATCACCAAGTAGGCCAGGAGAACGTCAGCATCGTGGCACAGTGTAAAAGATATTTCCATAGAATTATTAGAAATCCAGTAGAAATGTATAAACTTCCAAATGGTTGAAATAGGAAGGAAAATTGTGATCTGTTGCGAACATGGCAGTTAGTGGCTGGTTCTGGAAATTCTGCTCCATTGAAAATATGAACATTTGTCAGTATATGAGGATATGACAGCTGTTGCCAAGTTCAGTTTCAGATCTGCTTTGAAGCATGTAGCAGCATGAAATGTTAGTCCACATACATAGTCTCACACAGCATTACCCAAAATTCATTTCACCAATAAGTAGCAGCCATGAAAACTGGCACTCTATGAATCTATTCCTTTATTTAGCAAAGAATACTCTCAAAAATGTTGTTAAAGGGTAGCAATCATTGGGGGGGAAAAATTCCACTCCTGGATTTTCATCATATGCCAAGTAAAGGAGCCCTTGCTAGAGAAAATCAGAAGATAGGAGGATATGTGAAGACTGTCCACCAACCACTGATTGCCCCATTAAATAGCTCCTCTCAAGACTCCCTTTCCTTTTGGCCCCAGTCACACAGAATCCCAAACAAGTCCAAAAATGTCCTCAGCTGGGACACATTTGAAGAGGATGATTTCTATATAAGGAAAAGGTTAAGCAATTTCCCACCTTTGCCACCACCTACCATCTGTCAGCTGCTGCTATAAGAATGTCTTCCAATAGCATTCACTTTATTTCTAGAAATATAGGAATAATATGCTTGATACCCCAAAATGTAGCCTTTTGTCGTGATGTAAAGCATGGCCACAGATGAGATGACAGAACTCTGTGGCATGATTCCTTGTTTTCCACATAGATGTAGACATGCACATAGAAAAAGATGCAGATAGGAATTTTATCTAATTAAGCATCCCTCTTTTTCCAGATGTACATGATTTTTTTCTTCATAGTTTTTTTTTTTTCCTTGCATTTAATATTGTAAGCTGCCCAGAGTCTTGGGGAATTGGGCAGCCTCTAAAACGAATGAATGAATGAATGAATGAATGAATGAATATCTCCATAGGCTATAATAAAGAACTTTTTTTTTTCTTTTCTCTGTTTATGTTTATTGACCAGTGCAGAATGAAACTCCTAATACTTTCAGTGAGATTGTAGTTTATTCCTACTATCTGTTACATTCAGCTGTCCCATACACGATATGATATTATCATCTGAAAATATCAGCTTCATTTGTATGGTTTCGCTGATGGTGCAACTGCACAAATCCTATGTATAAGATTATTATTGCACAAACTGAATGTTTTGCCCAGCCTACATGTAGCTGTTGAGCAATATATCTGGGGCTTCAGCACAAACCCCATTTGCTTCAGAACTTTGAGCAATGAGGTAGAAGGAACAACCAGAAATATATTTAGCCCCAGAGAAGTGAGATGATAAATCTCAAAGATAAACTAAGATGGAATACGCTTAGGGTATCTTCCAGATGAGGCTTTTATTGTGCACCCTGCTTTATTCCTGCAATTTTACAAGGGATCCAAATGTCTCTGTGTGCCATTTAAATTATTTTTCTTTCCAGGAAAAGAAGATCCATTAAGGGATAATAGAATAGCTGCATAATACTTTTTGATTCAACATCAGAAGTCCTTCATTGGAAAGAACTGTAGCAAATAAAGCATTTGTTGTTAGTACGGATGTGATTTGGATTTCACTGAATTATTCTGAGGTGGAGTGGGTTGGGGTAATTTGAAACAGATTTTCATTTTTCTGTGATGGAGGCTTCATAGGCTTCTATTATGCTCTGATCCTGATCTGTTTATCTGGACTGTGATCTGATCTGTTTATGAGTTTATTTGAACTATCCCAAGAGTGTGTACATGGGCTTGAAGGGTTTGATTGAAAAAGGCCGTGAAAAACAGCATTCCAGTTTTTGTTTCCCTTTTTATTCAAACTCTACCGATAAAAGATATAGCATTTCCAGCTAAGCTTTGCACGTATGATTCATAGCTTCTAATTGCTCTCCATATCATTGCAAACTGTTCTTCTTCTCTTGCTAATAGGATAGTGTTTCAAAAGTGCAAGTGAGAGCACTTCTTTTTTTTAACTCTGGCTTCCAGTTTTGGTCAACTCCAGGCATACTGTATATCTACTTGAAAGTTTAATTCATGAGTACTGTATTCCAATTCTACCCCTATATACTTTTCTTACTTTGAGGGTCGCCCCCCCAAAAAAGCTCACATACCTCACAGTGGCAGGTTTTCCTCTTTCTTTGGTTCAAACAAACTGGCATTATCTTATCTAACTGGTGATCCTTTGACAAGTAAATCTTTGATTTTTTTTCCCCTTCCATCTATCTTATGGTAACTTACTGTGCCCTCTGCATTGTTTAATAATTGGCCCTTTGGTGATTTTCATCCTTCTGAAGACTCTTCCCCTGAGTTATGCCCTCAAATGTTTCATGGGCTTTGGACACCCCAGAACTATTGAGTCTTCAGCAGTTCAAACACTGTCCAAACCATTTTAGGACGACTAGCCACCCTTTCTCTGGATTGGAAAAAAACAAACAGTTCATCTTCCCTCCATCCCTTCTTATCCTGTGAGAATGAGTTCATATTACAATCTAAAGAACTATCTACTGTTAGCTCCTTATCAGCAAAGAGAGTGCAAATTGTTTTACTTGAGTGTCTGCATTAATGCATGGATATAGGAAAACTTTGTTGTTGTTGTTGCCTTTGAATCAGTTTTTGAGTCCTGATAACTACCTGGACAAGTCCCTGCAGTTTTCTTGGCACGATTTTTCAGAATAGTTTGACCTTGTCTCCTTCCTAGGGCTGAGAGGGTATGACTGGCCCAAGGTCACCCAGCTGGCTTCATACCTAAGGCAGGACTAGGACTGATGGTCTCCTGGTTTCTAGCCTGATGCCATAACCACTATACCAAACCAGCTCTAGCAAAACACTTTACCTTCTCATTTAGGTGTTCTAGGCTAGTTACTGCTTTTTTATATATATATGAAAGTTTGGTGATGGCTTTGTGCTTCCACAACTGCCATCTTGACCTGTTTGATATTCCCCCACAGGTACTGCTTTGAAATGCAATTTAATTTGTCTGTGAAGGACATATCTTGTTTTACAGATTGTGAAGTATCTACATTTGTGGATTCATTTGGTCGGCTGCCAGAAACAGTCCTGGCTCTTAGAGGTATAGCCTCCTAATCCATGTATTTAAAATATCTCTCTTATTGTTTCACTTCATATTTTACAGACGAACATTTTGCAAAATGTAAATGCACACCTAGGGTAACAGCATTTCTGAAGGTGTTATCAAAAGCTAGGAAGGGGTTTTAATCCTGCCCTTTCTACAGTTAAAATGGTGCGTTTTGCCTCCTTTTTAAGAATATTGAATTGTTTTGTCTTTGTATATAGCCATGAACTATAATCAGTTTAGAACATTGTGCAGAAACCTCATTGCATTATACATTAATTCTTGACTTCAGCTAGACACAGAAATTTGATGGATTTCTGTTGCTTGCCTGTAAAACTGGCATATGGGAAAACTACAACTTCTTAATAAAAGAATTGTCAGCTGTCATCCTCTGCTGATGTATGTTGCTATTATGCATCTGAGTAATTTGAAAAACGGATATGCATAGTAAATTACAACCTTATTTTGATTTTGGAAGATGCAGAGCATTCTAACTTGGATGGAATTATGTCTTTTTTATGTGTTGCCTTGAGAACTGAATTCTTGCTTGAAAGGAAACAATATTAAATTTAAAATGTCTTGAGGCTTAAATAAATCTATGCAAAGAGTTTCATTTAGTAGGCATGGCATATTTTCCCATTTATTTGGAAGCTGAATATGCAATAAAGAGGAGTGGCTTTAGAACTGAAATAATGCTTGTTGCGTGATGGATCACAACCTGGGAATACTACACTATACTTTGCTCATCATACTACAGTACAGATTTAGTAGGAGGGTTATGTTTACATTTGATAACATTCTTTTATCAAAGGTACTGTAATACAGAAATATCCTTAATACTAGCTTGGAAATCCTAATGGAGAAATCTCATTTTGTTCATAGTCCTGGTACCTCAGCTGAAGAGAATCAACGAAGACAAGGTTGCAAATGCTGTTAGCTCTGTAATATTCTTCTGGGGATTTTGCTATTAAAGTTATTTGGGCGCACACCATATTTGCTAACCAAGTTCCAATCATGACGCATTGTGTTAAGTTAATCTTAGCATAAATAATATTCTATTTCTCTGTTTTAATAGAAAAACAGCATTTGTTTTTTAGAATTCAACTTTTGGCCTGTTTACTCAGGGCCAGATTAAATTGCATTTCCTTCAATGACATTTCACTATATCACCAAGTATATGAACATCTCACAGAAAGCAGTGATAATACAAATCGTTCCGGGGTGGCGGGGGGAACTCCAGCTAGGATGAATTTTGTGTTACTCTATGTGAAGGAGTAAATTTATTTCCCCATTAATATTATTATTAAAGAAGTATATGTGACTAAGGCTAACCTAAAGGGCTTACCACATAGATAGAAACACTTTTTTAAAATTATGTATGATCTGGATTCCATTCTTCACAGTGAAAATATTTTTATAATATATAGCCTTCCCAGTAGTGGGAAATAAATCAAGTATTTTAAAAATGATTGCAGTTTACTCATTTAATGCTGCCATAACAGAAAGTTTTCTTTAATGAAAATTTATATCATTTTCATTCATTCTGAAACTTGGAGGTATATATCTATAGTGAGAGAAGGAAAAGGGCTAATGTTTTCAGAGTGAATGCTAACTGCTATTTGACATATTTTGAATAGGAAAGTAGTCTGTTTAAAAGTATTTGAGTTAGAATTTTCTATATCAAAACATTGTTTAAATAGGAAGCGCTTCTGTAATAGGTTCTCTTGAACCAAATAAAGCCAAATCAAATCATATACTTGTTTGTCAGAATAATTTATCATCATAATAAAAAAAAGTAATGTTGTCTTTGAAAATGCATATTGCATAATTTCAGAATATTTTGGGAACATGCTGGACAAATTCTGTCGTCTTCAGTTTTTGATTATGTGTAGAGAATTGCTGTAGACAAATAGGCCAAGGTGAATTTCATAATTTGAGATAGTATGCCAATTTGTTCTATCTTAGTCATTGGTTGGCTTAATGGAAAAGTGGACAATGCATAGCCCTTGAGAAGCTACTGGGTTGCTGCTCTTAGCAACTTTCAGGGCTCTTCTTCATAACCGTGTTATTTATTTATTTTCATTTATGTATTTGTAGATCACCAAAATTACATATTTCTAGGCAGTCCACAAACCTAACTCATAAAACAGTATAATCATAACACCACATGATAACACTCATAAAAAAACCAATGGAAAAATAAGATAGCATAGCTCCAAACAGATGGCAGGCCACGTACAGATATTAATCTCCAAAAACTTGTTGCAACAACTATGTTTTAAACAGTATTGTGGAAGATAACTAAAGTAGAGGCTCACAAGATGTTGGGGGTTTGCTTGTTCCAGAGATTTGGGGTGACAGTGGAGAAGCACTGGTTCTGGGTCTTCTCACTGCAAAGATTGAGCATGAGCAGAACAAACAGGTCAGCTAGAATCAATTTAGAGGAGTTATCTGGAGACTTTATCTTTTAGGATTTCATAGGCCTTATAGATATTCTGGATGCATACCCTCTAGGGATTGATTGATTAAAATCAGCACCTTCCATTGAACTCAGAAAGCTATTGGAAGCCAAAATAGTGCCCACAATGCAGATGTTATTCTGCTACCTTACACTAGCCAGCATGCTAGCTGCTACATTCTCCATCACTCACAGTTTCCAGATAGCTTTTGAGGCAGCTCCAGGAGAGCACATGATAGTCATCCAGTCTGGAGATAATGAGGGCACGGGTTCCTACTGCTACTGCCTCCAAAAAGAATTGCAACTGTCACAGCAGCCATGGCTGGGCAAAGGAGCCCTTGGTCACAGCCTCCACATATAGATCTAGGTGGAGTTACAAATTCCAAAGTACTCACCAGCCTGCTTCTTTGGGGAGACTGCCATCTCCTCTCAAGCAAGAAGGGAAGTCACCTAGTCAACATAGAGTTGCTGGACAAACAATCATTCACCTTTGCTAAGATTCACTCTCAATCTGTTTCATCCCATCCAGATACTTGGAGCCTCTAAATATGGTTAAGGACCTCTATAACATCTTCTGCTCCATTCAAGATAGACAGACATATATACCTGGGTATCATCCACATATTGTTGATAACTCATCCTGAGCTGATGGATGATCTTACTCAGTAGCTTATGTAGCTGTTAAATAGGAAAAAGGGTATGGGATGAAGTGGAAGGGGGTGATTGATAACAAGCAGATTTCTAATACTAAGGGAATGGTAGTACTGGCAGTACAGTGTTTAGAAGTAAAGTGTGGAGTAAGCAAAATGGTGCTGCTGCTTCCCCCAGATACATAAATCTGAAGCAATGGAAAATCTGTAATGCACTTGTTAGCCTGGCTGTCTTTACCAGTTTAAATCAACCTCCTGTGTAGCACAGGACTAGCACTCTTCCAAAAGAGTGTTAAACCCATGTTCAAAAAACAGGACTTGAGTGCTAACCTCATAAATATGGGAACCCTTCATAAGATCAGAGAATCACTTCAGAAAGTGACAGTGAAGCATGGCTGACAGATGCCTTTTTGGGAGCCAGATGTTCAATCTCTCCTGCAGCCCAGACCAAAGTAGAGACAGAAAGCAGTGCCCAGCAACCTGGGAGGAGGGAATGTGTCTACAGCAACTTAAAATGGCCAATAGTAGGTGGGCAGATCCCAGCCCCTGACTGCCCCATCATAAACCCATGATAAAAAGTTGTGTTGAGAAGTGGGGAAACTATTTTAAAATTGGAACAGCTAAACACAATTTTAGTTGCTTCCACTGTATGCTGAAGATGAGACAGAGGTTAGGCAGGCATGTCATTTAAAAACAGTTCACAGGACCTCTTTATATCATGGTTAGCAGAATGTAAAGATAAAACCTCAGTGCTGGTTATATTGGTTAGACAAAGGGAAGCTTATATTCCTGATCTAGATTTCTCACATCTCAGGTTATGATCTGAAGTCTCTCAAAAACAGGAGTGTGTAATCTTCCTTGTAATTAAGAATTGTACTTGATTTTTGTGTTCCATACTGAGGGTCTGCACTGCAACATTAGACTGGGGCCAGGAGGAAAAAAAAGCATGCCTGAATTTAAGATAATTAATTGTGATGAATTATAATCATATGATTATAATTACATAATATAATCATTAAAGAGTACATTGTATAACACCTAATATAATGAATGGCATATCATATATAATATGATTACTTCCTGTCTATTCAGTAATATTCTCCTACTGCCATATGAAAAAATTGTAATTCAGCGGTAATTTTTGGACAGCCTCAGTTGCATTCCATTAGTCTGCTGGGTATAGTTGCAAGTCATATTTGGCCAGATAAATTACCATCAGGACATCCTTTTCCTACTTTCCTAGTTCTTTTAGTGTTGATTCATATAAGCCTTCCTTTTTAGCCAGCGAGGTTGTTTGGGCCCCTGAGTGTTTCTGGAATAAATTTACATCTAGTTTATAGTTTCTGCAATTATGAACCAGCCCTTGATGATTTTCAGTATGTGTTTTGTCAAACAGAGTACAACGTTTTTGTTACCAAATGCAGTACATGTTTAGTCTGAGAAGGACCCTGTACAACAACAGAGCTTATCAGTTTGAATTCAATTATTTATGTTATCACAATTCTGCAACAAAATTCTAGTTTCAGTTTTACCAGTAGCTCCTCTCGGCTTTTGAGATTTCTATCCAAATAGTCTATCTTGCAGGCATTTAGCAGTTCAATGAGATTCTAATTAATTCAAATATTCCATTGCAATATCTGTTCATAATTCTTGCTTGAGTCAACTGTCCATGTTAATAGATAAGTTTAAATATAAAATTACTGTCTTCAAAATGAAATCGTTCTGTATGCTTTTCAGAAAATAAACCAAGGCTATCCCCTGCCAACATTTCAGCACTTCTCAGCATTGCTATTGGAGTCAGTTTAATTATTCATTGTGAACTATCTGAATGTAGCTCTGCATTTCATCCATGAATTGCTTGAGAAATGATCTGAGTTTTAGGAAAATAGACCTTATGCATCTGTGCTGAATAGTTTAATCTGAACAAATTTCAGCCTATGGCTTATGCACAAAAGAGCACTTAATGCTGTTTGGTATTCACTATTCATGCAGGGGGCTGTGCATATATGTACTTGCTCTCTGTGTGAGATTCGATGAAAGAACATTTTAGAAGCAAATATTTATGAGAACAATACTTAGTTGTCTAGTGACCTTTGAATTTGGATTTTCAAATAATTTAGAACCTGCCTTTTCCTAAATGGTAGGAAGCTAATAGCCCTCCCAAATATTAAATGAAATATATCACTCAAATTCTGAAAAGAAAGTAAGATGGACATGAGGATTCAGTAGTCTCAAACTTAGGCAGCATGCCGGCCAGGTCCCATTATGCTGACCTGGGCTTCTTTCTGTAGGACTCTCCTGTCCTTTGGAGCCATAGTGAGGGGGAAATAAAACTAGACAAAATGAGAAAATAAATCTGAGAGAGAGAGAGAGAGAGAGATACACACACACACATACACACACCATGGTCTGGTTGTTACCCATTAACCCATAGATGAGTTCTAGTATGACATAAATCCTGTTTAGATGCCATTTGTGATATATTAATCTAGCACTTGAGGATTGGTAAGGAGCCTCTCTCCTCTCCTCATTGTGTAGATGAGGAAAGAGAAAAGAACACATTTCAGTGTGATGAAAGCATTTCCATGGGAGTCGGACACCCCATTCTCAGAGTCCTGCCCTGATGTGACCATTTGTAGAGATCACTTCATAGTTGTATAATAGAAATAGGAACACATATTTGGAAAAGGAGAATAGGGACTCCTTGACCAAGAAGAATGAAAACTACAATCAGACAGGAAAAAGAAATCCCACAGAAGATGTAGATTTCCTTTATACCCACAAATATGGATGGGTGAATGTGTCTATTTCAGTTTCTTTCAATTTCTTATTTTATTTTTTTTTAAATATCAGGTTTGCTTCATTTCCTTAAAAAGTTCACAGTAAAATGTCTGTGTGATTTGGTGCAAGATTCTAAACAAACACATTTTGTTTGTTTGCACTTCTATTTTGCAAATCACTTTTCATAATAGAATAATTTTTTGTCTATTAGTTTCATGAATACACATATTCAATATAAGTTTTTCCTTAATATATATTTCTTTTCACAAGTGCATCAAAACATTTGAAGACCAGAGTGTTCAAAAGATACTGTTTGTGGATTTATCTGATACTGTGAAGTTAGATAAATTAGCATTCGAATATAAATGAAATCTCTGTGCCATTCGTATCCAAGGAAAATAGTGGAGAAACCTTCTCAGAGTATGGGTGTCCATCTATCAATAATAAGATTAGAGGAAAATATAGAGGTAGAGGCACTAGATCCTAAGCTTCCCACAGTATGGCGTATTCTAACTGCTTGGTATCATCATCATCATCATCATCGTTGTTGGTTGCAGTGTCAGCCAGATGCTTAGACTGGATTTGGCATTTCTATCTACCTATCCAGTTCTTCCCAAGGACCTGGGATAGGCAGATGGTGTTGTCTGATGGCGTTAAAGGTATCGCTGCAGGATGTAAGCTGTTCCAAGTAAAGCTGCCTTTTGCATTTGACTGGTGGTGATTTTGTCAATGCCGATGGTCTTCAGGTAGTGATCCAGATGTTTTGGGCTTGCACTCAAGATGCCTAATACTATTGGTACTATCTTTGCTTTCTTTTGCCATAGTCATTCTATTTCTATTTGCAGGTCTTTGTATTTTGTGATTTTCTCCAGTTCTTTCTTTTCTATTCTGCTGTCTCCAGGTATTGTAATGTCCACTATCCAGACTTCTTTGTCTTTCTTATCAACAATTGTTAAGTCTGAGATATGTGGCAGGTGCTTATCTGCTTGAATTCTAAAGTCACAGAGCACTTTAGCTTCTTCATTTTCTCTTACTATTTAGTTTTATATACTGCCAATTTCAATGAATTGACTCACAGCAGCTTAGTTACAAAAATGAAGAATATCATAAAGGAACTGTTGTAGTAATCTTTCTATATTCTTTCTCCACAAAGTTCCCATTTTTTAGGTATAATGCTGAATGAGTTTCATGTGAAGTGAGTTCAAGGGAACAAAATGAGATAAGTTAATTTTGGTATGGTATGGTTTTTCATTTTAGCTCACCTTTTCCCAATTTATATCTTTGTTCAGTCATTTAATTACCAGTGCCTGCTAATAATTTACCTGAAGTTCTATTATTAATTCCATTTCTTTCTGCTTACATTTGGACCATATCATGTGTTTTGCATGTGTATATCCTGTAGCAACAGTAGTTATTTATTTATATAGGGGCATCAATCAATCAATATGAATGATATATGCTTAGCTCAATAGTCATCCAATCTAAAATAGACATAGGAGACAAAGAAATGGGAAGATGGAGTCAAGAGAATACAGAAGAAATGTATAGATACTTTGACAGTAACTGTCAATCTACTTTCATTCTGGGTTCTTTCATTTCTTTCATTTCTTTCCTTCCTTGTTCATTTTTTTCCCCAAGATTCACTATTCACACTACTGAAAAATGGTCTGTTCCACACTCCTCTCTTGAATGATTATTAATTCTCACAGTCCTTAACCATTAATACTCAAATCAATCATACTTTTAGATTTGTATTAATTCCTTCCATATATGTATGGGAATGAATAGACTTATGCTTAAACATAAGTGTATGAATAAATTTATGCTTAAACCACAGAAACAAATGAATACTCAACCAAAAGTCACCAGTCTCTTGGTGACATGATATCAGAGCATAAGCAGTGCCCTGCTGAACTGGACTAATGGCCCATCTAGTCTGCAGTCTGTTTTCATAGCAGCCAACCAACTGCACAAGAAACCCCACTAATCTTCCAGTACATGGCTGTCAGAAGCAGTCACACCATCAAGGCTAGTAGCCATTGATCCCCATGACTCCCAAGAATCGGTCCAACCCCTTTTTGAAGCCAGCCAAGCTGATAGGCCGCACCATGTCTCAGGGTAGTAAATTTCAAAGTTTAATTACACATTGTATTAAAAAGAAAAATGTCTGTCCTAATTCTTCCAAGATTTAATTTTATTGGGGGAAAATATCTTCTCCTTGCCATTTTATCTACACCATGCATAATTTTGTATATCTCAGTCAAGACCCCTGTTATGTGTCTTATTTGTAGACTAAAAGGCCCCAAACATCAAAATGTTTCCTCATAGGGAAACTGCTCCAGCCCCTTGATCATCTTGGTTGCCCTCTCCTGAACCATCTCTAGCTCTGCTAAATCGTTTTTGAGGTGCAGCAACCAGAACTTACACACACTATTCCAGATGTGATTGCACCATTTTTTTTTTAATATAAGAGCATTATGATATTGGCATCTCTAATTTCAATACCATTTCTTATTATCCTTAACATGCTGTTGGCCTCTTTTACATTAGGTGTACATTATGTCAACACCTTCATTGAACTGTTTATCATTACTCCAAGATGTCTTTCCTCATCAGTCGCTGCTAGCTCTGATCCCATTAGTTTGCATGAGTAGTTAGGATTTTTGGCACCAGTATGTATCACTTTACATTTGCTCATGCTAAATGACATATGCTATTTTGATGACCACTCCCATAATGTGTACAGATCCTTTTGGAGCTCTTTTTAGTCCCTTATTGTTTTTCCCACTCTGAACAATTTAGTGTCATCAGGAACCTTGCCTATTCCACTAGTCACACCATGTTAAAAAATATCAGTCCTAGGACAGAACCTGAGGGGACCTCACTAGCTACATCCCTCCATTATGAGAAATGTTCATTTACTCTATTTGTTTTCTATTCTTTAGCCAGTCTTGGGTCTCAGAATGTTCCAGTACAGAATACTTTTTCCTGTATTCTCCTGGTCTTGTTTCCACTCTTCTATTCACATCACATAACAGTATATCTCCACTCCCCCACCCCTCCAGATCATATTCATTCCAAACATTGCACATTTTTTCCACAAAGCTCATATCTGGTTCTTCCATTATGATTGTTCATTGCAACTCTTACCAATCCACAGATTCCAATTTTCCTATGCACAGAATATATAGATGACACCAATTCATACTTTGTAACATACATTTTTATCCTTTTCGTATTTAATTAAACCTACACCTTTATTTCCATGGATGTATTAATTCTACTACAGAGGATCAGAGGATCTTTATACAACTCTATTACATCTTTCCCTTTTCTCTTAATTCTATTCATTTAATTTGTTAATTTCTGTTATTTACCATTTACTCTTATTACATTCCAAGTCATACTCTTTCACGTGTTATGGCTGTCACCATAGATATTGACTGCTGCCACCGTGTTATAGCCTTCATATAACATTTTTATTAAGATACAAGCAATATCGACTAGGTCACCAGCCTCAGTCATCTCTGAGGCGCATGTAGCATTCCATCCTAATGCCAAAGACAGTACCAATCAGTTATGTCATAGCTTCCCTAGTATTGCACAAAAACCCCAGTTTTACCCCAAGCATGCTCATATTTCTATAGAAGGTAGGATTTCTAATCTAGAGAATATCTTGCAAGCCAACATATTGTTGCCCATATCCCACCAACTAGGAGGTATATTGTCCTGTTTCAGGTTTTAAACTCACACGCACACAGTTGCTAGGTGAGAATAGCAATTTACTCAAGGCTGAGTAGATAACTGGCAGGCAAGGAAAGGAATGCAAAACAAAACAGACTCTCTGGGAAGGAAAGCTTGCCTGGGCAGTTTTGCTTTCAACTGAAACAAGCAGAAGAGAAGTCAAAATCCAGTCCAAAGATCAGAGAGCCAAGTTAGGTCTGTCAGCCAGACTGAAGGTCAGAGTTTCAGGGTTCATGAGCAGAATTCACAGGAATGACACACCCAAGCAGGAGATCACACAGTTGTTTCCAATGGAAACAGGGCTGCCTCTTAAATCAGCTGCAGCCAACTATCTTTAATTAAGATAGTCACTCCCTTGCTTGGCAAGGAGCCTCACTGAGTGTCTTTGCTCTGCTCTACTCACTGAGCAGCCTCAGGTGATTCCTGGTGTGGTGTCTCCTGAGGCCGACATTCCACTGGTTCAGTTGGAGAAGCTTCGTCAGAGTCAGAGTCTGAGTCCTGGGCCGTGACCTATATGCAGTATATTAATAGGATGTGTGTGTATAGCTATTGCTATTCTCCAGGAAAATGATCGTATCTGTTATAATTCTGTGCTTCAAGCTCTGATGATAGATTCAGGAAGTCAAATCATGACAGCAAATCAGAAGAGGAAAATGCTGGAGCTCTGTACAACAGCTATCTTCCCATTGGTTACCATTTCTTCTTGTTGGAGTTGAAAAGGCAACATTCTCACCTCTGACTAATCAATAATTGCCTATGGAAAAATGAGAGATACAGTTATGATACTGATATATAGTAGCTGCAACAGACAGCACCTTTATATGGGTGCTCATCAGAAAAAGTTAAATTGGATGCTATCACTTCTCCCATTCTGCACAACTCAGCCATTGGGGTGCAGTGACTTTCTAGTCTCCATGATGCCTATGTAATCACATGTTGGAAGTGACAATATAATTCCAGAGATAATCTCTACATTAGATACGCTAGAACAATTTAAGTGATTATTGTTCTTTTCTGTTATCATGTGTCTTGCTCTGAATTTATATGAAGAATGAACCTGAAGTTTCTCCCTAGCAGTTTCCTAACATTAGATAGAGTTGGGACTTGATGTCCCTTGATGTTGTTGCAACCACATATTGGCAATGCATCCAGCTAGAGGAAGGAAATCTTTCCCAAGTCAATTCACAATTCCACTGCATTCTAGTAGTGAAAGAATGAGGCTGTTTGAGACTGCCCTGCATACCTTGAAGTACCTAGGGAGGAATGGTAAAATAAAAATACAATCTCTGCGGCCTTCATTATCAAAATTGAGATTCTGTCAGGACTTCTGTGGCAGGTTCAAGTATTGTTTGTACAAAGAAAAAAGACTGAACTGTAAAATCATTTAAATTGACTGCACTAAGCTGCAATAAGAACTCTTGGAGCTGAAAACAATCATGAAATCAAGAATAAATCAGTACAAATGATAAATTATAGACTGGAAGAGAAAAACCAAGCCCCAAAGTTCTCAAGTCTTCCTTGAGAAAGCAAATATTTATGAGATTTTCAATGATAGGTGGAAGGAACACTGTAAATTAGAGCCAGGTTTGCCTTCCTGGCACCAAGGACTGCACATAGTTCAAGATGAAGGCCAGAGTCCATAACTATGTGTGACCTACATGTCTTTAAGTGGTTGTGCACCATGGCTAGTTTTATAAGCATGTGCATGGTGTCCTCATTGCAGCAAGTATTTGCATAAAAGCCATGTAGTTGTTATTTATTTGTCTTTGTAGCTTTCCTTTCTTTGCATAAGATCCAAGTTCTGTGGAGAGGCAGGATGTGCTTGGTGGAATTTACTGAATGTTATGTATTTAATTTTGTTTTCAGTTGGTACAGTTATCTGAATGGAGCTATTCAGCACTTAACAAGATTACAGCTTTAAATCTCAGATATTGTTCAAAATGTTATGAAAATAACATTTGGGCAACCACCACTTCAGCCTTTCATTTTTGCTGGAAGGATTTGATTAGTTCCCTTCATGTCCTATAATTCTTGCTGAAATATCCATCACAGAACTGCTATTTTAAGATTGTTACATAGATCAAACCTATCTTCTCTATAAAGCAGTGTCCTGCAACCGCAAAGCATTTGAGATGTAGCACATTAGCAGCATATATTATGAAGGAAAGAAATTGGATAGTAATTGAGTCATGTCTAAATCGAGCTTCAAGACTAAGTAGCTTCTTTATCTCCAGCGGCACCACCAGAAATTGTGACCTTGTTATTCAAGGCAATAATGTCAAGAGATATGGTTTTGATTATTACATAGTTGAAATAAGCATCCCAGCTTTTTTTCTAAAATCACCAATAATTTCGCTGGTCACTGACTGAATAAACATTACTACTACTACTACCACCAATAACTTTGAGAAGTGAAGAGGAGAAACATACAGGTAGTCTTCAATTTATGACCATAATTGGGACTGGAATTTCATTTGCTAAGCGATGAGGTCATAAAGTGAGATGTCATGTGACCACATTGCTTAGCATCTGCAATCCTGACAATTCCCCTTGCCATCATTAAGTGAATTTTACCAGTCGTTAGCCGAGGACCCACCCAATCCATGCCATTCCGTGTTTGGTCCCTCCCAGTCCCCAGACTCAGTAAGGTAAGGGACTGCCTCCTACTCCTCCTATCTGTCTATCTCCCCCCATCTCTGCCCTTTTAGCTGCCCTGCACCCTGCCTTGAGGGGCAGCAAGCAACCCCAGAACTATGCAAGAAGCCCCTGAGCCACAGTGCAGCATGAAACTGCAGCCATGCCTGGAACTCTCAGCTTTTGTTTATCTAGCTGCCTTCTGTCCAAGTTCCCTGCACCGAATTTTCACCTTCTGCACCCAGGTTTGAAAGCTCTGCAAAGAGACCTCAGCTCTCCAAAGGCTCAGGGATCCACATGGAGGAAATGTTTGCAGGAGAAGCTGGGTCTGAAAAGGAGGCAGCTGGGCGAATGAGTGCTTGCTGGTGCTTTTTGGCTGCTGTGTCTGGGTACAAAAAGTGAAAGGTCGGTGCAGGGAACTGAGAGAGAAGGCAAGGTGCAGGGGGCCAAAAAGGCATATATGGGGGAGATAGGGGGTAGGGGGAGTTGAAAGGCAGTCAGAAATGCGGGAGGGCTGCCAAGTGCCCAAATTTTGATTACGTGACCGTGGGGGGCACTACAACGGCCATAATTTTGGGCACCAGTTGTAAGTCACTTTTTTCCGTGTGTTTGTAACTTTGAACAGTCACTGAACTAATGGTCATAAGTCAAGGACTACCTGTAAAAGCTTAATTTTTGCCCTGTTATGCTTACAGAATCTGTGAAACCAAAGAACAGGGATGAGGCTGATTCAAATAAACATGAACATATAATGATTTTTTTTTCCCTAAAATGAGCTTCTTTTTCTTTAGTTACCACTATGGATTACATTTTTTCAGGTCATAACTCTGTTGGGACAGGATTTTGTTTTTAAATACCTGCCTAATACATATTAGGTATTAAATTATGATGATGTTAAATAAAAAGATTGATTGATTTGGTTTTGTGCCAACAAATGGGTGTTGATTCTTAGCGACAACATAGAACTGGTTTTTTTTTTCCAGGAACATCTGTCCCCAACCTTGTCCTTCAGCTGCTAGTGTTGTACCCCTTGGCTCTGTAATTATATACAACTACCTAGCTGCTGGTCATTCTATTTTTCATTTCACCTTTCCCAGCATTGTAGATTTTTCTTAATGTGTCCAAAATATAATTATTTGAGCCTAGTCATTTGTGCCTTGAGTGAGAATTCTGAATTCTAGGTTCTAGGATCCATTTGTTTGTTTTCTTGGCTAACCACTGTATTCTCAAGAACCTTCTTGAACACGAACATTCAAAAGTGTCAATACTCTTTGTATCCTGTTTTAAAGTTCAACTTTCCCTTCCATAGAGTGTCACAGGGAAAGCCATTTGCTGCACAATTCTGATCTTTGCAGGTGTAGACACATCAAGGGATCAGAATATCTTTTCCAAGGCCTTCAGTGCTACTCTGCCAAGTGCTAATCTGCAGCATATTTCTTGACTGACGTTCCTTCACTGTTAATATTGGTTTATGAAAAGCAAAAGCTGTCTACCACTTCAATATCTTCATTGTCAATTCTAAGACTGCTTGTTATACATGTTGTCGTTAGTTTAATCTTCCTGATATTTCACCTTAGTCCCATTTTTTTCATTGTGCCCCTTGACTTTTGTACTAGAGCTTCCAGATTATATGCATTTTCAGCTATCAAAGTAGTGTCATCAGCATAGTGCAGGATATTGATATTTCTTCCTCCAGTTTTAAAACACTCATCTGCTTCCAATCTAGCTTCCCTCAGATTCAATGAGAATTTATCAATGGACTCTCTGATCAGGTTAGATATAAACATTTTCCCTATTTTTGTGCTTGAAGTATAAATGCTATAGTGATTGTACAATAAATTCCCTCTCTAAAAAAAATGATGTCTAACCTAATTCTGAATTTTAATGGAATGCAGAGTAAAATCCAAGTTAAAGTTATATAATCAGTTATTGTATTTACTATGAATAATAGCAAAAATGTTGACGATTCAAAGTCTTAATATGATGCTTGTTAAAATCTCATGAGTTCTTAGACCTAGTAGCTGTTAGTGCTCAGTATAGTTTTGAACCATCTTTTCAGCTACAGCAAGTTTTATTGCAGCTCAGTGCACAAACTCATTTCAACTTTAGCTATGAAAGAAAAGCTTCCATGTTATGTATCATAACCCAGTTCACCTGATACTTCTGTTCATCCAAACTAATCAATTTTGTAAAAATGTTAACTTAACTGTAGTTTTAAATTGTTGACAAAAATGTCATTATGAAAGCATACCTAGTTATGCTATAGGGAATCCAGAGTTGAATAACCACATCAATTTCTAGACTGTTTGAAAAGATGTCAGTCTAAAGTCTAAACAGTTTAGATGTTGTGGTCTTTAGTAAGAGCTCATTAAGTCTGTACATATTATGAATCACCAAATCTTCCATCAAGGGTTGGAATCCAGAGGCAGCATCACTTGAAATTTGCTGAGCCTTGTGCTTTAGCAGAAAGGCTCTTTTTAGCCCTCCAGAATGCCCTGACCCTGTTTTTTTTGTTTTTGCATAGCATTTTTCATGCATACCAGATAAGGAAAAGGAAGAGGAGCCTTCACTGGGCAGGAGTGCAGTTTGGCTCTGTCATCAGATGAACTGACAAGTGGCAGGTTTGGAAGCTCAGCCTAAGGACTTCCGGTCACAAGGAAAGCCACTCTATCCCCTTATCAGAAATCAGGGAGAAGGTCGGGAGATAATACAGTCTCACCCAGTGTGTCTCAGCTTTAACTTTATGTTGGCTGCAGAATTCTGGGAGCAGAAGTCCACACGTCTTAAAGTTGCTGAAGTTGAGAAACCCTGCTCTCACCAACACAAATTGTCAGAAATCGTTGCTCTGCCTAGAGAGGGAAGATAGTGGATTTTAGCCTTTTCCTTGTTCCACTCACATGTAACTGTATGTTGCTCATTGCTTTCCATATATAGACTTTTACCAATGTGCAAATAAACCTTGTTTTAAATAAGTAGCAAATTCTGCACTAGATTCTAGAGATTTCTATCTTGTTACTCACTCCTATGGTATTGTATCCTTAAACCTGCTTACACTGATGACAGTCTGATAAGCAGGGAAAGGTAGTTTCCAAAGTATCTCTGGACCTTGGGTGCAATTAATTCCTCTTGGAATGCCTCCTAGGTTTTAAGAAAATAGCACATGGCACAAAATGTAGAGGAAAAGAAAATAGTCAGTGATGACCCTGGCAAGAAGGTAGTCATTCATAAATGTAATCAACCAAAGGTAATTTCCCCAACATCAGGAGCCAGTTCTGTCACCATCCATTACTGTGACATTCCAACAGTTTCACAAATTACTTTTTTCCCTGCTAAGACAGCAGATGCACCAAGTTCAGTAAAGCCATGGTGCCTCACCACTCATGGTTGATGAATTGTATTTGGTTTGCTGTCTCATAAATGGTTCAGGCTAGACCAAATGTTGGTTGAATCTCACACTTAGAGATCAGTTAATGTGCACCCAGCCAAAATGTAAGAGCACAGCTGGTCCTTTTAATTGTTTAGAATTTTGTTTCCCTTCAACTAGGCTGGGGAATTCTGGGAGTTGAAGTCCACACACCTTAAAGTTGCCAAGGTTGAGAAACACTGAACTAGCCTATACTTTTCCTTACATTAATAGACCTGTTGCTGCTCTTAAAAATTGCAGTGAGTAAAAGTGACTTTACTTTTGACTCTGAAACATTCCATATCCTTGAGCCTTGATCAGGAAAAGGCTTCAATTACATATGGGATGACCTTTCCACTGAACAAGCACCCGTCTCCCCCCCCACTTTTTTTTGTGAGATATACATTGATTGTGCTGTTGCTTGTTTTTGCACACAACAGTGTCAGCTTCTTTTGTATGGTTGCCAAAGTTGCTGTTTGTCTTTGGAGCTCATTAATGGGCCTGGAGTTGCAGCTTGCTGGGGAGCAGAGTGTAAAAATTTCAGTCATAACAAAACATTGTCAGTATGATTTGGTAAGCAAATATTCTTTAAAGTCTCAATGCTTCCCTAGTTCCTGAAAATCTGTTTTGTTTGGCTTAAGTAGCTCACTTCATCTCAGCTGAAACAGTATTCGTTTGTGGCTTGTCATCTCTGGAAAGAAAAAATCTTGGTTTGCATATGTGAGAGTTAGCGCCCTGGGGATAATATGTTAATTACAAAGCAAGGGAATCATGCTCTGCATCAGATTGTCGAAAAGTCTTTATTAACTGCTTGGAAATAGTTAATTCTTCATTAGTCAGAACACTGAATCAGAAGCTGCTGCTGCCTAGAAGCCATTGATTGGACTTTATGGAAGCAATAATTTCCCTGAAAAACATTTGTTACCACACTTAATGACCAGATTTTAGACTATTAACCTTTCATGAGAGGTCAAGCAACAAAATGAATGTTAACTGCTTGTAACAACCAATGGCTTTGCAATGAATATTCAGACATCTTAACATTAAATATGCTTTTCTTCCTCTCCCAAATCTATTATAATAGTTCAGTGTAGTAAAGTCTCTTTTTCTATCTATCTATCTATCTATCTATCTATCTATCTATCTATCTATCTATCTATCTATCACAGTGTCTGTATTATTCTGAGACATATATGGAATCTTGTGGAAGATGTTAAATGCTTTTTTTTTTTTTTAACAACTCCATCCCTGAAGTCCAGTATGGTATCATAGTCAGGCCAGAGGTGTCAACCCTTTTGAGACTGATGAGCACTCTTGAGATCTTATGCACATCCTCAGCTGCCATGGTAGTGGGTGGGATCTACTTCAGCCTTTTGCTGGACCGAAGCAAAAAAAACCCAAAAAACAAAAGAACAATGGAAAAGGGAGGGCCATGGACTTGAACTCTCTGAAGAAAAGGTAGGATTAAAATTAACATTTAAAGCACCAGAGAGAGAAGTGCTGCTCCATTGGCCCTGGAAATGTTTGAAAGCTTCATTGATGACATTTGTATTTTGCCATGATTCCAAGGTGCTTAGGGAAATTTATGTGGCATCATCCTTCATTTATTATTACAAAAGCCTTGTGATATAGCTTACCCTGATAGGACATCAGCTTCCAGTAAGCATGATAGCTAAATAAATATTTGATCTTAGTTTAGGCAGTAAAGTCTGTCTTTGCACTAACATACTGTACATGCCCTTTCTACTAAGTCACTAGTGGAGATAGGCCTACTCAAACCAATAACAAAATTTTTGCTGTCTCCTCATAGTTTTCCTCTACTTTCTCTGAGCATGGGTGGGTCCTAACCAATAGAAATCCTCCCCACTGAAGAAAGAAAATAAAACAACTGTTTTCTTCTTCTTTTCCCCTACCAAAAACAAAATTAAACAACAACAACACACTTACTTTGTAAATGAAGCACAAAGCCTTTGAAAGCTAGTTGGGTGACCAATCAGCTCTGAAAAATGGGAGGAAGAAATATGGCAGAATAAGAATCAGAGAAACTAAACTCAATGGGCACAACATCCTAGAAGGACAGACTTCAAGAAAGAAAAGAGGCACTGCAAAAGAGGGATGAATGACAGAACAATTTTCCATACAAAAAAACAGACTTTTTTTCAATATGGAAAGAAATGGTGGAAACAAATCAATATTGGGCTCCCTATTAGATAGTATTGGCATCACCTGAATGAACAGTAAATTCTGTGTAAATGGAACATGCTGATGGTGCTTTAAATAATTACCTAGGAAAGCCCCTAGTTCAGTGGGCCACATGACATAAGCCAGGAGTATGGAGCAGGTATCTTTCAAAGTTGTATTCTTGTGTAGCAAGATTTTGGAATCTTTCAATCTGAAATAGTGATGCCCAAGTGGAGCTTGATGAATTGAGGGTGGTTGAAAAGCCTTGTCCAATATGATTCTGCTTGACCTGTGGGGGCATATGGAGAAGGTCTGCTTAGAGTCCAACCTCCTTGAGAGCTGAAAAGGTCACTGGCCAGAAGGAGGTCTCCTCTGCAGTTGCCCCCATAAACTGCCCCCAGAGGTGTACTTGGCCTTGTTGCTTCTGGCATTCAGGAAGGCATTGAAAGCCTTTCTGACCAACACACATTCCACACCTAATTGATGATGATTGAATAACTATGTGTTCAGTTACATTTTAATGATAGTATACAATTATTCTTCTGTGAGCCTTTGTTTGTTTATGTTTTATGACACACTGTCCAGAGTCTTTTAAGAGGGTGATATAATATTTTTGGAAATGAATGAATAAATGATAAAAAAATGTTTGGCCAGTATCATAACTTGCAATTGGATAAAAAGAATTCTAGAATGGTATGGCAACAAATCTATCCATTCAATACTTTGGACTCTGAACAATCTTTGTTGTTATTCTGTTTTAGAGCTGTGTGTCATAACCAGAAAACACAGGGCACTAAGATTTTTATCACTTTTATGGTTTCTGCATTTGCATCAAATAAATGAACTCTCATATTAGTTACATGTAAATGTTTACTAGTACTTATGGAAGTAAACTAAGAGTTTTAATGGAAACATAGAGAAGAAAAAAATAAGAATGCATGGAAGAAATGAAATATTCTTTATTGGAACCTTAGATATAACTATTTTTACTGTGTGAAATAATATATGGTGCATGCAAGAGAGATTATAATTCTTTATGATTTATTGTCTTTTTATTGCACATATTTATAGAAATTTTAATTGAAAAAGAAAAAAAAATAACCTTTGGAGAATCACAGTAATGAAAGTACTCATGTTAACAATTTTCCCAAGTCACAATAAAACAGTAGCATTGGTGGCTAATTGTTCATAAAAAGATGATAATAAAACAGCAGCACAGAGGTGTTTTTAGATCAATAACTGAAAGAATGAAAAATGCATTAGCTAAGGAGCTTCATTAAAGCTTCCCTAACTATTGACAAAAATAGAGTTTACAAAACAGACACATGGATTACCATCATCCCAAAATATACATTGGCAATGGGTACTTCCATTATGTCAGAGAGCCTTCCCCAACCCTGTGTCATTTAGACTTATGAAGGGTACACACTGGCTAGAAATTCAGCAAGTTGTTTTCCCAGTAAACCTGAAGGATAGTTGAGAAGGCTAATGACAGAGGCATCTTCAGGAAGAGTAAAAAAATTAAGATAGTGGTCATGACAGTGCAATCAAAGTGCCACACTATTTACACATGCAGGCAATGCATGTACAAAAGGGGTGGGGCTTTGATTATGGGTGCCACAACAGCCATTTTTACTTTTTTGACCCTTCTCATGGATGCTATTGGCTAATAATAAATAATGTATATGCTTTGTGTAAACTTTCCTGACAGCTTTAACCTTTGAAATAAGATTGGATGAATCTCTGAATATTTAATTCAGTGAAAGCTCTAACAACTGCTGGATTCAATGCTAACTTATTGAAGAGTCACAGTCTTATTATATTTATATATAATCCCCCATTTATGTACATTTTTATACTTTATGGTAGCCTCAGAACAAGTTGACAACATTCGAGTCCTGGGGACCATGTCTGTATACAAATGTGGGTGAATGTGCATGAGTAAGTGTGTGCATGTAGACATGTCTCCCCACACATGTGCAATTCCAGTCATACAAAGGGAAGAATGAAGACAATATTTGCCCTCTCCCTCAAACCAATTCACTCCTTCCTAATTCAAGTCAGGGTACACACCTTAATTTGAGACAATTTTGTTGTTGTTGTTGTTGTTAATTGACATAACTCTATACAGCTTACACAAATAGTAGCTCTTTATAAAGGGTAAACGCCAGTCATAATTAAGGGCAACAGTGCAAGATTTTTTTTTTCATTTTCATTTTTTAAAAGGCAATCAAACAACTTGTTTCAATTCATTATTGGCTAAATGGATGAGATTTCAAAATCAGATTGTGCCTTTTTAGGGAATGGAGTCTGACAAGTTTTACATTAGCATGTTTGTGGGTGTGTTGTGCAGAAGCAGAATTTACATTCTGGGGAATCCTCCCCCAAAATGCAATTATCTCCCCCATATTTTGTTGGGAAATTTTTATAAAACTTAATTACAGTATGGAAGTGGCTCTAAAACAAGAGCAAAATTCTGAAAGGGTGGTAGCTAATAGCACTATTTTTTATGGAAGAGACGTCTTCCATTATTTGGAGAGGAGGTGATTGTCTGCTTTAACCCCCATATTACAAATAGAGATGAAACCTGTACATTCTCAGGACAGGTGCATGGAGTTAATGAACTGTGATAAATTATGATAAATGAAAAGTAATTAAGGGGGCTTGTTTATTGTTCAAATGGCATAAAAGTTATAGAAAATATATCAGAACTGGGTGGATGCTGAACATACAATATCAGAAAAAAAATTTGACTATCCCACATATTTCAAACAAGCTTCATTATATCCTTCCAGATATGACAGATTTCATCAAAAACACCTTCAATGCTCTTGCTCCTGGGACAAAAATATAACTCAGAAACCATTCATGAACAGTCCTGTAATACAGTGTTTCTCAACCTTGGCAACTTGAAGATGTGTGGACTTTAACTCCCAGAACTGGCTGGCTGGGGAATTCTGGAAATTAAAGTCCACACATCTTCAAGCTGCCAAGGTTGAGAAACATGACTGAAATATGCTGTTTTAGCCTTCCTTGAAAGTAGTGAGTAGATAAAACCATTCTTTCTGAATAAAAGCTAGAGTTATCTGTTCCAAATTTACATCACTTCTTTTTCTGTCTTTCTGTCTCTAGAGGTTTCCTTACCCAAAAAGCATCAGAAGAAATCCACCAGTTTTTGAAAATACATTGTATCCCTCAAGTGATTTTGGTGTAGAGGCTCATATCATAAGGCAGCCTACTTAGATTTATACATTTACCAAAACTGTTCAAATCAATCTAGTTTGGGTTCAAAACTATCCAAACCCAGGGACATCCCAAATAAATCAGAGTTATATTATCCCCAGAAAGTAGATTCTTTGTTATACATACATGTGTGTCAATGTGTGTATATAGACCCTGCATGTATACACACACACACAATATTATATAGATATATGGATACATATTTCAGGGTATAATGCTGGGTTCTGTAGTTTTACAACTGGTTGGTGTTGAGTTAGTAATGCATTTCCACGCAGTGCTTGCAGGGGAGAAAAGACTGTCATAGTTTCGCTTCCCATATGGCACTCTGATAAGCTTATACTCCATCTCAAGGACCTGGCTATAGCAAACAAGAACAAAGCTGAAACAAAGTGAGTCATATGTGTTTTTCTTTACTTTCACTGCATGAGATAATGTGGAGGTGTTAATTACAAGACTTCACTGAGTCTTGACTAATAACAGTGTGCAAACAAATGGATGTCAGCCTCAGCTTCAGAAAAGCTTCTACTAATAAGGTAAAACTAGCAATTAGAGCTGACAATGAAGCAATACTTCGTCTTGAATATTCATGTGTGAAGTTCTCCTTTGATTTGCCTCTGCCTGTCCAGATGGAAATGAAGAACAGGAACCCACAGTCATTCACTTAAAGCGATTTAAATATAATTGGGTGTGCTGGCACATTGGATTAATTCCCCCTTTGTACTAATGCACTGACCCTTGGCATCAAAGCAGACACTTAATGTTCATGAAGATTTCCCAATCTGTGACCTTAGCGTAACAGAAGCAAATTAAATTTCTGAAAGAAAAGAAACAACAGTTATTGGATAAAATCACTAACAGTGTGCTTGAAACATCGTTTATTTGATTTAAATTGCTGACTGCAGCTGCTTAGGATACAAGGGGGGTGAATATGATTGGCTGTGTTTTGCAGCCTTTTCTTTTAGATCTAGTTTCCTGCTCCAATCAGCACGACTGTTTGCATGCACCCACTTCCTATTTCCCCAAACCCCTTGTATACCAAATCAATTCTGACATGCTTCCTGAAAGTTCCCAACATGTACCTCTGAGGGGATGCATGCTCATAACTGCCAGACCATTCCAATTTCCTGTAACGTTCCTGAATTGAAAACAACAAACTCAACACGTTAAGAAACGTATGCAAAATTATCATTCGTTACGGGTGTAAAGTTACTTCAGAATTCATTACTCAATGGTCATGTTTTTCTTTTATGTCACATTGTTTGATTTCCCTCCGAAATGCTTTACGTTTGCACTGATAAACCACTTTGGACAATACTTCATGAGCCTTTTTAAGGCTGATCCACATGACCAGCTTGCCTTATCCTGAGGACAGGCCACTGATCATTTCCTGAGGGCAGGAACACATGATGCCATTCTCTGCCCACACACGGCTTTCTGTGAAGACAACCTCAACCCATCTTTCCTGCTATCCATCAAAAGTAACATTTTCTGATTTGCACTAGTTCAAGCAGGACTGCCCAGGTTATCTGCTGTGCTTCATTTCACTGTAGGCAACCGTCTCTGCATCATTTGGCTATGTGTACTGTGACACGAATGACCTCTGGTCACTGCACAGCCATTTTTTTTAACAAGATAATCAGTGTAAGGGTGAAAAGCTGGTGTTTTTTTTTTTAAACTAGTTCATAAATGAAATACTGAAATGATGCAACTTTTTCTTTTCTCTTTAACTGGGTGAAAGTGAGGGAGTGCTACCACTTTCCCCTTCTGAAATGGTAGAACTGTGGTGTCTTCCTTCCTTCCTTCCTTCCTTCCTTCCTTCCTTCCTTCCTTCCTTCCTTCCTTCCTTCCTTCCTTCCTTCCTTCCTTCCTTCCTTCCTTCCTTCCTTCCTTCCTTCTGTAAAACAGCAGGGGAATCCGCTATTCAGCTGTTGCAAAATTGATCCAATAGAACATCAGGTCATCATCAAGGCTAAAGCAGAAGGATTGACATCTGAAAAAGAATTTCTTAGGTGGCTTCGTTTCCATCCAATTTTCACACATGAGACAAACAGCCTAGGACAGCAATGCAGAAAAACCTGTAGTCAGATAAGGCACATTATTTGATATGTTTACTACATTTCACCACAGTCAGGGATAAGGTATTCACAGATGTCAAAACAGCTAGTAGACTTCTGAGAAGTGAGAAGAGGTGCATCCTTCTCTGCCTAGTGGTATCTCCTTTTTTGGTGCAGCTGATGGACAACTTATAATGCATTTCCTAAGAATTAGTTCACAGTGGCATCATCTGAAGTGAGCTGAAAGGAAGAACCTCAATGGTCCTCTCAGGCCTTTTATTTGGCCCTGAAATGGTTGTTGCCTAGAATGGAAGCATATTATGAATGGCCAGTAGAGGGTCTTAACTCTGCTACAAACGCTATCAGCTAGAGATGAGTTAGAACTCAGGTTCCCGATGGGAAAGACCCTATCATGCCATATTTGGGAGAAAGGAATAGTGGTCCTCACTGAACACCTGCCTGGCTCCTCCTCTAGGTAAGAATAAGAGTAAAGCAGACTGAAGCTTTCTAAGCATGACTGTGGCTGCTTAGTAGTAGCCACCATATAAGAGGGGAAAAGATTGCTGAGTGATAACATTAATAATGTGGGGTGGAAGAAAATTTTGAGCCTGTGCAGCTGCTGCACATGCTCAGAAGCAATTAACAAGTATATAATGGGGGGGAGGGGAAGGATTAAGAAAACAAGGTAGCAAATGTTCTCTGCTATTTATCTGATTAGGAAGTTGCTAGTGGGAGCTTTTAAGTCATGGGAGAGGTGACAGACATAGAGCACAGGGCCATCTGTGGCACTGGGGTTAATTACAGTTGTTCTAATGAAGAATAAACAGTTTAGGGAAAACAGAAATGTGGTATTTAAAACAAACCAAAAAAAAAAAAACCCTTAAAATTTCAGTAACCAACATTCTCCACTACATACAATGCAAAAGTATTCTAATTCCTTTGCTTGCCTGCTTGCTTGCTCGCTTCTTTTAAGCATTAGTACAGTGCTTTTTAGCTATGGAACTGCTCAAATTGGTTTACAAAATCCAAAAAAAATACAATATCAATAGTTTCACAGAAGATTGCAACAGGAGAGCATTTAAAAAGTCAATTAACAATCTACATTTCCAAGAAGCTGGATATTTGGTAGTACAATTGTGAATCAGTAGAGTAACTTCTGGACATGGTATGTCTGCAGTACACTGTCTGAAGCATCCCCAAACCTTTTCAAAGTGAACAAGTCCAGGGTCAAATGTTTAAGTGAATACATATACATACAGACTTATCACACATGTACATACATATATACATACATATAATAAACAACTCTCCTGTTAATTATATCTTACAGCAGGTAAAGGCTGTCAAGGTAATACATTACCTCACTATTTGGAAAAACTACAGTACTAATTAGATGAGCAAATAAATGTTCAGTTCAATTTATTAATTTAGCTGTAGGCCTCGTTGCAATTTATCTCTCATTTTTGAGACCAATCCATCTCAGGCTGGAAATCATTGTGGTGAAGTAACAGTCTTTAATAATGGATACAGCAGTGAATTATTCATAGAGAGGGAAGAAAGCCTTGATGCTTTCCACTCGTTCCTTTAATTAACTGTGAGATGCTGTGCCTAAGCTTTCTAGCCTTAGCTTCCCTGGAAATGTGATTCCTGTAGTCACAAAAAATATTCTGTTTGTCAACAATTTAATCCCACCCCCTCCCCTGCGCAGCACAGTCTTCATACTGAAGCTCTTCACTAGCTGTTTTGTATTTTCTCCCTCCAATTTATTTCCTGCATATTATAAAGTATCTGAAAAAATGGGGTACAAATAATAATAATAATAATAATAATAATAATAATTTTAAATAATATTTTTAAAAATCATATTTTTTATCCACCTATCGAGTCCTTCCCAAGGACCTGGGATAGGCAGATGTTGTTTGATGGTGTTAAAGGTATCCTGCGATTCTACCTTTAACACCATCAAACAACAACATCTGCCTATCCCAGGTCCTTGGGAAGGACTCGATAGGTGGATAAAAATGTCAAATCCAGTCTAAACATCTGGCTGACTGTGTGACCAACAATAATATAAAATAGTATAACTTTGTTTTTAGATTTTAGCCTGGTACACTTATAATGGAAAACAATGTTTCCTTGTATATGATTTAGGTAAGGTGATTTGCAAATCTCCATCTCCACATCTTTTTCCTTCTCTTTCACACATTGATGGAGATCAGAAAGTTCCACTTACATTTTTAAAACCAAACACAATTTCCTGTGATGTCCAAAACAGGGCAACTATGACTGGTTTAATTTAGGGTTGGAGAATTACAGTTTTCAACATTCTTCACCATTGGTCAAGATGCCTGGAAGTGTGGGGAGTTTGTTTGTTTATTTTACTAAGCGTAAAGGCCAGTATAACTGCTAATAACTCTGAGTGCTGTGTATTCCAACTTCCATAAATTGGGTTAAAAATGATGCAATAAAAAGGAAGCAAAACAATAATGATACAGCCTACAGCCTTGAAGTAATCATCAGTATAACCAAAACTCCCCTAACATGAAGAAGAACAAGAACTCAACATTCCAGCCCCCAAGGCCTGATGGAATAACTATAGTTTAATTGCTTTCTTAAAAACCAGGACAGAAAATGCCATCTGGGAGAATGTTGTTTCCTAGTGGGGTGGGGGGGTGGGGAGTAGAGCAATTGAGTTGCAGTTTAACAACATCTGGATGGCTATTGTTTTGCCATTCCTAGTTTAAACTATGGTTGGGAAACAAAGCTGAACTTCAGGCACAGTTTGGATCCGTTTGAGTTCACTGTCCCATGTTAAAAAAATCATAGTTTCTAATTTATTCAATCAGTTTTAGTGATTCCATAACTTCAGTCCTTGTAGTTATGTACAAGGGTTTTATACACATAGTGGCAAAAGTATGTGAACCTTTACTTTTAGGAACAGTTATGTTTCTGATAACTGTTAATCAGTCCTGCACATTGGCTTGGAGGAATTTTAGCCCATTCCTCCTTATAGAACAGCTTCAACTCAGGGATGTTGGTGGGCTTTCTTGTATGAAATGCCCACTTCAGCTCCTTCCACAACATTTTGGTAGGATTAAGGTCAGGACTTTGACTTGGTCATTCCAAAACATTAACTTTCTTCTGCTTTAACTATTCTTTGGTTGTGTGGCTTGTGTGTTTTGGGTTGTTGTCTTGCTGCATGACCCACTTTCTCTTGAGCTTCAGTTCACAGACATATATTCTGACATTTTCCTGTAGAAATTTCTTGTACACTCCAGAATTCCTAGTTCCATCAATGATGTCAAGCAGTACTGGTCCAGAGGTTGCAAAGCAGGCCCAAACCTTGAGACTGCCACCACCATGTTTCACAGATGGGATAAGGTTCTTATGCTGGAATGCAGTGTTTGCCTTTCACCAAACATAACACTTTTAATTCAAGCCCAAAAGTTCTACTTTGGTTTTATTCATCCATAGAACATCTTCCAATAGCCTTCTGGCTTATCCATGTGGTCTTTTGCAAACTGTAGATGAGCAGCAATGTTCTTTTGGGAGATTAGTGGCTTTCTCCTTGCAACTGTACCATGCACACCACTGTTGTTCAGTCTTTTCCCGATGGTGGTCTCATGAATACAGACATTCGCCAATGCAAGAGAGGCCTTTAGTTCCTTAGATGTTACTCTGGGGTTCCTTGAGATCTCCTGGAATGTTATATACCTTGCTCTTGGGATGATCTTAGTTTGTCAACCACCTCTGGGGATGGTAACACTCGTGTTGAATTGCCTCCATTTGTATATGATCTGCCTGACAGTGGACTGGTGGAATCCAAATTCTTTGGAGATATTTTTGTAACTTTTTCCAGCCTGTGAGCATCAACAACTGTTTTTGGAGGTCCTCAGAAATCTCCTTTGTTTGAACCATGACACCCTTCCACATACCTGTGTTATGAAGATCAGACTTGGATAGTGAATACCCAGAATACTGTTCTTTAAGCAGGGCAGGACCTCCCACACTCACACCTGATTATCACCCCATTGATTGAAATACCTGACTCGAATTTCCCCTTCAAATGAACTGATAATCCTAGAAGTTCATGTACTTTTGTCACACACAAATATGTAGCTTTGGATCATTTTCCTCAATAAATGAATGAACAAGTATATTTTGGCTCATTTGTTTAATTGGGTTCTCTTTATCTAATTTTAGGACTTATGTGGAGAACAGATCACATTTTAGGTCATATTTAGGCAGAAATATTGAAAATTCACAAGGGTTCACAAACATTTAAGCACCACTGTACATACACACACACACACACACATTAAAATACTAATATGCAAATACTCCACTGTACCAATTCCCCTCCCCCAATATTTAAAACTAATTAATAGTCTGCTTTCAAAACAAAGGATATACTGTATAACAATAGGAAAACATTGGAAGCCAGTGAGGATGAAGAATAAACTTGAAATGTATAAGATTTATTTATGGTGCTAAATGTTTCATATACACAAAATCTACAGGATGATTTTAAACTAATTGCATTCTACCCCAGTTCCATTAAAACTGAAGAACAAAATTAAAACTAAATCCTGGATTCACATTTACTGTTTGTTTTGAAGACAGACCAGGCAAATCCTCCAACAAAGACCTTGAACAGTGGTCCCCCCTCCACGCCTGGTAGCATTGTATTGACACTAAATGAAGGAATATAATAGGAAAGTTGTTCACAGAATCTCTCTTTCTCTCTCCTTCTCTGCTTAATTTTTTGTTCTGCTCATGTGCTACATTCTTGATCTTTTGTAGACTGACCTATCTCAAATTTAGACATGTTCCTGAACATACTGTCCAACATACATCATAGCAGACTTTGCCCAACTTTAACCTGTTGCTCCACAATAAATGCATTAACCATATAATAAAAATCATAGCGATACAGATTAATCCATGCATACAATATACAAGTATGCATAAAATATTTATTTGTTCAGTTTATATAGCTGCCCATCTCATGTACATGACTGTGAGTGGCTCACAAAATTAAAACACAAAAAACAATACAAAAATGACCAACACCATACAACAAAAAGCCATTAAAACACATTAAAAACAATAAAAACTATTAAAAACATAAAAAACATAATCTGTGAGAGTGCAATCCAACTCACTAACAATACAGCCATTTACCAGGCTCCACACCACCACCACCAGATCCCCAGGCAAGATGGCAAAGCCAAGTCTTCAGGCCCTTCTTAAAGGTCAGAAAGGTAGGGGCCAATCTAATGGGAATGATATCCCAAAGGGTGGACACCACAGCAGAAAAGATTCTCCTCCTGGGTCCCATCAGATGACATTTCTTAGCATACGAGATCCATATATACATGAAATACATGTACTACTATAGCAGACAGTAGCATCTACAGTAGCTCCCCTTGACTGATGTTAAAAAAACTAAGCATGGTAGGACCTAGATAGATCTTGTATTTGGAGACACTAGAAAAATCCAGAGTTGTACACCAGACTGTAAATTGAAAACAGTGTGTAAGAAGACAATGGCAAACCACTTTCATTTTATTGCTGGAAAAAATCAAGGCAATCATTACTTTTAACAGGTTGGAATATAGAACCACATGTTGTATAACATTTCTTTTAGATTTGCGTTCTTCTTATTATTTGTTTTAAGTGAAGCATACCTCTCCCCAGATTGCATATGAAAATCAGATTACTATAGAATATGGCAGTCAGTATAGTATAATACCTAAGCATATGAGTTCTAAGCTGAAAATCCCCACTTCAGATCTCACATTAGGGCCAAAATAGACAAGACATATATAATCACATCTCTGCTTTGGGTAAAACATAGCCGGGATGGGGCCAGTGATGGTTATCTGATTTTGTTTGGAATAGTGGCATTGGTAATGAAGTTAGCTCTTTCTCCTCTGAGATTTTCCTAATTAAATTGCCCTCCAGACAGGAACACATGATTTCTCCAGTGATTTAAGCAGGAGGTTCAAGGGGAGGTCAACTTAGAAAAACCACACTGGGGAAAATATTAGCTAACTTTTTCTTTCTGGTGCTAAAATTCTGATTTTAAAAATGGAATCTTCAAATATTTTTAAGCAAATAAACATTGGGATGGGATATAATAATTATTGATCTTCCATATGTCATAGGGGCAAATGAATCATATTCAGCAAAAATCTCTTATTCCATGTTCCTGAGAAGTATCACAAATATTTTGAGTAGGATCTTACTTGATCTGCAAACATTGGAACTGTATACTGGATGATACTCCTGCTTTATCTATATTGAAAATATAGTAGCAGAACATCATTGTATCACTTGGAAAGAATATAGAATCTCTTCTCATAGTCCTCAATCATGTTTATATAACTAAGTCTGTTAGCGTTGAATGCACAGGTGGAAACACTGTTTTCTCTGGTGTGGCAAAGAGGATATTTAAAGTGACATTAATTTAAAGAATAAACATGAGGAAAAGATTGTTACTCTATGCTATAAAGATTGCTGTGAACTGAGCTTGACTCTTGATAACTACACAGACATGTCCATGTTGTTTTCTTCAACATCTTCTTTCCACAGATGGGGTTTGCCACTGCCTTCTGGAATATTGTTTTCAACTTTCCCAGCCTTAGGATGTCCTGCTAGTCTGTGCATCTGATGATAGCTAAATGGGAAACTGTCTGATGATGGAAAGCTGGACCTGGTCTCTCAGTTCAAAGCATGTTGTTGAAGTAGTGTTGATTTAAATTATATAGCATTATGAGAGAAACAAACACTTCAGAAGAGAATAGCCAGACAGCATAGCAGTTTGGACATTTTAAGAGAGACATGACCACTTTGTTTCTTACTGGCAAAAAACAGTTTATTTTTGTGCTATGTTTGCTAATGGGTTCAAGGTGGGGAGAAAATGGGGCCATTAATGTCCAAGACCCTCCTCTCTCTAGTCTCCAGAGAAAGTGAGCCCTTTTGACTGAACTGTGAGTAGAGCTCTCTGTATGGTCCAGAACAGTGTTCTCAACCTTGGGGTCTTTAAGATGTGTGGACTTCAATTCCTGGAATGGACTGGGAGACATGCTTGCTGGGGAATTCTGGGAGTTGAAGTCCACACATCTTAAAATTCCCAAGGTTGAGAAACACTAGTCCAGAACATGAAAAAAGCAAGATTATGCTGGCAACTATACTGGTGTTCAAACAACTACAATGGAGGCTACTGTTCTTTCTGCTGCACACATTCAGGGGAATACCTGAACAGGACTAAATTGTGTAAACATGGATGTTTCTAAAATGTACACATATCCTTGGAAAGCACTCACTGCAAATTCAGTATGTGTGTGTGTGTTTGTACTATAAACATTTGTACTATTATGTGTGTACAAGACACATACACAAACAACTTTAAATATGATTTCTTTTATGTTTCCTGCAATTGTCAGAGATAGGTGAATTTGACAATTTCAGTTTTTCAGAGTTTCTCATTTTAGCGGATTTGTCCATTTTATTTTCATTGTTCCTCTCTCTCTCTCTCTCTCTCTCTCGTTTGCACTAACATTTTATATATATTCCTTTAAACCTGCAGGTATAATTCTGCCTTCTACTCCCTCAGACTTCCCCTCTGAAGAGAAGGTCTTTTCATATTTGTTTTAGCAAAGTATAGCTTTTGGTGCAATTGGGGACCCCAGCAAAGCAGGACCTCAGGTTACAGAGTTGTATATTTGCTTGAGTGGCCAAGAGAACAGTTCTTGAAGCTAACCATCTGAGTGTAGGAGTAATGGCAGACCCAGCCTGTGAACCTCTTCCCTATTTCCTTTCAACTCTAATGTATTCAAGGGAATGCTTGAAGAGGGTGTTTCTTTATAATGTTGTCTAAAGCCCGCTGTTTTTGCCATTCCCCCTTAAAAAAAATTATCCTAATATAATGCATTATTATAATCATTTAAAATTATCTTGTGCTGATTTTTCTTTAACATACTTTTTTTATATAAAAAAGGATGCATTTCATTAAACAATTTGAAAAAGTGTAAATTTTTGAAAGATAACTGAGTTTTGATCCACTGATAGGATCAAAAACTCCACCCTAGATAAGTTGCATTCAAATGCAAAGTACATGAATTTCTCCCCCATCATTACTGCCTGTTTCTTTAAAAAAAGAACACAGTAGAACAAAAGAGAACCAATTACAGAGAAAGACTTTATGTCAGAGCTGTGCAGGGAACAGAATTATTGCAATGGGGAGGGAAAGAGACAACATTAATAGCGATCAAGCAATGTGTTAATGAAACATTTACACAAGCAGTTGATGAGGTATTAAGAAAAAAGTATCTTTCATCACACTCTTTCATTTCTTAATGCAATCCTTAAGAGGATTGCTGTTTTAGAAAGGGAGGGATAATGAATGAGAGCAAAATAAGGAGAAGAATGTGCTTATCAGCTGAGACTGAGGATGAAAATACTGAATCATTAATAGATTGCCCTGGATTTAGAATGTCTATTTTGATTTTTTCAGATTTTGCTACAGAATACAATCTCCTCCCTCCCCACACTTTCTCCATATGCAGATGATGATCTAAACTTGTTCAGTTTATATATCTTAATGCCATCTCCTAAAGCCAATTCCCTGCTTCTCAAAGGCCAGAATTTTATTAATTTGGGAACAGATGGTACAAATTTGATAGAATACACTAAAAAAAGTCTTGAAAAAACCCTGAAAATAGCAACTTCTTGAATTTATGGCATAATGATGGTGCTCCTAGATGGACTATTGTGTCCTGTTGACTGTTCAAAGCTGGAAATATATAGTTATGTTTCATCTCTTGCTCTTTGTTTGGAATCTTTCAGTTGACTGGATGTGATTTGATAAACAAAAAGCATTCCAGTGCTTTTCATGCATAGACTTCTTGAACAAAGCACACTTTCATATACATTCAACTGTGTATGTACCGAACAATTTCTCATTGCTACCCAGAAGTTATTGGAAAACCAGTGGATCTTGTGGATTGATTCTCTCCATATGTGCCCTCTGGATGATAGCCACACTACTTTATATAGCCATTTTAATGCAAAGCACAATCTAAGCAAAATAAAAAGGAATAATTAACCATATATTTTAAAACATACTATTTTCAGCTGAGGCTTTGTAAGATATTCTACATTTTAAAGATCTTCCCAGAAAAAGCATATTTTACTGTCCCACCCAGGACCCATTTTTTGTTGAGATCTTTAGTAGCCTTCTAAAACAAGTCTAGAACAAATTCTCCATATATAACCTGTGCTTTAAACAAGTTTTTTTAAAAATATTTTCAGTTCATTTCTTTGTGGGCAGAGAGGGAAAAACCAAGAACCAAAGATTCTTGCCTCAAGGAAAAACAGAAAGAAAAAGCACAGAAGTATGTAGTTCTTTCATTTGTTTTTGCTTGTATTTTGATATGGGAGACGTGCACTTGGAAGTTTTCTCTGGCAACAGACTGAGCGAAGAGTGCTTTAAAGTCTGAGTATGTGATCAAGATGCAGCATCCTTTCTCAACATTCCTTTGCACCATCCTAAAGCTTAGTAAAGTTTAAAATATAAAATAAAATAAAATAAAATAAAATAAAATAATCATCTCTCCTCCACCAGATTTAAAACCAGCTTCCCTTATCTATCCCAGTTTTTGGGTTTTCTGAGTTGAAAAGACTGATGCATATTTGAGAATTGTTTGCTATGACAAGATTTTATTTTTCTGCCACGGGAAAACATTTTGTAACAATGTATATAATCCAGGCTTTCTTTATGCTGACAAGAAGTTGTTTACCATGTGAAGAAATAAACACACAGTTAACATGTCAAAACTCATTGCAGTGGAATGTGGTACTTGCTTCCACATCTCAGAAAACAAAGTTATTTTTCTTCTTAGTGATACAGTTATAATTTTTATCTCAGATAGGCGGTGGGCCATGTCCAAATTTGGTCATCAGATGCAAATTCCAAGGGGAATAGGGTAATCCTGAATAAGAAATACCTGAGAAATAGTCCATTTAAAAGAAAATTGCTTGCCTTTCATTGAAGGTTGCCGTTTATTTGATTTAAAAGCCACCTTTATATTGTGCCTTTTCTACTGAACAAAGAACAGACATTTCTGCTGTCTGGTTTGGAAACATCTAAAAAACCAAACTCTACTGAATGTAAGAATTGCAACACATACGGTGAAACTAAGGCAGTCAAGTTTCACAAGATCACAGGCATGCTTTTTTATAGTAATTTCATTAAACATTACAATTAAAAATATAAAAACTAATACAAACTAAAAGAAAAAAGAAAAGAAAAAATAGAAATTGCAGAAAAGAAAAAAATAGAAAAGAAAATAGAAAAGAAAGAAAAATAAGAATATAATAAAGAAAAAGGAAAGAAATATATAAAGAAAGGGACTGCCTCCCCCCAGTTACATCAGATCTCGCAGGGAAGGCATGCTGCGGGTACCATCAGCTAAGGACCTGCATTTCGTGGGTCCCAGGAGACGTGCCTTCTCTGCTGTGGTGCCCACCTTATGGAATATCCTTCCTCCTGAGATTAGATTAGTGCCATTCCTTTTGTTATTCCAAAAGGCCCTCAAGACCTGGTTATGTAATCAGGCCTGGGGCTCCCAGGGAACCAGAGACCTGCTTAGATGGTTCCATTGTTGAGGGGACCATTTTTATTCTCCCTTTCCCTATGGTTAGTATTTTTGTTTTTTTATGGTATTTATTAATTTTTAAATATATATATATATATATATATATATATATATATATATATATATATATATATATATATTTCCTATTGCTTTTATACTTACTTTTCTATCTGATTGTTGTATACCACCCAGAGTCACTTCGGTGAGATGGGTGGCTATATAAATAAATAAAGAAAAGAAAAGAAAAATATAAAGAAGTGACTTCCCCCTTCATCACAACGAATATAAACAATTTTAGTAACTCTATCACCTTATCTTAAAATACAACAAATTCTTCCCATATCCTATCTCTTATCTATAAATGAATCCTTAAAGCCTTGTCATTCAGCCCTGATCAGCAAAAGTCCATGAAGGGTTACCAGAAATAACAACATAGCTATTTTAAATTTGATCAAATAAACCAACATTATATTCCTTCCTTTTACTTTTAATAATCTTGATCTTTAATCTCTTCAAATAATGTCCTAGAACCTGATTTCTTGTCATTTTTCTTTACCAAATTCTTCAAAGCTTTAACAAGCCACTTTTGTAAATACAAATAGGAAAATTATCCAGGTTACTCTCTTGGTTTGTTATTTGTATACCCTTTTAATTAATAAGACATCAGCCAGTCTCATTTGTATATCCAGTGTAACATCTTTTTCCATATCATTCTTGTAGCCTGTCATTTTAAAATCCAGATCAGCCTCAGTCTCGACTGGTATAACTTGTTCATCTTCTATAACATCTTTTAAACACAGTCTATCTGTAATGACAGATACTCTTAAAATTACCTTCGGGTCCATTGTTCACAGATATCTTTCAATATGTCCAATGTTAAAGTATTTTGCTCCATTCTGTATTAGTAAGTCAAATCTGAATGTTATTCTCCTTTAATTGTAATCTTTAGTTCTTTCTAGTTCCTTCTAGTGTCCAACCTTCAAAGTCCCATCCTATCATGTCTTTTTTAAAGAACTCAAAACATAAGCATTTTCCCATAGGAAGGGTTCTTGTAATTAATTCCAAACTCTCATATCATCATCATCATCATCATATTTTTTAAGTTCTTAAACTTGTATTTAAAACTTCTTTCATTAAATATTGAAGGAAACTCATCCAGTGCTGTAAAACCTGCTGATCCAAAGGTTCCTAATAGCTGAAAAACAATTAATAAGCAATTCCCAAAAGTGATTAGAAAAGGAAGTATGCAAACCCTGTGTCCATAAAGGTGCCAACTTTGGTTTGGGCAAAGAGGTGTTTCCTTGTCTCTTATAGCTGTAAACCCACCAGAGACCACTATCTTGTGGTCTCCTCATGAAGAGGAACTGTCTGGAGCACATGTGGGTGATCTCAAGACCTCTCCTTGTCTGAAGAGGAACTTCAAAGATCTGGTTTACTCACCAGCTCTTCATTCTGCCATAGTCATTGGCTCCACTTTTAATTGAGCCGTCTTCAGTTCACTATTTCTTCCCTGGAAGTCCAAAATCCCAGTCATGTTTAATCAACAAATAATAAAAAAAAAAAAAAACAGATAAACTACATTGTCCACATATCTCTGAGAATTTAAAGAATGTCATATTTTTGCTTGGATAATATCCTTGCACAGTGGTTGAATACAGAAAAACAATAGAGGGATAATAACAAAGATGTCATTTTCCAATGGCAAGATTTGAATCATCAGTGGGAAGCCAGGGACTATTGGGTAGTCTGGCATCACCAGGAGTGCTCTCCAGTCTCTGGAAAAGAGCAAAACTCCAAGAAGAAAACACAGCACTGAGAGCAAGTGACTCCATGTGACATTTTGTTGCTTAGCAGGTAGTGTGATTAAACCTCTCACCTTCATTTCATGCATTATAAGTCCTAGCTATGCTGAAATGGAAAATCATGTTCTCAACTCATTCCTTATTGCATAAATATTATAGAGAGAAAATGAGAATTTGCACTGAAGCTTCATTCATGCTAAAATGGTGCTATGTTGTAAATTCTAAGGAGAGAGAGAGAGAGAGAAAGAAGAGAAGAGAGATTGGCAGAGTTTCCTGCCTACTTTCCATGAAATGACTCAATACTATGAGCTGAGCTGAATCCAATATTTTGTGAACAGATTTCTGCTTGCTCCAGGGAGGTTTCTCTTCAGTATTCTGGAGTATTCCCTTCCCTGCCCTGCCAGAGAAGATTCAAGGAATAAATTGAGGTGTGTATGTGTGTGTGCATGTAGGCTTTAGAAGATGGAAGAATTCAATTTTTTAGTGATGCCCATTTCAGTGGCAGAAGAACACTCTTAGATGCAATTATATATTTGGCAAATGGAAACATGAGAAGTCACAGTGATTGTTATATGTAAAATGTCTGAATTACACTTTTAAAAGAAACTAAGGTTGTTGTCCAAAGTCATATGGAAAACAAGCAGCCTCTTACCAGTGCATCTCTCGCCTCCTACAAATAACATTGAGGGATGCTTTCACTGAAATTTAGCTACTGCAAGGAGGTTTTGACTGCCCATAGTTGTTCATTCACAGCCAGTGAAACATGCCTCTGTCTAATACGAATACTGCTGTCTTATGAGGAACAAGTGGCATGTTCAAGGAAGAAAGTGCTTCAATTGTGCATTTCTGGCAGACAGCTATGTTATGTCAATGGAATAAGTGACAGTTGTGCTTGGCAGAATCACCCAGTGTACCAATGAGACAACCACCATTGATTAATTTATTACACCTAGGCTGAAAACCTACTTGCTGAGAGATGCAGAGTGAGAATGACAAAGTAGCTGGGGCCTTCTCAGGACCAGAGAATTTCTTCATGGAAAGGATGCTTTCTTCACATACACAGGCATCTGCTTTTGTGGTTCTGCACTCCTTCAAATGGGCTAAACTAAGAAACCATAGTCCTGTGGCTGGAAGGAATACTCACCTAAGTAGAAACTATTTAACCACCCTTATATTCTTTTTCCACATATCTAGTCCTAGTGGGCAGAGGGCAAATTCAGAATGTTATGCTTGTTAAAACTGCAGTTAAAGCCAACACAGAAGTGCCCACTGAAACATTTGGCACAGGGTGACTCAACATGCATTGTAGCAACAAAAGTGTCTACTAAAATCAGAAAAGCACCAAGGATATTGGAACCACCTGCATTCATAACTGTCATCAGTCACCTCTGAGCCCAGCTTCTCCATGTATTAGATGCTACTTACAATGGTTGGCTAGTAAAAACCAGAAGACTTGGCTGAAGAAAACCTTACTCTTACAAACTCTACAAGCCCAATCCGGCACTTTTTAATGAACAATAGAAATAATGCCCTTCCCAACCCCAATTGCTTTCCCCTCCCCCTTCTTCTTCTTACTTTCTTGTTCTTCTCTCTTTTCAGAGCAGGAACGACTACATCTTTTGCCAAAACCAGAACAATCAGTGAATTCTTTCTGAACTGGTGAGTGAATGCATAATAATGAGGCTTCCAGATTTGTTATATTTACTACAGTTACTTACAACTACTACTGTTACTCTTTCTTACTACTGTTATTTTTATTACTATTTACTACTACTGTTTACTACTATTTTTCATAGTATTCTTTGCATAGATGAAGTCAGAAAATAACTATCAAGTAGCTCTTGATATTAGTTGCTGGAAAACATGAGGATGCTATTGCATTTGCATCTGGCTTCTGGACTTTCTAATAGGATCTGCTTAACTATTGTAGCAACTTGTTTTGACCCAGAATGTCTCTTTTTAGTTTGTCTTTTAAAACTCAATAATTTAATTCTTATGGTATAGGGCAAAGAACAAAAAGAAGATAGTAATTGAGGAGATTATTTACATCAGAGAATACAGTGTCACCTTGCAATCAGAAGGATTAATTGCTACATGTACAGTTAGTTCCAGCAATATTAGTTATAGAGAGCCAGTTTGGTATAGTGATTAAGGCACTGGGCTAGAAACTGGGAGACCATGAGTTCTAGTCCCACCATAAGCACAAAACCAGCTGGGTGCAATATTTTGGAGGCTATCAGACAATGTCCTAGCTGACTGCCTTCTCTGTACATGTTACTGGGACTGATGCAGTTCTTCCTACTTTCCTTCATCTCCTTGGTTGAAGGCAAGTAGGCTATAAATAAATAAGCAATGACATCGGCTTCTCCAGCACACTTCCAAGAAATCAGGTCTAGGTGTCTACCAAGATAAGTGATCAGACAGATTCAAATCTGAACTCAGTTACAAATTCACCATATAATCTTAATCAAGCCAGCATCCACTAAAGCTCCCGTTACTGCAGTCAGGGGATAACAATACAGCTACACATATAATTTTTTTGCTGCACTAATATACACGTGAAAGATTTGACACCCAAAATGTTCTTTGTTGCATGTTGTTGTTGTTACCTTCATCATCATCATCATTTTCATACGTTCATATTTCAAACCATTTTCTTAAAAAAAAAAAAAAAAAGCAGTTGAAGACTTTGATCAAGTTTGCTAGCAATGGGTCTTCTTAAGCCAAAATAAGTAACTAAGCTTCTTGGAGAAGTGATGTGATACAGTGAAAAATGTAAAGGTGGTGACAGATGTGATTATTTAAAGAGCAATGGGTCCAATTTCAATTGAATTTGCTTTGCATTCAATTAGTACTTTTCATCTCTAGGCTTGAATTCTGGAGATGGGTAGGGGGCCGTTTATAGCAATTACTGAATGATGCATCAATTATTTCCAAGACCACCTTTTCTTCTACTTCACTGTTGACTACTGTCCTCCACTTCTCTCATGAACAATAACCAAAAGGTTGACATTGCATTGTAATTAACGCATGCAAGACTTCTTTAAAAAGTTCGAAGATAGCTATCTATTCCAGAAGTCTCTATGATTTGCCCTGAAATAACTGATTATAATAATGTTTAATTTATTTTTGGCTCCAGAAGCTATCAGTCACTGAGGCCTTAATTCATTCAGGCAGGTGCACCTGTAAAGTCATCTGTGTGATTAGGAAATTAACCTACCTAACATAATACCAGTTAAGTGTACGCTTGTCCGAAAAACAAAACAAAACAAAAAAGCCTGGAGATCAATTATATCCATACCATGTTAATTTCTCTCAGTGGGAGTGAGAGGATCTTGGACCACCACTAAGCCCAGAGCAGAAGGAATCATGTATTTGATATGTGGAACATCAGGTGCAGAAAAAGGGTACATCTTTATAATCCTGTCCCAAGGGTAAAAATTGGTCAACCAGGATCATCATCCATCTTGCAGCATTGCCTAAACTGTCACTGTCTTTTAATAAAAATAATAATAATAAAAGAATCTGTTTAACAGCCATAATACTTATTTGATTTTAATCCAATGACAGGTCTATTTTGAAGGCTTCCTGGCTGGCCAAAGATGCATTAGATCACATCTATAAATCAAAGTTTGATATTAGAATAGTTAACAAAGAGGTGAAGTTGTCTTCTTCCCTGCCATTTCTTTTAAGCAAGTAAAATAGAATATATTTTTTTAAAGGCAAAGATCACTAAGTTACTAAAAGCTGCTGCAACATAGAGAAGCATAAACTATGTATTGTAGTTTATACTTTATTGAACTTTTTTTTTTCATTTAGAAAACTGCAGCATAACTGATACTAATAACTATGGAGTATGCCTGTGATGAAAAATGGTGAAAAATAAGTTTATATTAATTGTTATGAATTATAAGATTCAAGTATAGTTAGATTATATTATATATTATAACTTGATTAGGTAAAACCCATCTTGTCCAAATTGCCCCTTTGTCACCCAGCCTCATTGTAAGAAAGACTAATTAATGGTACATCCATTTTTAAAATGAAAATATTTTATATGTCTCCTCAGCTTTTCCCCATAAATCTTATTTTTATATAAATTTTGTCACATAATCATTAAACCTAATAGCTTTACATGATGCCCAGAAAGGAAGACAAGATACTTACAAAGGAAGTAGTCTTCAAACAAATTTAACTTGATGGCCATGTTGGAGTAACATTTGGGGCAAACTAGTAGGAGTTTGCTAAAAGTGTACAGTAGAGTAAAATCTAGCTACAAAGGTCTGTAATTATATGCAGTTAGAATCATGTGGGTATAAGAACCTCCAGGGAGAACAAAGAGCAGATAGAGGAGATGAAGTGTTACTATAGACAAAAAGGTTAGACAGTAGTGAGCCAGTGAAATAAGAGAATTTGGGACTTCCAGACAGGGAAGGGGCTTGTCCCAAGGAGGAAATTCAAGAATCAGGAAAACATATAAAACTGAGCTGTGGAGTTGCATTTAAGAGAGATGTCTAGGGAATGAAGAAGATTGAACTAAGTTTATCCAAAGCAGTGCGTAGGAAAAAAGAGGAAGGGAAAAACTTAGCCTAGAGAAGGATAGCCTAAAGAGACAAAGGAGAAAAACAAATAACTTATGAGTAAGCAAAAAGTGAAAGAAAGAAGGTTCAAGGGAAGCAGAATAGGTTGGTGGCACTATAAAGGAATCAGAAGCATTTGCTGGCAATGCTTGGCTAATGACCAGTTTTCCCCCAAGAGTAAAACATCCAGTGCATCACGTGGGAAAGATTGAGGCTTGAGGAGCCAAGTGGCAAAGTGGACTGGATTCTATAGGTCATGGTGGAGGAGATTCAACCCAGAAGAAGGAATCAAGCATCTGGAATATGGGAAAACTGTTACATGCCCCAGCTGTTGTCTTGAACATGTTGCAAAGGTGTGGAGAGTTGTTTTCTAAAAAAAAAAAAAAAAAAAAAGTAGTGCACAATTGAAATATTTGCACCTTTAAGGAGACCTCTCAGTCTGCTGCGTATATGTGTGAAAGAGAGAAATGAAGGCTTGCTAGTTTCTCAGCATGTCTTCTCTGAAGGATTCCCAACAAGTTGAATAGGTTACAGTTGTTTAAAGCTATTCTTATACTCACAAGTTGCTATTTGTATGGCTGTATATTGTTTCTTCATAATAGTGGTAATGATATTCTTTATTCATAATTGGAGGGTTACTTTTACTGGATTTGCAGGGAGAGAAGGGAGGAAATCTCACCTGAGAGGCCCTCACTATTACAACTGGTTGCCAGTCTTTGCTTGAAATCAACTGTAAAAGGAACTGGAGAGATCTTGTGGGTGCCTGCTTCTCAAACTCAGAATAACCTCTGTGTTACAACAGCAACCACAAGCAGACTCAAAATAAAAATAAGTAATTGGATAAATTCTGAAATTATCACATGTGAAATTGTCTAATTACTGTGTGTAACATTAAATTCACCTTGTTGTCAATGACAGGAGGGTTGACCTTGTGCCAATTTATTTGTTGAGAGAAGTTATGTCTCTGAATACCATAAGTAAAAATCTTGGTTTTAAAATAAGCTTAACTAGTTTCCTAAAATGATCTCTCTCATAGCATCAAAGAACAAAGGAAAATAATATTTCCCATTAACCACTTGGACCTGTCCTGATGAATTAGCATGTAGTATGCAGGCATCAAAGAAAGAAAATGAATCTTCCACCTCTTCTTTCTCTTTCCTTGTGCTTTGCTGTTGTTGCCACGTTTCTTTTACTTAACCCATGGTGACATTAAAGGGAAGGGTGGAAATGGCTGTGGCAGAACAGGGAGAGGGAAACAATGGGTGCATGGATATTCCTTTGTGATTCTAGCAGTAGCTGATCATGCAGCAATTGGAACCTAAGGTGTGTGGTATCCAATCATTTTACATGTTGGTTGGAATTATTTAAAACAACAACATCCCAACACAAGCACACACACAAACCCCTGGCCAGTCTTGCAATAATCACAGATGGTGGATCTGATAATTTGCCAGACTAATGGAGGTTATGGAAATGGTATTATTGTGTGAATACATCTCTGAACCAAAGAAGAATTCTTAGACTAGGCAGATGTTATAAACCCACGAGATCAAGCTTCAAGATATGAGGGTGGTCAACCTCATTATCTTGAACTGAGGGAAAAGATTTGTGTATATTTCCTACCTAGTATCACTATCCTGGGAATACTTCTGTTTCAGGAATGTCCCTGGGTTGCTGCAGGCAGCCAAGCTGTTACTTGAAGTGGTGGTAAAACTGTATTTAAAATTTCAAAAAGAAGAAGAGGGATGTAGTTACTTTGTACTTAAAAAGAAAGCTGTAGAAACGATGCCCCCAATTTCATAGAGGACAATCAATCCTGCAAAAAAGGAAATGGGATATTTGTCCCTGTTTCACTGACTGTTGGCTTTGTGCCATAGTGTGAGAAACCGTGGCATAATGAGAAGCTTCTACACATAAACTTATGGAGTGGAATATACATCTTGTGGCATTTAGGTGTGTGGGAAGAGAAAAATGGGGGTAGTAAACAGAAGCAAGTCTATTCCCCTGCTGAGTAGAACAATCTATGTACTGTAGTTTGTAATGCTACATTAGCAATAGAGCTTATTTTGTTAAGAATTGCAGCATCTAGGAGCACCAGGTTTGTGGAAAGCCTTTGAGGAGGACTCCGAGTAATTGCATGGATAAGCAGTTTTCAGTAGCAAAACCTGAAACTAATTCTGTTTGCTTTAAGAAAACCATCTGTTTTAGCAACCAGTGCTCCATAGAAATAGCTATGAGAAGTTCTAGCTTTCTTGTTTGATCAGCAATAAGGGCATTCTGAGGCAAACTTTGTGTGACATGACTGGCAACTTTATTTCTGAGACAGAATAATAGTAGTAGTATTACTAAACTTAATAGTAAAGGCACAGACGTTTCACAGAAAGCTACCTGTCTTGTGAAATTCTCACACTGCCTTATTCATGAACATCTTAGAGTGACACCAGCTCAGCTTCAGCCAGCTATGACTTGAAAGACCATACTTTTGGAAAATAACATTATTTATGTTGTACATGAATAGGTACATTTTGTGTTTAAGGACTGAATGCTTCTTTCTGGTTGTGCACCAACTGGAACATGGGGGTATATGATATCCAAGTTGTCATTATGCAGAGTGGTTGGAATTCTGTCCTAAAAAAAGAACAGTCTTGTGAGCATCACAAATGATTCGTTTATTCATTCAACAAGCTGAATGGAGGTTGCATGAATGGCAAGTACCATAACAAAGTGTTGTAATATAACTTAAAACAAGTGGAGGGTTGCTTGAGTATATTATGGCTTTACACAGTTAACTTCTCAGACCACATTTTAACATAGTATGGAGGTTGCAGTCAAAGAGTCACAGAAAGTGATTTTGCGTGTGATCTGTATCTAGCAAACACTATGCTGATATAACATGACTTTGAGGTGTTTAAGCAAACATATTCTTGAGTGAATGAAATCTGCAAGGTAGCGTCCCTCAACTTTGTATCCATCTGATGTATTACAACTACAATTTCCAGAATTCTCAGCTTGCAATCACAACACTTCTGCAGGACACCAGATTAGGCAAAGTTGGTAAAAATGCAATCCAAGCTTTTCCCCCCCATCTATTTAATAACATATGCTACATGCACTAAGAGGGGTTAGGCTGTGCATTCCTGCCGCAGTTAGGTTTGTTGAATCAAAATATGTAGCTAAGTCTGTAATGGCAAAATTAACAGCATATATTCACAACAGAAGTTTAATCAAATTCAAGCAAGAATGATTCCCATATATACAATATATTATGCAGCATGGCAAATATAAACACGTATCATATGGTTTCTAAGGGAGCCTAAATGCTTATAAACACTGCAGATTGATAGAGATACAGTACAAGAAAAGGGAAGTTAGAAACCAAACAGCTTTTTAAACTTTTGTTATTTATTTTTGTTTTCTTTTTTATTATGCATAAACAACAACAAGAAACAATACAGTGGAGAACTTAGTATTAAGTATTAAGCTTAAGATGGAAACCTATTATATAACAAGTAATTTAATGTATTATGCAATTGTTTATCAATGCCACACTCCACTTTAGATGTAAAATTTAAGCAACCTTGTGTTTATCAACATTAACATTTTATAAATCATAGTTAATATTGACATATACTTTCTTTTTTTCTTTTCCTTTGAAAGTTTGCATTTTCTAAATCATAAGTGTTAATAAGCTCCAGTCAACACTGTATAAATACCACTGTATCCAAATAATTGTACCTAAACTGTGTTTTATAATAATACAACAAAATATAAAAAGAAAAAAAAAGTCTATTACGGGGGGGGGGAGTCTGTATCAGTACACCCAGTTACTTGGGAGCAAGACCCATTTAAGTTCTATGTACAAAGGGAAAGTATCCATCAAGCCAAGCTCAGTTCCTGATGGCTTCATGAACACCTTCCTGCAGTTTTCTTGTCAACACTAATGAAGTACTGTGCTATTGCCGTCTTTCTGAATGTGTTTCAATGTGCTGGTTTAGTCTCAACCCCTGGATCAAAGTACTAACCAGGCATGGGCCTATATGGCACAGAGGCAAAGGTGGGGAAGTAACATTTGTGTGACAGCATCATCCTACTTTTAATAAACATCAAGACTGAAGTAAGTTATGATGGCATTCATGCGATGATGATCATTTAGGTGTCATCCACAGTTTGCTGTGGATGGTAGTGCAGCTAAGCTTTCAAGACCACACAAGACCAGCCAGGGACTGACATCTCCTGAAGCATCTTCTGAGTTCAAACATATACAGCAGTGTTTCTCAACCTTGGCAACCTGAAGACATGCGGACTTCAACTCCCTTGCTGGCTGGGGAATTCTGGGAGTTGAAGTCCACAAGTCTTCAAGTTGCCAAGGTTGAGAAACACTGATACAGAGTAAGAACACATCCTTTCAGATATATAGTTCCAGTTTTTCCAGGGATAATAAGTCGTAATAAAAAAAGTGGAGTCTTAACATTACTTAAAGACTGACCATTTTTTATGATCTGATTTTTTGTGTGATAGAATCAAATGGTAAACTCAGCTTCAACTCAGTAGGTCCCTTGATAACTTCATGGGCACATTCATGTAGTTATTTTAACAGTAGTAGGGAACTGGTTTGCCTTCCTTTCTTTGGAACTTTTTTAAAAAAAATTCTGCTTAGCCTATAACTCTAACAGGTTTTGGTGATCTCCTATCTGTATATTAAGCTATCTGGGTAAGCAAGATGAGGGAAGTGAAAAACTCATTGGGCATACAGTGTTGTATCCAGATTATCTTTCATTCACAGAAAAATATTTGACCCAGAGGGAATTTCTCTGAACTTAAGGTTCAGAGGTAGTCATTATAGAATTCATATTTAAAGGTACTAAATTTCACTACATCAAGGCTAAGTCAGGATTATTTTTTTTTTCATATTCTCATGTTCTTGCTAAAAACCACACACACACACACTACACAGCAGAAGTTCTTGTCTAGTTTCCTTAAAGGAAAAAAAACCTCTAAGTCTTTCATGACATGGGAAAGAAGTGATTTTTAGAAATCCCGTATTAGTTCTGCAATTCCCTTCAGCAATGTGTGTGTTATGCTATGCTCAAAAGTTTCTAGTGTCTTCTGAAGATTTGGGTAAGGCTGCAGAAGAAAAGGGTCAACTTTCCCAAAATCACCACCTCCTTTCTGATTATGGCAATTTTTGTTGATGAAAGAATTATTTGTGAATGAAGGACCCAGTTCAGTACAAGCTATGAAATGGATTTCTTTTGGAAAAACTATGGTATGTTAAAAAAAAAGAAAAAGTAATGATTATAATGTTGTAAATGAAATACAGAGTCTTCAATTTGAAACACTTACAGTGAAGTACAATTAAAAGTGCAGATTTGTAAACAATTAGCAGAGTAAGCATTTCTTTTCACTTCGCAGTTTTTCAGTTCAGATCTCATTCTGGAATATGGCTCTTAAATGGGGTATTTCCACTTACATAGCAAAGGCCACTGTATTAAGTCAAATGGGTCAGAATACTTCAGACCTAGCCCTAGCCTCCTCAAACTCACTGGTAAGGATGTCATATATAAATATGTATTTCAAATATATTCTCTCTTGTTCAGTTAACAAAGCAATGAGGGAGGATTACATGATAAATCACTGTCAGTTTTATAACATAAATTAAACCACTGCTATAGCAGGAAGCCTTCAAAAAGCACATTGTGATCCACAGCCATTTAAAAGCTTCATTTGCACAAGAAAGCAAACAGTTGCAGTTTCTCTGCCTAAAGCAGGGAGAGATGGGGAGAGAGAGAGAGAGAGAGAGAGAGAGAGAGAGAGAGAGAGAGAGAGAGGATCTATGTGGAAAAAAGAATGAGAACAAAATCCTAAGGAGGGAGGATGATGTTATAGGGCTAACTAGATTAAACAAACAGCTACACAGAACACTACAATAAAAGTAAAACTTTATTGGGCCTATACGTGCTATATTCCCAAGCCAGCTGCTCTGGAATCTAAAAGTAAAATTAGATTTTAATTAAAAAAAAAAACTTTGAAATGAACCAAAACCCCCTACTTCCTTTTGATCTCCTTAGGAATAACATACTTTATGTCTCATTCAGCATTTCGGTTCTTGACTAAACAAGATCTTCTATACTGAAAGATATTGTAATACAGTGCAGTTCCTCACTATGCGGGACTACTGATCCAAAGAAAATCTAGCCCACATCTGAATACATGTACATACACATATATGCATACATACATATACACACACACATCCTTAGTCCTCCATTTTTATCTGCCAAATGAAATAATAAGGCCTATAGGATTATTGTAAGCATTACTATGATGACATGTATAAAACATTTTGAAACAATGTAATGGGATATTAAAAAGCTGAGCATCATCAGATACTCCCTGGACATCTTAAAGCAGTGTTTCTCAACCTGTGGGTGAACCTAAACTCCCAGAATTCCCCCAGTCAACATACTGTAGTCCACCCATCTTACAGTTGCTGAGGCTGAGAAACACTGTCTTAAAGTATTTGAACTAAGGACATTAGTCATCTTCACCATGTGAACTTTATGATATAGATTATTAAGCGTTATCCTATTGTATATAGATCAAATCTATATAGTCACTTATGTAGTGAGATCTGTGGCATATAAATTTGATAGATAGATAGATAGATAGATAGATAGATAGATAGATAGATAGATAGATAGATAGATGAAAGCCTAACAGGAAAACTGCTAAGAATTATATTTCCCCAGAAAGTACGCAATTCCATGAATGTACTGTAACTGTAGTAATGGATGCCTGACTAGGACCAGCAAGGAACATGCAATCAGATGTAGAAAACCAGGACCTTCTTGGAAATCAGCTAAGAAAGATACATCCACAAGAATTACATTATCTTGTTGGGCTTGTTAACCAACTGTGTAGGATTCCAGTTAATAGGAGTCATAGAAACATGTTTTTCAAAGAACCATTAACTCTCAATTTGACCTAGATTTTGAAAATCATGCCACAAATCTTATTTTGGAGATTTAGGGTTTGACTTGTTGTGCAAGATTTGGAGTTCTTTTATGAAAGAAGAAGAAGAAATTTCCCATTGTGCAAATGAGTAGTTATGGAAATTTGAAAGTCACGGTGACAGAAATAACTGCATTTTGTTTTAGGGCTAATAAATTTTTATTTGACAGGGGGTTTTCTTCTTCTTCTCTGCTTCCTGATTGTTTAATACTCACTATGTTTCAGCCTGCCTGTGTGCAAAACTATTTGTTCCATCTGAAAAAGCAGCATAGCCCACTGGAGAACAAATACACAGGATTAGTGCATTAAGAAGAAGAAAGAGCACCTTTCAGCTCTCTGCCATAGATGGTATTTATCACATTTTTCACTTCCCAGCTCAAATAACACTGGAGAGATAAAGGAATGCATCTACCATAATAGAGTGCTTTACAACAACGACTGGAAGAAGCATAAAAGATGATGCATGTCTTCCCATTTTTTCTTTTTAAGGAGTAAAAAAAAATCTACTTGTACAAAAATAGATTTGGAATTTTTCTGTCTGTTATGTTAATGTATTCATAGAAAAAGCTGCTGCTAAGGGTGGCTCTCCAATTAAGACAAATGAGGCACATTGAATAAGTCCCCCAGGGCTCAGCAGGGGTGTTGGCAAAATCGACTTTATTCTCTTCTCTCAGGACTGAACAGGGAAAACAAAAGCATGAAAATGCAACACATCCACTTACAGAATAATAAAGGCTGTTGTTTAAAGCGTGAAGAGTTTTGGCACCCTTCTGGGGCCTTATGCAAATCAATCTTTCCCCCACGCTGCTACCAAACCAACCATCAGTCTTGGAAATTAAAGTTGTACTTGGTTGGTTAATAGCTGAAAAGAGAGCCACCGCCTGCAAGTCAATTAGATATGTATTAAGCAAATAAATCAGGACAGACTGATATTGGCTAAACTAAAATGCCTTCTTATAGGCTGACAGTAATTCTAATGTGATTGACAAATCTGTGTGGCCTCTTATTAAGCTAAATGGAAGATGAGAAGAATCCTATTATGTTAAGACTTATATTTAGGCAAATAGGGTGTTTTCCTTCAAGCTAGTCATGCTACATTGTAACATTGATTTTAGAGATCCCTGCCCTTCAATTTAAGTAAACAAGTATATCCAGGACTATTCACAAGAACTTTAAAAACGACCAGTTCCTAAAGTGAACAGTAGCGAGCGAGCGAGAGAGAGAGAGACAATTAGAAAGAATGCCAGCAAGAGCTAAAATAACTAAAGGTATTTTAAAAAATGGGAAAATGAAAAAGAACTTCAGCTCTTGTCTAAAAGATATTCATGTAGCTACTAGGCAAGCTTATCTAGGAAAGAAGGTGCTACAACTGTGAAGGTCTATTCTCTGGTAAGCATTTGCAGATTGATGTAAGAATGGAGGGTCCATTATCTTTAGTGAGATATAGGCATTCAGGCTAAGTGCCTGTCCATTTTAATTTTTTTCAGAAACACACCCAAGGGAGCACTTCGGAGGCCGGTGAAATGTGTTCCCACTACAGACAATTTTCTAGTGAATGTTTTGGACATCAGGCTGAATATTAAGTTTGCAATTCTTTCATTCTGTGAAGGCAACCCAGGGCTGTAGAACTATAAGGTATCTCCCTTTCCAAAGACAAAGTGAATGATCTGGCTTTGGAGAAGATCTCACTTCACAGATCTCCTAGCCACTCCAAAATATTTCATCTTTCTTGTCTCTCTAACATTTGACCTCAGCTGTTGGCCAAAGCAAAAACAAAACAAAAAATGTATGGACATGTCCAAAGTGGACTGGAAGATCTGCTAGATACTACTCCTTTGATATATTCGTGAACTCTAGGTAATGTATATTAACTCTGTATACATTAGTTTTTCTCCCATTGTGACCAAACTGCAAGAGTAAGGAAAAAAAATGGGTGGGGAACATAAAATTTCTATAACTCCCCTTTCAACCTGATTCTGAGTTTGGTAGGGCAGTTTCTTCACATTCACCTATCTTATTTATTTCTATTAACTATAGAGTAATATCTTAACCCAGGCATTTTGTAAAATTTCCACACACAGCTTTTTAATACAGTATCGACCAACTCAATGATTTTTAAGGTCAACTTAGACTTAATTTTAATTTTTTTTTCTGAATGGATCCTGAATTTAATAATACAAGAAGACTTTGGAAAAACTAGCAATGTCACTTCAGTAACAGTATCGGAAAACTCATCTTTGTGAGTAATTAAACCTTCAGGGTCTGCTATGTTATCAGGCATGATTTTCTATTTATTTCTATTTTTGGAAACAATAAAATTTTGCACCAAGACCATGTGGAGAGAAATACTAAATTCTTCTCCTATACCATTTATATCAAAGAGTCTTTTGTTGTGAAATGCATTTTTGAGAACAAGGACAATTTTATAAGCCCTAACCCCTACAAAGATATTGTTCTCTTTGTTCAATATCAACCAGCAAAGATATACATTTTCTGATTGAACAGTAAGGTTGCCAGATCCAGGCTGAAAATATCCAGATGACTAGTGGATGGGGGGGTGGGGGGGTGGGGGTGGGAAGCTAAGTGTTCTCTGTATTTCTTTCTTGTCATCTAATGGTCATGCAGAGTTTTGCATTCCAGGTCTGGTAGTCCCACCAGACAAATAAAGCAACATTGATAGACGTCTTTGGCCACTGATTTCCTCATCATGTTTCTGAGTTGTGGTTTCATACTAAACTGCATCTTTTGAATGAATGAATCTTTTGAAAATATTATTCAAGTATATATTTAAGTCAGTATTATTCAAGTATATATTTAACTCTATTCTTTCTCTCACAATACTTTTACATTCATAACTTGCTATCTTGAACCTTTGAAAACAACTGCAACCCTGAAAAATGTTCACTTGAATTCTGGTGAGCAGATAAACCCTCAATCAGCACATTCATCTGAAACATGAGGATCAGGGTATTTCATATATTAGTTTGCAAACTTTCATGACTTCATTGTCCAAATAAGAACAGCTGACCTTGAATACATAATTTAGTGTTGCTTCCTTCCCCAGCTTGGGGCTCTTCAAGTGTATTGTATTACAAATCCCATCTTTCCCAATGTGTAGACCATCTACTGCCAGATTAGTTACTGATTACTGACCCTATCTTAAAAAAATAAATAAAACCAAATGTTATTATTCCCAGCAGAAATAATCTGTTTCTTTGGGGGTGTGTGTGTGGAGGGGTACTTCCAGAAAGATTCCCAATTCATAACCCTTCCCAGCAAGTTTTCCTTCCTCTCTTCATTTATTGGGAGAGCTGTAACTCTTCTGCCTAAATTAACACCATTTGAAGGTCAAGACTATTTTGATAAGCGGTATCTCAGTTTCTCTCCTTCACATATGTACAGCCTCCTCCATCATTCGGTGCCCTTCAGACAAGCTAAATTATAATTGTCATAATCCCCACCTAGTCTGACCATGATGGCCAGATATTGTAGGAAATGTTTCCAAACAGATCTGAAGAAACTACTTTATTAAAACATGGTAAAGAAGTAGATAGCACAATATCATATAAAATGTATTTAGAGTTGATGCAGAGAACCAGTTTGGCATAGTGGTTAAAGCACCAGGCTAGAAACTGGAAGACTGAGTTCTAGTCATGCTTTAGGCACAAAGCCAGCTGGGTGACCTTGGGCCAGTTACTCTCTCTCAGCCCTAGGAAGGAGGCCATGGCAAACCACTTCTGAAAAACATTGCCATGAAAAGTACAAGGACTAGTCCAGGCAGTTGCCAGGAGTCAACACTGACTCAAAGGGACCCCCCCCCCCGAAAAAAGTTGATGCAAGGGTGTCTTTATTGAGAGAAATATCCTCCTGTATATAAAGGTATGTATATATAAGATGCTGTAGCTCAATCTCCAAACTAATGCCCTCCAGCTGTTTTGGATTACAAAAACCATCAGTCCATCACAGTATCTCAAGGAATGTAATTGCCCAGGCCCTTTGCTCATCTTCAGAGGCCATCCTCTGGGTGACCTAAGTGAAGTGAGGGAGACATGCCTAACGCCCACATTAATGTCATTTTGGCCTCCGGGAAAAAATAATTCTCATTTATTTCTATAATTTTGTACTCAGGTTTATTTTAAATGCCTGCACTACACTAGAACACTGGATTTTATATATTTTATATTCTTCTGATGGCATTTATTTATTGCATTTTATAGCTTTTATCCATATTCTGCTTTCCTTTTTTAAAAAAATGTTTTAGAAATTGTTAAAGTTTAAATTAATTTTGGAATCTGCACAGAGGACACCATTATTGGGCAGATTACAAAAAAATACATGAACAAAAGCAGTGTCTGGGGATGATGGTATTTGTCATCAAAACACTTGAGAGGGCACCAGGATGCAGAAGGTTGCTGCCATCTTACAAGAAAGGAAGATAACCATCAGCAAAGATCTGGAGCTAAATTTAGCAATCTGACAGTAAAAGCTGCAAAATGTTCCTTGATGAAAGCCACAAAAGTGGTTCATAAAATGGTTTTATATGATGTATCGGGGATATCCTTTTAGGCACAAGCATATTCACAGCTTGAATTATAGATTCTCAAAAGATCCACAAGCTTTCCAAAAGGCAAATGTGTCTAAAGCCTTTTTGCCTCAAGGTTTTCCTATTTATTTATTTCAGTACAAATCTGGCAGCAAGAGATAACATGGAGGGGGGGAAAAAAGGGAAAAGGAGGGTATGGAGGAAACAGTGTGAAGACATTGTAGATAGCCTTTCAGCTGTGATTTCCAGGCTGGAGGACTTTAGAGCAGGTTGGTGCAAACTGGAGAAATGTGAATTCATAAGAAAGGGGTGAATTGGTGAGATCCCTTCTCTCTTCTGGAGTTCCTTGCAAAAGTATGTATTGAAAAGATTGAAGAGCTTTGCATCTGGATCCTCTTGGAGGTGATTTCCCATATGGATGTATGATCCATAAACTAAACAGAAATATAAAATCTACTATCTTTTATAAAAAGAACTATATAGTAAGAAAAAAAAAATAAGAAACCCAACACTGTATCTAGAGGGGGGGGGAAAGACCAAAACCTATTAAAAATTGAAAAAAAAAACCCTAAACTAGATTAACCATAAAAGTTCAACAACAAAGCCAAATTAAACCCAAGCTGACAACCTCATCCCTAAATTCTAAATTCCCGCAGCCTCCCCCCCCCCCCCCGCCGCCAATTCTAAATATATACAGTACTATGCAAATGTTTTAGGCAGGTGTGAAAAAATGCTGTAAAGTAAGAATGCTTTCAAAAATATATATTGTAATGATTTATGTTTATCAATTTATAAAATGCAAAGTGAGTGAACAGAAGAAAAATCTAAATCAAATCAATATTTGGTATGACTACCCTTCAAACCAGCATCAATTCTTACACCTGCACACTTTGTACTCTTGCACAAAGTCAGGGGTCTTGTAGGATTAGAGTCAGGTGTATGATTAACCAATTATATCAAGCAGGTGCTAATGATCATCCATTTCATATGTAGGTTGAAACACAGTCATTAAATGAAACAGAAACAGCTGTAGAGGAGGCTTAAAACTGGGTGAGGAACAGCCAAACTCTGCTACGAAGGTGAGGTTGTGGAGGACAGTTTCCTGTCACAGGTCATACACCATGGCAAGACTGAGCACAGCAACAAGACCCAAGGTAGTTATACTGCATCAGCAAGGTCTCTCCCAGGCAAAAATTGCAAAGCAGACTGGGGTTTCAAGATGTGCTGTTCAAGCTCTTTTGAAGAAGCACAAAGAAATGGGCAACGTTGAGGACCGTAGACGCAGTGGTCGGCCAAGGAAACTTAATGCAGCAGATGGAAGACACATCATGGTTACTTCCCCTTGACATCGGAAGATGTCCAGCAGTGCCATCAGCACAGAATTGGCAGAAACCAGTGGGACCCAGGTATATCCATCTACTGTCTGGAGAGGTCTGGCCAAAAGTGGTCTTCATTGGAAGAATTGTGGCCAAAAAGCCATACCTCCGATGTGGAAACAAGGCTAAGCGACTCGACTATGCATGAAAACATAGGAACTGGGGTGCAGAAAAATGGCAGCAGGTGCTCTGGACTAATGAGTCAAAATCTGAAATATTTGGCTGTAGCCAAAGGGCTGGAGAGCAGTACAATAATGAGTGTCTGCAGGCAGCAGTGAAGCATGGTGGAGATTTCTTACAAGTTTGGGGCTGCATTTCTGCAAATGGAGTTGGAGATTTGGTCAGGATTAATGGTGTCCTCAATGCTGAGAAATACAGGCAGGTACTTATCCATCATGCCATACCATCAGGGAGGCATGTAATTGGCCCCAAATTTATTCTGCAGCAGGACCCCAAACATACCGCTGATGTCATTAAGAACTATCTTCAGTGTAAAGAAGAACAAAGAGTCCTGGAAGTGATGGTTTGGCCCCCACAGAGCCCTGATCTCAACATCATCGAGTCTGTCTGGGATTACATGAAGAGACAGAAGGATTTGAGGCAGCCTACATCCACAGGAGATCTGTGGTTAGTTCTCCAAGATGTTTGGAACAACGTACTTGCCGAGTTCCTTCAACAACTATGTCCAAGTGTACCTAGAAGAATTGATGTTGTTTTCAAGGCAAAGGGTGGTCACATCAAATATTGATTTGATTTGGGTTTTTCTTCTGTTTGCTCACTTTGCAGTTTGTAAATTGATAAACATAAACAATTACAATATATATTTTTGAAAGCATTCTTACTTTACAGCATTTTTTCACACTTGTCTAAAACTTTTTCACATGGACTGGATTTGTTATTTTCTTAGGTCAGCTTGTGAATCCAGTGGGTTGCTGTGTGGCAGGGCTCTTACATAGAGTTGTCCCAGCTTCTCTGATAAGTTGTACAACCTCCCACCTTCAATATCATACTAATGTTTCTAATTATTAAAACGTCACTGGTTTCATTTGCATATCCAGTGTAACATCTTTTTCCATATCATTCTTGTAGCCTGTCATTTTAAAATCCAGATCAGCCTCAGTCTTGACTGGTATAACTTGTTCCTCTTCCATAACATCTCTTAATTATAGATGGTCTATTTATAATTACAGACAGACTTAAAATTACCTTCTGGGTCCATTGTTCACAGATATCTTTCAATATGTCTAATGTCCATTCTGTAACAGTAAGTCAAATTAAGTGTTCTTTTCCTTTAATTGTAATCTTTAGTTTCTTCTGGTTCCCTCTAGTATCCAACCTTCAAAGACCCATCCTATCATTTTATTTTTTCAAAGAATTCAAAACAAAAGCATTTTCCCATGGGAAGGATTCTTATAATTAATTTCAAAATCTTATTTCAAATCCATCTGGACCCTTAGTCCATTTATACCTTTCTAAAATCAAAGCTTTAATCACACTTTTGCTGGTTATTCCCCCCCCCAAAAGAATGTTTTTATGTCCTTAAACTTGTATTTAAAACTTCCATTGCTAAGGATTGAAGGAAACTCACACGGTGCTCTAAAACTTGTCATTCCAGAGGTACCTAATAGCTATAAAGCAGTTAATAAGCAATTTCCAAAAGTGATTAGAAAAGAAGTATGCGAACCTGGTGTCCATAAAGGTGCTGACCACGGTTTGGGCAAAGATGGCATTCTCTTGTCTCTCAGAGCTGTAAACTCATCAGCTACCACTATCTTGTGGTCTCCTCACGAGGACCAACTGTCTGGTGCACTTGTGGGCAATCCCAACTCCTCTCCTTGCCTGGAGAGGAATCCCAAAAAGCTGGTCTACTCACCGGCCGTTCATTCCACCGCAGTTGTTGGTTCCACTCTCAGTGGAGCCATTTTCAGTTTGCTATTTCTTCCCCGGACGTTGGAAACAAGTCTCATATGTTCCAGATATGTTACTGCTTAGGAAATGATTATGAAATTACAGTCTCAGCTGCTTTACACTTCTAATGCTGAAAAAGCAGTTTGTTTCCAGATTAGGGCTGCTAAGGGAACAGAGGGTTTTAAGGACTTTTCTGTTAGATCTGGGGATCTAATCTAAATAAATATGGATCCTTTGGTAAAACAGCAATTAATGTTAAAGGGATTGTTTCAGCCTATGGGGGATTGAGAGATTGTAAAAGGTAATCTAAATAATTTGTTTTCTTAAAATAATATCCTTTTAGAAAGTACATTTATGTTTAATAGGTTGAAGACTTGCAATTTGAAGTAAGTAATACAGTAATATGAAATGTGGGAGACCAAGCACTGTTCTTATGATGATATAAATAATGCATGATTTCATGATTACATTTTAATGTAATCTCCCATTTCTGAGCTGCTAGTCAGACTACTGTGAAATCTCATCTATGTTTTGTACATGTTTCTTCCCAAATATTCTTCAATTTCCCAGCTAAAGGCTTATGCAGAAAAAAAATCTACTTAATTTTTTAAATTAGCATTTTTAGTCATTAATATGGAACAGGAAAAAGCTGGAAAAAGCATTTAATTTAGATTCCACATACTACCAAGATTAGCAACAGGGGAATTGCTTAGGCTGGAATTTCTCAAGCTGTGGGTCACCAGCCCCTCCCCCTGCTCCCAGGGATCATGGGAAATTTGGGAGGAGGAAATCACAGTTTTGGTTTTTTTAATAATCTGGTTTGCGCAGATAAAGCAGGAGCACTGTCAAAGCTCTGTTTTGCCTGTGTGAGCCCATAACAGATGGTTGCAGTACTACAAAGTCTGAGAACTCCTCTGAATCACAGATTGAAATATAATTATTAAAAGTAAGGGACATATTTATTTCTTGCCCACCCCCATCCCCATGGGATCATTAGTTTTATTCAAATGTATTTAAATTTATTTATCATGTTAGGAGGTTATAGAACCAAAGGTTTAAGAACCCCTGATTTAGGCTGCAATCCTTCATTTTGTCCATTGGAGCACCATTGAAGTGCAATCTGGCTGCCATCCAGATGAACAACTTCCTGAATTTTCAGCAAATGCCATGCTGGTTAAAGTCCATCCTTCTGAATGCCCTTCTAGGTTTGGGAAGGCTGATGTAAAGAATATCACATATTATTTCAAGCGTTCTCCAAAGTGGCTGGTTTTGTGGGACCAGCAATTTCCAACAACTTTGAATCCCAGATTCTCACAATTCCCAGCCAACTGCAACTTCAGATCCTATATTAGGAATCCATGGTTAGAAAATCCCATGCCTCTTCTCATTTAAAAGAATGTTTTAAAAACAGGTAAGAATTCTTTGCTGTTTTCAATATTTTAGTAACAGATATTTATAGCAACACATCTGTTTCAGTATTCCATCCTTCCTTTCTTGATACTTTAAGTTTTATCATAAAGGAACTTTAGGCACCAAAAAGGAAGTAGGATGGCCACAAACCAGATGTGTTGCTATAAATATCAAAATGTTATAGCTATTCCCAAGTGGACTGTGCCATGAGATGGCTATACCACATGGTGGATCTGTTTAAATGTTGTGGTTTGGGATATATTTAAAATTATACTACAAACATGTTAAATTAAATTTTTGTGGTGGGGGGAGAAGTGTGACTAACTCATACAATGAACCACAACAGAACTCACTATGTGATAAGAATCACATGGGACAAAATATATATTTAAATAAGCTCCAATCTCTCTCTGTTATGCTTGGATACAAATCAATGTAGTATTTTTACTGGACAGTTCTGGTTTGTAATCTTCCATAATCTGGCACAGCTTCAGATGTAATTGGGCAGCATATCCCAGAATTGTCAGCAGCTTAACAAATCTAAAGAGCAACAAGTTTGAGAAGGTTGGCCTTGATGCTGCTGTGCATTTTTCATAGATGTATTGATCTTTATCCATGGATAGAAATTTCAAAGTGGAATGGTAGATAGATAAACACTATCATCATTTAGTCTCCAAAAGATAGATTTTATGTGGGCTAACTAAGTGAGATTTAACACAGAAACATAGAATTACTCATGGCTAGCAGACACACTACAGATACAGAGGTGCTAGCATGTTCCAGGTTTGCAGCTTGGTGTTGCTCCTAGACTTGGCATTACTTGAACATACAGGTGGCAGTTGTGGCTTGGAAAGCACCCCTTGTTCAGAAAGCAACATTATAACACACTCCCTTGAAGAATGCAGCTGGTATGAAATGTGGCTGCCAGAACGCTCTAAGGCACCCACTTTCGGGATCATGTTCTACCATTCCTGTTCTATCTCTGGAACAGGAAGCCTCTCAGTAATCAGTGCAGCAATGTCAGGAGTCATGTTACCCTGAATGGAACGACTGCCCTGCCAATAATCTTGCCACTACATTCTGGACTGTTTGAATCTCCAAAGGCTGCCCCAAATAGAATGCACCACAGCAATCCAATTTATCACAGAATAATGCCAACAACTTTGTATCTACCCACATATACACCATTTTCTATACATTGTCTTTTCAACTTAGTATTATTTTTAAAAGACCTCAAGCTATTTTTGGGAAGTGAAGCATGTAGGATATCATATACAGTAAAACCTCCAAAATTTCAGAGACCTGATTACAAAGACATGGAGCTGAAATCAGTTTAGTTGTACTTGGAATAAACTTTGAAATGAGTAGCTGTACCATCCTTGGGTTAATCCAGTTATCTGAATTTTCCGGGCTTGCACTACAGATTGAACTGTAAAATGCTAATTGTAAAATGCTTATCTGAGCTGGGCTCATACAACACACTGGCCTAAAAGATGGATGGTTAGTTTGTGGTTCAGTTCCTGATGTGAATTTATTGAATGGGATTGACAGGACTTGTGACTGATTTCCACTCTATCGGTTTCAATGTGTCTCATTTAGTAAAGACCAAACCTGGGTTCCAACCATTATTCCAACATTTTTCTGTTATAACAGAACCACAAAGAAGAATGAAGCAGCAGGAACAATTGCCAGAAAGTATTTATGTAGTGTACCTCTAAACTAAAGCAACAGTGGATGAACTTCTACCCAACAGAATATTTATTTATTTGGTTGAAAATGTTTCTGAGCCATAGCAAAATGAAGGTTCCTTTTAATAAATGCAATAATACTTCAGGACTCTCTTTTTTCAAGCAATACTCAATTGTCTGTGGTTTGGAACAAAGCCAAGGGAAAATTTAGATTTCTCTGCTTTTCATAATGTCTCTCTACAACAAACAAAAGTAAACTGACAATATAACAATTGTGTGGAGTTCAGAAAGACTATAAAATATTACATTTTGACAAAAGCAGTGCTACTGAAGCTACACGGTGCCAGCAACTGAAATAATTACAAGGGAAGGCAGTTAGCAATGAATTCTTTTACACTGAATTCAGATCTCGGACTGAATGTTGCCCATTATTGCAGTTCAAAGGCAACTATCTCTAGAATTGTTCTTTTAAATGTTTGCTTGATGGTTTTAGTTGTTCTTTTCTTGTCAGCACACAATTGTTGCCTTGATCATTGTGATAAAAAAGAGCTACTCTGCAGCTTTGTAGTGAATCCAGTTGGCTTAGTGATGTGTTCTTTGAAGAATTCCAAAGTCGGGAAACAAAGGCGAAGGAAATAGAGGCCCAAAGTTGTTTGTTCAGTGCTGTGGGAAGCTAACGCAAGCCAAAGAAACCTAGTCTATATTACATCCACATTCATACGTGATTCCATGGCCTTTTGTACTTTCCAGTTCAGAAGTTTAGCCATGCTTACAAAAATGTAGCTTTTTCTTAAAACTTCCTTAGTAGAGAATTTGCTATAATTTTCTCCAAGGCATATCCCTTAAGAGATTAATTCAGAGACACAGTTATTTCTGTAATGCCTTTGTGGCTTTGACAAGGGGTCTGCCTCATGAAAAGAACAAAACTAGTTTCTGTTCAGGCTGAAAACCATAACTGATTAACTGCCTTAAATATTTTAAAAGAGCTTAAAAGGTATGGTTCCCAGATTTACTGGTGCAGGTAGAATCTAAAAATCTGGAGGCCAAAGTAAATCTTAATATAGAGGATTTTGGCTTAGCATTTGGACAAATCCAGCTACTGTGTATAAAACATATTTAATGGCTGAGCATGTTGTGTGGACCCAGCCAATAAACCATGGTTAAGAAACCATGCCTAGAGGAATGTGTAAACTTCATCTATATTTTATGCTTACTCTGCAATGTAAAACTGTATTATTCTTCTCTACTTTTACCCATTACAAGCACAAGGAAGGGCAAATTCTATCTCAAAAGGAAGCAGGCAGGCAGGAGATATCTCTTCCTTCCTATCCTGGCATGATATGTATTAAAATTCTGCCTTCTACTCTTGGCTGGAATGCTTCCCCTGCTTTTGTCATAAATGTGGTTGTGTTTTTGGTTTTGATTGTGATTGTGATACCTCCCCTTTTTGCCCATCCCCTTCCTAGTAAAGATCGCACCTCTGTAGGTCTGTAATTAAAAGTAAAAACACAATTTTAATTATAATTAAAACATGATTATAATTATAATTAATTACCCAACAAGAAGACAACCCTGAATTTATGACAACCCATATATATATGAGAGAAAAGCTGATCTGCTTCCATTACTGTATGCTTAAAAAAATGAAGACAACCTTCCCACTTAAAAGGAGTTTTATTTGGAAAACAATCCTAGCCTTTCTTTCAAGTAAATACAGTAATGTATGATTTAAGCTTTTGGCTATTTACACACTTTTTTCTCTTAAGTTTGATTACTGACTTTTTTATAGTGACTCCAGACAATATAGTTGCAAAATCTTTATGGACCACATTTTTGTAATATATCTTTAGGGACTTGGTGTGTGGCAATTTTTAATTTTTTAAAAAAATAAAGCTGACATGCTTCAGCATTAAAATTAGATTTCCTGGATGCAGAAGCACCCACAGGACCCAGTGCTTTCATTAAAATGGCAGTAGGAATACCAATAGGTGGCCTGCTATGTGACTTACTTTAGGTGAGATCCATCACCCTGAGGATGCTACGTTCATTGATAATGCTCAAAAGTCCATGCATAATTTGCCAGGTCTTAAGAAGGCCACAAGTTTAGGTCTTGTCTGTGAGTGTGTGTGTGTACGTGCAAATGCATATTCTGCACAAGCATGTTCAGTTAGCCTCTTACCCAGCACTGAATGTATTGTATACAACAGAGGATTCTCCCAGCTTTACCTGGAGCTCCCAGGGACTGAGATTGAAATTGTCTGCATTCAGAGCATGTGTTGCACCATTCAGGATGATAACTTGCCATAAGATTAGGTTAATATACATGGAAAATAGCTCTCAAACACATTACAGGCTGCTGAGTCTAGACGCTATGTTAAAATGTTTCTACCAGCTTCTGAATGGGGGCTGTAATATGATAAGCAGGATGATTTACTGAATTCACTAAATTCTGAACAGTGAACATTATTTATAAGTATAATGCTTTCTTTGATCAGTATATCAGTTTATCTGAACCCCTCCCTGACTTTTTTCAGGACTCTTTGGTCTTGAGAAGAATGATATTCAAGAAGCAATACATTCACATTTTATAAAACTTTATGAATTACTTTGTAACACTCTATAATGTGCTGAAATCCAGCCAGAAATAAAATGTGTTATTTGTTTAATTGTTACTTCTCATGTGATGAAATTGCTTAACTATTAAGATAACTAATCTTTCCATTTGATGTAAACTAATGGTGCCTGGAGGGAATTCAGAAAATTCTATTACTTTGATGCTTAATGTTGTTTTTTTTTTTTTTAATCACTTCAGGACTTACATGTGCACACATTTCTCAAACTAGCGTCAACATCCATCCAAAATACTTTACTGTATGTCATATTGCATGTAATTTTTTTTTCTTTTTCCCCAGTGGGAGGGTTCCCCACAAAAATGCCAGCTGCTCAGATAGGCTGCCACAACCATTCTGAGTTGTATATTATTTTCCTTCATTGTGAAAGAGGGCCAGCTGATGGAGTGTGCATCACAGTGTGGTGACATAAACTCCTCCCCTTTTCTACATGCACTATAACATTGTACACCTTTATGTAGCTGCATCACAACATCAGAGCATATGGTTCATCATTCTGACAAAATCTCACGGTTCTAACATGTGCCTCTGCTCTGGTGTGAAATGCCTGTTCCTTTCTGATGATAAAGTACTGGATTATAGTCAGGGAAAAAAGAATAACTAGATAATTCTAGTTATGATCATAAATGAAACACTTTTAGCTAAAATGTACATTATAGTGCAGTTGCCCAAATACAGGTCCATCAGTAAATAATTGAACTAATTATTCTTTTTTGCATGAACAGGTGACAGACAGATCTTTTTTTAGACTGTCCCTCCTCCAATCTTTCTTCTATTAGCCCACAGTCCGAATATCTTAACTCAAGAGTCTTCTTTCTTTCTTTCTTTCTTTCTTTCTTTCTTTCTTTCTTTCTTTCTTTCTTTCTTTCTCTCTCTCTCTCTCTCTCTCCCTCCCTCGCCTGCCTGCCTCCTTCCTTCCTTCCTTCCTTCCTTCCTTCCTTCCTTCCTTCCTTCCCTCCTTCCTTCCTTCCTTCCTTCCTTCCTTCCTTCCTTCCTTCCTTCCTTCCTTCCTTCCTTCTTTCTTTCTTTCTCTCTCTCTCTCTCTCCCTCCCTCCCTCCCTCCCTGCCTGCCTGCCTGCCTGCCTTCCTTCCTTCCTTCCTTCCTTCCTTCCTTCCTTCCTTCCTTCCTTCCTTCCTTCCTTCCTTCCTTCCTTCCTTCTTTCTTTCTTTCTTTCTTTCTTTCTTTCTTTCTTTCTCTCTCTCTCTCTCTCCCTCCCTCCCTCCCTCCCTCCCTCCCTCCCTGCCTGCCTGCCTGCCTGCCTGCCTGCCTGCCTTCTTCCTTCCTTCCTTCCTTCCTTCCTTCCTTCCTTCCTTCCTTCCTTCCTTCCTTCCTTCCTTCCTTCCTTCCTTCCTCCCTCCCTCCCTCCCTCCCTCCCTCCCTCCCTCCCTCCCTCCCTTCCTTCCTTCCTCCTTCCCTCCCTCCCTCCCTCCCTCCCTCCTCCTTCCTTCCTTCCTTCCTTCCTCCCTCCCTCCCTCCTCCCTCCTCCCTCCCTCCCTTCCTCCCTCCCTCCCTCCCTCCCTCCTTCCTTCCTTCCTTCCTCCCTCCCTCCCTCCCTCCCTCCCTCCCTCCTTCCCTCCTTCCCTCCCTCCCTCCCTCCCTCCCTCCCTCCCTCCCTCCCTCCCTCCCTCCCTCCCTCCTTCCTTCCTTCCTTCCTTCCTTCCTTCCTTCCTTCCTTCCTTCCTTCCTTCCTTCCTTCCTTCCTTCCTTCCTTTCTTTCTTTCTTTCTTTCTTTCTTTCTTCTTGCCATAGAGAAATAGGTTAACTCTTCTTGTCTGTTTCCAGCTAGAGTGCAACCTTCTCAACTTGGTCCCTTCTGGATGTGATAGACAACCAGACTGGTAATCATAGGCAATGTAGCTGTTGTATTTTCAGGAGTGACCGTATATACACACAGACACACACCCACACAGACACAGAGGATAGGTTTTAATTCCAGACTGCATGCAATTTATTACTTGGGAGAAACAACAAACATATAAACTAAACCACAACAATCTTATTCTTATTCAGTAGGTTTCTTGTATAATAGACTCCTTATCTGTACATTCCATCTATTGATTATAGCTTCTATCTTTATTTATTTCCTGTTATTCCTATACTTATGTTCTACCTTATCTATGTGACTTTATTTCCAAACTGTGTTCTTAGTTCTGTATCTATTACCAAATCCTTAACCTATAATTTGACATATTGCTGTATCTTCACTTATGCCACTTTTTAATTCTCCAGTCCTAGTGCTCTGAATTCCCTTCATCTCTACCTTCCTCCACCCAGCCAGGTCCCTTGTTCAGTGCTTTTCTTTGGCCCTGGTGTGGGTTAGCAGACTCTCTTTCTGGTCTGCTGCTGTGCTGACTTGCTTCTTCAGGTCTCGTGTTGGATCTCGGAACTCTGGGAAGCTCTCTCACCTCCTTGCATCTCCTTCCACACTTCGTCAAGGCTTGGGCTTTTTCAGTGGTCTCGGCTCTTCAAGCCTTGCCAGCTGGAGGGGAGGAAAGTCCTTGGGTGCTTTCTGTATGCCTCCCCTCCCAAGGTTCTCCTGTGGCCTGATGCTGGAGCTCAGTGGCTTTGGCCGCTACCTTCTCCAGGTGCTACTAGTCTTCAGTGCCACTGCTGTTTCAAGCTGTCTCTCAGTGTTCCCTAAGTACCCTTTGGTGACTATCCAGTTGAATCTGTTCTCACCCAACTGCTTCTGCCTGTCTCCATTACACGTGCTGCTCCCAGCACTCACCATGCCCTCCAACTCTTTCCCCTCCTTCACGTGTCTCACCTTTATGCCGAGTGGTGCAGTTGGCTCTACCCCACGTAGAAGAGCAGGTGGCTTTCAAGAGAAAGCACCTAATGCTGGTGTTTTCCTTTTGCTTTGCATTTCCTCTTTCCACAATGACCAAAGGTTCCATTAAAAAGTCTCACATAAATAATGTATCAGCAGTTCAGGGTCACTGTGAGAAATTTAAATGTGCTTCTGGTGGTTATCACCACTGAGGAAGAGGTGATCACCATTAAAGAGACCAAAAATGGAGGAAGGCCATTTCACTTTGAAACTAAAGCCAGCTCATCTTTGCCCAGTAGGCAAGATCTGGACAATTCTTTTTAATGACAAGCACTGACATCCACCCAAAATAGGCTATATAATGCTATACTGTCTACGCCTTCCCAACTTAGTCTCCATTGGACATAAGTGTGTTACCATTCCCATAATCCCAACCCAGAGAGAAAGAACAACAACAAAACCCACAATAGAAGGAAGGGAACGCATACAGAGCAAGACTTCTAGAATTCTTTCCATTTCCCTTACCAGTTCTGGTGGCTGGAGGTGTCTCTATTTTCTTCTGTATAATGAAGTAATATGAGCGTGTACACTTTATCCCAAGGGACCGATCAGAGCGTGTGCATACATTGTGTGTGTCTGTCTTTCTGTTCATCCCTTGTGTTGCATCTGTATTTTTGTATGCATATGCTCTGGGAAGCATGAGGCGACCTACATATACTCTGCTCTCTCTGGGTCACATGACCAGGAGGGAGAGAGGCTTGGAAAGCAACAGTCACCAACATTCAAGCAGCTGTATGACTGCTTTCCCATGGAAATGTATCGGCAATTTCTTTTCCTGCATTGTTTTCCCTACAGATCCCCAAACTGATCCAGTTCATTTTTTAACTCATTCCTTTGCCAGAGTCTCCCACCACATCAAATTCACTCCTGTGTTGTTTAGTTTTCTGAGAGTTGTCTTGCTGACATCCAGAGGTACAGTCTCCCTCTCCTTTATATAATTTCTTTCCACATTATTTTCCTTTGCTCAAAACTATTGTGTTACATAAATGTGCAGAGAAATATGTGAGGACTTAATCCCAGCCACTGATTCTTTCTTGCAAATGTCCCTTAAACTTCCACATCAAGTGCTACAAGGAAATATGTCCATCATAAGGGGAAGTTCTATATTTTCTATTAACTTGAAGGATTTAGACACCAATGTACCTTTTTTCTTTCTTAATGTAATCATGAGTTAGTCTTGGTCTATGATTTTATAGTTATTCCCTGCTGAAATTATTCTGAAATCAATTAACAAATAAAACAAATACAAGCAAAGCAACAGTGGGATGGAAATGTTATTTTAGGAAGGAAGCAAAATCTGTCATGATCAAAGCTCCCAAAAGGCTATTCGACTTACCGGTCCAACTAATATGTGCTGTCCTTCAAAATATTCACATCAAACTGAAGCCTGTTTATGTATATGGTCCATTGCGTACAGTCTATTAAAATGTGATATGCTCATTAAATATTTCCTTATTTCAAATGCAAGCTTTACTCAACCAGATGGTTCTTGGCTGCTTCACCAGCTTGCTCCTCATCCAATTGTGTTGCCATTGAATTCCAGATTGATCAAGAATAAAATCTACATCTATGATTAAATTATGGATGAAAATGTCATATATTTCTAAGCCTTGGGTGATAAAACTGGGAGACATTAGTTTCCCTTAACAGTGTCCCCTTAATATCAATGCAGTGCCAACATAAAGTCAAGAGTTTAGAAGCAAGATTGCTATGGTTTATCAAAATTGCAACTTCTCCAAGCTGTTGTCTTCATGCTGATATTAACTGCATGTATATTGTGCTGGATAATTGATGCCACTAGAATATAAAGGATTGTGCTGCATCGCATTGTACTCTGCATACCAATCTTCCTGCTTAAACTGATGGAGTCTTAAGTACTATTGGAATGGTGTTTTTAAAGTAATTTCCATATTGAGGCCATCAGTCCTTAAGATGACCATGATATTTGTAGAGCAGAGAAATATATTATCCCAATATATTATATCCCTATATATATTCCAATATATAATCAGCCTACCACATTTAGTAGGTGATATTTGTTTAGGCAGGCACAATGATGGTGATCTGAAAGTACGGCAACTGACATTTCTCATGGTGAGACCATTCTCCACTGAGGTTTATATTTCACTAGACAACCCGTGACTTCTTGTGTCATCATTTCAGAGATATTTCCTTTTCTAAAAAGAGAAACAGAATGACCAAGGGCAAAAAAGCATAAGTCAGTGATTTATGACTTGCTGCCAGCTTCCCCATTGACTTTGCTTGTGGAAGCCGGCAGGGAGCATCAGAAATCTCCCTCCCTCCCTCATATAATATACGTTTGTGCCATTTGCCCTCCCCTCATGACCCTCAAGAGAGCCCCAGTGGAGCCTTCTCCTCCTCCTTGGCTGATCCGTGGAACTGCCTGCCACTTTGCTGGGGGGGAGGTGGAACAAGGAAGCCATGGACTGCAAGGAAAACTACCCACTGCCATTAAGAGACTTGAAATTTCAGCCTTCTTCCAAAGCAGCCAGATTACCCACCCATCAGGCCTTGCTGTCAGCTGATTGGGTGCACAGGACAGAGGGAGGTGGGAAATAGGTCAGGAATATGCCCATGATTATCACCTGACCTGGGCTGACTGAAGTGGCATGGCAGCAGTGCTGAAGCGGTCACAAATTTCCAAAATTTCAATCCCATGGGAGTAATGGGTCCTGGATTTTGGATGCATTCTGTCAGTTAGCCCATTTGAGGTATTTTGGTTCAAAAATTGTTGCCCTATGACACACCGTTTCACCCAGTTGAAGATTACAGACATAAGAGTTTTAGTAGCATATAGATTTTCTTCTGCAAAAGTGGAGGACTCCAAAACCAAGAAGCTCAGGCATGTGAATACTAGTAATATTGATGCAGGCACAAATATTACTGTAGTACTAGACAAACAGGCCAAATTTGTAAGAAAGTAGGTTCTGTGCAAAACCTTCTAATGCAACAATGGAATGTTCCAAAGAACTTCTGAACTTTCCATTTCTCCTCCCAACTATGCTAATCTAATGATTTTGGAAGTACTTTGGCAATATTCTGGAAATTAATCTTCTGAAATTGAACTGTTTTGTGTCTTTCCAGATGAAATAGACTAATTTTATGACCACTTCCCATCATTTAAAGTTTTCTACCTTGCAGCCAAGAGATTGAGACTGAAAGAGAGAAGGTGTTGTTCCTCTTCCACTATTGCTTCTAAGCACTAGTATTCAAGGCTGCCACATATTTTCATGGTAATAAACACCCATTAGGACCAGTATCTACTGGCATCCTGGTTCTCCATGAATTTGTTCAGTTTCCTTGAAACCCTCTAAAGTGGTGGCCACTACCACATCTGAGGGCAGTAAATCCACACTTCAACTATGCATTGTATAAATAAGTTCTTTCTTTTGGCAATCCTAAATCTCCTTGCATTTACTTTTAATTGATGATCTCAAATACTAACATGGAGAGGCATAGAAAACTTCTTTCTATGAACACTTTCATACTATGAATGATTTTACAAACTTTTCCTGTGTGAGGGGGGAGGAAGGCAGGAAGGCAGGAAGGCAGGAAGCCAGGAAGCCAGGAAGCCAGGAAGCCAGGAAGGATTTCTGACATTCCCTGCCAGCTTCCCACAAGCAAAGTCAATGGGGAAGCCGGCAGCAAATAGTAGGTTGCTCACACTTCCACTGCTTTTTTTGCTCTTAGTCATTCTGTTTCTCTGTTTAGGTAATATCTCTGAAACGATGACCCAACAGGTCACGGGTTGTCTAGTAATGATTAGAAAGGAGGACTCATTTTCCACCACTGTTCAGTCAATCAGCAGAGCTTTTCTGAATGATTCATAGATTGCTACAAACTGGCAAGAGAAAGAAATAGTGGAACTCCTAGTACAACATAGTGATAAGTTCATGACCCACTGTGAAAACTTACTTACAGTTACCTTTTATGTATTTATTTGATTTGATGTTGCTGAATTCCAAATGACTCTGGGGGCTCACAGTACACCAGAAAATATTTTAAAAAAACAACATAAAAGGAAACAAGAAAACCAAACTAAAACCAAATGAAAGAACAGCAAGATAGCAAACCCAACAGACACCCCAAAACATCCACCAACATCTAACATCCAATGAAGGGGGCTTCAGACAACTTAGCCCAAGGCCTGGGACAGCAGCCAGGTCTTTATGGCCCTTCAGAACACAGTCATGATTAGACTCCTCAGTTGATGTAGCCCCAATAGTACAGGCATTTAGAATGCTGACTGGTCTAGTTTCACTCAATTATTTTTAGTTCCAAACAAATTTCTTGGCTAAATTTACCACACCTGAACCTTGTTCATCATAGTTTGTTATACCTAATTGAAATAATTCAGCTAGCTTTAAGGAGCTGAAAATACTCTTAGATGGGAGTCCGAGGGGGATGGTACATGCCTCTTCAAAGGAGGTGTGATTAGGTGTAATCCTTATAATATCTATCCTGAACCCGGAAGAAGTGAATAAATATAAGGAGTTGACATTATCATCTTTTGAAGCATTATCCTGAAGTAGTTGCCAAATCAATCCAAATACTCCTTAATGAAATTAATTATTTAGATATATTTTAGGACTGAAATTGCCTTGTTACCATTTGAGATGGACTTTGATAAAAGTGGAACAGATGTAATGTGTCTTGTTGATTTTTTTTTACTCTTTTTTTGCGGAGATTATGTGGGTTGTACATAGCATGGATCTGCTGGGTGGCTATTATTAAAAGGTAATATTAGGGAATTATGCTGTACCTTTCCAGTTATGCTGTAGGATCCTATAAGGGTAAGTTTTATCCCCAGTTCCTTTATACATGTAATTGTTGGAAAAGTTTAACTGGAGATGTTGTTAGAGGAATCATCAATATGCAAATGAAGCCCAGTGCTATATCATATCAAATTAAACGAGACAATGGGTGATCCAAGTTGGTGCCTGGGCACAGATACTGACTAGATGAGGATGATTGTAGAAATGTCTATGTATTGAGATTCAGAGCATTTTGAATAAAGACATTTTATTGGCACACTATTTTCTGTGTAGTGGCTGTTTTTTTTGTGTGTGCCGTGATCTTTTACTTTAGGATTTACTTTTCTATCATTTTCACTTCTATCTGAATTATCAATGTCTTTCATTAATGTACTGTTATTTACATTTTTTTTTTTTTTTTATGAGTTACTGGTATAATTATTCTGCCTTCAGAGGAAAAAGCCCTCCCTAATTATAAAAAAAAAATACTAAAATCAGATCTAACTTACAGAACCAGAGTCACAAACATTTTCCATTTCAGCCCCACAAATTGACTGAAATAATAAATCAGAAGCACTAATGAAGGCCAGCACATTTAACTGAAAGGGAAAGAACTTGTCTTCTTACCCTGTGTGACACAGTGCATTTCAGACACTGCATCTGACAGTCCAGCATGCTCAGGGTCCAAGCCTTTCTTGTCTGTGTTAGAGGGAGGGGAAGATGGTGTGGAGGAAGATTGGAAAATTATGTTACATTATTTGCCCAATGTGCAAATATTTACTTTCTAAAGGAAAGGAAAAAGGAACAAGAAACCAATGGGTATCTGGAGCATCTAGCTTATTCATTGCATTATCTCTTTAGCACATCTTGTAGGAGGTCAGGTCTGCCATCTTTATTGTATTTATTTTCATCATTTTTATATAGCGGCATTTCATGCTTCATTTTTTGCATGATTAAAATCTGTTTATGTAATACTTTCTTTCAAAAGCCCCTGTACAACATACCTATCATACTGATACCAAGATTGTTGAAATAATCTGTGCCCCTTGAAACCTAATCCCATAGACAGATCAACAAAGACTTGCTTCCATGCTAGAAGCTAATTTAGAACATGTTTCTATTTACTGCTTGTAATTTCAGTCAATCTAGTTAGCAGTAATATCAGTTTGTAATCCAAGAAGATGAAAATACCAATTTCAGTAATTAGGCTATATATCCCTGAACCATTCAAGTTTATTACAGAAGGAAGGAACATCATTTTTTTTTTCCTTGTTCGCTTGCACTATTTTTAATGTGCAACAGCAGTAATTTTTTTTAAAAAAATCCAGGCTGGACATACAATATGGATTAGAAGTCTCTTCTTTGACTTTTCAGTTTTTTAAAAAAAATTGTTTAAGAGAAACAGAATGCCTTTGATCCTGATATCCTATGCCTGGAAAAGGGGAAATATTTTTACTTGTTTCCCTTGCAGCTTTTTCTCTGCTCTGAAAATCTGCTCTGTGTGGGACCCCTCTGAAAAAGTATGGGAAGTAGTACATCTGATTTTGGGAGGGAGAAGGAAATCAGGACTATAAAACTGTTGCATTGTCCTTTAAGCCAGTGAGAAAAGCCTATTGTCAAGACATTGATTGTACAGAACATGTCTGAATAAAACTAACCTGGTTGAATCTTTTTACATATAATACACAGACATACCAGCAAGGTAAAAAAGTCAGCATTTTGGGACTACAGAGTTCCACCCACTTTCTCCAATATCTGCTTAGTGTTCTATAAACTGGGAGAGTATTTGTAAGGCTTTATGACATTGCCAGGCCCCTCTTTGTTGGTCTGCAAGTATAGTAGGCATGACTTAATAAGCGCTGTTATCTAGCCAGTTTGGTCCAGTTTGTGTGAACCAGTTCTTAAAAAAAAGGTAGTCTGATAAAATTTAAGATGCAGGGGAAGGCAGTTGAGAAAAGTTAGGGCCTAGGGCACACTTGTTGCAAGAAGAGAGAACAACATTTCTAGTTTCCAATCAAGCCCAACCCCTTGCTAAGGCATTGGTCTGTTCCTTTCCTGGTCATGGATGGGGCTTTGTGTAGGTTGTTAGTTGTTCCCTTGTCCTCTCCTGCCTCTATGCTCCCTTGGACCAGATGCATGTTGGTTTTGGTTTCCATCAAATCTGTTGAGCAGAGAAGAAATCTGAATTAAAGGTGTAATTGTGGGGAGACAGATCAGTCCTGAAGAAGATAAAAGGGAAGGAGATCTAGGTGACATGGCATCCAGTGGGGGGATAAACCAGGCATTTTCTATGTTTTTCTGGGAATACATACCATGGTGTCTTATATAATCCTTCTCCTGAGTAGACCTGACAGGTCAGAATTATAATTGGAACTGGTTAGTGCCTAATTTATACATAATTCCTGTGGCTTGACTGCTGCAGACAATGCTTTGGAAATGCATTTTGTGCTGTCAGGTCTTAGCAATGATTTCTGTATTGAGGAGACTTGCATTTTCAGCCATACAGTATGTTCTCTCTAACTCATTTTCTAGGAGAACTAGTGAGGCTAAACAAGGCAATTGACTGAGTTTTGGGGTTTGTCTGACATGGCTGACTCAGTAGAGTAAACTTAGACTTATGTAAGATTGAGTCTTTATGCAGTTAAATCTGAAACAACAGTCCTTTCTGGAATCCCCACAATGCATTTGTCTTCCCACAATTGATCCAGTTAAATGTGTCTTGAAAAAAGGCCATTCAGTGATATATCCTGAGAACGTTTACATTAAGTACCCTAGATTTGTTCTATCTTAGAATTCTTTATTTCAGTCCATAGAAAATTAGAATAAGATGAAAACCCTTAGACAGGTACATATAAATAGAACAAAGGAAAAACATGATGATTTGATTTGGACATGGACATATGTGAGTTCTCTATAAAGATCAAATACTGCCTGATCTGTTTTTAATAAACAAATGCTTAAATTCATAGAATGCCCAAAGCTGTGCTCCTCTTTGCTTGATTATTTTACCATAGAAATGATATAACACAACCTTCCCTAAACCAATACTTTCCAAATATTTTGAATAAAATTCCCATCAAGCCTGACCATTGGACAGTTTGAGTAATGGTAGTTGTAATATAGAACATCTGGATAGTATTAAGATGGAAACATCTGATCTAAAGTGTGAGCCAAATATTCCTCTCTCTTTCAAAGGAGAAAAATCTTAGGAACTGATACCATATGTGTCGATGAGCTGTGTCTACCTGGTAGACAATAGACACAAACAGCAACATCATTTTAGATAACAAGCCATTTAGGAGATGAGGACCTCATGATACTTATTAGGTTATATGTAAATATATAAGGAAATGATATTAAAAATTACACTACGCGTGTAAAATTCCCTATCCATTTATGTCAATGGTTCTTGAAAGCTGTAACGAGTCCATAAAACATTCCTTCTTGATTTTTTTTTTAAAAGCTTGCTATATACTCTTGACCATTTCATCTCAAAACTAAGCCCTGTGAGACTTAGCCCTAAAAATAAATGGCTTCCTTAATGCAGGTATAATGTTGATGTTATTATTACTAATTGACCTACTAGTTTGCTTTATGCTCATCTGAATTTATGAAATGCTTAATTAAACTGTTAATTGTTATCTGTCAGATGTTCATTATAATTTTATTATGTACTATAATATTGCTATTGCTTAATTTAAATGAACTATTTTAAAAATCTGTTCAGAACACATTAGTTGTACAAAATATATATGCATACATATGCTGATCGATATTCTTGGGAAAGACATTCCATCCTCCATTAAATAAAAGCTTATGTAAGAGGCATTCTTGTGTTTATATACATAGCTCCACGTTAATAATTGGACATGGTTGATAATTTTCAAATCCTTGCCGCTGTATTACAAAAAATATATTCTAAGGCACACACACAAAAAGATAAAATAGCAGACTGTGAAGCTTTCAGACTATGAATCGTAATTGGGTAATTATGGTAACTGTATAATTACAGAATACCAGAGGAAACAATCAGTGACCTTATTAGCAACATTGATCTTGATGACAATGTAAGAAGCCAAGTATATTTTATTGTTTATAATGCTATGTATTTTTATTATTTTTAGAAAAACAATTAAATAGAAGCACATATCCAAATTGACACTTATGGTAACCCATGGCTATGAAGAAAGCCTTTTCAGAAAACATTAGAATAAGCTAATTTCTCTTCTCCCAGCTGCCTGTCTTTTAGTTCTTTATCCTTGCTATCAGGTTGAATAAATTTCATCTCTCAGAGTAGAAGTAATGAGCAGGCAATGACTTATGAAGCAAAGACACCAAGCTGAGGCAGAATTAGAATACAACTTTAATGAGACAGAACTGAGAAAGTGGAAGTGTTACTCATTTGACAGTCTTGGCAAAATAGCCCAACATTATTTCAAATGCTCTTTCCTCTCTATAAAGGAGCTGTCATCTATCTATCTATCTATCTATCTATCTATCTATCTATCTATCTATCTATCTATCTATCTATCTCCAATGCCCCAGAGGGTTCTCTTAATAGTATATTGTTAATGTGATGCAGGTCAATAATGAACTATTCAAGAAGTTGCTTTAGAGTAAAAACAAATGTGACCAATTAAATTATGCTCTGAGTTGCTCCAGATGGTAGTTAAGTGAAACTGTGCAGTTTTTTACCATCCAGCCACAGGCCTCCTTGAGCTTTGCTTGTTCTGACACCAGAAACTGTTCAATCTAGGACATGGATATCCAAGTATCTAAGGCACTGTAATGTGAGCTTTACATTAGATATAGGGTTTATCTTTGACTTAAGCTTTGTGTGTGTGCATAAAATATATGTCAAGCATTATCAAGTTTATACTGTACAGCACTCATGGTTGCTCTCAGAATTGTTTTCCTGCCTGTGTCCTGCATAGTTTCCATTTCTGCATTTTTCCAGAGATACTATTTGCCTGTCCTGGATCTTGATAGCTTTTTAATATAAAGAAATAATTGTAAGCAAGAAATGCCATATGGCTTTTATGTTATGAGAGAATTGCACTTCCCCATCTCTTGTGTATCTTGATCCAAGATCTTGCTGAAAATGAACTGGGTTTATTATTTGTCATCTGGCCATAGCAAATGTTATATGTATGTATGTATGTATATGTGTATATATATATGTGTGTGTATGTGTGTATTTGTAGCCAAGCATTCATTACCATTGCATTGATTTGTAGAGGGCCATCGAATCCAACATATTTATTTAATTAGTTTATATGGCCACCCATCTCAAGTACATGACTCTGGGTAGCTAACAATCAAAACAAAATACAGTAAACAAAATTATGAGTAACATAAAAGAGCAGCAACAACCCATGTCATCCCTAAGCAATATAGCCAAGAAATGGCCTCATGCACACTTAACTATACAGGATAGCACAACATCAGAGACTGGTATTCACAGAGATATGGACTGCTCATTTTAGTTAGTCCAGTAGTTGTAGTTATAGTAGTAGTTTATTAATTGATTAGTCCTAGGACCTAGGACTAAAATTAAAATTAAGTACAATACATAATCTAGTTCCAAAAAGGAAAATAGATAAGAGAAAATACAGTGGTAAAATACATATGTGATAATACAGGGAGTTAGTTACTCCAGTAGTGAATTCCATGTAAGGTCTCAAAGAATAAAACCACGAACTGTATATCTTTTCCTCATGACATTAATCAGGGTAAGTTTACTTTCTAGAATGTGTATAGATCAGATCTTATGCTGAGTAATTTGTTCTTCGGACCTTCCAGGTTGCACAGAAAATGTGCGCATCAGCAGTGTTGTTACCAGCCAGAGGAGATCCACTTGACATTGTCCCACAAGATGCTGAAGAGTACCAATTTTATAGCTACTAATGTCACCATTACAAAAAATATGTTACTGTCATTCTCTGCTTTGATTCTGAATATACAGAATGACCTATTTTCTGTTGTGGAAATATTAGCATTTGTACCCATTGTCGGAAATGCATTTCCTATTTAGTTGTTTATGTATGTAAGTCATCAATCTAATCAGTAAATTATAATCTCACATTAAAATTGGTTAAATGTTTGGACTTTCTAGAAGGACTATAGGTAAACTCATGAATATATGTTTAACAAGCAATATCAGAGGTGTCTGTGGGGGAGTCAAAAAAGTCAAGATGGTGCCTGCAACCATGTGATCAAAGCTCATCCCCCTTTTATATGTGGCACACATTAAAAAGGGATGGTGTTTCAATTGCACAGCCACCTTCTTGACTTTTTTGACACTCCCCCCCCCCCCATGTGTAGACATCCAGGTCCCCATTCAGCATTTAAGTGCTATGTTCCTTTCTCATGGTCAGGGAAGATCTCCTGTAAAATAAGGTTGTTTTTATATTTAAGTCATTTAGTATTTTAATCATTCTTCAGTGTGATTCAAAAATTATAATGGGTCTCATAATACAATCTTGTAACATTAAAAAAGCCTGGTGATTTTTCTTTTCAGTTTATACTATTAAGTCTTTGTCCCTTAAAAAAAATCAAGCCAATTATGTATATATAACTACAGGTGAATGATTATCAACATACTATTTTATATTAACCATTGATATTGACACCTTAACAAGTACAGAGCAAATATGTGTAAGAAAGATGTTCTAACTGGGTAAAAGCCTTAGAAAATCTCACAGAGGACATTTAAAGTGCTTTTTTTTCCTTGAGCAAAATCAGCTTTGAACAAGCAATGATAGCACCTATTAGGCTGTTCATATTAACATACAATAGAACCAAAATCCTTTTTGGTTCTCTGCAGCTTTTTTTTTTTTGTTCAGTTCAGCATCTCAACTGGTGATTTATTTCCCTTAGGGTTTTTTGGGGGGTGGGGGAGTGGGTCCATCAGGTAACACATCTGTGATTTGCTAACACTGACTATATTTATGCTGAGATATTCACAGCAGATGTCATCTAAAAAAACATAAATCTGTAAGTGTTATTCTGGCCCCAGAGGGTTATTTTACAAGCCATAGAAAGAAGAGCTTTTGCTAAGAGTTTTGTATCTATCCAGCATGCAGTATGAAAAGATTCTTTTTTAAAATATTTTTATTTTTATTTTTTATTTTATTTTTTTTTATTATTGTGACTATAGACACCTAAAATTAGAATTGGTTGGATTCAGAGTATTTTAGGTGAACTTAAATCTCATGTAAACCAACAGGACACTTATTCAAGACTAATTTTTCACATTTACAGTAAGTGCAATTTAACCTGGATGCAGTCAAACCCATGTGTTGTCTTAAGATGGTTGTTTACTCCTCCCAGAAAACTGTTCAGTATAGCAAGTGGAGAAGAGTACCTCATAAAAAAGGACCAATTGATTTCAGAATTTGGTTCCTGATACTGATTTAGTACCCTGTTGTTTTTCTACATGCAAAGGTCCTATTATATCATTTGAACTAGCAACAGCTTGCTGATTAAGCTCAGCATGTTCTCTGTAACTCTCTGATGCTAAAAAAACATGATTAGGTCCTCCTTCAGGTGTCACACTGCTTCTTACTGTAACATCTCAATTGAGAGATCTTTATGTATGAGTTAAGGAATCCCAATACCAAGGATTCCTACGTAAATGGAAGCCTCGGTCCATGGGGTTCTTTGCTGCCAAATAGCAGTCATCCAGAGTTTTGCATCCTATGCATGTTGTACATATGGATGGAATAGGCAAGGACAGCTATGGCATGTCCATGTTGTCAGGACTGGGGCTACATGGCATGGCCCTATTCCTAGCCATTAAAAAAAAAAATAGTAGAGATGTCAGGCGTGTTGAGTTGGCATATTTGTCACTTGTATAAACCTTCAAAGATAATCCATCAACTGATGACAAGAAACCAGGGTTGACAAAATACTGTTCATTCCTTAGAAAAAATAAGATTTGAAGTATGAAGCTATAGGTTGGCCAAGAATTAATTTATGTGTACTGGAATTCATTGATTTCAGTAGGAACTTTCCTCATGTATATGAAGGTAGACCACCCCTCTGAGTACTATTTCCTGTATATTGTACAGTTAGTCTCTGGGTTAAGAATGCCCGGGTTATAGGTGACCCAAAATTAAGAATGGAGCATATTGTAGCAAAATCTGAGTTAAATACACAATGATTCAAGTTAATTTCACAATGGTTTGAGTTAATTACACAATACTACTTATACAGTATTATACAATAATCCTGTTCTGGCTTACATACCAATTCAATTTAAGGACAGATCTTGGGAACGGAACTTGTTCTTAAACTGGGGACTACCTTTACCTAGGAGACAGTGAAAAAAGGAACAAAGCAGTTGCATCTCTACTCTTCTGCTACAACTTTGCAACAAAAAAGAAACGTACCTGTTTTAACTGATTCTGAGCTACAGATTTTGGATAAGGTTTGCAACTTAAGTTCAGTATTCTGATAAGGAAAAGAATAAGATCTAGTTTATCAGTGTCTTCCCAACTTAATTATTCCTTTGAGGCAGATTTAACAGTGTTGTTAGCAGAGTGCATTAAAGGACAGCTTTAACTTTAGCTTATTGAGGTCTCTTAGGCTTCTCTATGTATTTTTATTGTATTTCACTAGGAAAACAAGTGCTGTATGAAATAATGTACTAAGACAGTACAAAAGCGTAAAACGTCAGTGCTACTGAAACGGTTCCAAATTCCAAAGTGTTTATAATGAAGCAATTTTTGAGAGACAAATATAAACTTGATAAGTATCTTAGAATAATCGTTAACTAATGTTTATTTTTGGAACCAGTATTGGTGGGAAATGAAGGAATATAGCTTCCTACATTATTGGTTAGGCTGTTGCTCCTTTTTTTTTTTTTTTCTTCTGATACACTAAACCCCAATTCTGGTGTCATGTTGTATATCTTCCGTGAACTTTGTGTGTATGTGGTTAGCTGATTTCTTGTGCCTCCTTGAAATAGTCACTGGAGTACAGAATATAAGGAAAGGCTCAGCACTCTCATGCATTTTAAATTGGAGCAGAAGACTTAGTTTCCCGTTAGGAGCCCAATAGGGAAGATTGCTCATGAAAGAAATCATCACCATACAGCCTGAGTTCCAAAAGGGCTGTATTCTCATGAGCCAATTGTTAGAAGTGTTTGGGTAGAGACACTCACTTTGATGATATGGTAGCTGCAATCACAGGGAGAGTGGGTGTCCAAATAGGCAAAATGATGGATGTAGCATTATGATCCAAATCCTACCCCTCTTGTATGTGGGTTCAACATTGATGGGCAGGGTTTGTATTGTAATGCTTCTTCTATTATCTTCCCTGTTTTGATTCTCCCCTCCTTTGAACCCCTGTGATTTGGGCTTCTGTAGCTTTATGAATAGAGCAAGGATGGTCAGTCTAAGCCCTAAGGCCACATGTGTCTCAAACCCCTTTTATTTTGCTGTCCAGCTACAAGCATTCAATGGTAGTTTTGAGAGGAGAAACCTACAACACCTTACAGTGAAAAACTAAACTACTAGGAGAGTAGGGATTAAACATATCTTCTTAAGGAATGCATTCCATACCCTGGGATCCATACAGTAAAAGGCTCTCACCCACATACCAAATAGACAAGCTTTGGCAGTGGGCAATCATCAAAAGGACCTGTACTAGTGACCTAATTAACTAATCAGGTTTACAGCAGAAGAGGCAATCCCTTCACTGCTGCAATGCACTCTACATGGGACTGCCTTTGAAAACCACTCATAAACTTAAGCTAGTCCAAAATATACCAGTCCAGTTGGTGGCTGGAATACACTGACATTAACACATTGTTCCAGACCCTGAACTGGTTTCCTATTAGCTTCTGAGTACGATTTGAAGGGCTTATTTTGGCCCTCAAAACTCAACAGGGCTCAGCTTCAAGGTATCTCCTGGGCAATCTTCTCTAACCAGTCTTAACTTGTTGAATGCACTCGTCCTGGAAGTGCTAGTGGTCTCCGACCTCTGTGGGAGACCAAGTAAGATTAAGGCTTACAGTTGCTATTAATATATTGCTGCTCTTTGGACTAACTTTCTCCCCAAGGTTTGAGCAGCCTTTACTTTATTAAGTTTTCATAAGTAAGGGGAAACAGAGTTACCTGTGAGGTGTGATGTAGCACCATCTATTTATTGATTTTTACTTTGAGATTGTTACTGTGGATATTTTACTGGTATTTTATTGCATATGTATTTTTCAATTATACTTTTTATTGTATTACAATTGTACCATGGATGTTTTAATTTACTAGATTCTACTGAAATCTGCCAAAAGTCTTTTGATTGTGGTGAGTAGAAATAAAATCAATCAATGGATTCCTCAGATAGTTAGGCTTTAAACCTTTTTAGGGCTTTAAAGCTACTCTTCATAGCTAGCCAGGTCAAGATGAATCAGTGAGGCATGAAGTTGTATTGTACTTTGGGAGAATACAATCTCCAGTTTCTCCTTCATTTTGCTACCTTGAGTGGAACATCCAAGGGTTTGTATTGAATGGGGAGACTCCTAGAAAGAATTACAGGTAGTCCTCAGTTAACAACTGCCCTATTTAGTGACCATTTGAACTTACAATAGTGCTGAAAAAGTAGTTTTACAACTGGTCCTTGAACTTATGACCATTGCAGCATCCCCATGGTCATGTGATTGCAATTTGGGCATTTTGCAATTGGTGGGCATTTATGATTGTCACAGCATCCCGCAGTTATGTGATTGCCATTTGTGCGCTTCACAGCTGGCTTTCAACAAGCAGAGGCAATGGAGAAACCATCAGTAAGTCGCAAGTTGTGGTCACATGTTGAATCATTGCAGGTGATTCACTTAACAATTGCAGCGGAAGAGATACTGTAAGTCTGGTGTGGTCATGTGATATTTCACTTAACAACTGTGCAACTTAGTGGCAGATTTGCTGGTCGCAATTGCTGTTGTTAAGTGAAAACTGCTGTACTGTGCTGTGGGAATCTCATCTGGAACCCAAGAAAGTAACACATGAGGAAGAGATTTTGCTTCTCTTACCTATCCTTGGATTTAACCAATCCTAATTCAAGGGCTACCATTGTCTCAATTCTGGAAGCCTTCTTCCACACGCTGGACGAAACGGCACAGTTCTAATAGGTCCCCTGCCTTCTACCTGTTATATTGCAGCATCGATAAGAAACACATGGAGATTGTTGAGTTTTTACAATGCATTTCTGCATTTGTCACTATACCATCTTTCCCCAACTGACACCCTGTAGCTATGGAAGAACTGAAAGTCCTAGAATTTTCAGTGAGTATTGCCACTGCTTTCCAACTACATACTCTTATTTGATCAACACCTTGCCACATTGGGAAAGGTGATACATAGAACTAAATGCTGACTGGCCTGTAATGATTGCAAAATCTTCTAGCAAAAACTGATCTGCTGATACTAAGTCTGTTTTCCTTTCATCAAACTTTGGCTTCCATTATCATTAACAATCAGTTGTACAGTCATTATTCATGTAATGCATACTGAAGATATCTTGACCCAGATATGATTCTAGCACTATAAATGTAGCTGCACTGTAAAGGTGTTTGGGTATCAAGTGCCAGACAAGTATGTACTATTATGACTAGTCTGTTAAAGGATTTTATATGAAACTTTTATAAAGTCTCATATAAAGTCATTTAAACAGAGTAGTCATAACAAGGTTGGGTGGCTGGGAAAGGTGTTAGTTATGAGCAAATTGCAGCTCCCTGGGCAGTGGGCAACCTGTTAGATCAAAAAATGTACAAACCTTTCCTCCTTCTTCCCTAAGCAGGCAACTGTCATCACTTCCAGGAAAAGGGGAAAAAAAGAAATATTTGAATAAAATTACATAAAAGTAATGTTAATAAATCAACACCTAACAGATTTATTGAGACTACTTAAACTCTACAAACCCACCTAATATATATGCAACTCAGTCCTATGCATGTTTGTTCATGGGTATAATTGTTAAGTAAATGTGCGAAGGGCAGCTACTTGAATGAATTGCTAGACTTCAAGCAGTGAAATATAGTATGGCCTGATTTTTTAAAAACACTTTTAAAAGCCGTAAAAAATAATTGAGCCCTTTTTATTTCATCGTCAACAGCCACAGAACAATCCTCTATACTCTGGATGGTAGCTGAGATACTATAGGATGGTATAGGATATAGTACTATAGGATATAATAGCACTCTCTGTTGATAGAGAAAGACTCACAGTCTGACTTGTCCATTGCCAGAGTTCTACCTAATATGATGAAATAAAACTCCCCAGAATCTTAAGAACCCTAATTCTTCTCTGGTATGGCCCATCTTTGACAATAACCTGCAGCAGGGACCCTTTTTTAAAAAATTATTCCTTTAACCAATTGTATTTTTCATCCTCTGTTTCCTACTTGCAGCCCTCTCCTCTCTCTTGTTTTACCTTTCACTTTTATCTTTCTTAATTTTCAATAATGGTAGTGCCAGCATTGCAGCTTGGTTTAAGACTAGACGCAAAGCCTACCTTTAATTAATTTAATTAATTAAGCTGAAGCTTAATGTAATGAACAGTGTGTTTCCCAGTTGGATACTTAGATGCATTGGATTATAACTTTCATCATCCATTCACAGCCCAGCCCAGCCCATCTAGAGGGCACTTGGTTAAAAAGTTTGCTTTATGAGACCCTTAAATCAAGTAGAATAGAAAAGGCAATGGAAGACAGGAACAAAGAAGATTTTAAGTGTTCAGTTTCATTTAGCACTGGCATTGTACTCTCAACATTTCTGGAAAAACATTAAAAATGCCCTCTGATAGAACATCTTGGGAGAGCTTAAAATCAAGTTACAAGGATGAAGAAGAAGGAGAAAAGCAGCTCAGTTTCTGGATTTTGTAAAGGTCATTGAAGTTCAGCTGCAAAATGTTCTCATCTCTGAGGAGAATCGGACATTATTAATATTTCTGTAGAGCAGAGCTCATGAATGATGGACTCTCTTCATGATAAAATGAAAAGAATATGCCACGGTGTGTTATGAAATACCGAAGATGTCTCTTCCGCATAGTTGGCTGGGGATCAACTGCCAGTTCCTTCATGGGTTGAGCTCTGGATTGAAGTGCCAGGTGTGTTCCCAGGATTGACAGAGACCTTAGACATGGCAAAGCCAAGCCCAGAATATTGACCTGACCAAACAAAGCTGATGAGCAGCTATTCTTTCCAAGTCGTCATCACAGACATCACTGAAAAAGAAAGAATGAAAAAGGAAGAATGGAGAAAAGTGTGTAGGGAAAAATAAGTCTATGACTTGGATATATGTTTCAGTGCTTTTCATAAGTTCAAGAAACAGGACGATACCTCATTTTACTCAGAATAAAGACTAAAATGCTGTTTTGATTTTATTCGTTCATTTATTTGTTGAGAGTTACATTCTGCCTTTTCTGCAAGAACATCAAGGCAGCTTACATAGGGATCTTCCTTCAGTTTATTCCCTGAACAACAACCCTGCGAGATAAGCTGGTCTGAGGAGGTGTGACTCTCAAAGTCACCCTGTCACTTTCCGAGGCTAAGAATGGATTTTAACTTGGGTTTCCCCAGTTCCAGTCCAATACTCAAGGATCAAACACAGTTTTTTTAAAAAAACCCTTCACTCAGAATAATTAAAAGGAATTTTTCTAAAGACTGAAGTGGAAATCATGATTATGTCTATTTGGCTAAATCCAGTAAAAGTCGGAAAAAAAGGAAGAGTCTTTCATACCAGTTATTATTCTGGCTGATGGTCTTCTGAAGATAGACTTAAGGCCTATTGATTTTAATTTTGAACTCCATGTTTAAAGATGCTTTTCAAGCATTTTTGGCATTTACTCAAGTTTGGATGCTTTAATTTTTTAAAGAATACATATATGTTGTCCTTATATTTAAGGTAGAAAGGCACCATTGTGACTGACACAAGGGCCAGCCAATGAGCAGTCTTCTACTCTGAAAAAAGAAAGGGTACCTTTGTGACTGAGATGAGGGCTGGGCCAGATCTGTACAGCGTAAACCTGTTTTTACACAGAAGAACGTATTTCTTAAGAAGCCAGTCTGGATAAGAAAGTCAAGCACATGCTCAAAATGTAGTAAATGTCTTTTTGCAGGGAACCTACTACTGCAGTTATATATCTCTATATTTCTTATACACTAATAGTGAAATAATTATGTGTGCACTTATCCTTATGTTCCCAAAAGAAAGGGATGTATCAGTGGTTTGGGGACCTCAGAATGTGTGTGTGTGTGGGTATGTAGTCCTTGAGTTATGATGGCAGTTAGGACCAGAATTTCCATTGCTAAGTCATGCAGTCATAAAGCATGTCATGTGACTACATTGCTTAGTGACGGCAATCCCTGCAGTCCCTGTTGCCATTGTTAAATGAGGATTGTGAGTCACAAGCACCTCTTTGCAACTTCCTGCCAGCTTCCAACAACCAAAGTCAGTGGGAAAGCTGGCAGGAAGTTGCGAGTCCCAGGCAGTTCACAAGCAGGCTGGCAGGCAGGTAAGTGGCTGCTGACAGGTGGGAGAGGGAGCAAGGGTGCGCGAGTGGTGGGGAGGGTGTGTGAGGGTGTGCAGGTGGCCAGCGAGGCATGGCACAGTGCAAGAAGGTAGGGGGGACTTACCTGAGCAACTTGCAACCTTCCTTGCCAGTTTCCCCATTGAATTTGCTTGTGGGAAGCTGGCAGGGAAGGTCGTAAATCATGATCATGTGACTGCGGGATGCTGCAACTGTCATAAGTGTGAGCTGCTTGCCAAGTGCCCAGATCATGATCACATGACTGTGGGGGTGCTGGGACAGCCAGAACTTTGAGGACCAGTCATAACTACCATTTGTTCAGTGCTGTCGTAAGTTTGAACAGTGACTGAATGAGTGGTTGTTACCTGAGTACTACCTGTATATGTGTGTGTGTGTATGTGTGTATGTATGTGTATGTGCATGTGTGTGTGTGTGTGTGTATGAAAAATACTTAGCAAATCTCCAAACAGTCTATATACGTGTGTTTATGGAGAATATAAAACCAATGGGAATGGAATGGAGCATCTTAAAAACAGTGTAATTGTTTGGAATCCTGAACAGAACCATTCACACTGTAACATTTTGTTGCAGTTGCAGCCGTAAGATGACTATGCCATCTGCTGACCTCATTCCTATGGTTCAAGCTACAAATGTTTGCTTTAGCTGAGAGTTACGGTAACAAAATTCTATTACAAAGAATGGGGATGGGGGGGAGAAGCAGTGTCACCTTTCTATTTTGCTTTTCCATTTGTGCCAGTGGATAATGACAGATCAGAGTCCAAAAATTGCAGCTTCATTGTTGATTCTGCGATGGCCAGTTTTTCCTGCTGTTCTGCAAAGATCTATCAATATGTGATTTGATGCAACTGTACAGTTTTAAAAGTGGGCATTAAGAGTGTAATCCTAGATATGTTTTCATAGAAGTACTGAGTTTAATGGTGCTTACTTTCAGGAAAAGTAGTGAAAGAGAGAAAAAGAACCCCATCATTTATGTTATCCATGGATGCAATTAACAATATTAGCACAACTGAGACATTAAATAAATAAATCTATAGGATGCAGTAAGACTCTGGACAAGACAAAGTACAGTGTTTCTGTTAGCCAACATTAAGTGTTTATATAGCACTGCCCAACTTGTACCTTGTGGATTGTACAGAATCATAATTAAGCTACATTATACTAAAGGAGTGAAAGGACAAAGCATTTGATTAATTCTAGTCCAGCTATGCTGATGCTTTTTAACCACTTCTGTAGTCTGTGTGCATTGATGTTCACATTCATACAAGTCTGGCAGCCTAGAAGCACTGCCAGGCCAATATAACTGTCAGAGTCGGGATATTGCACAGGGTTATCCCACATAACTCAGGGCCATACCCAAAACTGTACCTCATCATATAGTTAAAAACTGGCCTTTTATGCAGGTTCCCTAAGGCAGTGTTCCTCAACCTTGGCCGCTTTAAGCTGTGTGGACTTCAACTCCCAGAATTCCTCAGCCAGTTATGCTGGCTGGGGAATTCTGGGAGTTGAAGTCCACACAGCTTAAAGCGGCCAAGGTTGAGGAACGCTGCCCTAAGGCTACCCTGCTTTCTGTTTAGAAGTATGAAGAAAATAAGGACCCTTCAGCTCTGTAATTTCTACTTTTCAGAAAACCAGAGAGCTTCCAGGGACATTTAATGACATTTTCATACAATTCAGGGATTTTTCCTTTCTTTTATTAAAAAACCAACCAACCAACCAACCAACCTGTTTTTATTTGGCAGTAGAAATATTGAAGTGTCAGTCGGTATCCCCGAGTGATTTAATTTCCACTGTCTGACACTGCTAAAATTATCAAACTGTTCAGGGTTTAGCTTCCTTACTGCGACTCAGCTGGAAGGTCTAAATCAAAACCATGTAGAACACAGAGCAGGGGTTCATTGTAATCCAACTGAGGATGCAGCTTTGACTTTAACTACTTACAGCATGGCTATCGTTTGTCAAACCTAGTGCAAAACGCAGCCTGCACTCAATCCAGCTCAAGAGAAATCTATCAAATATTTTATGCAGAAAATGATAAGATAACAGAAGTCTTCAGAAACCTCACGTGGATTATTCCAAAATGGATAGAAATAAGATATGAAATTATTGTTATTGTTATTACATTGAATTTATCTCTGCCCATCTCCCCCTAATGATGGACTCTGGGCAGTTCATATATATATATATATATATATATATATATATATATATACACACACACAACTTAACAATTACAAATTACAAGCCTATTCTAATTACAGCCCTAGAAGTAGTTCAGACCTGCTCTATTGTGGCCAGCAGCAGTCGCAAGGGAGTCATCTCATCTGGGCTTTCTTCCACTGAGGATCTTTTTTGCCCACCATGTCAGTCGTGTCCAGCGTCCAGTGTTTTTTCTGCCAATTGGGTCCAGCACCGGTCCCCGCGCAAAGCACCGCCGGTTCCTCCCTCCAAAATGGGACTACCTATTTATCTACTTGCAGATGGCATGCTTTCAAACTGCTAGGTGGGCAGAAGCTGGGGATGAATGATGGGTGCTCACCCCGTCACGCGGAGCTGGCCCTGAACCGCTGGAGTGCCTACCATTTCTGGCCGGCATACTCCAGCATCATTAAGCTCTTATGCCACTGCGTCCCCTTTCTAAATCAAAGTCTCATGAGAAACATAATTAATGCTGTTTGTCATAATGATTGACAAACATAATGCTGATGAGAAGGAATAGCATTCACTCTTTTTTTTTTCTTTGTACAGATTAGGCTATCATCTTATAGCTCCAATTTATAAGACAATGGAGAAGTCACTCTTTCTGAACCTATATAGTGCATATTTTATGTACAAAAATTAGAAAAGAGAAAGCGGGACAATGGATTTAGATTGCAATTTGTCTTAATAGTGGATAATGCAACTATATCCATCCAAAATAAAAACATAAAATTATGCATTTTAAATTGCTGAAGTAGTGTAACAATTGTGATAAAACTGCAGTTTCTTCAGGGGCTAAGCAAGATCTATTATAGTGTGGACATAAGAATTGCAGAAGTGACTAAATAAAGTATTTTACAAAATTTCCCAATTCATTACAAATACATCCCTTTCTCAAAAATAAGAAATTCTACATGAAGGTTCAAATCTGAGGCAACATTAGCGTGATGGCCTCCACTTACTGCTTTTTACAGGAAAGTACAGAGCAACAGCTGATTACATGAATTGATTGGAATGAAAATTCATTCCAATTTTCAATGAAAAATGAAGCTGATTGGAATGAAACTAGAACCAGTGGCATATTCGGGTATGAGTCACGCAGCAGAGGCATATGGTCTATAGCCCTCTGGATGAACTGTAACTCCCAGCACCCATCATAATTAGCCATGGTGACTTAGAGGAGTGGAGTTGAAATTCAGCAGCTTCTGAATGCAGAGAGAAGAAAACCTGGATCAGACTCAGATGAATACTTTTCCCCATCTTAAAAGAGTCTTAAAGTATATGTATAAAAACATACACTTTTCCCCTCCTTTTAATACTCACAATCTACAGTTGTACGTTTCTGGGCCTTATACCCACCATCCGCTTTCAACATGTTCAAGTGATGATATTGCAACTCAACTCACCCGACTTCAGAGGAATCTGGCATCACTCACTAGAGTGGCCTTTTTTTCTTTCCCACTTCCTCCACTTCAAAAGCTTCCATCATCCCTGAGCAAACAGGATTCAGCTCTCTGCTTTGTGTCAGCTTTCTATTAGGACCTGCTATAAAGCACCTGAGGGTAGGGAGGCCCATGAGGTCCAAAGCATGGAAAGGAGGAGGGCAGATGGGCTGGCTAAGCCTTAACCCAACCATCCCTGTAGGCAATCTTAACCATTCTCCCTCATCCTTAGCAAAGGGGAAGTCTTCAAAATGGCTCTCCTAAAACATCCCAGCTGGTTTTAATGGGAGGATTTATGGGCTGCTTCCAGGCGAATGAGGATTGTATATCCCTTGTGCCCCCACAGAAATTGTATCCTGCATCATAAGGCTGTTTTCACCAAGGGCACAAGTTAACCATTGATATATGATCCATGGCTCCCACCCCCAACATCAAAAGAACACTTAAACGCACTATTCCTTTCATTCCCCAACACTCTCATTGTCTTAGAAGACCACTTCATAAATGAATAAATTACAGGGCACAGAAGCTGCCTTTCATTAGTGAACTGCAGCATAGATGGGCTTTTTAGTTTTATTACTTAAAGTGTAGAAGGCTTTGAGATTCAGTTTATTAAGAAGAAAAAAAACATTTAAATATACATTATTCTATGCAGAAACGTTGTAGGAGAGAATTTAGAGAAAGACTAATTGAACCTGTTCAGGACCACTATTCACATCTGCTATCCTACAGCTCGATAATGGGCTGAACAGGTCTGTCTTTTCCAACAAGTTGCAGAAGGTTAAAAAAAAAGTCACTTATGAAAGACTTATTCATAATGCAGACATGTCTGCTGGCAAGGGGGTGGATTAATCTGTTTCTTTCCCTTTAAAAAAGAATTCAACTTCTGAAGTCAATTTTACAAACAACAGCAACAACCAAACAACCAAACAGTGTTAAACAGAGTGGGGAAGGAAGGATAAAAATTGAAACTAAGGCTGGTAGAATCAATGTCTTTCTGGTTTCTATGGTTGCCATTCGGCTAATGGACTGATTCTTTTTTAGGTTTTTTACTTATCTAAATGCTCCAGTTGTGCTTTGCATACTTATGATAACTTCAGTCACTGATAAATTTCAGGACATGTTTATCTTTCTAGGTATATTTAGTGGTGCTATTATTATTCCTGTTGTTGTTGCTGTTATTTTTGTTGTCATAAGAGTCAGTTCAGGCAAGCCTCTGTGTGAATTAACATGATGACAAAACCCATTATATATAATGTAATATGTTTCCTAACAAGTTCATAAACCTAAATCAGTTTTGCATATCCATCATGCCAATTTAGCAAACAGTAAAACAGTTTGCGGTCACATGAAATTTGTTATTGGGATGAATTATTCAGGCAAACAGTTCATTTGTGTTGTGTGAATTTCAAGACAATACACCAGGCCTCATTTGTGTCAAGTAAATGTGAAAGTAAAGGGCAATTTCACAATTTTGGATTAATTATAAAGTTATAGGAGATAATATGGACACAAAGTTTTGAAATTCATTTAGTACACAATGCCAGCAAATTATCTTCATAGACACTGATATCTTTGTATCGGGTGAATGTCTAACAAAATTTCAAACAAATATTATTATAGTAAAATATCAAATACCATAGTAACAGAGATCTGGTTTAAGATTAGAAATCCAATCAATCAGCTTTCTAAATGGATGATGTTGCTTTAAATTTGTTGTCATAAATTTACATGGATTTCACGTTGTCAATTCATATGATGCTTTGTCTCTTACATCGGTTTCACTTTTATGGAGAAATCCACATCACAACTACAACGGAGCATGTAAAATGTATCTCTACATGTCTGTGGATGATTTGATGACTATCACTCATCAAATCATAATTATCACTATCACTTTACTGCTAGATCATGGTGGTAATAGTTTGATATAAACAAATAAGTAACGCAATCAGTATTCATTCAGTATTCTGCAAGGAATATGCAAATATTCACTCTCTCAGCAACATTCTGTATGTCAGTTAGTAAATATACTATATAATACTGAGAACATTTAGATTTTTAAAATATTTGAAACACATTCTGTTATAGTAAATACTATATACGTACATCTCTTACATATTTTCTTTTACAAAATTCTGTATACAATGTCTGTTAATAGATTGGGAAGAGGGGCTAGAGCACAATTAAACTCTTTTGATTTTTGTCCTAAGCTTGTCAAATCCTATATCTTACATCAAGAATTCCCATCATGGAATATTGAGAAATCATAGGCACATGTTTCACAAAAGACCACTATGTTTTCTTTCCTGGATGGCTTTATAAAGCTCCACCTTTTATAGAATATGAGGAACTGAATGTAACTTCATGAGTTCAGTCTTTCATTAAGCTGAATTATTGCTTAGGCATAGTATAATAATAAGGTTTTGAAAATAAAATAAACATATTTTTGGATTTCTTAAAATAGTTGTGGAAAACAAAAAGAATTTTGTGTTATGGGAAGTGTGACCTTGTTAGTTCTCCTGGATCTCTTAGTACCTTTGATCATGACATCCTTCTGGACTGTCTGGTGCTGTTAGCCTTTGAGGCTACTATTTTGCAAAGGTTGCAACTGTTCCTATCTGGAAATTTCAACTGGTACAAAATGTGGTGGGCAACTGCTGATTGGTGTGCATTAGTATGATGCCTATACTAAAAGGCCTGCACTGGTGCCAGCTGCTTACTGAGCAATTTTCAGTGGTGATGTTGACCTTAGAGCATGCAAGGGGAAGAATGCTAGGTTTGTTCTCTTATATTGCCATTTATGTTATGTGTTTAGACTAGCCAACGTCTGGAGATTTGGCACTATGAGTTTCCGCCACGTGCAGGTGAAAGTCTCCCCACTACACAAGCTCAGTCTTAACACAGGAAAACAATAGTATCTGTATTGACTGAAATAAAAAATCCACAGCTGCAAGTTGACAGTTCTGTGAGACTTCTTTGAAACTTGAAAGCAGGCTACTCTTGCAAAACTTAAGTTGGCCTAATGAAGGTATTACTCCTTTACAGAGATGTCAGTGGGTCTGGGTGTGAAAAAATAAAAATGCTGCATGACCATGCGGCTGTGACCAGAAGATCAAAGTCCTATTTATGTGACACACATAAAAAGGGGCAGGGCTTTGATCATGTGGTTACAGCTGCCATCTTGACATTTTTGATCCAGCCCTCTGCAGACATATCTGATCCTGTAGATTTGGAATCTTGGCTCTTTTAATTCTATGAAAATCAATAAAAATGGTAATGAAATAGGAAGGTGGAACTAGTTTACTTGCCCTGTCTCCCTTCTAACAGGTTCACTCAGGTACAGAGTGCTGGAATAATTGACATAATTCTTGAAACTGTACCCATTGGATTTGGTCCATTGTTTATGCACTTGAAACCTGCAAAGTATTCCATCTGCAGAAAGCAGACAGCATTTCTTGAAATCCTTTTTTTATTTCCTAAAAAGAAAGAGCAGCACATTCCTCCCTCTCTTTTTACCACAGGGAACCACAGCCAATTACTCTGGAAGTTCAAAGAAAAGTGCAAAGAGTCCTCAAGCACAGGAGGAAAGTCAGTTCTGGCAGCCGCTGTTCTGAGGCAAGAATTTTTCCCCATGATTCATTATTCAAGGAAGGAAACCTATTAATTCTTTAAAATAGTGTACACATGAAATCTAACATTGGGATTTCAAACTTCTTCAAGTCATATAAGATTTGATAAAGTGACGTGAACTTGGTTCAATCACACATTTCTAACTAGGTGTGTAACTAGTACATTATAATAAGTCATAGACAAATACTTAAGTGGTTCTAGGTAAATTTTTATTTTGTATTCCCTGTCCATTTTTACACGTGTGTGTGTGTGTCTCTGTGTAAGTGTGTTTTGTATGTATCACAATCCCAAAGGACTCCTGACAGGTCACAACCAAATTAAAACATCCATGTTAAATTCTAAAGTACAATATGGCAAAAACTACTTCAGCATCATCACAATAGAAGTACTGGTGAATAAAAGCTACTATAATTTCCTAATGATCTTCAATAGCAGCCATGTAATCCAGACATATGGTGATGAGGGCATGAGATATCCTTGCCGGTTGGGCTGCAGGAGATGCATCAATGGAAGCTGGACAATGCCCCCCCCCCCCCCCGGCTACAGGCTCCAATTGCTCATTAATAGTAGCCCTGAGTTCATGAGGACCCAAGTCATGGGCTTATTCCTTCAGGAGTAATGTCTGCCTGTCTGGAGTTAATAATTGAACCTCAGTGTAGAAATTGTATCTCTGTTGTACTGGGGTTCGACTTCAGCCCATTTTGTCTTATCCAGGCTGCATCAGCCTTCAGATACTTGGTCAAGACTTTCATAATATATCTGGATCAACCTGGGATGAAGATATAATTGAGTATCATCAATATGCTGATGATACTTCACCTTAAACCAATACATGATTTCTCCCAGAGATTTCATGTAGATATTAAAGAAGGGGACAACAGGATTATAACCTACTACATTCCACATGGGAACACTCACCAGGCCACTAACCAGGCTCATTTACCCTATAACTACTGACTGGAATTAACCACTAAAGAAGGAGCGGAACCACTATAGAACAGTGCCTCCAATCCCCAAATCTTAAAACAATCCAGAAAAATATGATGATCAAAAATATCAAACACTGCTGAGAGATCTAATAGGCTGAGGAGTAGCACACTCACTCACCCCATCCATGTCTCTACACAAGTTATCAGTCAGAGCAACCAATGTTGTCCCAAGCCTGGGCCTAAACCAAGACAGAAACGGTCCACATAATCTCCTTTCTCCAGGGCACTCTGCAACTGAGACCCTATCACCTTCTCAACAGCTTTCCCCGAAAGGAGTTTGGAGACTAGATGTAGTTACTTAATACAGTTAGATCCAAGAACGGTCTAACTTAAAAAGAGAGCACACCATAACCTCCTTCAAGGCTGCTGACTTCATCTGTTTCTCTGGTGAGGCATTGGCCGCTGCCAAGATCCAGCCAGAAAGGGTGTGAATGTAGTCCACAGATGGTACAGTAGGAGTAATGTCAGAGCTGTGTCATTAAAACTGATCATCACATGTTGTGACATGGTAATAAAGTAACAATATCTCTTCTGCAGAAATCCGAATCACCATTTGACAGCAGGTAGGAGTTACAGCTTTGTCTTTGCTGTCATTTTTGATTGCTCACATATTTGCAGCCCAGAAACCATAGCTCTAATGATAATCAGAAAGACCTTTCACTGTTATATTATTGAAATCAACTGAAAAGCAATGGTGTTGGATTTGTTTTTTAGTGTTCATTTTCCATTTTTTAGCTATTTCTCTCCAAATCTATGGATCTGTTCTAGCGTTCCAGGTAAATTAAAAAAAAAAATTATAGAATCTCTCTCTTCCCTGTCCCTCCTCCCCATCCCTTATGTGTCCATTTCTGAACTTTTCTACATATGGAATGAAATACTGTAACTGGAGGCATTTAAAGTCTGACCAATTTATTATGACATAAGCTTCCATCAACAAATGCTTATGCCATAATAATGGTGCTCATCTTTAAGATGCTATAAGGCTATTTTGCTGCACCACAGTAACACACTTATTCTCCTAGAAACTTCATTTCAGATTGATACTATGGTTATAATATAAAGAATGCACACAACCTGCAAATATTTAGCACAGCACCTAGAAACTGGAGCAAGAAGAGGAGTGGAGAAGTTTTTAAATCAGATCAATAAAATTCCTGCATGAATCAGCAGGACAACAAGCAGTCTGGATAATAAAAAAAAGTTAAGAAAGCGTTCATCTGGCCAAGTTCCATTGAAAGTGTTACTTGTAGTAGCTGTAGGATTCTTAAATGGGATTAGGCGTTGTTGCCATAAACATTAAACTATACCCTGTCATGATGCTGATTGAACATCTGTGAAAGCCACAGATATATAGGAATAGCTGAAGGACGAATAATAGAGTGGAATATTGTTCAAGTTACATGTTTAGTTCTGTTCAGGCGTTATTAAATCCAGAATGCTCATCATCAGAAGTGCTATGGAAAAACTTTATCCCTGCCAATGTCACTGAAATAATATTCTCCTGCAGCATTCAGTATGAATATCTGTAAAAGAAAAGCCATCGTGTCCTGCACATAAGCTAGGATCTTTCTGGCTAGTAAAGATTCTAGTTAGCAATCATGGTTGAATTTGTTTTGATCAGAACAAGCATGCTTGGAGTCAATTTAAATCCCACTGATTTCAGTAGGTTTAAATATGGTTACGGCTAGATTTAACTCCTTGTCCTTATCAACTGATCTTTAATTAATTTTTATCCTCCAAAATTTAGGTAAGAAACAGCAGTGGATTTTTGTACAAGCCTATACATATCAGAAGTAAGCCTCACAAAATTCAATAGTACTCCCACATAAGTGCACAGGACCGTAGTCTTATTATGGCTTAAAATGCCCTAGATAAGAGCCTTTGTGTAGCCTACACACAGCTTTGACAAAAATAGGGCCCTAATTCCATGGCAACATTCAAGAAAAAAAGAAAAAATACAGCCCATGTAGTTTCAACTGTTGCAAATAGTGGAGTAGATGGAATACATTTTAAAAAAAGAAAGCTAACATTTTGCTTACAAATATATATGCAGACTAATATCCTCTTGGTTGTAATTTCAGCAGCCCTACATTCTCAACATCAAACAGAGGTTAAGTACTAAGTTATTTAAACAAGATGGAGGTATTTGATAATGGCCAAGTCAGAAGAGTGGAGGAGGAAGAACACTGGAATGGAATGGAACTCCTTTCAGCAGGGAATGGGAGAAAATTGAAAAATAACAGTCCATAAATCTTCCTGAATAAAAATATTGCTGAATTTTTATTTCTACATTTTTATGTGTTCCACTTTGGAAGACAACAATGTCTGCAGATATCATTTCACCTTTTTTATTGTGCAGTTTGAGACAGTATCAATGACTAGTTAGATTTAATTATCTTCATTAAGTCATGTTGCACATCAGGCATAGGCAGTATTTCACAATTATATTAAAGTTAAAGACAGGTCATGAAGATACACAGGGTTTTCAGGATGACCATCAAATCAACTGTTGATGTTTTCTTTTTATTCTATCACTGGGAGATTTTTAATTTCTATTTCTATTTTATTCTGACTCACTCAAGGAGAGGATAAAAAACTTCAACAGATCAACCTTTTCTTGTCCTTTTTAATAGTATGAAAACATTTACTGGATAGGACAGTCATGCAGGATCTAGAAAAGATTATATTATGGGGGCTTCTTCACACAGTCAAAAGGCCTTGTTTGCTCATTCAGCATTCCTACAAGAGCTACAGTAAAGTGCCACCACATTACAGAGCATCACAAACATCCTTAAGAGATCAAATTTGTCCTAACCATCCACTTGCCAGCTGGAAGCAGCATATCTGCTTGCATTTTGTTCCAAACCCTTTCTTGCTAATAAGAGGTATAGCTTCCTGCCAGTGGTTGCCTGCCACACTTCCATCTTGAGGATCAGAAAGCATTTTCAAAATTGTGTTAAGCAGGGCAGTTTTTCCCTCTGCTGGGGACAGTTTGTATCCCCACTGGATTTGTGATGTGAGGGGCCCATGTTTACTGGTATAAGCATGTCCCTTCAGATGTGCTGGGCTACAACGTCTATATTTCCCAATCAATGCCCTGATGGGAATTGCTTAAATTCTGGACCCAAAACCTGGAGGGCACCAGGATAGGGAAAGCTGAGGTGTGTAGAAGGCAGCTTTCAGCTAAATATACTTCTGTGCAAATGTTACTATAGACATGATTTTCCAATCTGAGCTAGGATTACTTGCAAACAGAAACTGAAAATCAGGGTTTTGGAGACTGTAATGTATGGGATTGTATGGTCTATTTTCCTTCCAAAGATTTGTTTGGTGGTGTCATACATTTTTTTACCAGCTAGTCCTGAAGACCTGTTATACTGATAGAGAACAAGATCCAGATATGATCCAGGATCCATAAACTTTCAACATAATGAGCAGCAGGTAAACCTTTGGGCATTTTTTCCTAATTCCACTAATACTAGGTTCTCAAAATAACTTCAGAATAGGAGCGATGGCATGTGTTGCTCACCATATGTGATATCAAAGGCATGCATCAGTACAGGCTAATGGTATTTACATTCTGTACATGAAAAAAAAGACTAACAGATGATGTGGAAAGATTCGTTTTTCATTAGTGGTAGTAAAATGTGAGTTTTCCAAAATCTGATTCTCTACTGAGAAAAAGATGTTGGGATTCCACACATCTACTGAGTGACATGTATTAATGAAATGCAAAATGAAATAATCCACTTGGAAAGAAACCTTTACACCAAACTAAGAATACCCTCTCCCTCCCTAGGGAATTGACTGGTGTTAATAATTTATTCTGTCATTGAAAATAGGATGGGTAAATGAATAATACAGAAAACTTTTACTATCATGTACTATGGAGGAAAAGAAATAAAAACTGATTCCAGCACAGGAAAAAACATTCCTCAGCTGCATAACCAGTTATACACAAAGACCCTTTTCTCCCTCCTACAACATGATTTTAATTTCTGTCATTATTTTTAAAAATGCCTACAGTTCACAGACACTGTACACATGTCCTGATTTTTCTCCAGTTGATTATGATGTAATGATGACATGCACGTATGAATAAGCTCTCAAGAGATCCTCATGTTGTTTTATATCACCTCAGACACACATGATTTTGAATGGAGTCACTTCACATTTATTACTGTGCAACAACCAAATGCTGAGAAATACAGTGGACTTGTAGCTGGGTATGGAAATGGATTCCATTAAAGACCCTGCATTTTGGGTCAGAGTTGCCACATGACACCTACTGAGGACAGCACACCAACCCCGCCTCTCTTTACAGTGTTTCTGGATTTTTTTCCATCAGCACCCTATCTATCAGGAATGATAAAGCTGTAATTTGCAAGCTCTAAAATATAGTTGTAATTTATTAAATCTCACTGTTCTAAGTGGGTGGTGTATGTCCTATTCCGAAAGGCTGTCAAATCAATCCTCTGAAGTCATCTTCTACGTGAATTATTTCCCAATCCAAGTTTGATTTTAAAATTAAAGAGCCTTAAGAATAAAGGAAGGACTTAGTTCTACACCCATCCTCTAGGAGATTAAGGCTACCAGATGATTATCTTAACCACAATGGTGTGAATTATTGTATTTCTATTTAAATTATATAGTAATTCTTTCTAAATGTACATGGGTAGATTTTATGCAAATGAGTGTCTTCTTTTGTCCTCTTTTCTCGCCATGCATAAATGACTACATCCTATTTCCAAGAAGCCCAGTGCAGGTTTTATTTCAATGGATGCTAAGTGTTTTGTTGGTTCAGTGGGAGAGCCATAAAAGGAAATACAAAATGCATGGAGTGCAGTATAAAACGGCATTGTCATATTATGAGTTGCCCTGTCCCGCTAAATGTCTGGCAAATGAATTGTAGCAGAAATGGGAAAGCTTCTAGCATGTTGCCATCATGGCACCTTTTGTTCAGAGTCAAATATTATACAGAAGAAAGTAGAAAAAATGAGACTGCTTTTCCTAGCAGTCATATCTCAGCCATAGCAAAATTTTCTATTCCAAGATTTTGGGTTTGTTTGTTTGTTTGTTTTAAAATAATGTTCAGGATTAGTCTGTGACATTATATCTATACTGGTTTATACATTGATGGTTTAGGCACATATATTTGTTCATGCTAAAATCCACAGACTATGGCATTCAAACTGATTTGGCAGTCATTCGAAAATCAGTTTATTTTCTTCCAACTTAGTTTTAAGAAAGCTTAACTCTTCTGAAAAACATTACACTGATTTGGACAATAAGTTCAGTCAGAATTCTCCAACCTGGAGTTTTCCAGCTGTGCTGGACTAGGATTCCCATCAGCTAACATCCCCTTTTCTTCCTTTCTTCCTCATTTTTCAATTTGGAGGCCAAATGTAAAAATACACTCATGTGTGAAAAATATTTTGTACCCTGTCACTTGTGAACTATAGAGTGTTTGATATAATCAGTGACCCATATAAACACTGGAATGGCAAATGATGGTTATTGAATGCAGTGTTTTTATTCCTTACATAGAGATGACATTAGTCACAATAATGGTAGGTCCAAATGTGTGTCTATGTACAGTTTTTTAGAACATGTGCATGGGGCTATACAATATACTTTTTGCTATGTATCTGAAGGAGCCATGTATATTCAGTGATGCACATGTATGTAATAAGTCTTTTCATTCCTCAGGTGACAAAGTCATTCTCTTTTTTCCTCCATTTGTGTGCACCCAATTTTAAAACCCATTCTTGTCTAAAGTGACTTCTTCCCTTCCCTTTTTCGTTTTTTTCCCCATGTTGTGCTTTAAAACATGCCAGTTATATTTCAAAGCAGTGTTTCGCTATGGACACATTATTCTAATTCATCTCTTTTTCTGTATTTTATTCAACAAGTACATTTTTCAAGTATGTTTAGGTATCATATTAATCTTATTGCTCTTAGGAGGGACTGTGATCCAAATTTGAATGGACAAGTAACAGCATTCAATAGACCAAAATTTGTTGATAACCAGCCAGATTCTCTCTCCCTCTCTCTTTCTCTCTCTCTGGTTTATAATGATTCAATTTTTATTTAAATTTTGATCAGAACTCATTTATTTTTTAGCTACTCTTAGCCACTCATGAAATGACACTTTCCAGACACCTTGGAAATTACTATTATATCTGCAGTATTGTATACTGAAAGGATATATGTTCATCAGAGATATGAAATCCCTTTGCTCTTGAAAAGATAGATAGATGATAGATAGATAGATAGATAGATAGATAGATAGATAGATGATAGATAATTTGTTCATTTTCTTTATGTTTCACTTTGAATCCTTTCATATATTATTATGCCATATATAGCCATGTCACATCTTTTCATCGACACATTTACTTTTGTGTCTCTAAATTTCAAGGGCAACCAATCCGATTAATGGATTGAATGTCTCAAGGTTGCGTATGTTTTATATCTTAGAAAAGACTATCAAGGCTGGTTTCACTACTGATATGCTATTGATTTCACTTTTGAACTATATTTTATAGCACGATAGTCTTTTTATAAAGGACCTCAGCATCTGTCAAATAAAATCGATACCCATCGCTTTTTACAAAGGAGCATTTTCTTTTCATAGATCGTTGCTTTATCACCTCCAATGCACTTCTAGGAGTCATCTATCCAACTCTCTTCAATATAGCCAGAGGTCTTCTGGTTCACAGGAAAAAAAAAGAGAGAAGAGATCATTTGGGAAAATGTGAGACATGAGCCTCTAGATATTCAGAGTACTCCACAAGATATAAGCAGTTAAGAATGGAGAAAAAAAGGGGGATTTTGTACAGAGCTGATTTTTGGTTTGTGTCACTATGCAGGAAGGTTCCCTAAATTGTTAATCTTTATTCATAAGTCTTTCATTGTCAACATAAAGCAATTCATATGGAATTTAGTTTCTTCTTAAAACATGATGAATGACGCGGCATAAAAGAAGAATTTTGATTTAAACCTATCATACCAAATGAACCACAGTTTGCTGAGCTATTTGCTAAACCATAACCCATGGTTACTACATTAAGTCAAACCAAACTAAACCAGATTATAGTATAGTGCAGTGGGTGGATCCAGAAAAAGTATCTCTTTTCCTGTGACATTTGAGGCACATATGAGAAGATGTATTGGTTCATTTTTGTGATTATTTTAAAATGCCTTCTTAGCATATATTTGAAAGACAGAGCGCTGGGCTAGGAATATTTTCAAAGGAACATTAATCTTTCACTTTACTAACAAATGTAGCCTCTCATTTTCTTGGCTTACTTATTTGAAAAAGTTCTAGTAAATAACTTTTTTTTCCCTTGTGTTCAGGAATCTAAACTAGTAATCCTTTCACTTCTATACATAAAGGGGTCATATGACAACAAACTAGGGAAGGATAGGATTTTAAAGCTGTATTTTCACTATGTATATTCTCAAATCAAAACCAATGGAATTAGGACAGGATAGGAAGTAGAGGGGTGGTAGAATAAAATAGAGGAGGAATGGTAAGACCATATGCTCTTTTTCTGTATTCAATTTTACACAGAACATTTCCACCTTACCAGATGGAAGAAAGTGGGTTTTTTGCAAAGAACACATGGGTTCTTCCACAGATTCAGCAATTATAAGTTGTATGTATAAAACCCCATCTGACTCTTACTAAATCTGTTAAGGGCAAGGTTTACAAAATGCAAACAAAAAATGGAACTTTACTTACAAAATCATTTCAATAAGCTCTTTTTTTGAAGTTACTGTATAAGGATGAAGCAGTAAATTGTGTATTCACCATTCAGTACAGTGAGAAGAAAACAAGACTTCCCTGGGTCTCAGCTGACAGTTTGTACCAGTAAATGAATAAAAACAACTCAGAATCCTGTTTGCATAAATGACTCCAGTGGGTAGAATTCAGTTAAGATGACTTGTTTTTCTTCGCCATAACTCATGGTGCAAACAGGTTGATGGAGGCTTTTTGATAGATAATAGACGCTGAAGCATTTCAATAGATAAATTGGTCGGTCAAGCAACAGCAACACAAGAAAAAAAAAACCCTCTGATATGTAATGCTCCAAAAAGAATGCTAAAACAGCTCAATTCAGTTTGAATGTCAGAACTTCTTTCCAAGAAGCTTAAGAAAACACTAGCAAAGATATCTTTTATCAGAAGCTGGAGGAGGACATATGAAAGTTAAATTTAGTTAAAGACCAAACAAAAGCTATATTCACAGTGTCATCATTAATGGGCTATTCCTCTTCCCAGAGAGAGCTGGCAGCCTTCCAGTTTATAAAAACACTAGTCCAAAGCAGATCGTCTTTCTGTACACAGAATGAGTCAAGGATGGATTGTTTACTCAAATAGCCTTGCTCGCTGAAGTATAAAAACCATAAAGACCAAAAACGCATTTGGGAAGAAATTGTTATTTCATGAATATTGCTACAGTCAGGCTAATTCTGCCAGGGGACTATTACTATTGCTTTGGATCTCTAAGCTATCCACGGGTAGACCCTGCTGATTAATGGAGTCATTAGAATTAATTAAATGGACATCTTGCTGAAGCAAGAAATGCTCCAGTATCAGTTGTCTTTGTGAGACACAGAGAATGAGTAAAACTGGTTTCTCTGATGGCTAAAATACACGTTTTGCTTGTGGACCTCATTTATAGACAAAAGATGTGATCTCACCAAACAGTTAAGAAAACATGTAACTTTCTCATCAGATTGCAGGGACTTAATTTTAATTACCTTTAGCTGGATGATGTCTATTCTTTGACCCTGAATATAAGGTAAGACCTACCAGGTGCCCAGAAAAGTCTGGATTCATCTGGGATTTTGAAATCCTAAAGCAACTGGGGAGAATCTTCAAAAATCAAGCTAATGTTTCCATTTTCTGAGCTTTGAGCAGCTCAGGTCTTGCCCAACCACTGGCACATCCCAGCCATTCAGTCAAATGCCAACTAAACAAAGTTATATTTTTATCAATGAATACAAGTCTACAAGTGTTCCATTTCAGGGGTGGGGCTTTTGTTTTCAGCACTACAATGATGACTTTCCTCTCCCATTGATATAAACTTCCCAACCAATCTCTTCAAGCCTTTTAAGGCACAGATGGGATTAGGTTGGTAGAATTTGAGATGGATGGCTTTTGTTTGGCTTTGGAGGACTTTACTTTTATCCTTAGTTCATTTTGTTAAGTTTGGCTATAATGCTGAGTCTCCAATTGTATCTCTACTTAACTAGGACTTAATACTGAGTAATGTGCTATATCAATATATATATATTTTACTATGCAAATGGAATAAAGGGATTGTATTTTTACCAGCTCTAGCCTGAAGTTGAGAGTGCCAAGTGATCAAAACTGTTATACAAATGCTTATGGAAGGTACACAAATGTTAGGCAAATTAATATGTAATTGTGTCCTTTTTTTTTACCTTGAGATCTGGTCACCCTTGTGACAAGCTTGCATTCAGCCATGTCTCCCTGCCAGCTGCTCCTGTGTGCAGGCTTTCATGCAGAAACTCAAACAAATGGTTTATGCTGGTTTGTGTTAGCTCTCCTTTGCTGATAAGGAGAATAGAGAAATATTCATTCTCAGTGGAAAATTTCTTATAGGAAATAGAAGAAGGTAGGACAAATGTTGATTTGCCAATAGATATAGTCTTAAAATAACCAGAGAGAATTCTGGGAAGAAAAACTGGTATGGAGGTAATGGCTGCAACTAAAAGAGATAGCCCAGTGGCTGCTGAAAATGTATAAGTTTATTTGTGGGCTAGTAAACCTGAGTTGGATTGGGCAGGTATTTATACAGCTCAAGATTTTTTGGTTTAAATGGAAATCCAGAGAAGTCTCTGAAGAGAGTTGTTGGGCATGATCTAGAGAAGCATGTAAAAGATCAGAATACATATGTTGCATGATGTGGTCTACCCTGTGCAGATGATCCCCTAGGGATTGAGGAGGGTGGGAGTCTTTTTCCATCTTAACACCCAGGAAAAAGCCTGACTGAGAGAGAAAAAATTGCCAGCAATGTCTGTAAGCCTTTCCTTAACTCTAAAGTTAAAAGGTTGGGTTAAACATAGAGCACTGAATGCATAAGTTAGGATCACATCACAATGTGAAAATATGCATGTTTGGAGTATTAAGCTGTCTTGAGTACAGAAAAAAAAAGTTCTCACCTTCCAATTTAAGCCATTTATCAAGTGAGGCATGAAATGCAGGAAGTAATTCACAATAGAGTACAACGCAATTAGTTGCCTGTTAAGTGAGGGTAAGAAAATGAAACTGCTCATCCTTCTTACCTTAATATGCTTCTTTCTTATTTATTTATTTATTTATTTATTTATTTATTTATTTTTGAAAAAGAAAAAAAACACATAGAAAGTACTTTAATGAAAAAGTGAAATACAATAACAACAAAATGTTAATATATCAGTAACCTTAATATGCTTCTTAATAAAAGGATTTTTTTAAAAAATCCTGCCTTCGTACTATCATTAATCAATTCAGATGAATGAAGATGCCCTGGTCATAACTCTAATGTAGGAAGGAAGATTTGGCAAAACTAGAAATGCTTAACTTACAATAAACAGCTGAATCTGCCCAGTCTTCTACTTTGCAAGCATTGCCTTACGGAGGGAAGAATTATTGTCACATGCAAATAGGGATACTCTGTGAATATACATCAGAAGTGTAATAGCTGAGACCCATGAACCCACAAAAACCTGTATACAGCTCCAGACTCTCCCAAAACTTGTTACCAGTTATAATGATTAATGTGACAAAAGTAGGAAATTATTAATTAGATTACCAGAGATTAATATGAAATATACTTAAAGTTAATGTAAATGAAATCAAACTTAGTGTTGGTCTAATTCTTTTTGAAATGTGACCCCTGACTTACCATTAAAAGTATGCCCTTCCTCCAGGAAAAAAATGTGAACCCCTAATATATAGAGAGCCGGAAAATATACATTGAACTTATTTGTATGGTCAAAGAATCAGTAGAGTGAAAAACTTCCCTAATCTGGTGGTTTTCTTGTAGATTGTACTACAATTTGCAGTATTCCCAACATATCCAAAAAGTACCAAGTTGAGAAAGTTACTGTAGTTGAGGGTTGTGACCAGAAAAGTCTATGCACATCTTGCACATGATGGTTCCCACTGTAACACCAATGTTCACTAGTATTCCTAGAAATATTAAAAACCTTATGTTAGTGTGATTCTACTGAATGACATGTCCAATAAAGCATTTCTTTTAGAAAAAGACTTTTAAGATATTTTCTTAATCATTTCATCATTTATTTAAAATTATGGTTTTATAGATCTGATACTTGACATGGGGTTCCAATTCCTGCCCTGGGTTGGGAGCTAGAGAATAAATGGAATGGAAAGAAAAACAAAAATGAATATTGGCTATGGATTTGACAAAAGTAAACCATTACAAAATAAAAGAAAGGCCCTTCTCATATTTAGCAGGTTAAGTTATTGTGCCATGAAATTATATTGTTGTTGTTGCAGTTGTTGCTGTTATTGTGCTGTTATTGCCCTAGTGGGACATGCCTCCAAATACTTATGCATAAGGCTGAATGCATTGCACACTTGAGAAAATGTAACTCGGTGATGGTAGACCATTTACCAAGAATGGTTCTACTCACTTCCTTCTAATAACCACAGCATTTCATGAGGGCCATCTGTTCCAAATTCAAAAGAAAAAAGATCAAGCTTTTACATTGGCCTTAACACCAACAATTACTTGTCAGGGACAGTAATTTCAGAGTTAAACAGTATTCAGTGAAAAGATGTAAGACAAAGAGGCTGGTACTGGAACAATGCCTCTCTAGGGCAGCAAGACTCAGCCTCGGGGAGAACCATCTCTCAAATCTGCTTTGTTTGGGAGGCAGCATTTTGTAAACAATGCTTTGAATTGGGGCCCTGTGACTGAATGGCTATTGAACTTTAAGTTATGATTCAGCGCACCACTCTCAGAACAGAGCACAAAAACATTAAACACTGCCAGATGGTAGTTCAAAGTCCATCAGATACACAGATTCCCTTTTCTTCTCTACAAAGGACTGGCAAGGCTTCAAATCTTGGATGGCGATGGGGGAAGGGAGTCTCCATTAGATAAATGGAGCTGATGTGGCTGTTGTCTTGCTAGGCTATTCTAAGAAAGTCATCTGAACGGGTCAAATTGCAAACAGAGCCTGGATCAAAGGACGGCTAAAGCAGTAGCAGGTCAAAGTGATTCACGCTATGTCAACTGGATCAGCAGGAAACCCTGACTACAATGCAGCTACTCTTAGGAAGGGGTTTAACATTCAGCTAATTAGAGGAAGCAGTGCCTCTCTTCTCCTGCAGGTTAAAACAAAACAGCATTCAATCCTTTCACTGCCTAGTTTATCAGAACTCATTTGCTGCTCTATAAACCAGTTGGGAGGATGCAGCATTTTACAGGAAAAGTGGGAGGGGGAGATCCCTGGGAGAAGGGAAAGACCTCAGCACACACATTTTGTGCCCCAAAGTGAGTCTATCATTTTCCTTGAATCAAGTATTCCAAACCAAGTTTTGCTGTCAATTTATGTACCTTTGCAGGATGAGATCATACATGTACACTGACAGCATCACATGCAGGGGAAAGTGACTGTCATTTTGTTGGAGTGTACAGTGCAGTTTCTTATTGGCTAGATGACAATCAGCTCCAGTAGGACATCAACATGAGGCTTGGCTTAATGTTACTTCATAAACCATGCTAAGTCAGGATGTGGTTTGTTTTTTGACAGGCATGTTGTGGCAACCTACTCACAGCTGATGGTTTATCTTGTAGGAACCCAGACAACTGTAGTATATTCAGTAAACTGTGGTTAAAGCATAGCTTAGCATGCTATTTGAATTTGTCCACTATATAGAATCACTTCCTAGTGAGATGGGCAGTGACCAAATTTGAAATATATATAAAAATATCTTCTCATCTACATAATCTTTTTGTCCCCAAAAGCTAGGTGATGTGTACACAAATACCCACACATGCACATACAAGTGTACACCTGCAGTTGTGCAGATAAAGTGTAATAAACAAGGTTTGGAAATCACTGGGGACAAATTACCACTCAGACTCATTTTCCTGCACTTATCAATTTTGCTGTTTCCTGGGTAAAGCCATAGCAATCCCAAGACATGAAAAGGGATCAATGATGTCCTTCATCCTATCATTTTAATCAGAGTTATTAATCCTTACATTCCTTTGGTTTGGTTTTGTGGGCTTTTTTTTTTCTCCTCTCATAATAAAGGTAATGTCTTCCATGAATTGAGCTTGACTCAACGTTTTTCTTTGTAGCGATACAGAAATGGTCTATCATTGCCTCTTTCCAGCTTCCACTGCTTAGCTTCCCCATTTAGTCAAGTGCAGGAGTCTCTAAACATTTCCATTAGGCAAAAGAAGACAGTCACCACAGGCAGCAGGTGTTGGGAGGCATCACCAGCAATGTGCTGGAAGAGAAGTCTGTACAGAGAATGAAAGAAGTACTTTTTTCTCAGGCCATAAATTGTCTTGGGCTGTCCCAATCTCACTGAGTGATTGAAGCATTTTCTGTTCCCAAGTTAAGCATGAAGTCCAACATCAATCACATTGTACAGCAAAGAAAGAGTAGTTCTGATCTATATTCATTAGCATAATTTATATCTTAATAGCAAAATATTAATGCTTTAAGTCAAAGTATCCAACTTTATTTTAGAAGGATTACTCAAGATGAACTGTTGACCATAATAGATTATGGGAAATGATCCTACCTTGATTTTTTTTTTCAAATCCTTGTTTTTAAAAAGTACAGAAGCTTCAAAATATGTATTTGTACAAAGCAGACTACTAAGCTTTTTTGGTTAGTGGAGATGAAAGAATTTTGAGACAGGCATTTAAGTCTCAAATGCTCATGAATTATGAACCATGAAATGAATTAGAAAACTGACTTTCTCACCTTAATGTATGAAAGTTAATATATGGGGTTTAACAGTCCAATCCATCATATGCTTACTCATTTATTTAAGACCCAGTGTGTTCAACAAAGCTTACTCCAAGGTAAGTGTGAATAAGAGGATGCAGCCTCAAACTTCTAGTTTTAGTTCAGAGATCACTGAGAATTCATGGCCTAAATTTAGAGTAGACTCAAACTAGAACTGGTGAACTTGACAAATTGATCTTGCTTACATCTCCTCTTGTTCAGCACATCTTCTGTACAATGATCTCCTTCCATCTTTATAGGAACAATAAAATTCCCAAACTATCCCAGGTTTCATTTAAACCTATGTAGTGTGATCTCATGCAAAATAAGGCTACCATGTCTGGGCTGCAAAAATCTGGATGATTACTGGATGGTAACCAAGAGTCAGTTTTCTGCAACTGTTTGCTGCATCAAATGGTTTTCCACCTTTTTTGCAGCCCAGATACAATTCTCCTTTTGAAACTGATATTTATCTGCATACCAGAATATATCACATCAATTTAAAGTTTTAAGTCAATATTAAAACTGGTTTATTGTGCAATAATGAACATCTATAACCAGTATAACTGAAATTATAAGTTGCAAATGGAAATTTCCTTATGAATATAGCAGGTTTAGGCTCCAGGAGGTACGATGATTAACAGGGCCCTACTTTGCAATAAAAATCAGGTTTTTAAATAAGGGATCTACCTTTTTTTTTCTCAGCTGCAAACATTTAACCCCACCTCCCTCTTTATCAGGGGTTTAGGCAAATGGAAATGCCAGGAAAATTCAAATGCTGAATGTATCAAAGCCCCAGATCATTTCTAACCATTCAGCACATCACAAAACCGTGGTTCTGCTAGAGAGGTGGGAAAAGGATAGTCTCTTCTCCAGTCCTGTTCTACTCTGTGTTTCTATTCATGGGTAAATCAGCAAACGTTACAAATGCCTTGACTGTGTAATGAATGGGTTCTGGGTTAGTTACTGTGCTGACAGCAGGTTTTACATTCTATTGAGTCAGGCACGGCAGAAGGTGAATAGGGTAGAATTACAGGAAAGGATTAATGAAGGGTTTCTTGCTGAACATACTGCAGCAATGTTCTAAATCGCTACACCAAGCAGGAGCTGATTCCCTTCAACCCCCTCCTTTTTTTTTTTTTTTGCCTTAAGGCTCACAGAGTAATAGCTTAAAATAAGATCCTTTAAGCAAATTTGCATCACACAATGTCTATGTGAGCCACTTCATTGGTTTCAACAGAATTACTTCCCCAAATGCTCTTCTTTTTTTTCTGAAGCAATTTTTGTACTTGAAAATGCATTACAAGGAACATTGGCTGCAGCTACAACACCATTATGTATAATACAACAAGCAGGGTTTTAATCAGTTGGAGCCATAACAATGAATATCCTATGCATATGGTGGCCTTTATCCCCCATTTCCTGAGATGCTTCCTGACTCCTCAAGGGTTATAATTAAAATCCATTCCTTTGGCCTTTTTAAAGTATTCTCTCTCTCTTTCTTTTTTTTTAATTTGTGGGTGTTAAGGGTTTGCTCATAAAGGCTGCTGTAGCCCCTACGTGAGGTTTGGTAAAGTGATTAAGGTGGTTGGCTAAAACTGGGGAGAGAGGGTTCCAATCCACTCTCAGCCATGGATGCTCCCTCTCTCAGGCCACCTTACCTGAGCACCCTTGTTGTTGTGGGGATTAATGAGAGGAGGGAGTGCTGGGCACGCTCCCTTGAGCTCCTGACTAATAAATAAAATACATAGTCACAGATAAAAGTCCTCTGCAACGTCCACCTTCCCTAACTTGTTAATCAAGGTTGCCAGCTTCTAACTCAGTGTTTCTCAACCTTGACAACTTTAAGACCTATGGACTTGAACTTCCAGAATTCCCCAGCCAGCATTACTGGCATATAAGTACATGTATGCATATACATGCTAGAAGCCACACTTAGAAAAAAAAAAAGCAGGACTAGGTTAGATAATTAAAATTCTCTGTAAAATTCCTCATTTACACAATTAAATTAAACACGTATCTATCCTCATGTGTCCATCATTCTCTCATCTGTATACACACAGATGTATACACATTTTCCTCCTCCTTCCAGTAAAACCAGACAAAATGAAGAAGAGAAGGAACAGCTCTTTTGGGAAGGAAGGAATAAAAAGGGAAACCTTTTAAAGTTATTATAACAAAGTAGAGAAAGCATGCAGACCAAGATTTCTGGAATTCTTTCCAACACCTTTATCAGCAGAGGCCACGTATTTGTACGTATGTTCTGGTAAGCATAGGCCAGCCTGCTATACCTCTGTCTGGTCATGTGACTGGGAGGAAGGCATACTTAATGTGGAGCATCAACTTTCCAAGCCACTTGCACTGGGGAATTTTTCAGGATATTTTTCTCTTCAGTTCCCTACCTGATCTTTTATCCTGATACTTCTTTGGTTGTCTTCTTTCCCTGTAACTAATTTGTTATGCCTGTTATGTTTTCACAAAGCTAACAAAGAAAAAAAAATGCATAGGGTTAGAGGCAAAGAAATGAACGGTTAAATGCTGGAGCCTACTTTCCGAGCCTCTCTACAAATAGCATTTGTATTATTTAATTTAAACCAGATTTCACACTGGGGAAGCAGGACTGAGCTGACAAAACAACCACCACAAGACACCTACGTAACATCGCATGCTGCAATCACCCACTGCTTGCTACCCACAGTTGCAACTAAGGACAAAAGGTAGAGCCCTGGGTGTGGTGAACATATTGGATAGATTCATACATTAAGCTAAGCTATCATATGCTTTGTATGGTTTTGGCTTAGCAGATTGTGTGAACTCAGCCATTAGGATTTAGAAACCATAATTCATGATTTAGTGCAATTTGTTAATCCAGGCTATCTGTATTTGCAGAAATGTGAATTGAATCATGCTTTTTGATTCTGGGAATAGCTTGATTGCAAACAACAAAAATCCTTAGCATAACCCTACTGATTTAAACAAAACCATGTGACTGAAGAGCAGCACCACAAATTACAAATAATGTATGTGCTGGAAATGCCAGGCTTTAATTATCAGCAAAGCAAAGCTAGTTGTTTGTGCTGTGAGTGGAATCTTTTGTGGTAGACTTTTCAAATACTGACAGTGCCAATTCCATTTTGCTTAGCTCATTTACTCTGCCTCTAAACTTGTAAAATTAATCATTCCTGGCAACATCAATTTAGTTGTAATTAATCATACTGGGAGGAGCAAAGAAATTGCACTGATGTGAGTCATATTAACAACATTATCTGATTGCTCTGAGTATAATTTACTAGTAGCCTGATGTGCATATACAAGGCTTCTGCTGGTGTTTTGGCCCACAAAGAAATGTGCATTGTGCAAAATACATTAAGCTGAATAATAAATGGTCAAAGTGGTTAAACAGCATAGATATTAGACTGCTCACTGTCTTACGTATTTGTTTCCTTGCTTATGTTCAAAATACTCCATAGGTCTGGCTTGTTTTACTTCTCCATCTGTCAAATTCTTGCTGTCAGGTGAGATACAAATTTGGTGGGAGGTTGTCAGGTGAGCAATGCAAATATTGTCTCCTGTGCAAATTCCACTGAAATAAGATGGGACCATCCAAAACAGATGAATACATATTTCAGGGGAGCATGTGCAGGAGAATATCAGGGTGAATGCTGCTCTTTCAGTATGCCAAATTGAAGCCCTCCAGATACACTAGGACTTCCAAACTCCAAGCACACTGGAAGCCATGGATGAAATGTCTAACATGATGCATAAGCCATGACTTACATACTTATAGGGACTCAAGCATGTAAGGGCAGGATTTGCTTCATAATGTCACCACGTGCAAGTCATTTTGACATAATCTCAGTTTGCTGCAGACACACATTTCTCTCATTCAGCTTAAAGAGGTGATGATGGGGACATTGTTCAGTGCCTTGGCTGATGGCCCAGGAGAACAGAAAAAAAGAAAGTTCTTCTATCCAAGCCTGACAGGGTTCTCAGGTTTTGAGGAGACACATACCCACATGCTTGTGAATACTTGAAACACGTCTAGTGAAAGCTTTTTAAGGGGCCTTAATTGTGGTTACCATCAAAGTCTGGAATTCCTTGCCAAAAGAAGGACCTGACTAGCTGGGTTCCTAATTATATTTCACCAACCAAAGTTGACCCAGGTTTATTCAGTCAGGACTTTAGCCTATGAACTGATCTGGACAACTGCTGAAATGGATTCTTAGCTGTTTATATTCCTTGTCCTTTAAAAAAAAAAATTCTGTTCATTTCTATTTTATTATATTTAATATATTATAATAAATAAAATATTTTATTATATTTAATAATTTACATTTGTATTGCTATTAGGTACTCTGGTAATCATTTATTTATATTAATAAATATTAGCTTATAGTACATATGTGTCATATAATATATTATTAGTATAGCATACTTATTAAAATTGTATCCTTCCTTTTCCTTTTCAATCAAAAAAATTCCCAGAGCAGTTTACGTAGAGGATGTAATCCCTGTTCAGACCTTCAGTATGTTTAGGTTCATAATCTATCATTTATGCCATATCAGTATGAAACCAATAATTACAGAACCAGTGCCTAAGAAAATGTGGATTTTTTTTTATCTCAGCTGCTGATTATATTTGTGTGTGTGTGTGTGTGTGTGTGTGTGTTTAATTCTGTGTTTTATATAGTTTTTAATTGCTGTTAGTTACCCAGAGTCATGAATTTGAGATAGTCATATAAATTGAATGAATGAATGAATGAATGAATGAATGAATGAATGAATGAATGAATAAATAAATAAAATTAGTGTACAAGGAAATATGATGTAAAGCCTATCCAACAAATTTAAACAGTAGATACAGGGAGTGTGTTATGTCCTTAACTGCCTTTTCTACTTGCACATATTACCAGAAAACATACACAGACAGATGACTGTCCCTCGTTGTACATACAGAGCTCACACACACCTCTTTAGATTTCCTTTGAATGTCACATGTTGCATGCACAATCCTACTTACTTCTAGGTTATACCAAATTTATTAGTATTTTATATTCTGAACAGACTATAAAGATCATTCACTACTGTTCATCCATCATGCAATGTTTTTAAATGATAGGATAAATGGTTCTGTGTGATCATAAACATTTTTTTTTCAAAAGAAAATCTGTCTTAGTCTAAGAGGTTTTACCTTAGTATGTATAGAACTACTTGCTGTAAAGATGTGAGACAAATTGTCTACATCTTTAGTTTTATATATCTGCTCATTTATTTATAGATTTCTATTTTAATGTAACAGATGTGTGAGAGAAAATGACATATTCTCCTTGATGCCAACCAGGAGATAATTTGGCATGTTTTCAGTTTGTGTTCTGAAAGTTGCCTGCAAACTATTTAAAATGTCATACCAGTTTTCATAAAGTGACACTAGTTCTCATAAGGCTTGGCTTTAGAAACACAAATGTGATTTCAATCAAACCAACACAGATGTTGGAGTTGGATGAAATGTGCTTACAATGTCATTAAATTTATACATTGCTGCTAATAAAACTAATAGGCCAAACTAGGGGTCTGCTCCAAATGGAAAATATATCGTGTTTCAAATTCAAAACAAAACATCATATCTCAAAAGTTCTGACAAACTCCTTCAAATTGATTGTGATACAAAGGACTCTCAGCCATTATTCATGTTTGTGATTCATCTAAACAAAACTCAAAACAATTTTGAACATTTTGAGCATGGGAAATAGTGGGGACATAGAATAAGGCTCTTGGGCTGCTAAAATCCATGGAAAACTGTAATTTTTTGTTGCCATGTGGCTTGGACACACAAGCACTAGCCTTTCTTGAACTTTTTCCTTTCTTGTCCACCAGCCTTCATTCATCCCATCCATGGTATTCACCTAGTGGCCTTTTCCTTCTATCCTGCCTCTTGCATTCAACATATGTGGGATGTCACAGATATTCAGCTTGCACAGAGTCTTGTGTGTAGTGTGCCAGGCTATCCAGGCAAAGAAGACTCTGGTATTCCTAGTGTGTCCAGATTGTTTCTGGACGTGGAGGCAGTGACTGCCCACATCATCAACAATGGCTCTTTAGCATCAGTAAACGAACCATGAAATCATCTACAGGTGATTTCACAGGGAATAAATCTCTTCGTAAGAGCACCTTGGAGAGGGGAGCCACACTAATACCATCACTACCTCCTTGGACATGTGCAGCAGTGGAGGTTCTTGTTGAGCTGGAGTGCAGTTGAGTAAGAAGCATGATGGCCCCCTAGAAGGTCCAGTTTTCCTCAGTGCTGTTGCTGCCCATCCCTTTTCCTCTTCTTCCTCCTCAGAGCCCTTTTTTCCTCTTTCTTCTCTCTTTTCTCTCTCTCTCTTCTTCTTCCTTCTAACAAAAGCTCCTGCTGCCCAAGAAAAGCAGCTTCTGCCAGATAATGTCCACAGCCTGCCCAGCTGTAAGGCCCCATGCCCCTATAGCCAGTGGCTGTCCCCTGCTGAGGAAATTTGATGGCCAAGAGCTGCAAAGATTACTTTATTCTGAGCCTTTCTTTGGGACCCTAGAAACTTTTCCACCCAAAATGACTGTTTTGGTTTATAACCAAAACAAACAGCCCTGTTTTGGTTCACACTTGAAGCAAAATGTCTGAAGTATGTTTCATACACAAACCACTGAAACTAGCTGTTTCATGTTCAGAATGATAAATTTGAACCATTTTATCAATGATAAATTTGAACCTAGGCCAAGCTAGTATTTAGGAAATGAATACAGATCTCCAGAAAATGCTATTGCTGTAGTTGACCTGAAGTACTTGACAGTGAACAATCACAAACCCTGAATACATCATTACATGGCTGGCATCAGCATCTTACAAATTGGGCAGGTGTGTAGAACCAAGGTAAGGTTTGCTTTACTGGTTTATTCCTGGCTATCAGCAGGACCTGTGTGGAAGCCACCTTTCCACTTTGTGCTCCACTGCTTAGTTACACTTAGCAGTGGAAGCACAGTGCAGTGGCTTTGAAAAGTACTGTCTAATTTTGGAATGAGAATATCGATCTCATGATCTTTTATATCCACCAGAAGATTGAGAGATCTTTATTCCCACAGTTTGAACATTTTAACCCTGGAAGGGGGTTGGCATATGAGATATAACTCTCCAAGGAGATCAAAAGACTCCTCAGAAAACAAAAATGGCGAAGCCTAAGAAAGGCAGGAGATGGAACACCCCAAGTCTCTCATTTCTGCTCTGCTGCACCTTCAGGAGGATTATTTATTTATTAAATTTCTCCCCGCCCATCTCCCCCCAATGGGGGATTCTGGGCGGCTCACACAAAACATTAAAACCATAAATACATATAAATACATAAAACATAAAAATTTAAACAAAACATTACTAAAGAGGAGAAAGTCCAAGATGATGGATCTGGGGCTGAAGACAGCAGGCCTCTATGATTGTTTTTCCTGCTGATAGGTGACATTGGGTGGGAGGGAAGCCACCAATCACCTCCTTGAAATTGTTCTGCAATGAAAATGGTAAGGATAGTAACCCTGCCTAGCCTCATTGCTAGGCAGCGTAAAGCTCAAGCATTGGGACAGTGCACTTCCTGTGAAAGTGTGTTCCTATTGATTGAACTATGGGAAGAAAGCATGTTAAAACAGCTGTAAAACATAATACACTTATGTTGTATTATAACTGTGTGCCTAAGTAGAGAATTCAGTTTATCTGATGCCTGGGGTAGGCAGTATCCCAATTCCTAAAACTAAAGATGTCCCTTTGGGAGTGAAATTATTTATTTTCAAAATTCAGTTGTTTCTTTGATGCTATCAAGACAATTATCCATTATTAATCAAATGTTCTGTTTTAGTAACCATAAAAGTTAATAGGGCCAAATGTTGTAGCTATTTAGCACACATACACTTCCTGAGCCAAGAACTTATATATCAAGTTTCAGCTCAAGGCACATTTAAAGAGGTGAATAATAAAACTCCAAATAAAAAGTTGATAATGGAAATCTTGACTGACCTGCTAGCAGTCCTGACAGAAGAAGCTCTAATAAAGGACCAAAGCACAGATGAATAGACAGTATATCTTGGAAAAACTCCTAAAATATTGCTTAGACCTGCAGGAAAATAAATATTTTGGGCCTTTTTTGAAAGAGGTGATTCAATTACTTTATTTTATTTATTTTATTGGATTGGATTTATCTCCACTGAAATTGTACATCAATACAAATTATAAAGCATCTACTATTCAACAATAAAACAACAGCATAATAAAAGAAATCTAACATACACAGGGTTATAAAGATAATGTCAGCTGGATATCAAGGCTTTTCAAAGGCACTCCGTTTCTAATGGCTTATAGAAAGCCAACAGTATAGGGGTAGATTAAATCATTAGGAGGAGATTATTCCAAACTGCAGGTATTTCCTCTGAAAATATTGTCTGCAAATCTCTACTCCCAATGCTCTGTGGAAGTGGTGGACCATTAGCAGGTTCTCTCAGGACAAATGTGTGGAGCAGTGAAAACCTATTGGAGAAGACAGTACCTTACAGTCTTGCAAGTATCTTTGTGCCAAAACATGTATGGCTTTAAAGATTAAAAACAGAACTATGAATTGCACTCAGAAGCAAAAAGGGAATCTCTGCAGGTCCGAAGCAGAGATGTTATGTGCTCATGCTATGTGTGCCAGTCAGTAGCAGGCTGCTGCATCTGGATCAACTGAAGTTTCTGGGAGGTCTTCACAGGCAACCTCCTGTAGAACACATTGTTGTAGCCTAGAAGGTGATGATGGCATGAATTACCTTCATAAGATTCTTGTGTTCCAAGAAATATTGCAACTGGTACATTAGTCAAAGTTGGGTAAAGGTCCTATAGGACATTATGGAGGCAGGGAAAGAAACAGAAGTGAAAGTAGATATAAACAATCAGAGAGACAAAGTGGGTTGGTAACTTATCTTATAAACTCAGCAAGAAACCCAGGAAGAAGCATTTCAAATTATTCAAAGAGACTTTGCCTTAATGACCTCATTACAAATGAGGGTTTGAAATTCCTTTGTAGTTTTTAGGACTGAAACCCTGCAAACCTTAAGACTAACTTTAAGGATATCTTACTGACGTCTGTGCAATTCCTGGGCTTGTCTAGCTGTGTGAAGCATACTTTGGCTTCCCCCGGCTATCCAGCTATAGCAAGGAGTCTAGGAGGACCCCCAAGTCATATATTTGCTTTTCCAGAGTCTGTGCCACCTCATCAATAGACAATGCTGAACACATCAGAAAATCTTTATGAACAAACAGCAAATCCATCATATTTAGGTTTAACTTCAGCCTGTTTTGTCTCATTCATATGTTCATAAGCCTGTCCTGTATGGCCCATGGTAGTGATGTATAATTATTATCAGTGTAATAATGGTACTGAATCTCAAGCTGATGACCTTCCCCAGAGGCTTCATTTAGATATAAAAAATCAGGAGGAAAAGGATCAAACTTGCAGCACTCCACAAGAGAATAGCCACTTGACTAATCTCTTCTCCTCCCCCAATCTTTGGGAAGTACTGCAGAACAGTGCCTTCAGTCTCCAACCCCTACAAGTGGTCCAGAGGAATACAATGATCAATGGTACTGAAAGTGCCCAGCCAATCACTTAAATAACGTGCCATACTCACTCATCTACTACTTTCCTAACCTATCCACAGACTCAACAAGGACACCGCCTACACTTTCCAATTAATTCACCCCGCCATAAGGCCTTTCCCACTTGTTATCTCACTCTGCCTCAAGTTGAGCAGAGTGAGATAACAAGCCACAGTAGAAAGACATCAACCCACCCTGGAAACCAGTCCCTAGATGGATTTCCTGATGGATTTGTCTCATCAGGCAGCTACAGTCTGGTTCACTTTAAATCCCAACTTCAAATATCAATCTCCTATGTCACTCCCAAACCCATGCAGAATGCCCAGTCTGACACTTGTAGCTTTTCTTCTTAAATGTTCCAAGGAAAACAAGTCACACTGGCATCTGACCACAATAGTCCCAGAGTCGCTCCAGACAAGTAGGTGTTGGCATTTTCTACCCCCGCATCCCCATTGATCTGGCTCTGGGAAACATACAGTTTCACTCTCAGTCTAGTTATTTCCTCCCTTCTCTCTCAGTGATGCTGAAACAATCCAGGAAAACTTCAAATCCAAACCAGCCTCCTTCAATCCCAAGGATCACCAGGAGTTCAGGAAGTCACACCCAAGGAACCAGTCCTATTATCCCCTCTGTCTGCTGATAAAATTAGCTGCCATGTAGTCTGGAAAATCTACAGGAGCCACAGCTGTAGCTTAGCAGCCAGCATATAGTCACTGGCTATTGCTTAATTCACTGCTATCTTGCTCCGTGGATTGACCCACTCCGGGGGGCGGGGGGTTGGACAAGTTCCACAGACCTGTGATTAAACTCCCCACAGCAAAACTGTTCCTCCTTTGTTGTTCCTTTTCTTCTCCAAGAAACATCCTTCCAAAAACCATATCACTAGACCCATGTCCACCAAACATTTCATTAGTTCTCAAAAAACTCCATCACAATGCCAGAATCCTTCTGAATCCAAACCCCTCAATTCCCCAGTAGCTGCAGCATCCCTAGCAATCTCCTAATCACATCCAACTCACAGGCCACCATGAACATGGCTGCCAAGGAGAAGGAAGAGGTTAATGAATCCCCATGCTCATATTTTACACACACATACACACACACACACATCTGAGGCCATCAGCAGCTCCTCATTGTTAGAGTCAGAATCTTATATTAAATGAACTATTAGCCCAGTGTTTCTCAATCTTGGCAACTTTAAGATGTGTGGACTTCAACTCCCAGAATTCCCAAGCCAGCATTTTATTTTATTTTATTTTATTTTATTTTATTTTATTTTATTTTATTTTATTTTATTTTATTTTATTTTATTTTATTATTAAATTTGTATGCCGCCATCTGCCCCCAACGGATGACTCTGGGTGGCTCACAGTTAAAATCAAAAACCCCATCAACAATTAAAAATACCCCATAAATAATTAAAATAAATTAATCCATTAAAAATCAAGTATAAAAAACAAACCCTGTACATAAACACTAAAAACATTCAAGATGATGGGGGGGGGCAAGGCCAGTCACCCCACAAGCCACTTCCACTGCTGTGAGCCCCCATCCAGCCCCCAGGCCTTTTGGCACAGCAAGGATTTGGCTGGCTGGCTGGGGAATTCTGGGAGTTGAAGTCCACACATCTTAAAGTTGCCAAGGTTGACAAACACTGTATTAGCCTGTACTGCATTTAGCAATATCATAGGCCAAATGTTTAAGCTTCAACATTCTAGGTGCTTTTTTGCCAAATAAGGAAAAGTGATCAAAGTCTTAGATGGAAAAGATTAAAGTCCCTTCTATTATTCCACCTCTCAAAATAATAACACTGGATTTAGCCAGAATGTTACATTATGAACTACTGTATTTAGCATAGAAAAGATAATGGAGAGATGTGACCTATGAATAAAGCTAACATCTCTGGCCATATAATTCAATCAGAAAGTCAGCAATTATGCTGACCAGCATGAGGGAAGGGAGCAGAGAACTGGGGAAATAAATGGAAGTACTTCATTCATTCCTCTAATCAGGACATTGATGTGATTGCTGTTTTGTTTTTGCTTTGTTTTGTTTTTAAAACAGGTTTACTTTCACAACTAAAATGGACAAGATTATGTTTCATATCCCAGTTCACATTCCAAATTCTGAAGATGTTTTTCTTAAGTGTTAGGTTCCACTAGTAATATATCAACATTCAGAATTACCTGATTCATTTATGGATAATTACTGGTGGGTCCTTTTGTAATGATTGATTGATTGATCAAATTTATATAGCCACCCATCTCACCAAAGGTGCCTCTGGATGGCGTACAAGAAACCGTAAAAACAGAGCATATATAAAAGCAATTATATAAATAGATGAAAAGTCAGTGTTAAAAATTAAATATTATTAAAATTAAAATATCCAAAAATAAGGTATGGAGAGAGTGAGTATATCCACCATGTGTAGTGGATGAAGCCATCTAAACATGCCTCTGGTTCCCTGGGATCCCCAGGCCTGGTGACATAACCAGATCTTGAGGGACTTTTGGAATGTCAAGAGCAGTGTTGTCCAAACTTGGCCACTTTAAGATGAGTGGACTTCAACTCCCAGAATTCCCCAGCCAGCCATGCTGGCTGGGGAATTCTGGGAGTTGAAGTTCACTCATCTTAAAGTGGCCAAGTTTAGACAACACTGGTCAAGAGGGTTAGAGCCAACTGAACCTTGGGGGGGGCGCGGGGGGAGAATATTCCTCAAGGCAGGTGCCATGGCAGAGAAGGCCCGCCTCCTGGGACCCACCAGATGTAAATCCCTGGCAGATGCTAACTGCAGCACGCCTTCTCTGCCAGATCTAATGAGATGGGCCGATGTAATCAGGGAGAGATGGTCCCTCAGATAACCTGCCCCATGCCATGAAGGGCTTTAAAGGTCAAAACCAGCATTTTGACTTGGACCCAGAAGCAAACTGGCAACCAATGCAGCTCGCGGAGCAGAGGTGTGACTTCTGATGTTCTGGCAGCCCATATAATTGCCCACACCGCTGCATTCTGTACCAGCTGAAGCTTCTGGATACTCTTCAAGGGCGTACTGGATACTCTCTAACTAAGTGCTATGTTCTGCTAGTAATATATCAACATTCAGAATTACCTGATTCATTTGTGGACAATTACTAGTGTGCCTGTTGTAATGTTCAGTGGCATTTTACTCCTTGTGTGCCATTTTGCTCTGAAAATCATTTTTAGGATAGAAAGTCTAATGAGATACCATATATTCCTTATCAAGTGACTAGATGTTCCAAAGCAGTTTCTTTTGATAGAACTGTCACTGATGGTAGCAAAACATTGTGCGTGTCTTTTCAGGCATACATGCAGCCATTCTTTAGTGTTTGAAATATTTATTGTCAATCTAACTCTTGTTGATTTCTGTGAACTATGGTTCCAAACTTCTGACCAAACTTTTTTTAATTTGATAACTGTATTGGAACAAATTGTTTTGGTTATTTCTTGCATATGTTTTATGTGGTTGTTTCTGGATTCTTTGAATTTCTTAGCAGCCTTTGCCATTTTGCCATTGCTAGTAGAGATATATAGCTAATTCTCTATCAAATCGATAGGCAGAAAAGTCAGGTAATTAATTTCTCCCCAATTTTGCAGGGCGGGAGAAATTATTCAACAATTTTTCAAAGGCATTTGTGGTGACAATATGACTGCTATTTAAAAAAAAAAAACAGTTCTGGCTTAGATGGGTCATGAAAGAATATATTATGTCTTTCCTTGGTTAACTTAAGTGTAACTCAAGAAACCAGGGAGGCCACAGACAGTTGAAGGGTTGATTGTATAACGAAAAGAATACAGCTCCCTCATAACTAAATAAGCATAAAAAAGCCATCTTCAGTTTTGCTGAAATTCTTTTCTCCTTTGAAATGTTTTTTAAAGCAACTTCTCTGTCAACAAACTCAATGAGAACTATTAAAGAAAAAACTGCAGGAGAATTTCTCTGCTTTGCACTGATAACTAATATTGGGAGGTGGGTGAAAAATTAGAATTACAATTGCATTTCTCTGCTTTGCACTAATAACTAGTACTGGGAGGAGTTGAAAAATTAGGATTGCAATAGCAAAGGAACAGTATCATAACACCATGCACACAAACACATGCATATATTTGACACCTTCAGTATACCAATGGCACAGACTACATTGATCACCAGAAAGTTATTGAAGGAGAGATATTTTATCATTTGTTTTTAAGAGGCCTTCTGGAATTATGCTGCATTCCTTGTAACTCACTATTTTAACTCTTGTAAAATACATAGCTTTTTTCAGGAAACAGCTTCTGAATGTAAAGCCAATATTTTTATGAAATCACTTTACTAATACTTCCCTGGAACTGTTCAGTTCACTCATGTTCTATTAGTGTGATGTTAGACAAAGAAGAAGCCTGTTATAAAATAAGATAATATCATTTTTAAGACTGTTCAAGCAGACTGCATACTATCATTTCCAAAACATTTATTTTGAATGAACTGGCACTGCCGCATAATTGAACTATGTCCGAACTGAACATATCTGAACTAATTTTAGATTGCAGCAATAATAGTAAAGTTATATTACTGATAATGACTGCACTGTGATTTATGAATGACAAATTCTGTTTTTCTTCCTGAGCTATTTTGGATCACAATAATCTTCATCCAGCACCTTGAAGGTTCAGAAGTTACAAAGTAATTGCCTAAACCTATACAACTAGCAATCATTAATCCAAACAGCTGATAGGAAAATAGTATTTTCTACTTGAAAAAAGCAGCGCCATTCTTATTCTTTGCAACCCATGCTGGAAATTTATGTTAATAGGTAGGAATTTGTCTGTGTTTCCACCTCTTTGAAAACAGGATAGCACAGGCTAAATCTGGTGTGGCAGGAGAAGCTGGCAAAAGAAAGATTAAATATGAAATCCAGCCAGATCCAGCCTGGGATTATGGAGAATTATATTCAGAAAAAAATCCAAGATACATTCTTATGGGAGAAGAAGCTAGACAGCAGTTCAGAATCCTGCTGACTGATCCAGTTTTAAGTTGCCACCCATCCTAATCATGTGGCCTAGGATGGAAATGCTTCTAAGGGGTTGGCAAAAATCCAAACGCCTTATTCTGCATGCTTCTCTCCCCCCATCCCCATTTATTCTTTCTAAACCAATGAAAATTAGAAATATAGTATGTAAAGGGGCTCAGAACTCTAACCATCTATGTGTGTATGTTTTAGCAGGATAATTCTCCAAATCCTGAAAAGCATAAGACCAAGTTTGGCATGGCGGGATAAGCTAGCAAATTAAAAAAAAAATCAAATTAAAAAATGGTCTGGATCCATCTTCAGGCTATAGAGAAACACATTCCAGAAGAGAATTCCCCAATGAATTCCTATGAGACAGTCAGTTGGGCAGTGACTTGGAATGTTGTTGACTGATCCATTCTAGTCCACTTTTTCTACCCCCACAGTTATGTGACTCAGAGTGGAGCCTATGCATCTTGCTCTGAGTTTGTTACACAGAAGAAAATACAGATGGTCACTGTTGGCAAAAGTTTAGAAAATTCAAGAAGTCACACTGTACATGTTTTTTCTACCTGATTTCTTTCTTCTTTCTTATCTACATTCTGCACCAACCTGAACCAAAAATGCTCCAGTGAAGTCATGTTCCTCTTGAAAAATAAAGCCACTTAGCAGTAGGAAGAATCCAAATGCTGCTCTTTACAATATACTCTCAGCTGATGGATTTGGTACAAAATGTTAAGATGATCTATGACACATGTTAGGAATGGTCAACATTTTTGGCAAGAATGAGAGGACAGACACTAGTGGCCAAGCTGCTATTACTGTCTCATTCTTTAAGACTGAAGAAGATGATCTATTCCCAGCCTAGAAATATTGAAAGGCATATCTTGTGTGGGTAAATGGAAGAACCATCTGAAATTATATGAAGCTCTGTTTCTAGCCTGCTTTATTCCAAGCATGCTCCTCAGACCTGGGTACCACTTTGCAGTTAAATTGATCTTCCTCAGCCATCCTAATTACAGAAGGCTTTTGAAGCCTTCTAAGAGGGAGCATGAAGTACAAACACAAAGCTGTCTGTCTGCTCTCTGTAGCTTTCCCTGTCATTGACAGTAGGGAAGGCAAAGGAGACCTCTGAAATGATGGACATAGAACAAACTCAAATATAAACAGGGATTTAGAGATACAAGTTGGAATTTAAAAAGAGGGAGAGAGGTAGAGAAGAATTGCAAAGAATTTTTCTCCATGACCTCAGCTGTCTTCTAGCTACATTCCAAGTCAAAAAAGAGGACAATGTTGAATATATTATGAATATTTACATGCATAACTAATGAAAAGGAACCAAGAAATAAATATCACATTTAGTACTATAGTTATAAATTACTTAGTTGTTGTTTAGTTTGTTAGAATGACTGAGAACATTTGTGGCCTCATGTTCAGTTTTGGTTTACTTCAAGAAAGAAAGAATTTTCCTACAGGAGCTTAATCATGATTATGTATTTAAATGGGTTATTTGCAAGAACCACTATGTATTTATTAATGATGTTATTTTCTTGACTTGCATGTTCAATGGCATTTTGCTGTAACCAAATAGACTATTTTCATCTTTTCAACATGTTGAATATTGTCAGACCAGCATGACCACCCCCTAGTGCTATGGAAACTTGGCCTCCTGAAAGGAAAATGTGTGCCTAAGGCAGAGGGAGGGGGAGGAAGCCTCAGACCATGACCCATCTGGAAAGCATGCTTTCCAAAAGATTTTAAAAATTCCAGAAAGATTAAAAATAAACCTGGATTGTCTCTTTCATTGTTTCATGTGTTTTATTAGTTCATTGCTTTCTTTGTTCTAGTTCATGGCTCCTTCCTCCAAGCTGGGTTTTTTCCATTTTGAAGTGAATGTCTGCATTGACCATTCTGTCTTAGGATACATTTCAGCACTGTGCTTGCCGCTAAAATGCAGTCAGGATATTATGCAATATGTGTGTTTTGGGGATGATTGGCTTGGTTTTTCTAGTGTGAAAATGGCAAGATGCCAAGATATGTCTGAAATGTTCCAGTGGAATTTCAGCCTGCTAGGTAACCACATTTGTACAAGAAGGAAATAGGCTTGTTTCTTTATTTAATTTCCAGAAAGTTGTTTATAGACAATCCTATAAAACATGATACCCTCCAGATGTGAGGGACTACAGCTCCCATTTTACACACTGGGATACAAGGTTCATAGTCTGTTATGAGTTGGGAATGGTGCTGATTCACTGACCTTCTTGAATAAATAATGTAGATAATGTTAAATAATGTTCAGAGTTCACTGCAAAGAGATTGGTTTAAGAGGGATCATCTGGACCTCATTCTTGGGTGTACTTAGGCCACTTTCCTTTTTGCCCCTCTTTGTACCTGAATCCACAACCTTAAAATTTGAGATCCAGTGATTAAAAACTCTTACTAGTTTCCATTGTGTACAATTTATACATATTTATACTATTATCTCACTATATACAACTGTTATATAGAAGAGATTTTTCATGAAAGATGTATTCTATTTATTCAGGCTCCCTTGCATGGAACAAATTGCTAAATATTTTAGGGACAGTGTCATGCCATCCCCCCGCCCCCCAAATAAGCATTTGTTACATAATCCAAACCATCTGGAGGGTACCAAGTTGTAAGAAGGGAGTCTGTGACCTCCTGTATCAGCTTTCCAAATTATGTGTTATGACCCTGGTTGTAAGTAATTTAGAAAGGGATCACATCTTTTATAATGCTTGATCAAGCTTGCATAGGCCAAGCTTGAGTGCTATTAAAACTTAGTCTAGGCTTTACTCCCTACTTTGCCCAAACAAGCCTGCAAAGTTGAAAAAAATAACCTGTTACACCTATCAATTAAACTGTAATAAAAATAAGCAGCATATTTACTTCTTGCCCTACTATAGTGCCAATGATATAGTTTTATTCTGGGGGTTGGGGGGGGCTCACACAAATTCATTTATCATTTTAGAGAGTGACAGTAGTATACAGTTGAGAACCCCTATCCTATATCAAGGAATCTCCAGGAGATCAAATGCTAGCTCTGAGAAGTCCCTTCATTTCCCTACATTCAACCTGTTAATGCTTCTACTACAGCAGACACATGATTGATCATAACTTTCAGCTACAATGAGTTCCATCCAAATGTTTAGGGTTCAGAGTGATTTTTAATTCAGCTTAATGTGTTATGGTTAGGGAGGCATTCTGCTATTTGCTAAAATAATTATATTAACAAATATTGTGATTTTTTATTATATTGCATTATTCACATGTGATCTGAGAAATACTTGAATCAAATAAACACATAAGCATCAGCTAGCTATAATAATATACAGGTTGAACTTATATGCTTTCATTACTTAAGTATTAAGTATTAAGCTTATTTTTGAAGTTTAAAACACAATTGAAATATGAGCTTTTTCATTACCAAGAAGATCATATCTTTCTAAATCTATACAGCAGGCCCAAATTTATCTTTACATGACATGGAAGAGCTAATGGGAAGAAGAATAAGCCAGTAGAAATAAGTCATCACATCAACGTGTAAGTAAGCTGACAGCTCCTGCAAAGAATCTTGACTGTAATATGAAACTTCCGACATATCACATATAAATCAGGAACAGACAGTAATTCTCATTATTTTCCTCTTCTACATAGCATAGCTGATTTTGCATCTGGAAAGTTCTGCTGTCCTGAAATAATAATCCAGTTCCTTCTCTTTATCTTCCTTTATGGTAACCAGTTGTATGATGAGTTTGAAGATCTTGGATAAAACGGTAGTTTATGAATCATCTAAATGATAATTAAAACCAGTGCTCAGTGATGCCCAGATAGAAATGATTCAAATTTTTCTCTCTATGTGTGTGTCACAATCACATTTTCCCCAAACAGTTTGAGATTATAGAGTGTGGCTATGGTTTCACATTATTGAAGGTATTGTATGTGTGAAAGGATAACAGCACCACTGTAAATTGAGCCCATTCTGTAAAAGCCATTCCATGAGTTAAGGTAAGCCCACATTGGCTTCTGACACCTAATCATAACACCCTCTTTCTTGACTTTATTTCTATGGAAATAAAGGAACCATCAAATAACAACAATAGCACATACAGTATAAGACATACCCAGCTGCAGAATTGCAAATCACTACTCCTCATGACAAGTAATTATTTTGCTGCTCTATATTCTTGGCAAAGCTGTTGTCCAAACAAAATTAGTTACTCTACTGACAAATCTTTAAATGTCAAAAAGAAAAATGCTTCTCTAATTGGTTAGGATATCTAGTTACTGATCTCTTGCTTTCAGTTCTTCCAATCAGGGTCATAATCTATGAATTTCTTTTACAGAACCCTCACCGACATAAAATACACAATCATAGAAAGACAGTACTTGTTAATGTGGTTATTCATTCATTTCAGTAGCACCTCTGTAGGAAAGTGTCCCACCTGATTGTGCTCAGGCTTGGGGTTTCTAAATGGGAATATATTACACAATCATATTCATGTAGATGTTTCAGGCTCCCCAAAGACACCATGAGGAACACTACCAAAAGTATAAATATGATGGCAATTATGTTGGCCTTGTGGAGAAAAAAAAAGTCCTTCATGATAATACCCTTATGAAGTCAGCTAAAACACTGTAATGCTTTGCAAGCATTGCATGTGAAAGCTCTTCAGGCAATAGGGTCAAAGGGAAGGCCAGTTAGAGAAAGGAAGTTTTCATGAAGCCAGAAGTATTGTCCTGATTTTTTATGGCTTTAGAAACAATAGAATCATTTGAAGGAACAGAACTAAAAAGGTGCTGAATCATTACCAAGAACTGGTGAGAAAATATGCTCACCTAGCTGCAGTTCCCAGGGGACAGCTATATCTATATTTATCTCTTTCTCTCTCTGTATATGTGGAAACAAATCAGTTTGTGAGCTGTCACCTTCAGTGTAAGTATATATGGAAAACACTTGGACCCAAAACCTTTCTGGGGTGGGGTTATATTTAGAACTTTGAGAAGATGCAACCATGTAGCATAAGACAAATAAACCTAGCACCCACCATGTGGGAGTCAGAAGCATTGATGGAACCCAGGTGATGCTTGAGGCTGGTGCTTTGTCTTTTAAATCAAAAGAATCTTTTAACATTTAATAAAATTAGATAGTGTAGGAATCTGATGGGAAGCAAACACCACGCTGGAGACCAAGGGAATGCTGTAAGGTGTCTTCTGGCATGGCTACCTTTTTGGAAAAATATATATAAAAAAGATGTGTAAAAAGAAAAATGCTGTACTAAATAAGTATCTAGGCCATCAACAGTAGACAGCATTAATTATTTGCTTCTTTTGTTCTATTATGTAGACAGATGGCATATAATACAATCTAATCATAGTTGGTTATGGTTGGTACTTATATTTCATAATGTCTTATTTGGTTTGTTGACTGACTCTTGATTACTTCCATATTGTTCTGGATTGGTTTAATGTCCCCTAAGGCTTTCTCCTTGCTGTACATCACTTTATCACATTTCCTTTGTCCTTGGTTTCTAATAGATAGGAAACTGTCAACATTCCAGTTGCTTTTCAATGCTGCAGGTTAGAATAGATTTCTAAAGATTGATTGTTACACAGCTTTTGTCCATAATTCTATACTCTTACAGTATAATTTTTTTTAAAAAATAGAAATTACATGTGTGTGCAGCTATTGCACACATCTCTGTCCATCCATCCATCCATCCATCCATCCATCCATCCATCCATCCATCCATCCAAAAACTGAAAATTCAATTCCAAAAGGTTAACCTAAGATTTAGGATAATCTTTTTTTTAAGACAGTGTATGTGAAAAGGCATTGCTATCTATCTTCATCTCTCTTTAGTGGAACCGAAAGTGTCATTGTATGCTATTGAAAATGAAAAACCTACTGTGAAATGCAAGCTAGTAAAATAATACCTCTCTATTTGGTGCTTTTTTTAAAAAAAAATCCTGAATATGGAAGAAAGGAAAGAAAGAAGGTTACTGTGCCAGACTTCTAATGAAACCTGCAGCATGTACACTCAAAATATACATATGAAAATCTTCTGCCCTAAGTTCTAAATTTTACTGTATCTGTAGGCCAGGATCTGGGGTATGTTAATTTTCTGTATAGTAGGAATAGAGATAATTAATACAGATAAGTGTCAAATTTTTAGAAACAGCTCAGAGCAGGCAACATATTTCAAAGCAGCAAACATCTGCAGTGCAGAGAATGGGACCAGGGACACTAGGAGATTGGGGTTTTCTAAAGCTTGTAGGAATCAGACTGGTTCTTGCAATCAGCAATTGAGTTCCTTGCAGCCTAGGTGTGGATTATCAGAAAATGTATTTGCCTGTCAGTCTTATGGTAAAAATCTAGCCCTACTGGCACAGGGATAAAGCCTCCCCTGTACATGGCAATGGGTTCTGCCCTCCCCCCACTTTTTTGAATGGTTCCTACCCTTCCAAACATCTTGTCCCTGAAAGTACAGCTGGACCTTCCCTATGGGATTTCTGCAAAGCAGTAAAGATTGTGTCCTTTCAGAAGCTGAGCATGGGGGAATGCTTGTCTCATCAGGCAGCCATGTCTATTCTTTTACCCATATTGTTTTGAATGAGTTCTTTCAATTTATTGTTACATGGCCAGGAGTCATTCAAGCTGGGTGGTATAGAAATATCAGAAATCAATCAATAAATATGAAAAATTACTGTATGCTTATTTGTTATTTCAGTACATTGTTCCTTAGCAAAGAGCAAATAACTCTTTGCCCTTCAGCACTGACCAAGGACAGTTCTCCAAACTGAAGAGACCAGTTCCTGATATTTGAAAATATTAATATTTTAATGATACTTGGCTTCTCACACTTCTGTTTTCATCCTATACTTTTGTCATAACCACTTCTACAATGGAATCCTCAACATGCTGGTATTTAGACAACCAAAACCTAACTTTGGTTGGGACTAGAAAATCGGACAAAACTATACTCTTTACTGAAATCCAATTAAATCCAACAATAAGAAAGAACAGTTCCCAAAGAAAACTAGAGGCTTTTCCTGAGTATGATTATACTCCTAATCCTTTGTGGCAGTCTGTCTTTATCCTGTAAGTACTGTAGTTAAACAATAGCTGCTCAAGAGTAGCTTGATATTTTTCTGTGTCTTTGAAATGTAGCCAGAAAGGACATTTTGAACTCTTTTTTTCCACATCCAACTGTGACATTTTTGATGGCTATACTGTATGTCCAGCAGTGTAGAAGCAAGGAAGGAAGGAAAAGAGGTAGAGGAAAGGAGGGGGGAGACAAAGGGAAGGGGGAGACAAAGGAAGGAAGGAAGGAGAGGGGGAGGGAGGGGAGGGGAGGGGAGGGGAGAAAATGGAAGGAAGGAAGGAAGGAAGGAAGGAAGGAAGGAAGGAAGGAAGGAAGGAAGGAAGGAAGGAAGGAAGGAAGGAAGGAAGGCCTGCTGAAATGCAGTGTCTTGAATACCTATAATGCTAAAGATGTTCTTGTTTTCTAAATGTACTAAGACAGAGAAAATGATCTTGCTTTTCCTTTTGTGTCCTGCCTGTGGAATGGCAGTGATTAAACTTTACTTGCAGTGAATTATAATGTGATATTACAATATCCTTAGGGCAACCACTCAGCAATATTACTAACATTTAATTATATTTAACATGCATCCAAATTGCCCTTGAGTTGCAAAAGCATGCAAAGTAGCTTGCCAACTCCCACTGTTCTCCTTTTTTAAAAGCAGATGCATGTTTAATTCCTGTACATGTTTGTTTATTAAAGGTCTCCTTGGCTGAAGCATGATATAAAGATTCCATCAGTCATTTTATTAAACACATCTAAGCTTTATAAAAAAAGGTATGACATGAAAACAACAGTGCCTGTACTCACTGGCAAAAGCCTAATACTCCCTGAAAGGAAACTAGAGACAGAATTCCAGATAGCTTCCACACTTCCAAAGCCAAATAAAGATTAAGTTTAAACCTGGAGGGGGACAGAGACCCCTAGAACCACACCCAAAACGTAAGACCATAGACAGTAAAAGTTACAAGACAGGAAAGTGTAAGAAAGAAGGGGAACTCCAGAATACACCAGGAAATGCAGCAGGGAATCTTAAGGAGGACATTACTAAAAGGCTCAGATCCTTGTGAACCAATATACAGAGTATGAATAACAGGTATAACTTGAGATCCTAGTACAGAAGAGTAAATATGATATTGCAGTTATAACTGAAACTTGATGGAATGTATCTCATGACTGGAACACAGTACTGGAATTCAAAACATATTATTTTAAACCTATTTGTTCAAAAGAAACATGCCCAACAAAAAGGGAAGTGGAGTTGCATTATAGAATGTCGACACCAAATGGAAATTCATGACCACAAGGGTGCAGACTCTGGAGAAAGTGTCTTGGTGAATATTAAGGGAAAAAGAGAAAAAAATGACATTGTTGTGGGTTTACCACAACAAAGCAGAAGATATAGTCTTTGTAATCCAGATGGCCAAGGAAATACACCACTGAGATAATGGGGGATTTGTTGATGTTAACTACCCTGACATCAACTGGAAATCAAACTCTGTGGCAAGCAGGAGATCCAACAGATTCTTGTTAATGTGCCTTGCAGATGACTTCATTGTCCAAAAGATAGAGAAAGGAACTAGAGGAACAGCTATATTGGACTTAATACTTGCTAAAAGGGAAGAAGTAGTCAAAGAAATGGAAGTGGTAGGGAACTTGGGAGAAAGTGACCATGTAATCCTAGAGTTCACCATATTGCCATCAGGAGCAATGGAAGGTAGCCAGATTAGTGTTCTAGATTTCAAGAGAGCTGACTTCAACAAGCTAAGAGAAAAAGAAGGAATAATTCCATGGATGGAAATCCTGAAGCAAAAAAACCCCAAAAAACAAAACCACAGTTCAGGAGACATGGGGAATTCTGAAAAATGAGATAATTAAAGCCCACACACAATCAATACCAAAGAGAGAGGGAAAAAATGAAGGCACCTGACAAGACCAGCATGGTTACATCAAGAAGTTTCTGATAAACTGAGAAACAAAGATGACAGGTTTAAAAAATGGAAACAGAGGCATATAACAAAAGCAGAATATTAAGGAAATAGCCCAAATTTGCAAGGATGCATTTAGGAAGGCTAAAGCTCAGCATGAGCTAAGGCTTGCTATGAATATCAAAAATAACAAACAAACAAAGGTTCTTTGGGTATGTTTGGACAAGAAGAAATTCAAAGAAACATTTGGCCCACTGGATGGAGAAGATGGCAATATAGTGATGGGCAACAGGGAGAAAGCTGAACTGCTTAATTCCTACCTTGCATCTGTCTTTTCACAAAAGGAAAAAGCAATCCTCCTTGTCAGAAGTGACACTATGGGGAGCAGAAGAGAAATAGTGAGAGAACACCTGATTGCTCTGAACGAGTTCAAGTCTTCTGTACCAGATAGATTACATCCCAGACTGTTAAAGGAACTGGCGGATGTCACTGAATGAAACCTTTGAGAAATGGTGGGCAACAGGTGCCCAAAGACTGGAGAAGAACCAATGTTGTTCTAATATTTAAAAAAGGAAAAAAAGTAGACCCAGGAAACTACCGACTAATCATCTTGACATCAATACCTGGGGAAATCCTGGGGAAAAAAGGAATCAAACAGTGGGTTCACAAACACTTAGAAATGAACAGAATGATTACCAGAAGCCAGTATAGATTTGTTAAAGACAGTTCAAGTCAGACACATCTTATTGCTTTCTTTGACCATGTGAGTAGATTAATGGCCCAAGAATGCTGAGGATGCAGTGTACTTTGACTTCAGTAAGGCATTTGATCAGGTAAACCATAATCTTCTTTTTAATAAACTGGAATAAAGTGAGATGGATGGTCTTACTACCAGATGGATTCACAGTTGACTCAACAACCATAGACAATGTGTGGACCCATGTGAAGAAAGATATGCAATGGGGTAGAGTATGCCCAGTGTACTTCAACAGTTTTATAAATGACTTAGATGATGGGATAGAAGAGATATTCATCAAATTTTCAGATGACAAAAATTCAGGTGATTGCTAACACCTTAGAAGACAGGCTCAAGGTTCAAAAGGATCTTGTAGACTTGAACATTGGGTCCCAAATGCAGTTTTCTAAGAGATGACACAAAAGAATGTCACAGGGAAGAGATTATAGATTTCTTCTCCAAAGCATCTGAAGATAAAACAAGAACCAGTGTGTGGAAGCTTTACAGTGAGAGATCCAAACTTGATATAAGAAGGAATCTCCTGGCTCCATTAAATAGTAGAAAAGCCTGACTCCTGAAGTTGTGGGTGCCCCATCACTGGAGGTTTTCCAGAAAAGATTGGACAGCCATTTGTCTAGGATGGCCTGAAGATTCTTGCACTGTTCAGGGGGTTGAACTAGAAGACTCCCAAGGTCACTTCCAACCCTATGAATCTATGCCCTACACCAATTGAGTTCCAATAGTCCATTAAGTTACTGTTTCTTGACCTGGTCTAGCCTGCAGAGCTGACCCAGTGGACTTTGCATGGATTGATAAACATAGAAGGCTTAAAACTTTCCCAGCATTCATACATAGACTCCAGCTAATCACTTGCATCTTACAAGCATCCTTATATTTTGCTGGGTAATTGCAATTGAAACTGTCTTTGGTCACCAGGACAAGGCTATCTGTCCTGCTCTTGTTCCCTTTCCCCTTGTAAGATTGTCTTACAGTCAAACCAGCTATCTTAAAAATAGGATAGAATTCTTCTAAGCTGGATATTGTTAGAGTCTTTATTACAGAAAATGGAATGAGGTCAGCAAAGCATCTCCTTTAAAATAAACAATATAACAGCTGTTAACACTGAAGGGATTTTTGGTCAAACTGCTGACAAACTGCAACAACTGGCAGAAAAACAGCACAGGTCTTAACTTGGCAGGGAATCTGCAGGCAGTTGATAGCTGACAAAAAGGAATGTCAGATGGATTTTACTGAGAGATTTGTATGAAAGACAGATTCTCCAACAGCCTGCAGAATGCTATTCAACATTTTCAGGTCTGGCTTTACTCAATCTAGCACCTCATGTCAGATTACAGATAAACAAAGCACAAGTAATATGGCTGAGATATTTGAAAAGGTCCATAAATTTGGGATCTTTGCACAAATCAATTTATTCACTGGTAGAATTTTATCCTCCAACATGACACTGAAACTAAATGATAATAGGCCACTTCTTTACACATAATCATTTTTCCCTTCTGTTTTTCTTTTCACTTTAAAAAGCCATTTTGTAAATGAAATCTTCCTTCAAATAAACACAAAGCAGTTTGAGGAGTGGGCAAAATGAAAAGATACTATATCAAAACTGAACAGGTAGTACCCTAGGGTTTGAGTTTATTGTGTTTTATTCGTTTTAGTTATTATTAGCCAACTTGAATAGTGTATGAGCACCAGAAGGACAGGGTATACCTTTTTTATAAACAAAATAAATAAATCATAAGTAACAACAAAACCGAAATAGATGACATACTCCTCATCTTTTTAGGGTTTATTCAGGCCAAAGAAAATGCTACAAAACAGTATGTAAGTTCTCATGTTTCCAGAACTCTTGATCAGTTTATATAGGTTTTTCTTTTTTCTTTGCGCCTTTTTATTAAGAAGAGAGAGGAGAGGATACTAGCTTGCTAAGTGTCTGAACCCACACGGAATTCAGAAAAAAGAGCTGGGATAAAATAGCATGAAATCATAAAAGATAAGGATTGGAGGAACTTGTGTAGGAATCCGCTCCTATAGGATCACCCATAAAGAGCAATCTAGGTTTTATGTAAACATCTCCAATGTAGGAGAGTCCACCAGCACTCAAGGGATTCTTTTTTATTCCTGAACAGCTCTTACCAGTAGGATTTTTTTTCTGATCTCCAACCAAATCTACTTCCTTGTAATTTAAACCCATTGTTTCCTTCTTTTCCTGTCTTCTGGAACAACTTTGAACAATTCTGCCTTGTCTTCTTCATGACAGCTTTTCAGGTATCTAAAGGCAGCAGTTCCTCTGGTCTTCTCTTCTCCCAGCTATACGTACCTAGCACCTTCAACCATTCCTTGTAGGTTTTTCCTTCCAGGTCCCTTACCATCTTGATTGCTCCTTTTGATCTTGACATTGTATTTCTGTTGATGCATCCATCTTCCATTTCCTATATATACCTCTTTTAATTATTCAAAGCCACAAAAAATGTTACACAGAAGAAGATCAAAGCCTTTTCATTATCTTTCCAAAATGTAGGGAATGGGATAATGGATTTAAGCTACAGAAAGGAAGAGTCTGATTGAGTATTAGAAAACTTTTTGTAACAGTAACAGCGATTTGACAGTGAAACCAGTTCCTCAAAAAAAAAAAAAAAAGCATAGGCTAATTTTGACATGGATTTACTTTGATTAAGTGATTCAGGCCAACAAGGCCATCTGACTTGTTTTGCTGAAGCAGTTTGGTTGGCCATAAATCAGTGCTGTAGGAAATGGTTCCTCTCAGCCTCCTTTACAGTGTACTCCGACAAAGTTTTTTGGTTTTTTTCACACCAGTGGCCTCATCTTCCACTGGAAGGAGGCTAGCATTCCCCCAAAAAATCCTTTCATGTTCTGGTCTCTCGACTGCTTGTCAGCTGGTGAGCACTTGGGAGAGTTCACAAATGCCAAACAAACTTCTTTGGCACTGGACTCTCACCTGCTGGCAGCAGTCAGGAGAAGGCAAGCAGTACAAAAAGATTTGTCCTATGCTGCTGGACTCTCCTCACATCATCCCTTCAAGGTAGATCAGTCTAGGAATCCAATGTCATGTATCTCAGTACTACTTTTATTGTAAAACTATAGTAACAGGATGTTACAAATCTGAATGTGTTCCCCCCCCCCTTCCTTTTATCTTTGTGAGAACTAGGGAGGGGCTTGTCTGACATGTTTATTCTGGTTACATTCCTGCCCCAGGCTCAGCCCTCTTTTATCTGACTGTTGTCTTGGTAGAGGTTCTTCCTTTGGTCCCTCAAGGCCATTCCCTCTTTCCTCTACATTTCACCACTTTTGAACTATCAAAATACAGCAGCCGTTTGATGTAATCTTTCTCTAAAAATCTAGTTGAGAGGAAATAACTTTTTCAGATTGCAAGGGCTTGAACTGGTGGCCATATCTGCAATTAAAAATTCTGAAATCAACACAACCCATGAAAGGTTAGGCATCTTGGTGGCAAGTAAAACAAGACTGGATCTAAGAAGAGCATATAAGTTACTCTATAAAGATGCTATAAAAAGGAACAAAAAATCAGCATTAAAGTCTTTCTCTCCCCCAATAGAACAGCTGTTAGGATTCATTTATGGGCTAAATTAGAAGATAACTTGGAAAATGTTACAAGGCACTATTCAAATATAGAATAATACTTTGTGGTGATTTTAATGTACACATCAGTGAAAAGGATACGAGTCCAAGTCAGAACTTTCTTACAGATTCTGAATTTGTTCAGGGTCATGACACAAACTGCTAATATAGCAGGATGTGCTCTCTTTATGTGTGCATTTAAATTTCAGTTAAGTTGATTAAATGGAAGTTTAATCAAGGCCTAATGGTGTTTCCCTTCCTAGTAGATTTACATACTTACTTCAGCAGCAAACTTTATACAGTTACTGATTTTGTTACTTTAGACAAAGTGGAGAGTAATAATTTCCCTCTTACAAATATATAGTGGCATACATGCTAAACAGCATATCACCAGGTAGATGAGGCCCCATAGACCCTGAGCATGCTAAAGGGACAGAAAGGTCTAAAAGGGTCATTCAAACTTAATGAAATGTAGTTGATATTTTAAAGGGTTCCCCACTGTAAAATCTAAATTAGGAAAGACTGCAGATGAACAGTCTGTTTTAGCCATTTATCAAGACATACTTTTGACTTTAAAGCTTCATTTATGGACCTTAGATCCAGTTAGGAAAAATTTGTTCAGTTATGCTACTTTCTTTGACAAGGAATACAATGAAAGTAAGATGGAGCATTTTAAACAGTCATGCCTGAAGAGAAATGGGAAAACAGGGGAGGCTTTCCAGGGACTGGTTCAGCTGCAGAAAAAGCACTGAAAAATTGATGAAATAAGTTCAACATGGAAAGGGAGATGCCATATGTTCAAACTGTATTTAGAAAAGGCCAAGGAACAAGATACATTATTGCTGATGCACAGTGGATTATTAAGAAACCCAAAGAACATCAAAAAGAAGTCAACATTGGCTTCATTCATTAGAAAAGCCTTCACTTATATTGACCATGTCAAGCTGTGGCATATTCTTAGGAAAATGGGAATCCCAGAACATCTCATTGTCCCTATGATAAACCTATACACAGGGCAAGAAGTTACAGTCTAGATGGCACATGGCAAAACAGACTTGCATCAGGTCAGGAAAGGACTGAGACAAGGCTGTATACTCTCTCCTTTTTTATTCAAATTATGTGCTGAATATATATTGAGGGAGCTGTATTGGAAGATCAGTGTGATTTTAACATTAGAGAAACAAAATATCAATAAGTTGAATTACAGTATGCTGATAATACTACTCTGATAGCTGAAAATGCAAATGATCTGCAAGCTCTTGTAATGAAAGTCAAGAAGCACAGTGAATAAATTGGGCTAAGATTAAATATAAAGAATACTAAACTAATGACAACAGGTACAGCAACTAGCCTTAGAACTAACAATGAAGATGCTGAAATGATGGATACCTTCTGCCTTTTAAAATTGACTATCAAAAGTAAAGGAACCATCAGTTAAGAAATATGCCTCAAACAGCTACTTGGTAGGGCAACAATGAAGGTCTTGGAAAAGATATTCAGATGCTGTGATGTGACTGTACCTACAAAAATCAGAACTGTACAAGCAATGATATTCCTTGTGAGACTCATGAAAGTGAGAAGCTCATAATCCTGGGAAAGATGGAAGGAAAGAGAAGGAGAGGACAACCAACAGCCAGGCGGATGGACTCAGTTTCAGCCGTGATGAGTGATAGGAAGACCTGAAGAGCCAAGTTGGGACAAATAAGCCTAGAGAAGTTGTATCTATGTAGTTGCTAGGTGTCCACACCAACTTTTATGGCACCTAATAAATCAAAATTCCATGGTAGAAGATATTTGGCAAGTTTAGAGGAATATTGGCATATATGGGCAATTCTATGTGGCAGTGTAAGCTGCTTGTCTCCCACGCTGCTCCCAGCTGTTCCTAAAGCAGACTTTAAAAAATTCAGTATGGATTGCAATGATTTGGCAATGGGGTTAGGTTGGTACTCAGCCAAGACAATAACCACCAGAGACCCTGATTCATCTCCTCCATTTCTGATTCCATTCATGCAGGGCTTGCTGACTAGCTCCTGTATGATGGATCTAACAGTGCTTGCCTTCTCCTTTTAAGAACTGTTCCCTCCTCACTAGTCCCCACTTTTTTTCCCTTTACTTTTCCAAGTATTTGCACACATGGATGTCTTTATATCCTCTTTCTACATTCTCACCTTGGACTAACACAGACCCTTTCTTTTATTCTTTCTATCTTATTGTACTATCATTACTTTGAAACTGCAACATGTAAAGGGAAGGCAACAGGTTCTTCTTTAATACCTCTGCTCAAGTTTGAGTGTATAGACATTTTTCAACAAAAGAATTGATGGTTCAGCTTCATAGAAGCTTCATAGAAGCAAAGTAGCATTCACTGAAACTTTGTAGGTTCATTCCAACATACAGTACCTATGTTGCAACTTAATTCGATATAGATATAGATATATATTTAAAAGAGGCTTGGGAACCATAGCAGTACAGTGAGCACAGGGTGGGAAATAAAAAAAGATTATGTTTCACTCAGCCTGGGCAGAAACCAAAAAGGTCTCCACTGGGAGATAATCAAGCAGAATAAAGGTGTGCTGGCAGAAGAGTTGGGAAAAACATGGTGGCCACATGTGTCTTTATTGGTCTGCACAGTCTTTTTGGGTCATTGTTGCATCATCTGGGAGGGGAAAAAAGAGAGACCCCTGACCAGCTCAGCAACCCAGGATAAAATGACCATACACGGCAGGAACTAATTGTTGTGGGGCTGGGGGAGAAGTTGTGCCAAGCGTTGTTTGAATACAACAACTATATGAGCAGGCCAACTCATCATTTTCAGGAACAGTGTGGAAGCAATACAAAATTTATCCTTCTATATTCTTGGCAAATGTGAATGGAGACTTAGGGAAGATAATATGAGAATAGGGCTCCAAGGAAATATATATATATATATATATATATATATATATATATATATATATATATTCTCAGTGCAGGTTAGCAACTGAAAAATTGTTATTGTCTCCCAGTGCTAGTAAAGGTGCATTGTAAATACACATTTGGTTCAGACATGATTAAATTTCAGTCATAAGAGTATTTCTATGACATTTTGAGAGCAGATTTTTAATCCAGAATAAAATGCTTATAAATCCTTGTCATATTTTGTTGCTGTAAGTTGTGAAAAAAGAGGGGAGAAAAATCTCCTAAGACAAAATGTAGTTTTTAGCTTTCTAAATGGATTATTGCATTTCCCCCCAGATATGATAATGTTTGAAAAATTTATCTCAGAAGTTTGTAAGAAAAGATACATCAAATGAAAGATGGATTAACAGAGAAAAAAATTTTTTTTCCAGCAGTCTAAACAGCAGAATTTACATTATTGCATCCTACGCATACATTCTATACATATACATATATACATTCTATATATAGGAAAAGGGGATGGGAAATATGGAACTATAAGAAAATTAGCAAGTTTATGATAAAGTGTGTATTTCTTATCCAGAAATTCCAACAGAGTTTGTGAAATGCATGTATTAGCATTGTTAAAGAACCACAAGAATATGTATAAGCGAGGGAATTAGCTGTCTGCATGATTCCTAACAATACAGAGATGTGTAGTTAACAGTTTGATCACATAATATAAAGGTGTAGAAGGGGGAGAAAAAACAGAAGGCTGGCAGTGGAAGCTGTAATGCAATACTATTGTAACCTCCCCCTCAAAGATTTATTACTGTGAAGGAACTCATTTGCATGTTGAGTGTAGCTGCAATTTCTCTTTGATGATAACTGCTATCATATGTGAAGGAACCGGTGGATGCTTGGTAATATTATCTCCTCATGGACCACTCAGTGACTGTAGGAATCTTGGTGTTGTGTCACCACAAAATCCACTAAAAGGAAAAGTTCAAGAAAGATGGCTTGGGCTGAAGACCCTCATGCCTGAATTCAAGAGTAAAAAGATGGCTGATCCTTGCTCGACTTTGTTGAGCTAATAAGAACTAAACTATCCTCATGGTGAAATCTTGAAATATACTGTAGATCTGATAAGCTTTGCTTATCAACAGATTCTATTCTATCATTCCATTTGCTAAATGAAATAGGTGTATCAGAAATCATTCATAGGATGGGAAGGGAGGTATTCAACATAACCAATGTGGAGTACACTGTAATCATTGAAAGGATAACTGAAGTAATTGTGGACAAGACAGACCTTCATTAGTGCATTAAGCTAGAGAAAGAAGTGAGGAAATACTGATAGCTAAACATCAAAATTTGGATCCAGGGCAGATTCAGTCAGGATGAATTATACACAGAAAAGAACTTCAACATGCAGAATCTAGCTTTCGATTTTGGTCGAATACCAGAATTATTCATGGAGAAGAGGCGAACAAAGTCAGGAGGGCAGTGATAACTGCATGTTCCAAACCTTATCCCTTTGTCACGTATGTCACATGCACAACAGTATTTAGCAATTGCTGCCTTCCATACATGCACATCCAGTGTCAGGATGAAACCATCCAAAAGCCTTCTGCATTCAATAGGCAACCTTAATCATTCACTGACAACCTTTGTTTCTCCTTTTCTGATACCATGGAAGGATTTATTTGGCTTTTCCTCATTTTCCACACCCACTCACAATAAATCTGCTCATTGACCAAAACTAATTCACTTTAGATTTAGGCCACATTTATTTATTTATTTGCAAAATTGACCTTTCGTTTGAATGGGCACTTTTTCCTCTTTCTATTTGAACCATACACCGGGGAATGCAATCAGGAGATTCCTATTGATTGTTCTAAAGCAATTTTGTGCTGGTCATGGTTGTACTGGATTTGCAATCATTCTGAAGAGAGTTGTTATTGACTGCATCTAGTAATTACCATCCTCACATCACAGCTTGCAGTATTCTCCTTGTCTAGGTTACTATAGTCAGAAACCTTTTAAAAAATGTATCTAGCTGAGCCAAGGTTAACACTGGAAATGGTGTTCTCCTACTTTTTTCAGATGAGATTTACATTAACCCCAACTTCAAACACAAAACCATACCTATCCATCCATCTTCCTCTTTGTTTGCCTTTCTTCCTATTTCTTTATCTTAAAAAGAGTACCAGCTGTTGCCCTGACATGATCTATGTCATATGACCTATGTTAGTCAGAGGCAGCCCAGTTGAATTATAAGCATAATCGTGGCTCAGAAGATATATTCAAATGTCAGTTTTCAATATTCAACTGTTATGCTTCAGCATTAACTATTCCCATTCAGCTTCAGTCATAAGGCTGCCCTTGTCCCACACCCCAACTCTATTGTTTGACTGTTGTGAGGTGCCCAGAGGCATTGACACCCCTCGCAGCTGGTTCTTTGCCATAGATGGCAGTTTTGAGAACATCCACGCACAGTGGCACCATTGTGGAGTACATCACAAAGAGCTTTATCCTGTGGTGCTTTCAAATTATGGCATACATTCTTTTCCGGTTTATAATTAATTCACTTTATTTTTAGGAAAGGTGTTAAGACCTTTCCTTGAAATTGCTCTTCTAAATTACTTCGCTGCATGTTTAATTTTTTCAAAAGACAAAATTCTCTTTGTCATTAATAATTATTGTTATTATCATTTGTGTACTGCCTTAGTGACTTCTTAGAAGGCAGGCAAAATACTGAATAAAATACTAAATAAGAGTGGTAGGCAACAGAAAAACATATAGGCAGACGATTTATTTTATCTTCTCCTGCTTTTACTTGTTCAGCATAAACAGAGCCAGGCCTGTAACATATAAAGGAGCATCATAGCTAGGCATCATAGCTAAGCATGAAACTCTAAATTTTAACGTCACAGAATGGGAACATAATGGGATCAATCACATTACCTGAACTTAATTACATATTTTTTAAAATAAAAAAACAATTTTTTCTATCTGCTCTGCCCACTCCTGGCTCCATCAACATTTTGGAGTGTAGCATGCCTGTTCAAAGGCTAATTAACTGTTTGACAGGGGGAAAGAAAGAAAGAAAGAAAGAAAGAAAGAAAGAAAGAAAGAAAGAAAGAAAGAAAGAAAGAAAGAAAGAAAGAAAGAAAGAAAGAAAGAAAGAAAGAAAGAAAGAAAGAAAGAAAGAAAGAAAGAAAGAAAGAAAGAAAGAAAGAAAGAAAGAAAGAAAGAAAGAAAATGTGTATACCTGGCCTAGCACATGGGCTAAAGTAGTTGGAATTAAGAAACAGGAAAATCATCCTTTCAAGCTATTTTAACATTTCTCATTTTGAAATGGAGAAGCATTGCTGAATTGTGCTTGTATAATTTGTATTCTCTCAAGAATTCAGGCCAAACTGTAGTATCTGTATTATAATATGTACCTTTTCAAGAAATAATTTTGCTTTCTCACAAACATCCATGGATGCCCAGAAACTGCTGTTTATATACCATCAAGATGACAAAACCAATTATCTGAGGCAAAACATGCTCTGCTTGTGGATTTCCTGAATGCCTCTGATTGGCCACTGTAAGAACAGAATGCTGGACTAGGTGGTTCTTTAGTCTAACCCAGCATGATGCCATTGCCTTTCTTCTCTTTTATGAAGGTATTTCTTCAAGCAGCAGATTATTTAAAACAGAACTACTTTCTAATAAGACTTTTTACTGTTTTTTGGATAATATGTGAGATCATAGCCAAATTATGGTATTCTAGTATTTACAGAGTTATATCCTCACATTTAGATAGGTGAACATTTTCTACAATAGGATGCTAAGAAGAGTAAGCAAAAACTGTGTGCCTTGTAAGAATAGGACAATAATAATTCCATGACTGGATAAATTCTTCCTTTCTTCCTTGCTGCTAAGCAGTTGCTTGCTGCCTAATCATTTGCAGTACAGATCTTTCTACAGAATCACAGTTTTGCCTTTTACTTCTCTTTTTTCTTTTTTTAACAATTGGAATTCTCCCATTAATTATTTGTTTAGTAAACTCCTTCCTGCACTGAAACAAGTTGTCCTCAAGAAAATTATGCTCTTAAATTAGTACTTTCTCTGCACACCACTAACAAGCTTTAATTGTTTATGCATTTTTCTTTCTGTTGTTTTTGGCAACGGAGCTTATAATTTGTCAAGATGAAACTATTCTTTGGCAAAACACCTTTTTCCTCCTGAACTTTTGGTATGATGTCATCTACAGCTGTTAATATGTATAAATGTAGTCTAAAAATAATACTCATTCCAGTGGATGCTGGCTGTCTCGTATGTGAAATTTTTACAGAATTGTCATGCGGATGTCAGCCTTGTATGTCAATGACTCAATTAAAAATAAATTGAACTATTACTAGAGTAATGGAGTTTACATTTATAAAAGGTGATTCATGCAGTCAACCAATTCAAATATATGTCTTGATTCAAATAACACACTAAGCCATAATTTGATTTGTTTGGTTTTGGTTTAGGATAATATAATTTATAAGCCATAGTTGCTGGCTCAGGGTGTTGTCCAAATCCATGTTATTGTTGTCTGTTCACTAAAGTATGGTTAAATAGTCAGTTAAGGCCTAATTAAAGCTCATTTAGTCATCATAGGTAAGAATCTGGGTGGTCTTACAGATTCAGGAAAAGGAAAATGAAGAGAAGCAAGAAATAGGAATCAAGCTACACAGTATGTTGCCCTTGTGTGAATACATTACATTTTGGCCATGTAAACTGCCAAACTGGGATTGAGAATACAGTATACGGCAAAGAGTTAAGTTCTCTCTTCTTCCTCAACCACCACCCCAGCATGTCAATGAGGATCGGGATACCTGTGCCTACTTTTAAAGAAAAAGAGCAGAGAGAGATACTGCAGCTATTGACTTCTTTAAATAAATGGGCAGTCTGACCTTTACAAACTTTATTGTGAGGCAGTACCTTTTCAATGTGTCCATAAATTATTGAAAATTTGGAATGGAAACTGAAATATGTTTTTAAATTACTTTGCATGATTCATATTAGCTGAGACCAAATTATGTTAAGGAATAAGGAAGTAGCTTCCATTGGCTTGGGAAGCTAGACTATTCCTTATTATTATCCTCAATTTTATTTACTGTCTTGCATTATTCTGTATTGATATTGATATTGATAATTGCTGTGATTACAGCTATATATTGTATACCTTTGATAAGTAAATAAAATTTGTGAACAAAAAAAAATGAGACTTAAAAATGTTCCTCAGCTGGCAATGCTAAATTCTGGCATTTATAATCCAGCACAGCTAGGATGCACCAGGTTGGGGCAGATACTGATACCATCACATTGGCATCATAGAAAAGACATGGTGCTAAAATAAATGAATCAATAGGATTCTTATGTTTTTCGGCAGTGTGAATAATTGAAATATATGAATGAAGTAATTTTCCCAGTCTCATCAAAATCACGGTGTATTTAATTGATTTCTTGAAGAAAACAGCAAGTGCAGATTCTTCCCTTTCTATCAGAAGTTAGACAGAAAATGCTACATTGATAGAATATCCATCAATCTTGGAGGGCTTTAAAAGCAGCATCAACAAATACTGTGAGAAAGATGCTCTGTATCTATATATCTATATCTATCATCGATCTATCTGTCTGTCTGTCTGTCTATCTATCCATCTATCTATCTATCAAGTATCATCTCTCCTTACTAAATCTCTTCTTGTAGATAATTGCCAGCTTTTAAAACCATTTCACAAGCTCTGTGTGCATTTGAGTTTCAGGGTAGGCATTTGTGCTTATTACCATATTTCAGAATAATTCTAGCTGCATTGACTCCAAGAGGTTATTATTACATTTCTGCAAGAAATAGAAAAGAAAAAAATAGAAGGCAACAGGCTACTAATTAGATGGAGAGCAGCCAATCAATAAGCAGGAGTTAATTAGGAGAGGAGATGAATGAACTAGCATTCTTTTTTTCTCCCTTCTCTTTATTTTTAATTTATTTATTAATTATTTTTAAAAAGAAAAAAAGAGCAAAGAAGCAAAAGCAAAGAGAAGAAAGAAAAAAAATTAATTGGTACAGAAATATAATATCTATAAGTGGACAAAGGAGCTACCAAGATTGAACAGTTAGTGCTCAGTGCATTTTTTATTAGAAATTAACCATCGAAAACATTACATTAAAGTACATGAAATTATTTTAACAATGCAAGTAAGAATTTAAATCTCTGAGTTAGGATTCAAGACAACCAGGGACTTAAAATTATTGAAAAAGACCCAGTCCAGGCATACTGATCAATTTTAAATGAAAGTTAGGCTCTTTTTTTGTTTTTTAGGTTTTTTATCTCACCTAACCTAACCATTTACCTAACCCTGTGAGGTGAGTTGGGCTGAGAGAGAATGACTGGCCCAGAGTCACCCAGCCACCTTTCATACCTAAGGCAGGACTGGAACTCACAGTCTCCTGCTTTCTAGTCTGATGCCTTAACCACCACATCAACAAATCAATATTTGTTGGACCCCAGATTGCATGGACAACTCTACTACACTTCAAGCACCTGTTCCTGTTCACACAGACATTTCAGATTCTGGTGCTCAGCACTGAAAGGTTAGCTATGGAATAGTCACAGCAAAACTATAATTTCATGCCTCTTTTGGTGTTTAGTGCTTGAACTGGGCTTCCACATATGTAAACATACATATAATCAAGTTATAAGTTTAAAATGAGAGAGAGAGAGAGAGAGAGAGAAAGGGGAAGGGAAGGGAAGGGAAGGGAAGGGAAGGGAAGGGAAGGGAAGGGAAGGGAAGGGAAGGGAAGGGAAGGGAAGGGAAGGGAAGGGAAGGGAAGATGCATGAAAACAAGAAAATGTATAGTTGCACATAATATTGAATTCTGGACTAACAAAGTAAAAAGAGAGTTGTAGAACCAGCACACATCATCCAAAATTATATAGGATTCTGAAAGGTCTATCACTTCCTCTGCCTTAAGTAAAATCTCTCTCAGGCCAGCACTGACTTCTGCTGATCACAGGGATGTATCCCCATTGTTTTCTTGGTACATGAATGGAAACAGGTTTGCCACAAGTTTCTTTCAGGATGTTTTTTTTAGTATTATTTCAAAATCTGTAGCCCTGGAATTTTCTGATGATTTCTTATCCATACACTAAGCACCCATCCCTGCTTAACATTTTCAGGATCAACCAAGGTTGGCTAGATGCTTTCTGTCGTGACAGTGGTTCTAAAAACCAATTATTATATACTGCAAAATATTCCATTAGACCTGTAGGTTCCTGCCTTTGGCAAGTCAAAAGGAAAACAAATCGCCATCTTTCATGCACAGTACACAGTACAATGGTGCATCTGTTACACCTCTTTTGGGTATAAACCATCCTTATTAAATCTGAATGACATATCAGGTAGCTCAATATCTTCTGATAATCTGATATTCAGAGAAGGAAAGGTATTGCTTACAGAATATTTCACTGACAGGAGGCCGTGCATTGGGTTCATATTGCATCTGGATAACAAGGACTTTAAAATATTCAGTGTTTGGATAACAGGAGGTTTATTGTTGTGACATATCACAGATCAGATACCAACAGACAGAATTCTTTCCCCACTCCTCAGATTTTCTCATGGCAAACATCTCACTAGAAATGCTACTGTACGCTGTAATGAGGGCTTATAGGCCTATCACGGGTTGAACATGAAATTGTGCTCATGTCATTAAAAACCCAACTAGGCAGAAAGCTCAGAATGGAGCCATCGACAAAAGGCGAGGAGTGAGCTTTGTGGCTTATCCTTAATTAGGTGTTGGCATTGCTTCTTGTCAAACAAGGGAGAAAGAGTGCGTACTGAAGCACACTGGTGCAAATACACCGCATAAGTTATAGAGCTGGAAGGAATACAAAGTGCATTCAAGCTGGCACTGAGAAGGATTTAGGTAAGCACTAGAGGTAACTAAACTAAAGCGAGAACAAGAGAGAAGGGGAGAGAAGATGATAGCAATAGCTTTAGATGAATTGCAATGGGGGGGTGCCTTTATTACAGCTTATCAGTCTCTAGCCAGCAACAAACCAACTTTCCTCGAGCATTTCTTTTCTGGGTGATTCAGATTAAAGGTCGAAGGAAGTCAGATTTATATGTTCTCTGCATCTTTATGCAGCGCACATCCTGCCTTCATTGGTATGCGGAGGATGAAGCCTTCCCTTTCTCGAATACAAAGGCTTTCCTCTTGTTAAAGCACCTCGGTTTCTCCCCCAAACAATTATTTGGGAGAGAAGGGTGCAAACAATGCAACATCAAAAGTCATAATAGTACTTTGGGCATAAATACACATGTGACAGCGTGCCAGATTTCTTTGCTTGAAGTGCATCCATCCTCTTCAGCTATTCATTGATTTCAGATCTTAAAACAGCTCATATCTGGATTTTATCAAGACTCTTTTAATACAGATTCCAGAATACTGTATATATAAAAGCTGTGTGTTTTCACATTGTGTATCATCTGTGCACATTTGAGTTTCCAGATGGCTGTTCTTAGGAAGGAAGTGTATATATGTGTGTGTGTGTGTCTGTATATATAGCTATAAATATACCGTTAAAAAAGAAAAAAATAAGAGAAACTACCGTTTGTATGAGAGCTTACACTAGCCATGTATTTAGGCAGGAAAAAAGTGAATGTTCCATTGCTGTGGAAATATACTATTTCAGAAGAAAATGTGATTGCAGCAGAATGTATAAATGGGATTTTAAATGCATGCTAAATAAAAGGACCTTTTGGTTTAAAAATGAAAGTTGATGCTTATGTTATTATTAATATAGGGACCTTGATTCTTACATGAATATTACATAACTGATTTTCCCTTTTTGGGGGGGGGGAATTATAGAAATTAATGAAATGCACTTTATTTACGAGGACAATTGTTTCATTAGCTTTTTTCTTTCTGTCTTTCCACAATAGAAAAGAAAACAAATTTTCATACAAATTCTGTTAATGCATGTGGAAGCTGTATATCTGGCCCTGATTTTTATGTATGTATTATTTCATACTGAAGCCCAGCTTCAGTTTATTTTGCACATTTCCCCAGAATAATTCAACTGCCACCGCCGCCTCCTCCTCCTCCTCTTCCTTCTTCCTGGAAAGATTCAATTACTTCTAGAATGTGATGTAAACATCTGCTGATGAACACTCTGAAGCATATTTTTGTTCAGTATGAACCCCCTCCCTCCCCCCACCCCATTCCCAACAGCAGAGGATAAATTCAAGGCGGCTTGTCTCAGCTTCAGCTCATTCTGCCTCCAGCACTGAACAGTTGGCAGGCTGCCAACCAATCTCCATTTCCCAATGAAGCTCTGATTCCATCTGCTCCTTTAGTGCAATATATTCCACTTCAGGTCAAAAGCAAGGAGCCAACGGTATTAACATTACACTAATCTGTAAAGACATTTTCACTAGCCTAGATAGGCTAATGTTACACCAAGCTTTAAAAGCTTCTTGGATAAGGAAAAGTAGTAATTGTCAGAGAAATATACTGTACAAAGAGGGTACATCACAAGCTTGAGAAATGAACTAAAGATGCAAAGAACAGAACTGGGTTGTGCAATTAAAATACAAATAAATACTCATTAGGATGGGATGAAAACGTCTATCTGTTGTGGTCTCAAAATGTTAGGGAACTGAAAAGTGCTGAAAAATAAATGAACACATTAGTGGGAGAGGTGGGAGTGTATGAAAGAAATTCAGCTATAGTCTCCAGAAATGCCCATATGTTTTGTAGCATCAGTGGATTGATTTGTTTATGAAATACAGCACCTATCTTCTGAATTTTACAAAATGATCATAACACATTACAACAGTATCTTTCAAATCAGAGTGGCTGCATCATCATCATCATCCCTCACCTTAAAAAGTATTTTAAGATTAATGTCTGTAGGCATATCAAAAACCATTAAGAACAACATTTCTGAAAACGTTCTATTTTAAAAAATCCATGTAAGCTGCCTGAATTCTAACCTCCGCATTTCCGAAGCGGTGACAGCAGGGAGGTGGTGAAGAGCTGGGGAAATGACAGGAAATTAGTTACATGAGGACCCATATTGTTAGACATTTGGTTCTTGTTTCCCTCCCCCCCCCCCCCCATGATTAGATTCAGATACTCTTGTAAGCAATTATATGATGAGATTCCCATTAGATGACATGGAAATATAATGCTCTGAAATTGAAGATGCAATCACCTCTGTGCTTCCACAATTGATGTGTCATTTATCCAAAGAACAAGGATTATTTATACTGGGTGAAAATTACTTTATCAGTTTGGTTGCCCCCTTGGTTGCTTTCACATGCACACAGACAATTTTCTGACAGGCCTTTACAGCTTAATACCCGAAGATCTCAATTTTTATAAATTGATGCTCTGCATGCAAGTTATCCTCTAGTACAAACAGAAAAAAACTATTCTGCATTGGGATAAGCAGAACACTAACAAAGCCATATATATATGTATGTATTACGTATGCATGCATATGTACAGTATATGTATATGGTACATAGGAGATTTTGACTGAAATCAAGAGATAGTTTATAAGATTCTGATTTGAGGGGAAAGGTCTGTGACAAATTTAGTTAAAGTACACTGCCTGCAATCCATTCAGCCTTTCCAAATGCTTTGTGTTCTAAACACTCTACTAAGCATCTGTCCCCGACAGGCACCTTGTTCAGTCTAGCAGATAACAAATGCAGTTTGATGGCTGTTGGGCCTGGCCCTTCCACGTGTGCTAGGAGAGATAGGGTTTCAATCCTCTGATTGTACAGCCGCCAGAAAGTGCTCACAAAGCTGTAATTGCTTCAGTTATGAAACATCTTCACCTGTTATCCAAAGCTAAGTCGAAGCACGGGAAATTGCATGAGTGGCTGTTTCCATGCCAGCTTAATTTGAGCTGATGCTGCTGTTCATTTAATTCAGATGAATAGGGGTGGAGGAAGAGACTTTAAACAGAAATGAAGCCCCAGTGAATATTTGCTAGCAAGGGAGCCACCCTGAAGAACAGGCGCTTGTCAAAAGACTACTGTAATGCACAAAGAACAGAGATGGAAATTCTGTCATATGGAAGAGTTTACTTGTGTGTGTTTGTGTGTGTGTATGTGTGGTGTGTGTGTGTGTGTGTATCCCACAACATCTGAATGAGTGACATTAAAATCCCCCTTTTTCTCCCCCATATCAGTCTCCCCCAAATATGGACTGATTTCTGTGCATTTCTAGCGCTCTGAGAAATATCATACTATATCAACCTGGCCAGTAATTCAATTATTAGGGAGTCAGAAGAAGCACTATATTTTATTTGGCTTCCCTTTTTTTCAGTGCAATGTGCTTTCAATGAGTATAAATTACAGCATTCTGCTTACCTTTGACTAAATAACAGATGTTTCCATGTTTGATTTAAAAGTAATATGTGCCTGACATATGAAACAGGTTTTGCAGATGCAATTCATCATACGAAGGATAGTGTTTCACTACTTTCGGCCATTTTTCCTCTGATAAATGACTGATTTGGATGCACCTATAGAAGAGTAGATGTCCCTACGAATGAGGAGAAAAATGGGGCAGATAATCCAGCCAATCTTTGGTTGGTGAGGGTGGGCTTTCAGAATATTTCAGAATAAAATATTCTCTGAAATATTTTAAATAGACTCTCTCCTGAATTGTAAAATTGACTTACATGGTCTAGGCCTTCATTTATGAAGTCACTTCCAGCACAAGGAAAGAAGCCAGTGGTTGGCCATATCAGTCCCCTTAGCGAAATCACACTTTCTGGTTCTATCCTGATGGGATGACATGAAACAACGGCTGAATTCCATGTGTTTGCATGCTTTGCACCAATGAAAACCTAAATTCTAAAAGAGAATTTAGAAGAAAGTAATATCCGTTCTTTTTAAAAAATCTTGGAAGACTACAAGAATATACAAATTGCCTGTTTGTATTTCTGTCTTTAAAATTCATCCTTCCCATCCCCTGGAAAACCTATGTAACCGATTCTAGAAGCTTGAACTCGATTGTCTTATTACTTTGTAATAATATGTAAACATTCTGCATTTCTTTCTCATATAAATCTACTCTCTGACTGTTCTCCCAGACTCACTACCAAACTGCTGATCTAACACATTTTTCTGGCTAAGTTGGAGCATCAAATTATATCCCCATCCATCAAGACACTGTACAGATTTTGACCTGATAAAGCTGTCCTTAGGGAGATTCATACAGTAGCTTCTTTCTTTTAAAAAAAAAAATACAACTTGATATGAAATAACAACCACAGCAACAACAACAACTCATCATCTTCCGGTTCTAAAAGATGATGGACTTTCACTGAGTCTAGCATTCTCTTCACACAATAATCAGGCAATCTTTCCTTTGGTGCTTATTACCAGCATTAGAACAAATCTAACAAAAAAACAAACAAAAAACAAAAATTTGATATTTAGTTTTACTGTACATGAATGTGGAAGCTTAATTCATTATCATGAATAATAGCTATTAAATGCCCCATCAGTTAAACAGCTAAGAGCCAGTTAAACAGCTAAGTTCTAAAACTGGGCCAGCAGTCAACTAAGAATATTGAATTTGCCCTGGAAGAAAGCAAACATTTTCTCCAATCTTCAAAAAGGAATGAAAGGAGAATCCAGAGAACTATAGACTAGTCAGCCTGATGTTATTTCCTGGGAAAATTGTAAAACAAATCACAATTTGATTGATATGAAAGAATCCTGAGAACAATACAGGGATTACTAAAAATCAGCAGAATTTGCCAGACTAATCTCATATCATTTCCTAATTGGATCACATCTTAGTAGATTGTGGGAATGTAGACATTTATAATAATTTCAGGAAACCATTTGAGGAAATACATTCTAATTACCGATCTAGTTAAATATGATGGAATATCTATTAAACTTATTGTAGTGGATTTGAAAACTATACTCAAAGCCCTCATCAACAACTTCAAGTGGAGTAAGGTACTGAGGAGGATGCAACAGAGTTCAGTCCAGAGTCCAAATCTTTTCAGTATATTGATGAAGAGGTACAGGGAATTTATCTATCTATCTATCTATCTATCTATCTATCTATCTATCTATCTATCTATCTATCTATCTATCAAATTTAGATACCGCCCATCTCACAAAAAGTGACTCTTATCAAATCTGCAGAGGACACAAAATTAGATGGAATAATTTTATTTATTTATTTATTTATTTATTTATTTATTTATTTATTTATTAAACCAATTTATATAGCCACCCATCTCACCACAGGCAACTCTGGGGAACGTACAACAATATTCTAGAAGACAGAAATAAAATTTGAAATTATCCAGAGAAGTGGGCTGAAATTTAATAAAATGTAACAGAGGCATATGCAAACTCCTTAATTAATTAAAGAAAAAGATGAGTGCATGGGGATATGATAGCAGATATTTGGCTTCAAAATAGTGTGTTTTAAAATAACTTTGGAGCTATAGCTGATTCCAAGCTAAAATGAATTGTCTAAGCACAATGGCAATTGTCAGCTGCATCAATGTTTTAATATTTCAGTTAAAATTATTAAAGGAGACTGTTTGACGGCATGGGAACGATATGGTTATATTTATCAAAAGGAGGCATGAACTTAAAGAAAAGTTTGAAAAATGCTGGACTAGATGGCCTGAATGGCACCATGCACTTCAATGATTATATGAAATAAAAGGGATCCATGACTGAGAAGTTAGTAATCCATGAAGGATGGAGCAGCAGAAGAGTTCCTGCAGCACAGAGATGGGAAAGGAGCTAAGTTACCATCAGCATCATGAGTTTAGTTGGAGGCAGTATGATCTGGGGATGGCTGAAATCCTACCATAGGAAGCTACACCAGAATGGAAATGGATCTAAGTCCCATCTTATCATGTTTTTTTTTTCTCAATCAACAGTATTTTCCCATGAGAAGGTTTCTCATACTTAATTTCAAAATCTTCATATATATTTTTATAGAATTCTAAACAACAACATTTTCCCACAGGAAAGATTCTTGTAATTCATTTCAAAATCTTATTTCAAATCCTCGTCTCCTAGAGCTCTAAACATGCCAGAGACCACTGTCTTGCAGTCTCCTCATGGGGAGCCACTGTCTCTGGAGCACGTGTGGAATTTCATTGTTCACCAGCTCCTCATTCCACCACAATCTTCAGTTCTGCTCTCAGTGGAGCCGTCTTCTGTTCACCATCACTTCCCCGGAAGTCTAGCCTTCACAAATCATTCCATCTTTCAATTCAGAGTTCAGCTGATACAGCATTGTGTTCAGAGAGTTAAAAAGGAAAGGTAGCTTGATACCAATGTAGACCCTTGCCTTCACAGGCAGTGCTCAGACTTTTTACATATAACCAGATAACTGTATACCATCTTGAAGTTTCTACTTTAAAATGCAGCTGGGTTTCGTTGGGTTGTTTTGATTGTTTATTGTCCTTGGCAAAGAGAGTTGTGACAGAATTAGCAAAAGTTTTGTCTGTTTTCCCCTTCTCTCCAGTCAGCTTCAAAGAGGCAGTCTGCTGCTTGGGCTATTTTTTTTTTTTTTTAAAGCCAACCATCCTTCATGGGGAGGGGTGTGTCAGAGGTTTCTTGGCCTTTTGTGAGGAATGAGGTATGAGAGAATTTTTAATGGTCCAACACCATCCAACGCTTTCTCTGTCCATGGCACGCTAGCAGCCCTTCAGACTGTTGTTCATTGAGACTGTGGGTCGTCATTGTTTAGAATGTATTTCTCCTTCTGTCCAGCCATTTTGACAACTTGCAAACATGGCTACAGCTACTGAGAAAACTACATACCAGAGTGCAAAATTAATGACATGCTACCCTTTCATGATCACAGCTAGCACTAGGCTTTTAAATGCATGGGGAAACAGGGGCTTGGTGGTTTCAGAGCTACCCCGGTATAACAGCTGCTCAGAATTTTTCAGCAAATACCCAGAAATGTGCACAATATGTTCTGGAAACATTGTGGGGGGGCTCCAAGAATTAATTTTATTTTAGTTTTGCATGGAATGAGTTAAGGGTGTGAAGGGAGTTTTGTTGCAGTATTTTGGGAAAAGACTGGGTGACTTTTTTGCACCCGCTAATTGATCAGCTGGAAGAAAAACACCCATGATATTCCTTACCTGTTCTTGACATTATGATGTCTGCATCACTGATGGCAATTGCTCAGAGCATCCAGAATAATTTGGAAGTATTAAGGAATACTGAATGGATATGCTGGAGAGATTGGGAATTGCATTTGTATCTGCCTCCTCCCCATTTAGTACTTACACCGACTGGCTAATTGTATGACCCTGGTATCTTAGACAGACATCTAGGTCTTAGGCACAAAGAAGTTTTTTTGTTTTGTTTTGCTCTTCTGCAAGTATATCACTTGCTGATACTGATTTTCAGCTGTCAGTGCTTACAGTGTTAAGAGATTCTTCTAGAGAATCTTCACGGTTTTTCTGGATTGTTGTTACACTTTCCCCTCCTGCGTACAAGATTTTGATATGCAATGCTTGCTGCTGCTGCTGCTGCTGCTTTTCAAGTAGGGGGATGATGTATTCCTGTCAACATAATAGGCACTGTAAGACATTCCCAGGGAACCTCACCACATTGGATAAAATGCATTAGCTGCCTATATCTAGCATATTTCCTAGGCATGCAGCCACCAACTCTGCTGACATTTCAATTTGAACAGTTAAAGCTCCCAGGTTAATTCCCCCACCAGGATTTTTTTTTTTTCTGGATGCTTTTTGTTTAGAAAGTATAAGATGCCTTGCTTTTCATTTAAATTCATGTGTGGCAGCTTAATAGAATATGTAACAAGATGTGAAAGATTTCCTTTTCCTTTGCTCCTTGCCATACAGCACAGGTTTCTACTGGATATTGGTTTCATTGGCCACCTGTTTTCCCAGACTGAAAGGTGGAATTGCTAACCTGCTAGTGACAACCTTTAAAAAAAAAAAAAAGCAAACAAAAAGCCACTATTTGGTTGCTTTTCCCAGTGCAAGTGAGGAGAATAAATCAAATGTCAATAAATGCAGTTTTGAGAATCTATTTGAAGCCATTGTTGCTATGAGCTAAAAGGATAAAAATGGAACTAGGTTAGGCACTCTGGAGAGAAACTGTGGAAATGACTTGTAACTAAGAGGATGTGACCCTCTGCATAATTCATAATCATTAGTCTAAAGTGACACTTCTGCAGAATATGCACCACTGCTTTTCAAGACGGCAGGTTGGAGTTGAAACGGCCCACTCAGCAGCAGTCACTTTGCGATCAGGTTTCTCTGAAAGGCAATTCTGAATGCTACATCTGCTGTGGGTGTGCATGCATGTCTGGGTGTAAGGACGAAAGATGCTGGTTCAGCCTCATCATCTGTGCAGTGCAGTTTAAGGATTGCTCAAGTGATTCCTTAAAACTGTATAAAAGCAATTCAGCTGTGCTGTGGAAAAAACATTGCTTGCTGTACTGTTCAGAGCGTACATCTGCATGATTTCTCACAGCTAATTCAAATTTAATGCATTGATAATTCCTCTTCTGCAGAAGTCACTCAGCAGTAATCTGAAGGTTATAAGGTGATATTCCAATTTCAGTAACACTTCTAATGAAGGCTCGCATTACTTACAAGAACCTCTAGTACTGGAAGATGAAGTTAGATTAGCACCCCAGTCATTACCAAGTCAGAAGGCTACAGAAATATGGAATATCTGCAGAAATATGGCAAGCAATAGAATAATCTGTAAAGGTTCTAAACAAGCTATACCAGCAAATTTGGAGAATGCACAGAGGCTAACCAATTGGAAGAGGTCAAACTATATACCAGTACCAAAGAAAGGAGACTAACAGAGTGTGCAAGTGATCATAGAATATCTTTAATTTCACATGCAAGCAAAATAATGATTAGGTTCATCCAATGCAGATTAGTGCCTACATACTGTAGAAAGGGAGATGTCAGATGTTCAAGCTGGCTTTAAAAAAGGCCACAAAACACAAGACTTCATTGATGATGTCTGCTGAATAATTGAGAAAGCCAAAGAATACCAAAAAGAAGTCAACATATGTGATAATATCAAGTTGTGGGGTGTCCTGAGAAAAATAGGAATCCCAGAACATTTCCTTGCTCTCATGTGAAACTATAGACAAGTCAGGAAGCCACAGTATGGACAGAACATGGCAAAACAAACTGGCTCCTGGTTGGCAAAGGAGTGAAACAAGACTGTATCCTCTCCCCTTTTTTATTTGACCAATATGTTGAATATTTATTGAGGGAGGCTGAACTGGAAGATTAGTGTGGCTTTAAAACTGGAGGAAGAAACATCAATAACCTATGCTATGCTCATGATACTACTCTGATAGCTGAAAATGCAGTTGATCTGTAAGCTCTAATAAAATCAAGAAACATAGCAAACAAATGGGACTAAGATTAAACATAATGAGGCCAAACTAATAACAAGTGCAGCAACCAGCCTTAGAATCAATAATGAAGATATTGAAGTGGTGGATAGTTTCTGCCTTTTAGGATCAACTATCAATAGTAAAGGAACCAGCAGTCAAGAAATACATCACAGAATAGCACTTGGTACAGTACCCATGAAGACCTTGGGAAAGATGGAAGCAAAGTTGGACTTTGAAGAAGCAAGATAGAAAATGTATCAATGCTTTTGTACTTGGTATTGGAGACTCCTGAAAATATCATGGATAGCCATGACAAGAAACAAATGGATCATTCTGCAAATTAATCCAGAGTTCTCACTTCAGGCACAAATAACTAGGCTCAAATTTTGACACATTTTGCAAAGATCTAGCTCTCTGGAGAGTTTTATAAAAGTGGAAGGAAAGAGAAGAGGATGACCAGCAGTAAAGTGGATGGACTCAATTACAGCAGCAACGGCTGCACCATTGGAAGACCTGAAGGCCAGGTTTCTCCAGATCATCCTGGACAAAATCTATCTACGTGGTCACTAAGCACTGACACTGACTTGATGGCACATAATCAATCAATCAATCAATCAATCAATCAATCAATCAATCAATTGCTGTCTAAAGCAGGAGGCAGGTTTATAATTAGTAGAATTAGGAGGGCTCTGACTGACACATTTCTATTCTCTTGGCAGTTTTCATCTTAGCAGCAGACTAATGTCATAAGCAAAGAAGTCATTTCCCCCCCCCCAAAATTATGTTAGATTTGTAACATAAAAAATAATAACAGAAATGTAAGGTGCTTGACATAGACATTGGCAGGAAAAAGGATTTTGGCGTTTTCAAGTTACTAACACAACAACATAAATACACAGTCCCTTAAAGATTGTGTTACAATGAGAATTTTAAGATTTACCGTAATTGAAGGTATGCTTGCTGATTTCATTCTGGTGAACAATTTCTTTGAATGAGTGATCTGTATTTATAATGACCTGACAAACAGTGCAAAAGAGCATCTTCTTGGCATCTTCTTGTTTCTCTGAATTAGTGGGATAGGCCCCACAAGTGGATGAAGCAGCAACACAAATGAAGGGTTGTTTTTCCCCAAGGACAGCCTGAAGGTAAATGCTAGTTCTAAACTACACAAACTTTGGTGGCCTGCTTATTTGGATTATAGGTTACTGTAGCCATTCTATCAACTAGGGTAAGGGTTCCTTATGGAGTCTTTTGTAACTAACTTAACCAGGACTGTCATATCTAGGCTGTAAAGATCTGGAGAAATACTAGACAGCAACAAAGAGTTGCAATTTTCTGTACCCTTTGCTGCCACTTAGTGGTCATTCAGATTACTACAGCCCGGTAGGGTAGGATCATGACCTAGGAAAGTCTCCATGCTCGTTTTAACATGCTCCATGTTAAATATTTTAAGGACATTTATATTTTTTCCCAGAGATAAAAATAAGCTGGCATACAATCTGTGTGCTTTTTTTTTTTTTTAAGTTTTCCAAGTTGCCTTTAAAAGACCTACACCTAAGCTCTTTATAAATCTGATCTTCATTACATGCCACACATATTGGGTTCCTGGAAAAAGAAACATTTTACTGAATGACTTGTGAATGTCAAGGATGACTTATTACCGTCAGCAAGTTTAAAAAGGAAAGCTACTATGATTTCTTATAGTAAATCCTGTATGACAGCTGTTCCATTGAGTCAATTACACTGCTGTGAGTTTCCAACTGACTTATTTTTCACACTCTTAGAAACAGAGAACATGATGAACAAACATCTCCAAAGTGATTGAATGATGATTTTCCTCTGTTCTACTTTTTGTTATATTGGACAAACCAAAAGAAGAGAACTTTCCCCTTTTAACCGCTATGTACTCCTTTAAATGGGCAGGCTAATATGGTTCCTTATATTTCCACCTGGGGGATATGATGTGAGAATAGTATGATATATATGTGGGTGTGTGTGTATTAAAATTATAACTAAAACTATAGCTGCAGTATGTTATTGATAAGGATCTCTCACAATCAAGTGAAATCCTGTTGTGCTACATCAAATCTACCTAGTCATCTCTTTTGTAGTTAGCACCTGTTTCTTCAAAGTTTGTAAAATGTATGAGAGTGTCCCAGTTAATGTCTGACTTATGCAAAAGGTAGAATTTTTGGATAGTCACTCTCTGGGAAACTGTAATAAAGAAACCCTAGTTTCTCGTTGTCTCCTTTAACTATCCAAGGGTGCTATGTATTGCATTTACCACATCACTCTATATTTGGGGGAATTCTTTCCCAATAAGGTTAAAAGTACAATAATAAGCATCTCAATTTTTTGAATTTGAATGTATCATTCTCTTTTCCTTTTCTGCCTTTTTAATATTGTTTTAATAAAAATCTTTCAGTTTAAAATCCAAAGATTTGGAGTAATGACGGGACAATCCAGAGAAATAGATTCTCCCATCAAGCCAGGCTATTTGAGTTGCTCTTTAACATTAAGTTAGCAGACATAAGGAAGAAAGAATGAGCTGACAATTAACTAACAAGAAACTGGTAGCTTGGCTTATGATCTTTTCTACTTCTATGATATATCTTATGCAGGAGGAAGCACACTTGATCCCAGCTTAATGCAGTTAAGAGGCTGTAGCAGCATTTATAAGATGGAACATGTTGGTGCATGTTTGCTGTATAAGAAGACTGAGACCACTTTAAAAATGACATAGAAGGAATATTTTAAATCTCACCTGATTACAGAATCACTGAAGGGGCCTGACCTCTTTCAGGTTTCCATGTGAGTCTGATAAAAAGATGATGATGCCACAAGAAATCCCATCATTACAGTTAAGGCAGTAAAATATGTATTTACTGTAATATTTTTGAAATAGTATGAATGCAGTCTGGTTTTAAAATGAAGGAGTTTCCATCTTGAAGCTTGCCAGGCTGGTAGCTTTGCCACTAGAACAATCTATTCAAAGTTGGGTAAAATACTTCAAAGTTAAATGGCAGACCTACAAATATTTAATAGCAGGAAGATTTTGGAAGTATTGTATCCTGATACTGTATTAAGATCTTGAAATTTTGAAATTTTATTTTATTTTTCCCTTATTGCCAACCACAATATCAGTGTTGGATTTTTTTTCTGTTATGCTTTATTCAGAATAGAGATATAGATATAGATATAGATATAGATATAGATATAGATATAGATATAGATATAGATATAGATATAGATATAGATATATTCTGAATAAAGCATAACAGAAACTAAATATATATAGAGATAGAGATAGAGATAGAGATATATGTAGTATGTATGTACACACACACACACGTACGTACGTACGTATGTACGTACGTACGTATAAAGGAATCCTGTACTTTTATTAGTGTGAGAATGTTACCAGAAGAGCAAACTGACAAACAGTGCTAGGCGTTCATTTTGTATGAAGTGCATTAATCTGCTGACGAGATAACTGGCAGCCATTTGCTCTGTCACTGCTGAACTGTAAGCAGGTAGCTAATAGTTATAGAATGATTACATTCAAGGGCTGAAGTCTGCTTCTCCCATAAGAAGAGCCTCTATGGCAGACATCTAGGTTATGTAATCTTCCTTGGGCATGGTAAATATGAGGGTGAGCCTACTGCTCTGCTTGTAGTCCACCCCAAGATTTTGCTCTCCAAACATACACTTCAAGGCCACCTACCTTCATAACAGTTTCCTTTATTACTGTAACTATCCACGCAGAGAAATCAATCTTGGAGGCGCCTCTCACTGTGCTGTTTCAGTTCCAAAGCTTGCATCAAAATGATACAGAAAGGCACTGTCTAGCCTCAGAGAGGAAAAACAAACCAAAATTTGCTGGCTGTCTTACTGCTATGTACATATACCATTGCATATGCATATACATATACAGTATATATACATGTACATATGCCATTACTGAGCAGGATTCTATGCTAATTAGTATTCAAACTACCTGAAAGATACTTTTTTTTTTTTAAATACACACACTATATTAACTGTTTTGTACAGCTATCAAATTTAAACCTACTGGCACTATGCGATAAAGTTAAAAGATCAAAAGAGCTTTCAGAAATAACTGTTGATCCATACAAGGTAAGTGCCAGGGAACTGCTGGCTAAATAAATAAATGTTACAAGTGTCTGCATGCTTTTCTGATATTGTTTTGTATAATGGTGCAATCAGTTTGTTTCACAGGAGAAGCGTCTATGCTGGGGGTGGGTGTACGTTTTAACCTACTGAGCAGATCTCTCAAGAGGCCTGTGAAAGTACAAGGCTATTTACCGAAATGAACTGTGAGAGTAAAAAGAAATTACCCTCTTCCATAGCTGATATTTGTTCTGCATCTCCAATCTGGTTACAGCATGCATGGCTGTCTGTTTGCATTAATAGTACTTACTGCTTAACCTTCTAGCAGACTGACAGAATGTAGGTCTTATCCAGAGAGGGAAGGGAACTAATGTGGCTTTTGGGTGTTACAGAAAATGCTATGAAGTATTAGAAATACTTGTCTGTGATTCGTATCTTTCCAGTTACAGTTCTTGGCTATTGACCATGGACTGCTGTGCATTTATGCTCCTTCACTTTCAGCCCCATGATTAACTAAAGGCAATACAATCATGATATTTATACAAAAACAATCACAAAGGCATTCAAGCCATAAATGGAGCTTAAAAAGAACATGAACTGGAGGAACACATTATGATGTAATTATTTGTTGGCAATGCCTTGCAGCCATTTAAAGTTTTAAAAAAGCAAGGGTTTATAGGTTTCTAAATTTGCTTAGCTCATAGGAAATATGCCAGCTGAAGTGGTCGCCATTCAGATTTAGAAGTGTAAGTCTTCCTATGCAGCATGCTCAATGCATTATTAATACTTGTGGCACTAAATCAGTCACATAGTTACACACTGACGGAATTGGCTTGGCGGTGACCTAAAGCCCCATGAGGCAGTGTGTCAAACACCCTATACACAAGCCCTGCAGCTAAACAAAGAAAGAAAAGTTGGTGCTATTTATACAGTGCTATCAATGTACAAAAAAGTGGCCAGCAGTGCATTTCTATAGCTAAGCTAGTGAGCCAACAGCATCTATCCTTGAGAAGCCTAATTTGGTCATGACTTCACATGCCTTAATTATATTCTGTTTCAAGATCCTGTATGTTGTAATGGTTAAGATGTTGGACTAAGACTGGAGAAACCCAACAGAAATTCACTGGGCCAGTCATTCCCTCCAACTACGTCTCAGAGGAACAAGAAGAAGGAGTGGTTCTTAGAACACCCCCATAAGCTCCTAGAGAAGAGATATTTCCAGGCATTATTCCAGCTCTTGATTATGAGCCATTATTCATAAATAACTTGGAATCAGGCTACTTGAAAGGCCATCAGGGCTGGCTTTACAATTAGGCAAACTGAAGTGATGATACTAGAAGACAGCAGGGTCAGTCATAAAATTCTCAAGACCTTTTCAGTTTTTCTCTCTGTTGGAAGTCAGGTTGGCACCTATCAATAACCAGTTCTTGGTCACATAAACTATTGATGATTATTTTTCCATTGCAGGTGCTGAAGTAAAATTAAATTTCTAGACCACTCGGTTTCTGCATATGGACATGGGAGGAAAGGGCCTCTTATGCTTCACATCAAGCGACAACATCTTCAGTTGGTCCTGACATCAATCAGATTATACCTTTTTTGGAAGAGGCTTTCTCTGTCTGTCTACCACAATTTGATGGGAATGTCACTTCTGAAATTCCTGCCAAGGCACATTAGCTCTATCTTAGTTTCTTTCCACCAACATGCAACATACATCTCTCGGTTAGACTATTGCAATGTGCTGTACATGGGGCTACCCTTGAAGAGTATCCAGAAGCTACAACTGGTTCAGAATGCAGCCGCATGGACAATCTTGGGTGCCCTGAAGATGGCACATATAATACCTTTGCTGCATGAGCTGCATTGGGTGCCAGTTTGCTTCCAGGTCCAATTCAAGGTGTTGGTTATTACCTTTAAAGCCCTACATGGTATGGGTCCAGGTTACCTGAAGGACAATCTCATCCCCATTACATCAACCTGTCCCACACAGTCAGGCAGAGAGGGCATGTTCAGACCCCATTAGTGAGACAATGTCAGCTAGCAGGGCCCAGGAGGAGAGTCTTCTCTGCCATTGCCCTCACCCTTTGGAATATTCTCCCCCCAGAGGTGTGGCAGACCCCTACCCTCCCAGCTTTCTGGAAAGGATTACAGACCTGGTCCTGCCAGCTTGTGAGGGGCAATAAGAGCTCTAATCGTCCCTGGGAGTGGTTAGTGCCCTGATGATGCTCCCTGAGCTATTCACCAATTCCCATCATTCTTGGAATTTATTTATTATTAAGATTGTTTTTATATTGTATTTTAATTGATTTTATCTTTTCTGTAAACTGCCCAGAGTCACTTTTTAATGAGATGGGTGGTGACAAATTTGATATATAAATAAAAATTAAAATTAAAAAGAATAAATGCAAGCATTTCCATGCCAGTGTGTTTGAAGTAGTTTTTATCTGGATTTTTTTTTTCATGAAAGCTTTGCAGTATATATAATTTGCGATTCTTTCTTTTTTTTAAAGTGAATTAGTCACCCAGTGACAACAGCTTTAAGGACAACATATAATAAAATATAGGCTGGAAAAATCAGTTAAATTAACTTCTATGAAGTCGTCTTTAGTTCATTACACCATGAACTCTGTGGTGTAATGAGTTGTTTTGTCTATTCTGACTGGTACTGTATGAGAATAGTAATGCATTTTTGCTGCAGACTCTGTAAATGGTATTGTCCCTATTCTATATGCATCACTTGTCCTCCAATATTAATGTATTGTATCATTGCTGTTAAGTGATGATCCCATTATTGATTAAGCCATTTTATTTGGGCTATTGAATCGGGCTGCCTGAAGGATTGCGCAAATGGTTCTTCAGTTACAGATTAAGTCCCATCAGAACTGCCCTTTTACTGTGCCTAGAAGAGATCATTGGTTCAGTTTCATGGTGTCTGATAAAATTGTGTCAAAATCTGACTTTCAGTTTCCCCATCACTGTTCTTCATCTGCAAAATAAGCATCTGCTCTTCTACTTCATTTCAGCGCACTTCCGATTTTGGTTTATGGTTTTTGTGGGGTCTTTGGGCTTCATCATCATGAGATTTAAGGACGTTATTAGGGGGGAAATGATTAAAAAAAAATCTGAGGCCTTTTCCCCTGACAATTGAAAAAGAAACAATATGAAATATTTTTCTTTTTAAATTGTACGTGGAATGGTTATGAAGGAACAGAGATTGGACTAGATATGGACACACTTAGACCAAATCAAGCAATAAACAAACACACAAAAAGACCTAGAATATTCCCTTACTACAAGCAAACATTTAGTTTTTAAACATCTATGAAAATGATAAAATGATTTTTAAAAATGATCAGCAGAAATAGAAACTGTTCATAGTATTTCAGATTCAGAAAGTGAACCCTAACCCTAACCTTTGTCCCCTGTTCACTTTTCCTCACCTTTTGTTCTTGAAAATGAGTGTTTTCTGTATCTGTTTCATACATGGAGGACACACACACACACACACACACACACACAAATTCCTCTCTCAACCCTATGGGTGGTATGTGTCTTCCTCAATCTCAGGTCCTCTACCAGAGGCCTGGGAATTCAAAGGTTCTCCATAGTATCTTAGCTGTTCCTAGCCCTGCACTCTTCTGGACAGAGAGCTCTGATGTTGTTCCTGAGATCTGCTGGAGCCACTCTCCCAGCTTAGGAGTCACAGTCCTGAGTGCTCCTACCACCACTGGGACCACTTTGGTCTTTACTTTCCACATCCTCTCTAGTTCTTCCTTCAGACCCTGGTACTTCTCCAGCTTCTCATACTCCTTCTTCCTGATGTTGCTGTCACCTAGCAATGTTACATCTATCACCACCGCTGTCTTCTGGTGCTTGTTTATTACCACAATGTCTGGTTGATTGGCCAGTGCCTCCCTGTCCATCTGTAACTGGAAGTCTAACAGAATTTTAGCCCTGTTGTTCTCCATGACCTTCAGTGGATTGTCCCATCTGGACTTGGGGGTCTAGCCTGTACCCTGTGCAGATGTTCCTGTACACAATGCCAGCTACTTGGTTGTGCCGTTCGATGTATGCTGTTCCTGCCTGCATCTTATACCCTGCCAATGTGTGTTGGACTGTCTCTGAGGCCTCTCTGCACAGTCTACACCTTGGGTCCTGTCTAGTGTGGTAGACCCCTGCTTCTGTGGACCTGGTGCTTAGTGCCTGTTCTTGTGCTGCTATGATCAGTGCCTCAGTGCTGCCTTTTAGTCCAGCCCTTTCCAGCCACTGGTAAGATTTCCTAATGTCAGCCACTTCAGCTATCTGGTGATGGTACATCCCATACAGGGACTTGTCTTGCCATGGCACTTCCTCTGCTTGAACTTCCTCCCATGTCTGCTGCTGCCTCAGGCATTCTCTCAGCAGCTCATCTTTGGGTGCCACCTTACTGTTGTACTCCTGGATGCTCTGGGTTTCATCCAGGACAGTGGCTTTGACATTCACCAGGCCCTGCCCACCCTCTTTCTGGCTGGCGTACAGTCTCTGGGTGTTGGACTTGGGATGGAAACCTCCATACATTGTGAGAAGTTTCCGGATCTTCACAGTGGCAGCCTCCATGTCCTCCTTTGGCCAGCTCACTATACCAGGCAGAGTATCTGATGACTGTCAGGGTGTATGTGTTGATGGTGTGGATCTTGTTCTTCCCATTGAGCTGGCTTTTCAGGACCTGTCTTATCCTTTGGTGGTACTTGGATTTTTCTGTCTTCCTTGCCTCCTCATTGGGGTTCCCATGTAACTGTGGGATACCAAGGTACTTGTAGCTGGTCTGTATGTCTGCTATGTGGCGTGCTGGTAGTTCCACCCCATCAGTCTTAACTACCTTCCCTCTCTTTACTACCATCTGGCCACACTTCTCCAGCCCAAACGACATCCCAATGTTCTCAATGTAGATCATGTCAGGTGGATCAGCGAGTCGATGTCTCATTCACTCATAACATACAGCTTGATGTCATCCATGTAGAGGAGGCGGCTGATGGTAGTTCCACACTTGAACTTGTATCTGTATCCAGTCCTTTTGATTATCTGGCTGAGGGGGGTTCAGTCCTGTACAGAACAGCAGCAGGAACAGTGCATCACCTTGGTATATATTTATTTATTTATATTTCAAATTTGTCACCATCCATCTCACTGCAGAGTGACTCTGGATGGTTTACAGTAAAAAGGATAAATAAATATTAATTAAAATACATTATAACAAGATTCCCATATAAATAATAAATATCTTCCAAGCAACTGATGTTAACTAGCAGTCAGGGAGTGTCTTCAATGCACCAGCCATCACCAGGGTTGGTTATATCCCTTCTCATCCCTTGTGAGTTGACAGAGCCAGGTTGTCAATTCCTTCTGGAAAGCTGGGAGGGTAGGGGCCCAGCTTGCCTCTGGGGAGAGAATATTCCATAGGTTGGGGGTAATGACAGAGAAGGCTGTCCTCCTGGGACCAGCCAGTTGACATTCTCTCACCAATGGGATCCATAACATGCCTTCTCTGCCTGACCAGGTGGGATGGGTCGATGTAATGGGGGTGAAACAGCTCTCAGTATATGCCACAGTCGATGGCCACTTGTGCAAGCTGTCTTGAGTTGACTTCCAGTGTTGTCCTCCACAGTCCCACTGAGTTCTTGAGGAAGGCCCTTAGTGTCCTGTTGGCTTTGTATAGCGCCAAGCATTCACAGATCCATGTCTGTGGCATTGAGTCATAGGCTTTCCTGTAGTCAATCCAGGCTGTGTTCAGATTGGTCTGTCTAGACTTTGAGTCTTGAGCAACTGCTCTATCTCTGAGCAACTGGCGTTTTGAGTCTCTGATGTTGTTCCCAATGCCCTTCTGAGCTGTGCTCATGTACTGGCACATATGGTCCTGTAGCTTGGCAGCTATGATGTCTGATAGGACTTTCCATGTTGTGAGAAGGCAGGTTATTGGCTGAAAGTTGGATGTTCCCTTGTGGGGGTCTTTCATGATCAGCACTGTCCTTCCTTGTGTTAGCCAGCCTGGGTGGGAGCCTGCTGCTAGCAACTGGTTCACCTATGCTGCTAGGCGTTCATCCACTGCTGTTAATTTCTCTAGCCAGTAAGTGTGGATCATGTCCAGGCCAGGTGCTGTCCAGCTCTTCATGTTCTTGACCCACTGTTGGATGTCTGCTACTGTGAGAGTGACTGGTTCCTCTTCTAGGAGATTGCTGTGGTCTCCTCTCAGGTCCTGCAGCCACTTTGCACTGGTGTTTTGTATCTTCTTTTTCTCCCATATGTTCTTCCAGTACTGTTCAGTTTCTGCTGTTGGTGACTCTGCTGTTACTCTGTTGTTGCCCTGCAGCTGGGAGTACACCTTGGATGGTTCTTTGGAGAACAGGGCATTTATCCTTTTGGCCTCTGCTTCTCTAGTGTGTCTCCTTAGCCTGGTAGCCAGTGCTGTGAGCCTTTGTTTAGCAGTCTGTAGAGCTTCAGATGAAGTCAGGCCCTTGTATTTTTTCAGTAGCTGAATCTTACCCTTAATCTCCACACCCTTCTGTAGTTCTACCAGCTGACTAACTTCTCTCCAAGTTGACTTGATCTTAGCCTCCAACCTTATTTTCCAGGGACGCTATGTACTGCTGTTCTTCTTGATCATGTAGCCAAGCATCTCTAGGATAACAAGGGCTGTAGCATATACCAGTTCATTGGTTTGAGTTATGGTGGTAGTAGGGATTGTTGTGAGGGCTCTATTGGCATCTTCTAGCATAATATCTGATGGTACTTCTCCACTGAGCCTTGGTAATTGGTCTTGAGGGTTGTCTGTAGCTAATTTATCCATGATCTTATGCTCATATCAGCTGCCATACTCTGTAGTGGAGGGGGTGGCAGTGACACTCCAGCTTCAGGTGTTGGCTGCACATCCAGTTGTTCTTCCTGGTCTTCTTGAATCTGGGATGTAATGTGTAGTTGGTCTATCTCAAGTTGTGAGAGCAGCTTCCTCTTCACTATGTTGAAGTGCTGGGTAACTAGCTGTTTCTCATTTAATGTGGATTTAGGTCTTCTGTCCGTGCGTAGTTCCTTCAAACATTTCATATATCCCCTCTCATTAGGTCTACTGTTGTAGTAGCACTTCATCAATTCCAGGTTCTCTTGTCTTGTTCATGTATGGCTTGTTCCAGTAGCTATCTTATCATCATGTTGTCCTGGTTCCTAACATCTGACGTGGACCTTGTTAATCCAGGCAATGTCTGAGCTGGCATGACTCTGTTAGTTCATGTCACTCTCACATTCAAAGTAGGCAGATGAAACATTAGGGGGTCTCTGCCCAAGGACCCCTACTGATAAGGTAGATACCAACTGGTATTTGAACCCTGGTCTCCCTCGTCAAAGGACGGTGCTCTAACCACTACACTATCCAGCCATGCATACATACATACACACACACACACACACACACACATATTTACATGCATACATACATACATACATACATACATATAAAAATCCCCTCTCACCCCTATGGTTGGTGCATGTCTCCCTCAATCTCAGGTCCTCTACCAAAGGCCTGGGAGTTTGAGGCTTCTGCACAGTATCTCAGCTGTTCCTAGCACTGCACTCTTCTGGACAGAGAGATCTGATGTTGTTCCTGAGATCTGCGGGAGCTACTCTCCCAGCTTAGGAGACACAGCCCTGAGTGCTCCTACCTCCACTGGACCACTTTATATATAATCTTTTCTTCTTTGTGTCTTTCCGTCCCTCTGCAATCTTCTAGGCTGCCCATTGTCTCTGAATTGAAAGAAGCCCTCACTGAGGACACCCCATGCAATATCTTCCCTTATGAAGTGAATAATAGTGTGGGAACCTAGGGGGGCTGCAATCCACATGATTGTACAATGAAAAGCAAAGCAAACACACACACACACACACACACACACACATCCTTCAAACACACATAACTAACCCAAGATGCTGCATTACAATTTTGTCCTTCCGATATCAGCTTGATTTGCATGGCAACTTTCCAGCTTCATGTTTCATTTCAGAATGAAAGCTCACTCCTGTGTAGTTCAACATATGTCCATCTTGCAATAAAGACAGGCAGAGAATGAACAGAGGATAGCAGGCAACACGACTACATCAGTGAGTTGCAAAATAGTAATGTTGAGTTTTTCTTTATCCATCTAATTAAATGTAGACTTTTCAAACAGCCCCCCCCCCATGTTAAACAATGAGCCAAATACAATTAAAGCTGTTTTGAATCATGGCAATTTTTAAAAATATATATATATTTCTACTGGGAGAGGACAGATTAATTATATTTCATGTGCTTTGGTTTACAAGTACTTCAGTGGTTTCTATTTGATGAAACAAATCAATGAGCATTCTGGAAGCTGTAAATGTCTTACAGCAGCTGAATACATTATTGCACCATAGTTTGTGCATGCGTACAAGAGACGCACACATGCACACACACACAAGCCCACCCTCCCTCTCTCACACTGCCTGATCAGCATTGGCCTTGTGAGCTCCAGTTCAGGAGTGGAGTGTACCAAATGGATGATGTTATTGAAGTAGAGAGCAGTACAAGAGGAGCTGAGGGAGAAGTAATCTGGCATTGTATGACAAAATTACATTATTATCTGAAAGCAGATTGGTTTACTTGCCCTGTACTCACAAGCTCCTTTCCCTTGATAATCATCTTCACACTCAACTGCACTTCATAGCTTGTTTACCATGTTGCAATGATATTTGCTCCCTAAGTTTATTTGATATTGGCCATTTTAAAACATTATCGTTTAAATTAATCCCCTTAACTAAAAAGCGTATGTTTTATTAGTGAAGAAGAAGGTGAAAATTTTAATTTGTATTTCTATATGTATGTATGTGCATATATATACATATACACACACGCACACACATACACATGCACATATCTATACACACACGTACACACACACGCTACACTTGATCTTTAAAAAAAAAGTATTTTATTGGTGAAATATGACAACCAGAAGTTATGATAAAGTGCAACCAAAAATATAACAGTGCTAATAAAAGCAGCAGAGAATATACAGAATAGTGATTAAATGAGTGACATTTGAAGAAACTAAAAATATATCCATGAAATGTTAATACAGTAGCTCAATCCTTTAATATATTATTATTAGTCTAGCCATATAGACTATCCATTGCTCCATCTTCTCAGTTTTGATACAATATGTTATTTCAATATGATATTTATATAATATACTTAGATTCTTAATATTCTATTTTTACATTTGATCTTAACCAAAAGGCCAAGAAGTAAGATACATATTTTACATTATATATATTTATTTGCTATCATACCATGCATTTTGATTGTCTTACTATCTCTTTGATTGTCTTACTTCCCCTTTGGACCTTCTTAGCCATTTACAGTATTTATGCTGGAGGATTGGGTTTTATTGCCACATAGACAGTCCTGTTCACTAAAATTGGCCTATTGCCTCCAGGATAGTGCAGACTTTACCCCTTAGCCAGTATTGCACTGCTATTCAATCTTCTTTTGAATGTGGCATTGTGTATGAGCATCAACAGGCAGTAAAATGTTTTGTGACATAAATGGTCATACGGCAACACATGGCAAATATTTTAATCACTTCTTTGTAACTGATTTTAAAGAAAATATGTCCAATGTATTTATTCTAGCTTCTATTACACAAAATGCTTTTTCTACTATGTGGTCCAAAGCTACTCATAATAAAACAAATTTGTTTTACAGTAATTTATGAAGTATCCATCAAAGATGTCCACCTTCCCCCAAGCCCTCAGAGCAGGGTTTCTCAACCTTAGCAACTTTAAGGTGTGTCGATTTCAGTTCCCAGAATTCTCCAGCCAGCCATGCTGGGGAATTCTGGGAGTTGAAGTCTACACATCTTAAAGTTGCTAAGGTTGAGAAGCCCTGTCTCAGAGAGAGAGAGAGAGATTCAGATGTTACTTTATGCCATGTTCCCCTGCACAATGCTTTACATGACTTCCACGTTCACTCTCAGAGGCCAATGTAACTGAAAACACGATATAGGATATATACTATGTAAAAAATTAAGTGCATCAATATAAGTAAGCAAATACATTAAACCACAGAATCCTGCCACCAGAATACATATTTGCAGTGTTATAGATGGCATCCTGACTCATAGTTTTAATCAAGTCTTTTGTAAATGATATCTGCCTAAGTGATGGGGGAATATCATCAGTGTTACTATTGATGTATTTGAAAAATGGAAACTTAGTTTTCTTCACAGTTCAAATGTTTAGAGTTTCTCAAAACCTTTATTGGGTACCGAGTGTTCTTTCTGGGCTACCCTTACAAATCTTTGATTCTTCACTTTCCATTAAAAAAATTTGGTCTTCCATTTTTAGCAGCTAATAATAGCAGATGAAGCCAATTTTTGTGACATTATATATACAAATGTGGAAAAATAAACAGCAGTCAAATTAGTATTTTTCTACCTATGCAAAATACTAAAATATCTTCTAATGTTTCTGACAAAGCAGAAACTACTTGTCAGATCAGTTGAATAACTGGAAATGACTCTTGTGCATGGAAAGAAATGCAGACCAATCTGTTTACAGCCTCTGCAATAGAACATACACAATTTAGTACTGATGTTGTATAACTGGATGAAGGTGAAATGCTATTGGTGGATTCATTTAAATGCCTGTTTTTACACACATGCCTATAGGTTAGTTGAAATAAATAACAATCTATATCTGTAATCAGGCCCTGTATTATTATTCTGAGGAATTCTGTATGATGATAAACTGGGACAATAAAGATTGAAAGGTATATATTCTTGAATATATATTATTTTAATGTATGCCGGAACAAAATATAATAGCAGAGAATTGTGATAAGGTTTATCGGACTAAATTGGAGCCCATTCAGATCAATATTATATTCCATATTCAGTGTTTTCTTGCAAAATAGAATGATCATTCTTTGACATACAGTATCTCCATGTCCGTACAAGCCTCACACATTTTCTAGACTGACCACATTCATCATTTACTTCAAAAAGAACTGATCCAACAATGAGAGAAAGGGAGAATCTGTGAACCCTATGATTTTGTCCCATTTTGGTCTTTTTTAAAAATAGTATTTTAAATAATACTACTCGCCTTGTGTCCTAAGGTTATTACGCTATTTCAAATGAAATGCATTTTTAAAAGACTATATAAAGAGTTATTATTTGTCAAGCAAAGACATTGGCAATGATTTGTAGGGAAAAGCTGAATTCTATCGCTGATGTCTCATTAAAGGCAGTGGACCATGACAAGATCAGAATCTATTTAGGCTCTAAGTTGACATAACATTTTCAGGATTTTTTCAGTCCCAATGTCCAGTTACCATTCAATGTTTATTTCATCTTGATCTTCTAAAACTAAGTGGCCTGGTTTACTTGTATTTCCTGGCCATTTAACAAACTTTTAGAATTGTCTCTTTTTAAATGTTTGCTTAAGCGGGTATTTAAAACGAATGGCACTGTTCTTTAAACTAATTCTCATATCCTGTAAATGGTTTAAAAGCAGAAATAGTTCTTAGTCATACAAAAGTCTCTGATTCTAATTCACATTCTAATTCACAGTTCTATACTGTTTAGCAGTTAGTTATACTTTGGGCCATTTCTGAGAAGCATAATATCAGGTTTGCTTCATCTCTTATGATGGATTTAATTTTCTATTGTTAAAATATTCTTCCAATGTGATTAAGTAAATTAAATGTTTTCAAAGACAAATGTCCTAATTCAACTAAGATTCATACATGTTAAGCGTACTTCTGCACACTGCTGGCTGAATCAACAATTATAGGTTTATCCTCTCTCTCTCTCTCTCTCTGTGATACATATCTTCGCTGAGATGTTCATTCAAACATACATTCTTAGCCACACTCTGGAGCAACAAACTTCTTTTTTAAATATAAATTTTGCTGAACAAGGACAAAACCTTCCAAAGAAATATCTGTATATGCATTGTCTGGGGAAAAGAGGTCACAGGAAACTGCAAGGATAAACAGGAGTAGGAAAACATCACTATGCATCTCTCCATTGCCAGTTAAACACTTCTGCTGGAATGGTTGACTCATCTGTTCAGGAGATAGCCTACATGCAAATACCTGTGTGTATGTAAACACAGAATTATGTGCTTCAACATGTCTAATGCTGTTTGAATGAGAGAAGCATAATTTTGTAAATAACAATATTTGTTTAAGGACAGAGAGGGGGAGAGAGAGAGAGAGAGAGAGAGAGAATGTTATGGCTCCAGAGATCTACATTTTGATAAGCAACTTCCTTATCCTTCACAAATCTCAGAACATTTTCACTAAATAATTACATTTCCTGTATCCACAGACTTAAGGAAAGAATAAAGTTTCAAATTAGTTTTCTTCTGCTACCTGTTTAATATTTCAAAACAATGTCTTAGAAGAGAAAGCCACAGGGGCTTTTAGACATGTTAAAATCTCATATTGTAACATGAGCTTTTGTAGATAATGGCCTTAATTTATCATGTGTGATTAGACTTTAAAAATTGTAAATACAAATTCTCATTAGCAAAATGAGGCAGCATAATTTGTTGAGTTGAACTAACCAAGCCTGCTACTATTAAAAAAGAATCCAGCATTCTTTGGTCTATTCACAGATGGCAGAATTGGAGAAACCATTTTAGAAATATTCTGCAAGAGACTAATGGCATTTTCTTAAGGAACCTGAAAAAAAGAAAACCTTTTTCTTTTTCATTTTCAAATATTTATTTTAATATTTTTTTCATTTTAAAATATTTGTTTTATCTATCAGAAATTTATCTATCAGAAAAGGTATCCGAAATTTCAACCCAGCTTTATGATATACTGAATATGACATATGTCACTTGGCATTTCGTAAAGAAAGAGATTCATTCTAATGGAGTCTTCTGTTCATAATCAACATCTCCATAACATGTCAAGTTTTTGGAGGATGAGAGCCAGGTGGCTTTGTTACAGTTCTGATTCTTGGCAGAACCTTGTATTGCCAGGGTGGCAGATCCCAAACACTTGGCAGGCTAAATAGTTTAAGCATGATAAAGACATTTTGTTTGTTTTCTTTATTTGTTTTCTCAAAGAAGCCTGGCTTTGCAGAGTGCGACAAGATGAGAAATCAAACCAAACCAAACCTGGAAAAACACAAAGAGACATTTTCCACCTTTCACTCTTAAATCACAAAGTATTATATGAAACATTCAGTTTGGTTCAATGCATCTTTATTTCACTCCTAATTATACAAACACAATTCTCCTGATTGGTTATAGTCCAAGAGATATTTAATCAGTTGAATAAATGTACTCTTAACTAAGTCAATGCATGTGTCAACTGCAGTCTCCTATCTTCAATTAGTCTGAGAAATGATACTAAATGCATGATTCTTTTTTTTTTTTAAACTCCCTTTGTTAGGCTAAAGATTTTTAAAGGTTGAATGCACACATAATTTCTCTTTATTTATTTAGCTTTGAAACATAAAGATGAGGCAGCATGGAGTGTAATATTTTTGCATCCTTAAAGAGAATGGAATTGTTCATCATTTGGACATTAGTGGATGAATATCAGCTCAGAATAAAAGAAATATTGGAACAGGTCCAGATAAAGGAACATTGCACACCATGACTTATTTGGTTCAATTTATTCTTATTATATTTCTTGTACGTCATCCATTCCTGCTCTCTAGAAATGGTGTGTGCTGGAATTGGGACAATCTGGCAGTGTGGACAAGACCACTGGAAAAACAGCTTGTGGCTGTACTGGAGAGAAGCTGAACTTTCTCTCAATCCATTTTATACTGAGATTGGCTATTTTATCTTTTTCCCCTTTCAGGGCATGCAGCTAACAAGAGTCTTGATTTTTAAATTGATGTTTAAAGCCCTAATAATTCTTCATATTTAATTCAGCCATGATTGGTTACATGCCAGTAATAAGAGAGGAAATATAAGATAAACTGCTCTAACTACAGTGTCATGAAGAGAAACAATAAACATATTCAACTATGAAGGGATAATCATTATCATGGCTTAAAGAGAAAATCTTGGTTTGAAGCAAACATTTTGAACAAGGTTCATTAAACTGTCCTCACAGCTCTTGGAATATTTCAACTGTGGTAATTAACATAAAAATAGATTTAGTGACACCTGCTTCTCGTTACTGTCAGCTTGCATTTGGGTTCATAAAATATAACTGTAAATAAAATGCACTTTTCCTTCCTAATGTTTATTAAAGGGGATATTATACAGTTTCTCAGAGCTCCTAATGATCAGCTCTTTAATTCAGTAGTGTAAGTTGCTGGGTTCATATGCACAAATACGTGCACGCTAACAGGAAGTACATATTGTCACAGGATCTCTTCCAGCCATTCTATTTTCATCTTACATACTTTGCTTTGCTCCTTCTCTTTCTCTCCCCACTGCCAGCAGTACTCAATCTTCAGTTTCAGTTTGCTGGATGTTTCCGCTGTACACTTTGATCCACGATGCAGTTGTGCTGGACTCTTTCAATGCTAACTGTTTCATTCCAAATAAAATCAGTCCCATGGTTTACTTTTCACCTCAATGCATACATTTAGAATACACTCACATAGTGCAGTTAAACAAATCAAAATAATGCAATTTGAGTATCTTGAAATATTTATACTGAAAGTTACTTGTTCATTAAGTGCATTTTAGCAATATACTGGGCTTTAATAAAAATTTGCTATATTCTGCACTGCGTAAGTGTTTGGTTCTAACTAGTAAATAAATCACATGGTTTAGGAGAGCTGCTTCAGATAATGATTCGGTATAACTACTTTGCAGTAAGCCAGTACAGAACTATTACATCAGAGTTTCTTTGTTTCTCATGAAGGACTTCCAACTTCTAGTCTCCTTCTCTCATTTTCTCTCTGTAATTCTCTCTATCGTTCCATAGACCTCCTCCATTTCTTACATCTGATCTTTTCTTTTCTTTGTTCCAGGGTATTCATTTCCCCATGACCTATTCTTAACATCAGCTTTTCAAATGGCTCTTAAAGCTTGTTAAAAAAATCAAACAAATCAATTGCTTTTACGTTTTTGCACTCGAAACCATTTAAAGTGTCAGCATACTTCAGGTGCAAATACCACTCATGGTCCCTTTAGAGTTTTAGGAATGTCTTGTGATAGGGGTCCTAGCTGGCACTGTTTGTCCATTACACACATCTCTCAAGTTCAAAGGAATCAGGTTCAAAGAAATCTCCTTATCAAAGGAGACATGCATTCATTTTGATTCCTTAGGATTTCTTTTAATCGTATTTTCGAAAACTCTAAATCAAATTGTTTAAACATTAAAGTTAAAAATTTTAAGTGTTGTTTTAACATTAGTTGAATGTTTAAATATGTTTTATACTGTTTGTGATTATGATACACTCATGTGTGTACCACATGGGCACTACTACTTAATAATTTAGATTGGAACTGGACATTATGCTGTTTATTTTCAAAAAGTCTACTATTCTAAGGTTAAGATAAGCAAACCACATAGGCTATCAATATACTGCATATTAAAATCCAAAACATTAGGAATGACTTTCAAAGGTTTTAGCCAGGATGCCCAATTTCTAGCCCTCCATGGCCACGAGAAGAACACCAAAGAAGCCTTTTCAATATTTTTAACAATGTTTAATGTGACAGAAGAAGAAATCTTTTAAATATCTGAGAGTATTCATATTAACTGTTTCATTAAATAAAATCAAATGTAGTATTCTACTTTGATCTGCCTATGCTTTTTTTCTGTGCCCTCTCAATTTTTTTGAGTGAATCCACTCAGAAGCCAACTGTGGCTCTTAGCTCAAAAGAAGTTCCATAGTTTTACCTTTAAAGGACATCCATTTTTTCCATGTGTTTTTTCATGTATACATTCCCAGACTATCAAAACACCGGGGGGGCGGGGGGGGCTTTGTTTTGCATTCAAGTGAAAGCAGTAGACCATGTACACCATATAAGGTGCCACAGCCAATAACTTCTTAGCTTTGGCCTTGATTATGATAGATAGGCTAAGATTAATTTTACATCTCAATGACATTAGTTCATTCAGTATTTTGCTTTGATGTAGATCTTATTGTGGTTTGACTCATTTGTGTTGATTATATCCATGAGATTTATTGCATAGGTTGGGTTAAAATAAATAAACAAACAAACTAATTAATTAATTAATTAAAGGCATGTAGGGAATTATATTTAATGAAAGTAAAAACAGTACAATGCATTAGTGTAGACACACCATGGTGGCCAACATCTTGTTTAAAAAATGACTTGCTATCAACTTCTCATGTACTAAACATTCCAACAATTCCAACCATATATTCAAATATTTCATAGAGCTGAAAGTTAAACATACCAGTATAACGTAATGCTCAAGTGGCCATAAATAATGAGTGATGCTTTCCCATAGTATATTAAAGCTACGTTTCTCAAAACACTTCATAGTTATTCATGTTTCTGTATTCTCAATACACAGTTGAATCTCTCTTTAGGGAACAGTAAATTCAAGCACAAAGAATAGAAATGATCTGTAAAGTAAGGTAGTGAGTCAGCAGTCCAGCCAGGAACACCAACAAGGATTTCTAATTTTCAGTCTTTTCCTTTAACTCTTTAACTCTAAGGTTATTTGGCAAAGAAAGAGAAAAAGCAAGCATAGATAGCCAAAATCCTGCACCAAAAGCTATATTAGTCTGTGTTCATATTAATAAACCCAAGCAGCATTACATTTTTTGTAGGAATAGGTAGGTGTAGGATCAATGTTATTATTTGTTCCTTTTAATTTTAGCCACTTTCCTACAAGGAGTTCAAGGTAGCATATGAGTTTCTCTTTCTAGCTCCTCCACTTTATTTTTACAATGTTTATGTGGTAGATTCAGGATAGAAAGAGAATTGACAGTTTCAGACTTTGGTATTGGAACAAATTCCCAAGAATACCATGGACAGCCAAGAAAACAAACAAATGGATAATCAAACAAATCAACCCAGAGTTCTCACTTGAGGCACAAATGACTAGGTTCAAATGATCCTACTTCAGGCACATTAAGCAAAGGCCTAGCTCTCTGGATACTTTAATGGTCAGAAAGGTGGAAGGAGAGAGAAGAAGATGACCAGCAGCAAGGTACAGTGGGAATAGGTGCACTGTTGGAAGACTGAAGGGCCAGGTTGGGGACAGATCATCCTGGAGAAGGTCTATCTATGTGGTTGCTAAGAGTCAACACCACCTTGATGGCACATATTCAATCAATCAATCAATATGTGAGGTAGCTTAGCAACCCATTAAGCTTCATGCATAAAAGGACCTTGAACCCAGGTCTATCCAGTCCCAGTCCAATGTTCCAACAATGCACACTCTGGCTTATAATATGTTCACTCCAATACAAAATCTGTGTTTCTTCAGCTATACTGATAAATCTCTTGTCTGTGTGGAATGCACCCGGTTCTATTCTGAAGAAAAGCATGCACAGGAGTATCTGTTTATTTGAACCAAAGGAACGGGATATTGTGGTTAAGGGAACTTTCAACTGTTTTGGTTAAAAAGGCATATTAATTCCTGTAAATGCTTAACTTTACTGAGTTAGCTGCATTTCTCCCATATTTTGAAAGATTGTGGTTTATTCAACAAATGGCAATTGATAAACCGCTGGTTTATAAACAGATACCATAATGCCATAGATACCTATTCAGTTTTGAATAAGTCTCAATAATTGCACTTTTGAATCCCAACATAGAAAGCAGTTCGGTGCAACATAGGTCATGCAATGTAAGCATTTACTGTATTGCCAAAACACACTTGATTCATTCAAGAGTTCATATCCTTTGCATTTAAAGAGTTAAGCCTGGGTTTGTGAGCATGTCAATCATCATCACTCAGTGAAGCAACTGATTCCTTAGGGGGTCATCAGTTTCAACAAGGACAAAAGTTGACAGGAGAACTATCAGACTGAAGCCTATGTCCTAGATAACATTTTGTTAGTCTTTCCCTATACAGATAGTATCGTCCAGTCGATATAAACTAATCCCTCGGGCAATTTTTGACATTTTAACCCAAGCAGTTAAATATATTTTGGGGCAGTGGTAGTGGTTCTAATAGATGGGAGCAGGGAAAATTAAACTTTCCAAATTTCTATTTGCAATTTTCTTCAACAATTGCCATATTTAACACATTTTCAGATCCTCTGTTATTCTCATTTTAAAATGATAGAATAAGGCTTCCTGCAATTATTTAAGCAATTAATTAACAACATACAGTAGATGTAATATACCCAGGAAATTAAAAACCTGGTTTGCTTCTCTGTGTTATGGTACATTTCCCTTGTTACAGAAAAATGGAAGAGGATGTCTACTCATTTCCCTTAAACTATACACAGAGGGCACAATATTGGCAAAAAATAGAGCTATTAAATCAGGTAGTTTTAGTGTGAAAGTTAAGCATATTCTTACTTTATTTCTACTGAAATCATTGGAATTCTCAAGTATAATAGTTTTGGTTAGACCAGTGTTGTCCAATCTTGGCCACTTTAAGATGAGTGGACTTCAATTCCCAGAATTCTGGCTGGGGAATTCTGGGAGTTGAAGTCCACTCATCTTAAAGTGGCCAAGTTTGGACAACACTGGGTTAGACTAACCCTTTGGATTTTTTTTTTTTTAATCTGCGCTCAGTCGTTACCAACTCTGCAGTGACTGCTTGGACGATTCCTTGAAGTTTTCAAGGCAAGGTGTTTCGGAAGTGATTTGCCAGTGCCTCCTTCCTAGAGCAGAGCCCAGCTGGCGAGCGCAGGAGGCGGGGTTTCCGTTGCTTCGCGCCCTTTTCAGGCGAGTGAGGTTTCGCGCTTACCAGCAACTGCTCCCGACTCCTTTTTGCAAGGCGCCGCCAGCATTTTTCCTCCCACCGGAGTGAGAGTACCCATTTATCTACTCACATGTGTTTTCAAACTGTTGGGTTGACAGGAACTGGGGAGGAAACAGGAGCTCACCCTGTTAACACAAAGGCTGGACTCGAACCGCTGAAGCGTTGACCATTTCTGGCCGGCAACTTTCAGCGTCATTAAGCCACTGTGCCACCACGTCCACCAACCCTTTGGATAGATTGTGCTAATTCACCCCTTTGGATCTTCATTGAGTCCCTTTAGAGAAAGTGCCTTTTCTCTAGCGTTATCTGTAATCGTGGCATTTTTTCCTTACATTTGTTTCCCAGATGATTTCTATATTATCCTTTGGTAATTAAACAGCCTGTTCATTTTGTCATACATTTAGTGGTACTTGATTATTTTTTAAATGATTTGCTGTCTTCGTTTAACTGGGTGGTTGCAGTTTCAAATTGACAGCTCACTTCTGTTTAGCCAACTGCCTCTGTCGTGGTGGTTTGACTGGTCAAGAGTTTTGTTGGCTGAAGTTAAAGGGAAGAAACCAATACAGTATAACTATTCTTATACAGACATACCTGAGAGTTTGTCTTACTGAATTCAATACTTTGAATATGTCTATAAGTGTATAAGTGTGTGCATATGTGTGGGTAAGTGTATTTGTGCATAATATTGGATCTATCATTCCCACCCACCAAATTGTTTCTTTTATGCTGCAGTATAGAGCAGGGATCACCTGGTGTTCTATTTTCTATCTCTATTCTGTTGCTGTTAATGCTGGAATCACCAAAGGCCACTCTCTTTGGGAGTGTCCATGCTAATCACCCACAAAATTGTTTCCAGTAGCTTTGGAACACTCTGCCTTTTGGTATAGAGTTAGATTTATAGAGCTGTAGTCTTTCAGAATTGTTGAGAGTCAGGCGGCAAAGAAGTTTAATAAAGCATCATCACTATCATCACCGTCATCATCTAGATTGTTGTTATTAAATCCTCTGTCCCTTTATCTCTTGCCCATTGTTCATGTCTGTCTCTCCCTGCTTTTGCCTGCCTTTGTCTCATTTTATCAGTGAACTCTTTTGTTGTTTGCTGATGTTTAATAATTAAGCTATATTTTTGGCTAGCTGAGTGTGTGTGTGCTTGCTCTGATCTGGATAGAGGGATTGACTGGGAGTGTGCTGGGTGCAAACCAAACTGGATATTTAAAGAGTAATTTTTCAGCACATAGTGATATGTGAATTGATTAAATAAACTGAACTCAGTGGAGTTCATTTCTAGGTTGATAGGTATAGGATTTTACTGCAGGGCATTTCTTTTTAATTCTAAATTTTAAAACTAATTTCCAAATGTATCAGTTTGCTCAAGATAGATGGGAGATAAATAATTTCCAAAATAATTCAGAACAGCAATCGAGTTGTATATATTGTGAAGAAATAACGTGGAACAGCCTTTGCAGCTTCTGATTCATCCCAGCAGTGTGATTCTTATTATTTTTATCTTGATGCCAGAGAAGGTATAGGAGACTGTTTCCCATACTATTTGTGGCGATGGTACCAAAAGGCAACTATATTTCACAGCTGTAATATGCCAGTGCTGTGAATAAGACATCTATAGAATGGAAAATGAATCTAAAAGAAGATTTACATTGTTTTTGAGGAAGCAAGACTGTAATATTAATGAACCTAAGTCAATAATACAATACACTGTTTGATTACTTTTTCTTCCATGGAGCATTCTTATATCTTGGTATTCTTAATATAAAAATGTCAGTTTAAAAGTCAAGAATTATTACAGTCTTCAGACAGCAAAATTATTTACTGTATGGTGATAATATGATATACGTACATCGTTATTCTGCTATTGAATTTTATAGTTGTATAGTCCATTCTCGGTTCTTTTTTTTTTTAAGGCCTAAATTGTATAAGAAGGCAATTCAAATTCCATAGTAAAATACTGGAAAATAATGGGACTTGATTATGCTTATTAAGCAGATTTGCATAAAATTATTTTCTGACCACACTAGAAGTGGAGGCCCACAGACTGAAGTCTCATATCTCATACTGCAATTTCTACAAAGTCATTTGCTGTTTTCAGAACTTATAGGCATTGCTGACACATGTCACACAAGCAAGTATTAGGCACTTTTTTTAAAACAAAAGCTGGAAAATACCTCATTTTTGTGTAATAATGCATTCTGCAATATTCCTACCTTTCTATATATATTAAATGTTTACAGTTCATTTAAATTGTACCAGTAAAGAACTCCCCAACTAATAAAAAAGCTGATATATATATTTGTGGTTTCAAATTTACTTTCAGAGGTTGCTAATTGAAATACAAATTACAGTACTTCTTACTTGCCTTGCATGTAAATGTCATCTTTTTTTCTTGGGATCAGCATTGATTTTCAAGCAAGCATTCTTTCTCAGAGGGAGCAATCTGGGAACTGGGTGCATGCATGCCAATAAAGTCAAGATGGCAGCTGTGATCACACAGTCGAAGCTGTGACCACACAAACGAGTGCCTCGTGTAAAAAGGGTCAGGTTTTAATTGTGCAGTTGCAGCCACCACCTTGACTTTTTTTACCCTCCCACAGATACCCCTGCCCTGAATAGGTGTGGCCTGAAAGCAAAAGCCTTGAACGTCTGCCAGAGAACTTCCATGAGTCTGTTCCGTTTTTCATTTTCTTTTGCTTCTCTTAAAAGGGAGGCTCAAAAACACCATCTGTACTAGATTAATTTTTCTAAACAAACTTGGATAATAAAAATGCTTCAGCCTCCACTACAACTCTCTTGGGTATCCAGCTATTATCCCCTATTGAGTTGGTACTTAACCATTCAGATCCTGAACAATCCATACAGAAAAATAAAGCATAACATTCCTGTTTATTATTGCTTTAGCCGAGAGGCGCTGACATTAAACAGTTCTGCACTGCTGCTATAAATCAGCAGGCTACGGATGTTCCCAGCGTGAGGCAGAAGCTCCTTGGTTACAGCACTCATCAAGGCAACCAGCTGCCAGAATTTTTCAAATTAAACTGTTATTACTGTAGTATTCATTAGTCACTTACTGACTATTAAGATATTTTTATATCAAAGCCATTGACACTGGATATTGCGTTTTAATATGAGAGTTATATATAAATATGATTAATTGGCCTGTGTCCATTGGCCAGCTTCACTTAGAACTCAGAAGAGACTTTTGCTTTTGAAGGTGCTGGCCTGGTCTCCCCAAATTAATGGTCTGCTTTGGGGTGGGTTGATCAACAGTGCCCTCCAAGGCAGGCATGGGTGTGTCAGGTAAAGGGCTCCCTTTCCTAAAAGGGGGAACTGACCCTAAAAGAAGATCTTGGATTCAGTAGCACAAACACACCCAAAGCCCTTAGAAAGCTTGTAAAGAAGATCTGAGAAAACAAGGGGGGAATAGGATTGAGCAATTGAGCTAAGTCCTTGGACGTTTAGGACTTAGCACTTATTTTCATTTCTATTATAATAATACAACAAAACAAGTATCATAAGCTGAAAATTGTCATTTTGCGGCTGAATTTCACTGGGGTGATCTTGGAAAGGGGATCAGATATATGCCATCAATTATCCACCTCTGCTGTAGATCATAGAATCAAAGGGTTGGAAGGGACCAGGGAGGTCTTCTAGTCCAGACCCCTGCCCAGTGCAGGAATACCCAGACCATTCTGGACAAATGGCTGCCCGGTCTTTCTGGAAAATCTCCAGTGATGGGCCACCCACAGCTTCAGGAATCAGGCTCTTCCACTGCTTAATAGCTCTCACAGTCAGGAAATTCCTCCTTAGTTCAAGTTTGGATCTCCCTCTGTAAAGTTTCCAATTATTGGTTCTTGGATTAACTCACATAGCATAGAGCAGAAGTTTGGCTGAATAATCATTTTATTTAAAATAGCTTAGATTGATTAGCTGATGTGACATGATCAATGGAATTTTTCACTATGTTTTGGGGCTTCTTTCCTTTCTAAAATGCCATTTCAAAAACTAGGGCCAGGAAGACCTTATGAAGATGAGTCACTTAACGCCTCGATAGAATATGATTTTAGCACCTTGTTGCAAATATCCATAATTCATTACCAACAGGGTGGGAGCGAAATCACTAAGCTTCAGAGCTGAATAGGGAAACCAGTATTGTTTGAATCCATCACATGGTGCGATAGAATGAGTGGACAACCCAGTGTTCTCTGTATGTTTTGGTCTGTCTCCTACAATTCCTTACTGTTGGTGCTTGTTCACTACTGAGAATTCAAAGCCCAAACATCTGGAGGGCACTAGGTTTCCTTTCCTTGCTGTACAAAATGCAGACATAATTTCAAAATAGCCTGCATACTCATTAGGGACCTCTGACTATATCAGAGAAAGTAAATGGAGCCAGAGAAATGGAAGAGATTCTCTTAGCCCTTTTTGCAATCCATGTTCTTTTTCCTTCTTGTTTTTGGTGAGTACTCCTCTCTTTTAGAGGAAATCAGCTGAGCCTTTATTGTTGCTGTTATTGTACAGAAGCAGGAAGCAAAAAAATGTCAACAATGTTTTCTTGTCCTTAGGAAGTAATAACCTACTGCTATGGCAACGCTCAATACTGCTGTCTCCGAGCGCTCTGAGGAAAACTAATGAGGAATGATTTAACGAACGAAATGATTGGATAGATGTAACATTGGCAAGGCTTAGAAAGAAAAGAGTTCACAAGGTTCAATGAGAACTCTTTTTAATATAACTGTCAGAACTTCTTTCCAGATTACTGTAATTAGACTGTGAAGACAGAAACGCTATTGATGGGTTGCTGGAACTTCTGTTTTTATGGTCTAATTTATTCATTCTTATATTTAGACCAACCATCATTCATCTCAAAGATTACATTATATTTTAAAACAGATTTTTTTTAAAAAAAGTGATAATATAACATAAATGCCAAATTATACCTGTCAAACATCTTAATGAGTTTAAAAAATGACAATCTATTAGTTCTCATTAATACATATTTTAATTATATAAAGTCATGATTAAGTGATTAATTAAGATTAATCCTAGCTAGGAATTGTGGAAATTGTGGTCCTAACAGGTCTAGACAACAGCAATATGATTTGTGTTTAAATAATGGTTTTAGGGGATGATTTTAAGGAAAGGCCATCATTGCTTCGAAGAAAAGATCCCAATTTTATTCTCTGGTAATAAGAGCTCAAGATTTGTGGTCCATCCTCCCAGGGAACAGAACACAGAACAATTGCTTTAAGTTACAAGAAGGCGGATTCTGGCTGAACATTAGGAAACATTTCTTAACAATAAGAGCAATTCAACAGCGGAAACAAATCACAGAGAAAAAATGGTCTCTCCTTCAATGGATATGTTCAAGCAGAGTTAGACATACATCTATCCAAGGTGCTTTAATCTGGATTCCTGCACCGAGAGGAGATTGAATTTTATGACCTAAATTTCACCTTTCAAGTCTCCTTTATGAGCATTCCAATCAAAAACATTAGCAGTATTTGATAAATTCTGTTCATCCACATCATTTAAATTGTACAAAACTCTTATATGAAATACAAAACAGGCTGTCTTGTAAGTCTTAAAAATATATAGGAAGAGGACTTGAAATTTGAACTTGATGAGTTAGATTGGAACTCTTCAACGTACAAACTTTAATTTCAATTTTGGCATGTCATCCTGAAGTGGCTATTTAAAATGCAAAAATGGTACTGCACTTCATAACATTGCATTATATTAATCAAAGTCCTTAGGTTGAAGGGTCTGTAATCAAAGCCATCTCTGGTGCCAGTGTCCATTTAATTACTCATTTTTCTTCAAAATGTGAGGAAATTGTAAAATAATATACAATGGTCTTTAATAGTTAATTTTAGGGTAGCTTTATTGTCCATTTTTCTCAGGGCATACAAAATGGTGCAACATAAGAAATACATAAAATTTTTGTTGTTAACTGTCAGATTTACTAAAGCAAAATACAGCAGCAAAGGATCTAGGAGAAATTAAATACTATTTTATTGACATCATTCTTATTTTTAGTTATATCAACCACTTAATCCCTAATAGATTACTATCCATTATATGCATGGATGTATATAAATTCTGATAGAAATATTGAATTTGGGTGTTTAAAATATAAATATTGCCAAATTATGAATGTCTTGTTGGTTTGTTTTTATATAATTTACTTTGCAATTTTTCTTATATTTGTTTTTAGTATCAGTAATTTTATCACTATATTGAAATACAGTTTTAAAAAATCAGAATTTCTAGCCCATTTAAGTCATGTCAGTGAAGTCTAACATGGCATTTGCAATCCAAAAGCTCTGAAGGGCATGAGGTTGAGAAAGCTGGACAAGAATGACCTAGATGTATCAATCAGTATAGAAAAGGATGGGCACCATTACGATAGGAAGGAAAATTATAGATATTTTAACCCTTATGGATCATGATCACAGCATCTGTTACTTGCATAAGAAATAAAAACCCCAGCTGAGTATATTTCTTGTGCCTGTCTCTGCTATTTGTAATTGCTTCTTCCATGAATGATGTCATGTCTATTTGATTTGATTTAAGCTAACATAAGTATTTTTAATGAAACAAGACATAAATGTGTTCATTAGTCTCATTTTTAAAATTTTCCTTAAAAGGGGTGGGGCGGGGGGGAGGGAGAACAATTCCGCAGTCATTCCAAGTCCACAATTTTACCTCTTGCATGGCTATAATAAAGGGACATTATCAAGTCTTACCTCAGAACACATCTACAGTGGAAATTTAAAAGACATCACCTCACCTTTGGGAACCCTAGTTGTGCCAGTTAGGAACTAGGGAATCTTCTTCAGCTTCACTGGACTATAATTGATCTAATTTAGTTACAATGAAGGTATGCCCCCAGTCAACTAGCTAAACATGATTGCTTGAGTGAAGTACCCTCTCAAAGGTGATTTGTAAAGCAATGCAGCCCTCGCTTTTAAGAGCAAAGTGGTTGCACGGTTTCACCTTGCCTCTCTTCTGGGACTTCCACCAGTAATTATAATAGCAGGAAGAGGTTCTGCCCATGACTGGAATCCTCCTCTAGACTATTGCAAGTGGCAGACAAGGTGACATGAAGCACCTCATTGAGTCAAATCATATTGCCTCTTCATCTCAGTCAGGAGAGTCACATCACCTCTACAGCACAAAGTGGCTCACTGAGCCAAATCCAATTCACCTCATACAGGCTCATAAACAAGCACATGGCTAATTAAAATGATGCTTCTAGACTAACCCTTTCTAGCACCACGTGAAGGAATGTAGATGCAACCTTGGGAATAAGGAAGGAATGTGAGCCATTATGGAGGGACTTAGACAAGATTACTCAGTCCTGAGAAAGAGGAAAGCATGAGAAAGGAATTAAAAATAACCAGATCTTTATTTTGTTTAGTATAAGATGGGACAGAAAGAAATTTGACAGGCTTTTGAGATTCTATTATTCTATTCTACTGCAATAAAGAACATTCCTGGAATCCCTGTTGTCCCCATCTCTTGCTTTTGCCTACCTTGAGGGAAGAATACCATCAAGTCACTGGTTTTTATTGTTTTTTTCCTGCTTGCTGAAGAGGAAGACTGAGAGAGAGAGAGAGAGAGAGAGAGAGAGAGAGAGAGAGAGAGAGAGAGAATGCTTTGTTCAATCTATTATATTAGGCATAAGAGATGTGTGGGTGGCAGTCAGGTCCCTTTTTTTATTTCAGAAACTGGTCCATCATGTACACATGCAGATGATTTTGATGTAGTTCTGTTATTGGACATACCTTTTTCAACTAAGAAGCTAGCAAAATAATAAAACGTTACTTTTCTGCACTCTAGTTTTTTTGTGGCCTAGTTTGCTTAGTGGGCAGTGGTCCAGATTGCTCAGTGGGTTAGGCCCTGCAGGATACTGTCCATTTCCCAAATTCTTTCTGGTCTAGTTCCCAGCGTAGTTTCCTTTCATTCTCTTTAGCTATTATTTTTCTTCATTTCTCATGCTATGCTTCTGTGCTTTAGAGAAAAGCCAAAGTGAAGTTGGGGGAAAGGAGATTTCCAAGAGGAAAGAAAGAACTCAGGGACACATGACAGCCAAGTCCCATATCTTTCTGATTAATAAAACTGTGACATTTAATTATATGAGTTGGAAAAAAGTAAGTATGGATTTTTTTGTTATTGTAGATACACAAAGAAAGGGAAAGGTGAGTACGTACCTTTCTTTTTCTTGTTTTCTTTCTTTTTACACAACCTTTTAGGCAAAACTATACAGAAAGAACAGGTTGGACCAGCAGAAATCTGAAAAAGTGTAATGGGCAGAATGAGGATAAAGAAATTTACCATCCTACCTTAAAGAGGCCTCAAAAAAGTGAGAAAAGAAGCAGTTTTCTGGAATAAATGTGGAAGCGTCCTACTGAATGAAAACTATAATTTGTACTTATTCATATTAATTTTAGGTCAACAAAACCTTCCCTTTCTCATTCAAGACTATTAATAAAACAACCCTAAATTCATCTCCTCAGAACTAAGTCCCCTTTGAGGACAGTGGAGAGGAAGCAAACAGAATTTTCCTGAATGGATGACAGCAACCCTTAAACCTGTACCTCCAAATAGCTGCTCTCTGGCGGCTGGTGTCAATCTCAGGGAAACAAGTGTTTGATTTAAAGAGTGCCATGTATGTATTCATGCCTGCATATATTGTGTATTTTTTAATCATAATGGGATATAACTTGAAGAAACATTAGACCCTTATGAGTGAATGAAGTCTACACATTTCTTAGAATTGGAATACAAGGTGTTTTGAGTTACTATGATGCAGATTATTAAATAGCCTCTACTTTTTTGGATGAGGGAATAGAGACGATTGTTCTTTAGATTGATATAAAACATAAGACAACTAGAACACTGAAAGGATGAAGTGTGGCCAATGTCATAAAATTGTTGCAAGTGAATAAAAGAGTAGGGTTAACTTGAAAAATAGTACAACTGATTTTATTTATTTATTTATTTTTGCATTTAAAAAAAGCAAGGGGTTGGAATATGTTGTAAAAAGAAAGGTGAAAAGAATGGAATCAGATGGAAAGATGGACAGATAGATAAATGATAGATAGGTAGATGATAGATAAAAGATCTAGGAATGGAAATCTAAAAAAACAATTAATCAATCAATCTAATTTAAGAATGATAAGAATTGAAATTAAATCAGTTGGTTGTTTGCAGGATACAGTGCTGCCACACACATAACCATACAAACAGGGTTATCTAGTCAACAGTGTGTTGCAATTGTAGGGGAAATGAATATAAAACACTCTTGTGTCTCTCAATGATCTTATCATTGACTCAAAAGGCTATGACTGGAGTAACCTATTAAGGATAGACTTATGGATTCATGATTTTACTTTGGATGTATTAATCTTCAAATCCAGTACTTTTACCTTCTCACCCTCTGAATTACATATCAGAGACAGACCGGCAATAGATTTTGAATCAGAAACTTAGGCAGCTCCATCTCTCTTAGAGTGCAAAATCTCTCCAAATTGCCTGTTATGTACTAGATTTCAATTTGCAGTAATTGAAATACAATCCTTCTAAAAACCTTATTCTTTGTAGATGACCAGAAGTCACAGATTAATTGTTGATTAACTGTTAAATTAGTTTAAAAGCAGTGCCTACTGAAAGTAGTTCAAATGCTTGGATTTGTGAATAAAATGTTAACTGCATTTGTATCTATAATATTTAATACATGAGATCTGGCCATTCAACTGAATTATGGTTCACAGTAATAGAATGTTATGTTAGAAGATCAGTGTATGATTTGTAATATGTAAGTATCAGTTCTGCATGAAGGTAAATTTGCCAACTTTTTGTAAGTAGCTAATATAGCCTTAATACGAATATTACACAAAAACTTAACATATGTGATATTAACAGAACATGAACTTCATTAAAGTTTCTATAATGTGAAGTGTTTGCAATAACTGAAGAAACAATTTGTTCAGACTAGGCTGTTTTTAGTTTTACTTGTAGATGATTAGGGCATTACATGATAGCTTTCTAATTATATAAAGATACCACCTCTCCTGACTTCTTTGCTTTTTTAAAAAGATACTGAGAAAGATGCTTTATCCTTAGGAATGAGTAGGGGTTACATTATTCTACAACATTTTCTGTCTGGAAAATGATCTAACAAGTGAGGGATCATCATCAGTTTGTCTCTTCTGATTTGTTGTTCAGTCGTTAAGTCGTGTCCGACTCTTCGTGACCCCATGAATCATATTGCGCCAGGCCTTCCTGTCCTTCACTGCCTTCTCTTCTGATGCCTTTCTATTAATGAGTTTTTGTTATATCATAACAAAAATTATATATGCTTTCTTCCAAGTTTGTACTGGTCTCTGCATTTGCTATTACTTCCCTTTGGAGCTATTGTGAATGTCAAAACATGATCCTGGAGGATTTAGCCTTATTAATGAGAATAGTTGCAGAACATTGAATTAGTGCGAGAGTACAGATAATAAGACTGCACTCTAGCCAATCTGATGTATAGTTAGAAATAGGGGCAGAAAATAACAGTCTAGGCTTTGAAAATATTCCTGAATCCTCAAAAGTCTAGATATATAGACTATATTTCATTATCAAGTTGCATCCTAATCCATAATTTTTAAAAATATATGGGCAGTTGCCATCAAGACTGTGACCTTAATGTAATTATGCATACAACAAAGTTTTTTTAAAAAAATTGAGCCAAACTAATGGGAAGTTAAATGTACAGTAGATCTTTCATAGGGGACATACTGTAATCAACAACAATGGAGGGAGGGAGGAAACAATTCCATTCATTTTATTTAACCTTACAAGGAACAGATTATTTTATGATTATTTTATTTTTAAATAATTAAAATTGATATTAGCAAATACCAAAAAAAAGGCAAGGAAGGCAGGAATCAACTATTATGAAGATAAAGTGTCTTCTAAAATCAGGAATATTAGTGGATTAATTCCATTAACTCTAAAAGATAGAGGACAATAGATGGTGCATCACACTGTTCTTATCCAATCTTGTATCATAAGAAATCATTCTGCAGACTGTGATTATGGTGCAGGGAAAGAGGAGTGATGTGGAGACAAAAAAAAAGTATAGTGGGTTAAAGAAATTGGAATAGTACTGGAAGACACAGCTTCCAGTCCACTCTGAACCACAGAAACTGACAAATTGATTTGAAGTGATTTGAACTGATTTGAACTGATTAGCTGCCCAACTCCAATGGGATCTTTGGACCAGTCAATCTCTCTCAGCCCAACCCATCTCACAGATTTATTGTGAGGAAAAATGTTGTTGTTGTTGTTCTTCAGTCGTTAAGTCGTGTCCGACTCTTTGTGACCCCATGAACCATATTGTGCCAGGCCTTCCTGTCCTTCACTGCCTCCCTGAGTTTGCTCAGTTTCATGCTCATTGCTTCAGTGATGCTATCTAACCATCTCATCCTCTGCCGTCCTCTTCTCCTTTTGCCTTCAATCTTTCCCAGCATCAGGGCCTTTTCCAAAGAGTCCTCTCTTCGCATTAGGTGACCAAAGTATCTGAACTTGAGCTTCATTATCAATCCTTCCAATGAGCAATCAGGGTTGATTTCCTTTAAGATTGACTGGTTTGACCTCCTAGCAGTCCAGGGGACTCTCAAGAGTCTTCTCCAGCACCACAGTTCAAAGGCATCAATTCTTTGGCGCTCAGCCTTCTTTATGGTCCAGCTCTCACAGCCATACATTACTACTGGAAAAGCCATACCTTTGACTATGCGGATCTTTGTCGGCAAGGTGACGTCTCTGCTTTTTAATATGCTATCTAGTTTGCTATAGCTTTCCTCCCAAGGAGCAAGCGTCTTTTAATTTCATGGCTGAAGTCTCCATCTGCGGTGATCTTGGAGCCCAAATAAATGAAGTCTGTTACTGCTTCCATTTCTACCCCTTCTATTTGCCAGGAATTGATGGGTCCAGATGCCATGATCTTAGTTTTTTTAATGTTGAGTTTCAAGCCAGCTTTCGCATTCTCCTCTTTCACCCTCATCAAGAGGCTCTTTAGTTCTTCTTCACTTTCTGCCATTAGGGTGGTATCGTCTGCATATCTGAGGTTATTGATGATTCTCCCTGCAATCTTAATTCCGGCTTGTGATTCTTCCAGCCTGGCATTTCTCATGATGTACTCTGCATATAGGTTAAATAAGCAGGGTGACAGTATACAGCCTTGTCGTACTCCTTTCCCTATTTTGAAGCAATCGGTTGTTCCGTGACCGGTTCTAACTGTTGCTTCTTGGCCCGCATACAGATTTCTCAGGAGACAGGTAAGGTGGTCTGGTACCCCCATCTCTTTAAGAATTTGCCACAGTTTGTTGTGATCCACCCAATCGAAGGCTTTTGCATAGTCAATGAAGCAGAAGTAGATGTTTTTCTGGAACTCTCTTTCTCCATGATCCAGCGAATGTTGGCAATTTGATCTCTAGTTCCTCTGCCTCTTTGAAACCCAGCTTGTACATCCGGTAGTTCTCGGTTCACGTACTGCTGAAGCATAGCTTGTAGGATTTTGAGCATAATCTTGCTAGCATGCGAAATGAATGCAATTGTGCGATAGTTTGAGCATTCTTTGGCATTGCCCTTCTTTGGAATTGGAACGTAAACTGACCTTTTCCAATCCCATGGCCACTGTTGCGTTTTCCAAACTTGCTGGCATATTGAATGCAGCACTTTAACAGCATCATCTTTTAGTATTTTAAATAGCTCAGCTGGAATACTGTCATCTCCACTAGCTTTGTTGCTAGCAATGCTTCCTAAGGCCCACTTGACTTCACTCTCTAGGATGTCTGGCTCAAGGTCAGTGACCACACCAGCATGGACATCAGGGACATTAAGATCTTTCTTCTATAGTTCTTCTTTGTATTCTTGCCACCTCTTCTTAATCTCTTCTGCTTCTGTTAGGTCCCTGCCTTATTTGTCCTTTATCATGCCCATCTTTGCACTAAACATTCCTTTGATATCTCCAATTTTCTTGAAGAGATCTCTAGTCTTCCCCATTCTATTGTTTTCCTCGATTTCTTTGCATTGTTCATTTAAGAAGGCCTTCTTATCTCTCCTTGCTATTCTCTGGAAATCTGCATTCAGTTGCTTATATCTTTCCCTTTCACCCTTGCTTTTCACATTCCTTCTTTGCACAGCTATTTGTAAAGCCTCATCAGACAGCCATTTTGCTTTCTTGCATTTCTTTTTCCTTGGGATGGTTTTAGTTGCTGCCTCCTGTACAATGTTACAGACCTCCGTCCATAGTTCTTCAGGCACTCTGTCTACCAAATCTAATCCTCTAAATCTATTCATCACCTTCACTGTGTACTCACAAGGAATATGATCTAAGTCATACCTGAGTGTTCTAGTGGTTTTCCCTACATTCTTCAATTTAAGCCTAAATTTTGCAGTAAGAAGCTCATGATCTGAGCCACAGTCAGCTCCTGGTCTTGTTTTTGCTGTCTGTATAGAGCTTCTCCATCTTTGGCTCCAAAGTATGTAATCAATCTGGTTTCGGTATTGACCATCTAGTGATGTCCATGTGTAGAGTCGTCTCTTGTGTTGTTGGAAAAGAGCGTTTGCTATGACTAGCTTGTTCTCTTGACAGAACTCTATTAGCCTTTGCCCTTCTTCATTTTGTACTCCAAGGCCAAACTTGCCTGTTATTCCGATTACTCCTTGACTTCCTACTTTAGCATTCCAATCCCCTATGATGAAAAGGACATCTTTTTTTGGTGCTAGTTCTAGAAGGTGTTGTAGGTCTTCATAGAACCAGTCAACTTCAGCTTCTTCGGCATCAGTGGTTGGGGCATAGACTTGGATTACGGTGATTTGAATGGTTTGCTGTGGATACGCACTGAGATCATTCTGTCATTTTTGAGGTTGTACCCCATTACTGCCTTTCCCACTCTCTTATTGACTATGAGTGCAACTCCATTTCTTCTAAGGGTTTCTTGGCCACAGTAGTAGATATAATGGTCACCTGAATTAAATTCACCCATTCCCGTCCATTTCAATTCGCTGATTCCCAAGATGTCGACGTTCAATCTTGTCACCTCATGTTTGACCATATCCAGCTTGCCTTGGTTCATAGATCTTACATTCCAGGTACCTATACAATATTGTTCTTTACAGCATCGGACCTTCTTTTCACTTCCAGATACATCCACAGCTGAACGTCCTTTCGGCTTTGGCCCAGCCGCTTCACTCTTTCTGGAGCTACTTGGAATTGCCCTCCGCTCTTCCCCAGTAGCATATTGGACACCTTCCGACCTGAGGGACTCATCTTCCGGCGTCATATCTTTTAGCCTTTTAACATTGTCCATGGGGTTTTCTTGGCAAGGATACTGGAGTGGGTTGCCATTTCCTTCTCCAGTGGACCACATTTTGTCTGAACTCTCTGTCATGACCTGTCCGTCTTGGGTGGCCCTGCACAGTATAGTTCATGGCTTCACTGAGAGTACAGAAATTTATGAACACCACTTTGAGCTCCTGAAGGCAGGATATAAATCTAATAAATAAACAAACAAACAAACCCAGAGCATGAATAAAAGCCACCCAAAAAAATTTTGGAGTGAAAATTTTATAGTGGTATAGTTCTATTAATAATTTCTGAGAAATCTAGGTTTTTTAAAGTCAAATCTCTAGCTTTCTAAAGCTGTTGAGAGAAGCTTAGATGCATGAAGAAAATATCTCTTAGGGTTTATTGGAGTTCTTTAGCCAAATTATATCAGAAAGCAAGTGTTGGGCTGGGTTTGATCATTATTACTAGTTGATTGGGTTTGTCACTATTTCTTACCCCAGCCTACTTCATAAGTTTATTGTGAAGGAAAAAAGAAGACTCCTATGCTTTCAGACTCTTCCAAAAGGGAGGACATAAATGTAATAGGAAATAATCACATTGAAATAATAGATTATAGAAAAGTATAATTCCCTAACTCAGAAATCATAGCCCAGCTATTGGTGCTGCCAAAGCAGACAGCATAATATGGAAGGAAGCACAATTCCTTTGAATGAATTTTCACATTACTTCTGATGTATCAGTAGAAAACTGGAACATCAAAACAATGTGATGAAACAGGCCCCAAGTAACTATAACAGTTTAAAAACAAATCATTTAAAGGACCTTTGAAGTGCTTTACTAAAGCATAAAAGTCTAATTCCTACACAAGAAATTTCTCCTGTGTTAGCTCATCACGCTGTTAAATATGAAAAAGAAAAAGGGTATAACATTTCAGTAACATTAACCGGTCCAATAAAGCATGCTTCTGCATTCCATTTTATATAATAGATTTGAAAACAACTCAAAACATCTGTTTGATGTTCACTCTCAGCTGCCTCTGTAAGACAGAGTAGAAGTTTTCATAGTAACATGTGTCACAAAAGCTGTAGTCTGTAAAATACTAAGATCAGAAGGGCATATATATACCACCTTTGGATGTTCAGTCTAATATTTGAACTAAATGGGCTGAAATCAAATCTGTAGTGTAGATCATGTTATTCCTAATCTTGGAAGTACTTTAAAATTATGATTCTTTTAAAAAAATAACTACGTAGTTGAGATAATCAAAACGATAGCTGTGTAGCAACCTTTGTTTTAAAAGGTTCAAACAAAAGGCATATGCAGAATTCAGTGACATCTGGAAAGGACATCAGTTAAATAAGAATAGAGAAGATGAACTATTTTTTTTGTGTTCAAATGGCTATTATGTTGAGGTCATCGTTGGTAAATAGGTTTATGACATTTTTCTGTTAAGAACATTATGTTAGTCTGCAAAAAAAAAAAAGACAAAGAGAACAGGTTGCTTTTTTAAAAGACACACACACACACACATTATATATATATATGGTGGACAGAACAAAATGACTGTATTGAGCCAAATACTAATAAGTTCATAAGTGCATTACCTATGCGCTAAGCAAGGTTTTCCACCTATCCATCTTTTTGCTTTGCTCTCATGGATTCTTATTCTCACCTCTTTTTCTTTTGGGGCCCAAAAAAGATAGATCTGGCTGATGTCTCTGACTGGGAGGCAGGGGTATAAGTCTCTCTCTCAAAATATAATTTTTATTAAGAATTTTAATTACAATAGTAAAAACTAATACAGACAAAACTTAGAGAAAGAGAATAGAATAGAAAAAAGAATAAGAAGTTCAGAAGAAATTAAAAAGAAAGAAAGAAGAAAAAAAGAAAGAATCTAACAAAGAAAAAGAAAAGAAATATATAAAGAAGTGACTTCCAACCTTTATCACAACAAGCATAAACAAATTGATAACTCTTCGCCCCCTATAAGATTACAAGCATCCCATATCCCATCCCTTATCTATAAGGAAATCCATAAAACATCAACTTTTCAATCCTGGTGTCAGCAAAAAGTCCATAAAGGGTTGTCAGAACTGCAAAAAAAAAAAGTCTTGTTTTAACCTTGATCAAATAAACCAACTTTATATTCCTTCCTTTTACTTCTAACTATCTTAATCTTTAATTCAATCAAATATTGTCATAGCGTTTGATTTCTCTTCAATTTTCCAATAAGAAAACAATCCAATAAGAAAACATTTTCCAGGTCATTCTCTTGGTTTGTCATTTGTATTTTCCTTTTAATTTTTGAAATTGCAGCCAGTTCCTTTTGTATATCCAGCAAAGCATCCTTTTCTAAATCATTCTCTTAGCCTGTCACCGGTTCCTTGATCTTTGCCATGGTCATTGGCTCCACTTTTGGGGAGCTGTCTTCAGTTTTCCATATCTCCCCCAGAAGTCCCAGGTATAACAAATTCCTTCCTACCTTCCTGCCCACCCGCCTGCCTACCTGCATTCCTTTGGAAAATTAGTCATGAGATTTATTCTGTCATTGGATTCCATCAGCCAAGCTCTCTGGCAGATGCACTTTATGGCAAAAGCACAATTGTGAAATCCCTTTGTCAGTGTCTTAGGGCTTATGGGATGGAGGGAGAATATCTGCTGATGTGGCAAGAAATATGTAAGTATCTATGCATGTGTGCACATATACACACATTATTCAACCTCCGCCAATCTCCAGTATGTTAGAATAGCTTGTGACCCTGAGAGTGACACTGGCAGGAGTAGGAGTTCTGGATAGGGTCACCTTTGCTGGTAAAAAGGAGAAGGCTGAAACTAAGGATAACCTGTAATGAGGGTTAGGGCAGGTGGGACTTTGCAGGCATAAGGGATGCCAATTCTCCTATAGAAGAAGAAATTCCAAAACAAAATTTGAAAGAAGCCTATAGAAAACCATTTCTATATTGTTGGCAAGACAATTATGGATGTTGTAACATTTAGACACATTTGGGACTCAGTGGATGAGGTTGGAAGGCACTCCGCTCATTACTGAAAAAAACATAGAGCTTTCACAACTCTATTTAAATTATATAGTTGTAATGACATGGCCAAAGTCACAAGGCATTCTAGTCACTAATGGGGCCAATATGAAAAAAGGAGTTCTTCTTTTGACAAGAGACAGATACAGTTCAGGGCTACTGCATCTGGTTGCAAAAAGTTCAGATGATCACTAAATGGCAGAGAAGAATTAGTAATATTAACTCTTTTGTATTATTAAGTGGTTATCCAGATTTTGGCACCACAGATCTTGTAGGTCTAATATAGTTGGAACATAGTACTGTATGTAAAAAAAATGAATCAAGAAAAACCTGACTTTGCCATAGTGGAAATGAAATGTTTTAAGAATAAATGGGCCATTTTAAATCAGATGATCATATGACAGTCATAATTACATGAATCAGGGCATAAGAACATATGAAGGAATGAAGTGACAATGGATATTCAAAAATGGTATCACTAATATGTGTTCAGCTATATTTATTAGAATTAGTGGTTAACCAGTGAACATAAACACTGCAAGAGTATGGACCTACAATAGATGCAATAATAGTGAAAAACACTGAGGAATTTTACTGCATGTTTCAAGAGATGATAAATGCATCATAAAGAATGTAATGCTACTAATGTGAGACTGAAATGCAGAATATGGAGAAATGGAGGAATGTTACAGGAAATGTGGGATTGGAATCACAGTAATTCAGGCTAACAGAGTTTTGCATAGAAAAATCTTGTTCGTTATCAATACCAAGTTCAAGAAACATGAACACAGAAGCCACACATGGACATCTGTAGATGTAGAATATCAGAATCAAAACCAAAAGATAATAAGGAACGTAAGATGGAGGATAATTCAGTCAGCCAGGAAACTTCCAGATGTAGATTGTGGAACAAACCATGAATTACTAGCATCTAATATGCACATCAAATCTAGAAAATTAAAGAGAGTTGAGGTGATTTGAGTTGGAGGACATACAGTCAGAATTTAAGATAAGTGTAACAAAAAGAGTAAGTACACTTAAATTATATGAAAGAGAAACTGAGGAGCAATGGGAAGAGATAAGAGACACTGTAAAAACCAAAGCAGAGGAAAGCAATCCCAAAAGTTCAAAGAGAAAAATATCTAGGTGATTTTTTTTAACAAGTTGGCATGATGGCCAAGAAAAGATGGAGGATGAAGTCCTTGGACAACAAAAAAGATATACAATGACTGAACACAAGCAGAAATGAAATGAAATGAAATGAAATGAAATGAAATGAAATGAAATGAAATTTCAATCATGAATGTCAACAAATATAGGAAAATAACTAGAAAAAGAAAATGAGATATACTTTTGATCAGAAAAATCACAGTAAAATGTAGAGGTAAATAAGAATACTTAAGAGTAATCATGGAAGAAATCTAATAGAGGCAAATAAACTGTAAAGATGGAAAGACTACACAGAAACCATTTAGAAGCAAGATTATAGAATGACAGAAACATTTGCAGAGAGAGAATTTATTCAGGAGCCAATTTCACAGGAAAGTGAAGTACGACAAGCTATTGACCAGCTGTCAAATAAGAAAGCACCAGATGCAGATGAAATGCACACTGAAGTGTCTGAATCTGCAGGAAAAGAGGTAGATAAGGATGCTAACAGGAACAGAGGGCTTTGAGCTCACAATATTTCAAATTCAAAATGTTTTGCTCATCCCTAAGGAACAACATTGTTTGCCTTAGAGATGAAAAAAAAATGGTTTATATAGCTATACTGAGGAAAGATGATGCCAAAGAATATGCAGAACAAATTCCTCATGCAAACACAATTTTGCTTAAGATGCTATGAAGAAGAATAGACCCATATAGGAAAGAGAAATTCCAAATGAATAAGCAAGTTTCAGAAAAACGCAGGAAGTCATGAAATCAAACAGCTAACATACGTTAGCTAATGCAGAGATATACAGTAAGAGGATTTGTCTTCACTATACAGGCAGTCCTTAACTTACAACGGCAATTGGGACCGGAATTTCCATTGCTAAGCAATCTGGTCATAAAGTGTGACCACATCGCTTAGAGATGGCAATCCCTGCAGTCCTGGTTGCTGTCATTAACTGAATCCCATGGTCGTAGGCGAGGCAACTTCTTGCCAGCTTCCCACAACCAAAGTCAGTGGGGAAGCCGGCAGGAAGTTGCTAATCCCAGGCTGGCAGGTAGGTAAGTGACTGCTGCCAGGTGGGGAAGGGAGCAAGCGGGTGCACGGGGGTGCTGGGAGTGTCTGGGAGGATGCGCCAGAGTGCATGAGGTTGCGAGGGATGATCAGGGAGGGTGCACAATAGTGTATGAGTGTGCAATGGGGTGCACAAGAGGTGCTGCATGGGTCAGGAAGGGTCAGGGAGGATGTGTAAGGGGGTGAGGGGGTATACAAGAGTTATGGGTTGGGGAGGGTACCCAAGGGTGTGAAGGGGTATGTGAGAAGTGTGTCAATGGTCTCTTGCACAGAGGGTGTACAAGAGATGCCATGCAGGTCAAGGATGATGTACAGGGGTATGTGAAGGTGCAAGGAGGTGTGCAAGAGGTGTGGGTCGGGGATAGTCAGGGAAGATGCCCAAGGGTGTGAGGGGAGCATGTGAGGTGTGAGAGGGTGCACAGGGGGTGCCACACAGGTCAGGGAGATGTGCAAGGGTGCAAGAGGGTGCGTGAGAGTGCGAGGGATGTGCAAGAGCCACTGCATGGGTCAGGGAGGGTTAGGTAGATGCACAAGGGTATAAGATGGTACACAAGAGATTGACTTTCTGTGATGATGATCATGTGATTGGCAACTTGGCAACTTGTCATAAGTGCAAATGGGTTGCCAAGCACCCAGATTGTGATCATGTGACCACGGGGGTGCTGGGACAGCCAGAACTCCGAGGACTGGTTGTAACCACCATTCATTCAGTGCCGCCATAACTTGGAATGTTTGCTGACTCAAGGTTCATAGGTCAAGGACTACCTGTATTGTCTCTAGCAAGGTCTTTGATTATGTTGATCATGCCAGACACCTGATTATTTTTCTGAGGAAACTTTACAACAAACAAGATGCCACTGGAAGTACTGAGTTTGGAGAAACAGAGTGGTTCAGAAGAGAGAAGGGAGTGAGACAAGGTTTCATATGGCAAAGAATACATTATCTGAAAGCAAAGAAGACTTGAAGAGTTCATTATAAAATTAAAATGAAGAGAGTGAAAAATCTGGATTAAAGATAACGTTCATGATGAAGAAGTGGAAGCACTGGATAGTTTTGATTTCTTGTTTTCAAAAATAGATCAAGTTAAAGGATTTTTATGCTGGGAGAAAGTTAAGGATAAGCATATTTTGATGGTGACAAGAATCTGGATAATTAAAACAATGGTTTTCTACTGGAAATTTAGACTATGAAAGCTAGACATTGAGAAAGAAGGTAGATGCCATTGAATTATGGATTTAAGATGTTTATTAAAAATACCATGGATCAGTCATTTGGTGATTGATTGATTGATTGATTGATTGATTGATTATGTACTATCAAGTAGTTTTTTACTCCTAGCGACCACATAGATAGATTTTCTAGAAAGATAGATAGATTTCTAGATAGATAGACAATTTATCCTTAACCTGTTCTTTGAAATCTCTCAACTGTGCACTCATCACTGCTGTAACTGGGTCCATCCACCTTGCTGCTGGCTGTCCTCTTCTTCTCTCTCCTTTTTTCTTTCCCACCATTAGAGCCTTTTCCAGAGATATGGGTTTTGCATGTGTCCGAAGTAGGATAATTTGAGCCTGGTCATTTGTGCCTCTAGTGAGAATTCTGGGTTGATTTGTTTGATGATGCCTTGGTTTGTTTTCTTGGATGTCCATGATCTTTTCATGAGTCTTCTCCAACACCAAGTTCAAAAGTGTCAATACTTTTTCTGTCCAGCTTCTTCAAAGTCTAACTTTTGCTTCTGTAAAGGGTCACAGGAATACCATGGCTTGCACAATTCTGATCTTTGTAGGTAAAGACACATCATGGCATTTGAATATTTTTTCCAAGATCTTCATGGCTGCTCTACCAAGTGCTAATTTGTGGCATATTTCTTGACTGCTTGTTCCTTTACTGCTAATCCTAAAAGGCAGAAGCTATCCACCACTTTGATATCTTCACCGTCAGTTCTAAGGCTGGTTGTTCTACCTGTTGTCATTAGTTTGGTCTTATTTATATTTAATTTTAGTCTCATTTTTTCACTGTGCTCTTTGACTTTTAGTACTAGGGCTTGCAGATCCTTTGCATTTTCAGCTTTCAGGGTTGTGCCATCAATGTAGCACAGGTTATTGATATTTCTTCCTCCAATCTTAAAACCACACTCATCTTCCAATCCAGCTCCCTTGAATATATATTCTGCATATAGATTGAATAAATAAGGGGAGAGTATGCAGACTTGTCACACTTCTTTGCCAACCTGGAGTGAGTCTATTTTGCCATGTTATGTCTATAATGTGGCTTCCTGGCCTGTGTACAGGTTTTGCAAGAGGACGATGGGATTCCCATTTTTCCAAGCACATTCCACAGCTCAGTGTAATCAACACAATTAAAGGCTTTTCTATAATCAATGAAGCACATTTTTTTGGTATTCTTTGGCTTTTTCAATTATCCAGTGTACATCAGCAATAATGTATTGTGTTCCTCAGACTTTTCTAAAGCCAGCTTGAATATCTGGCATGTCTTTTTCCATGGAGAGCTCTAATCTGCATTGGATGATCCAAAGCATTATTTTGCTAGCATGTGAAATTAAGGATATTGTATGATCCTTGTATATATTGTATTGTATAGTTTGCACAATTTTTTTGGTATTGGAATGTAGATTGACCTCTTCCAATCAGCTGGCCACTGTGTCGTCCTCCAGATTTGCTGGCATAGCTTAGTTAGAACCTTGACTGGTTCTTCTTCTGTTGCTTGCCATATTTCAGTGGGTATTTCATCAGTTCCTGTAGCCTTCAAACTTGGTAATGACTGGAGTGCTGATCTAACTTCATCTTCTAGTACTAGAGGTTATTGTAAGGAAGGAATATCTTCTAAGATATCTTGGATATTGACATTTCTACTGTAGAGTGTTTCAGTATACTCCTTCCATCTTCCTTTTATCTCCTTTGAATCAATTACTATCTGTCCATTGGTGTCCTTTAGCATACCAATTGGAAGCTGGTACTCCTTCTGAGTTCAGAGATTTTTGAAAGACTTTCCTTGTTTTTCCATATCTGTTTCCATCTTTAATGTCTTTACAGATGTTGTTGTAATACTGCTTCTTGTCTCTTCTAACAGCTCTTTGAAACTCCTTGTCAAGTTACTTTCTAAGATTTTTGTCTTTCTGGGTTTGGGCTTCTCTTCTCTTCTTGGCAATTTCCATGGTTTGTTCTGACATCCAGTTTGCTTTCATTTGGTACTGAATCAGAAATTGATGGACTGCTCTCTTGAGGAAGTAATCAGCAAGCAGAAGTTTACATAGTTTGGACACATTATATGAGTGGATTACTACTTAGCTTGAGAGAAAGAGAAGAAAGAGATGATGATTAATAAGGTGGATGGACAGGAGCAAAGAGATCACTGGAATGTCTTTGAAAGAATTATGGATTATCATCTGAAACAGGTCAATATTTAGGTGTTTGTCATAGAGTCATCAGGGTTTGGACCCAATTCAGTGGCATCTACCTAGATATAGCTTCAACTGAGCCTTTCTGTTACTGCTGCCTGGATTTTTGTTTTCCAAGGATGCATTTGGAACTAAAGATGGTACAGTCACCTACCTTGCAAGATGCCTACTCAGTCATTGTGTGTGTGTAGAGAGAGAGAAAGAGAGAGATAGAGACTTGAAGACTGGAGAATTCATACTTTTCCTTTACTGGCAGTATAAAACTAATAGTAGTAATATAAATGTACTACCATTAATCTTTATTTAGCCTGTACTGAGTTATTAACTTAGTGGCCCAACTGTAATTATATCTGGTTGAAGAAAAGTGAGGGTGTGCATGTGTGTGTGTGTGTGTGTGTGTGTGTGTATACATGTTTGTCTTTTGTGTCTTGGATATTCTGAGGCCTGCACACTATCTCTGACTGAACAATCTGTACCAGTGTGTTGCAATCATGTGGCTGGAGCAAGCAATGCCTTTATGATCACTTGTGGCATTATTCCTCATCCAGCACTGAAGCCTTGATCATTTTACAAACATAGCGGAGTAGAAAAAAAAGAGAAAGTACCATTGAGGAGGTGAGTTCATCTGTCTTTAGTGAGTAGAAGGCTGATACAGTACAAAGGGCTGTTTTTTTCTGTAAAATGGGCATACATTTAATGGAATTGCCTCCCATGAATTATTTTCATGACAGCATTTTTTTCTCCATTAGGTACTACAGATAGTCCTTGAGTTACAGCTGCAATTGGGACCAAGTTTGCTGTTGCTAAGCGATGTGATCATAAAGCATGATGTCATGTGACCGCATTGCTTAGTGACAGCAATCCAGGCAGTCCCGGTTGTCATTGTAACCCAAGACGCATGGGTTGTTAAGTGAGAAGTAGGGGGAGTCCCGGGTAAGGAGTGTGGGGGTGCTGCAGGGGGGTGGGGGAGACCCTGGGATGCCCAGAGCAGGCCACATGTGAGTTGGGGAAGGGGGGTTATGGTGCAGGACGAGCACAGGGAAACTGGGAAACAGGGCATGGGGTGCGTGTGCAAGTGCAGGGAGGAGGGGGGGAAGAGACTTACCTGAGCAACTTGCAGCCTTCCCTGCCAGCTTCCCCACTGACTTTGCTTGTGGGAAGCTGGCAAAGAAGGTCGCAAATGGCAATCATGTGACTATGGGATGCTGCAATCAGTCGTAAGTGTGAGCTGGTTGCCAAGTGCCCAAATTTTGTTCACGTGACTGTAGGGGCATTGCAGTGGCCAGAACCTGAGGACTGGTCATAAGTCCCTTTGTTCAACACCATTGTAACTTTGAAGGGACACTGAATGAATGGTCATAACTTGAGGAATTGTGGCTTTCTGTATCTCTGGTGGGAGGCTGTTCCATAAGTGAGGCACCATGATAGAGAAAGCAAGTTTCCTAAGGCCTGCCAAATGACACTGCTTGACTGAGAGGACCATAGCATGCCCACTTTGCCATATCTGCTGGGATGAGCAGAAATAATCAGGGATAGGTGGACATGAAGAAGCACCTTGAATTGTACCAGGAACCTACTGGGAGCCAGTGCAGCTCACATAGCAGTCATATTACATGGGCGTATCATGGTGTGCCCAAAACTGCATGTACTGCTGCATTCTGGACCAGTTGAAGTTTCTGAATGCTCTTTAAGGGCAGCATCATGTGGAGCACATTTTAATAGTCCAAGTGGCAGGTGACTAAGGCATGAGCAGTGTCTTCAAACTAGGAATAGGCATTACTGGCACACAAGATATTTATGTCAAGACTCTCCTGAATACAGATGCTACTTGCTTGTCAAGCAGAAACCTCAAGTCCAGGAGCACCCCCAGACTGAGCCCCATGTGAAACCCCATGCAGAGTTAAGAACTGAAAATCACTATATACTGGGAAGTTGGGGAGAGGGGAGGAGCTAAAACCCACAGCCACTCAGTCTTGTTTGGGTTGACTAAAGCCAGTTCTCCTGCATCCAGGCCCAAACAGCTACCAGGTACTAGCATAGCACCTTGACAGCATCACTTGGACAGCCCAGGGTGGAGATGTATAGCTGAGTATTAACAGCATACTGATGATACTTAACTATGCTGATGGATGACCTCGCCCAGCAGTTTCATGTAGATGTTAAATAGGAGTCTGCTACTCTAGCAGTCTTACTGCTACATTTCATGCCAGCTGAGCTTTTGAGCTATCTCCAAAGGTAGCCCACACAGATTGCATTAGAGTAGTCCAGCTGAGTGGTAATCAAGGCATAAGCTACCACTGCCATGGCATTCTTGTCTAGGCAGAGCTATAGCTGGCACAGCAGCCAGAGCTGGGTGAAAGACTCACTGGCCATGGTTCTCATCTCCTATTTAAGAAAGAGCTGCAAGTCCAAGAAGATTCAAAGTTATGGACCATCTGTTCCTGAGGGAGGCTCAGAAAGGCTGAACATGAGTGCTCATTTGTATCCATTTGTGGTCGTATGCACCATCACTCTAGGCATCTTTCCAATCACTTCATTTCCCTCAGTTCCTCAGTAAATGAAGGAGTCACTTGGGCCAGTATGTGGAAAAAGGCTTCACAGGAGGCATCTCATCAAGTGCTTTGGCCTTTTCCAAATTCCACAGAGCAATCAGGTGCAAGATTGGGATATGATATATTGATATGCATCCATCTTTATTCTATTTAATGAAAATATTTAGGAGCAAGTTAACATTTAAGCAATTACAGTTTAGTCACTTCTTAAGTCAATTAAGAATTAGCTTCTCTAACTTTTTAGAAAAGTAGCAAATGTAATATACATGTATGCAAATGTACCTATATTTCTATATTTACAAATAGGAAGGAAGGAAGGAAGGAAGGAAGGAAGGAAGGAAGGAAGGAAGGAAGGAAGGAAGGAAGGAAGGAAGGAAGGAAGGAAGGCAGGCAGGCAGGCAGGCTGGTTTTGTTAGGTGATAGATGTAACCTTTATTTATTACGAGAGATGAAAAATCAATATATAAACAGCAATTTATAAACTAAATTATTATTTTCAAGTATCATATTATGTTCACGTTTTCCTGTGAAAAAGTGCCTGTATCTCATTTCAAAAGGCATATGCTCATGTTTGCTTAAAACAAAGGGATGGTTGACTTAATGAATTATTTACAGGCATGCAATATGGCAATAGTATCATTAAGAACTCTCTTCTAAGATCTCCTCTGGCTACTCCTGGCAGGGTGTCAATTTGCTTGTTTTTATTATAGGTGGAGGAGATTATGGAGCTATTTTCTGAAATGAGATTCTATTATTCTACTGGTTTATACACCAGCTAGGTAGTGTTTGCTCACCATTGTGACATTATTGTGTCAGTTATAAAAATGGATCATTTTCCAAAGCAATTTTGATAGAAGAAATTCCCACCGGCCCACACAGAAAACAAATGGCAAGGCATCCCTGTCATACTTCCATGCAAAGAGACTCAGTCCCACAGAACAAATGAGAAAATCAGACAAGTTTAGTACAGATGTTGATGTTGGACTAGAAATACATCTACATTCCCTAGTTCCCATGTGCTTAGGCTAAAGAGAGGATTTTTTTGTTCCAGATTGTGGTTGGGGTCACTATAACTCTTAATGTAGACATTCAATATACTAGATAATGTTTGGGAACTTTGGAGGCAAATGGATAGAGCACGTTATGCCACATGTTAAAGTTACAATCACAGAAACCACAAGTTCCCCTCATTGCCAATTTTCTCTTCCCAGGACATATATGGTCAGTTTTTCATATGCATAGCAATCCTGCCTCCAGAGTTTCTTTCTAGTGCTAGAGTGTACATATGACCTCAAACTGACCTAAATAATGTATCACTATCAGTAAATGTTAGACTTGAAAAAGCAGGATAGGAACAGTACTGACACGTTTGAACTTTGGTGTTGGAGAAGGCTCCTGAAAATACCATGGACAGCCAAGAGAACAAACAAATGAATCATCAAACAAGTCAACCCAGAGTTCTTGCTAGAGGCACAAATGAACAGGCTCAAATTATTCCACTTTGGACACATTATGCAAAGACCCAGATCTCTGGAAAAAGCTCTAATGCTGGGAAAGGTGGAAGGAAAGAGAAGAAAAAGACAACCAGCAGCAAGGTGGATGGACTCAGTTACAGTAGTGATGGGTATGCTGTTAGAAGATCTGAAAGACCAGGTTAGGGACAGATTGTCCTGGAGAAAATCTATCTATGCAGTCACTTAAGAGGTGACACTGACTTGATGGCACATAATCAGTTGGTAAACACAGGCATATTATTGCTCTTTCCTGAGTCCATTTATAAACAATTGAAAAAGCATTGATTGCAATACACATCCTTGTGATATACCTCTATTTACATCCCTTTGTTGAGAGAATGGTCAATGTTTACACTGTTCTTTCTATGATTAAACAAGAATATAATGCCATAACCACTACATTTTTTCAAGAGTCTTTTGTGAAGGATTCTGCCAGAATTTTTTTTTTTTTTGAAATACCAAGTAAACAGTGTTTATCCGATCACCTTTATCCGCATGCCTACATACTTGCTGACACTCATAAAGGAGGCTAGTTTGATAGCTAGTGTGCACTTATCTTTGCAGCAGCTGTGCTGATTTTTGTTTAGCAAGATATATTATCTTTGTTTTGGAATGATATTTTTTTCAAATGTTTCCCTGGAAGTTCCAGCCCAGTTTTGGTCATAGCAGAAGATATTACATCTACACACCATTAACTGTGAAACCATGACTTGTCCTGTTACAATATATCATTCGTTACAACAGAGTTCAAATTTCCATAGTTCCAGCAGTGTTCACGGTTCTTACAGAGACAAGAAAAAGACTGCCCTGAAGATTAATAATGCAGATGTGATTCTGCTTAAAGAAATCCTGATTAGAATACTGCACAAAAGAAAGAGTACTCTTTTTGTTCTGTTTTGCTGATAAGTTCAAACATAAAATTTACCGTGGGATAAATTGGAAGGAGTGGTCTTCACTTTCAAACCACAGAGGGCCAGACTGAACTCAATCCAAAAAGCAAGAGAATTTCTAGAAAAGTTTAAAGGGGAATTGGAAGAAATGCAAATGGAAGTGACAAAGGGCCCTAGGCAACAGACACAATAAGAAACTGAGGAGGAAACCACCACATTAGGTGCTACAGGTATTGACTCTTCTACATTTCTGGTATAAATATGGATTTTAAATGCCTAACATGGAATATAAATGGAGAAAATGCTCCTCAAAAAAGAAGAAAATTATCTTAAAAAATTGAAATAAGATGTAGTTTGTTTACAAGGAACACTTATTAGAAAAAAGGTTACAAAATATTTAATCTGCGAAAATATGGGTGAAAAATTATTTCAGTGGGAGTCAAAAAGAGAAATGGAGTTGCTTTGTATATAAACCCCTAATTACAACCAGAACTGATATTGACTGATGATTATAGCATATATGTGGGAGTTAAAGCTACTCTGCATGGGACCAAGACTTTGATAATAGGAATTTATGTTCCAAACGAGGATAAAATAACATTTTATAAAGGCCTTATGGATAAACAAATAGATTAACCATATTAAAATTGATGTTTAATGGGAGACTGGAATGGAATGGAGTAATCTGTCCACAAAAAGATAGAACTTCTGAAACAGACATTAAAATGACACAAGGTAAATTACTAAAGAGAATATATATATGATGGGCAATTTAAAGCTTGTAGATGCCTGCAGATATAAAAATGGTGATGCAAAAGAATACACTTATTTTTCTGAAAGACATAGATCTTTCTCAAGAATCGATATCTAAGAATTCAGTTTTTAGTTTTCACAAAGTAGAGATACTGCCAAAGACCTTTTCAAACCACAACCAAGTTTGTTTAGGCATTTAAAAGGAAAATCAGTTCCTTCAGATGGAGGTTAAATGAAACATTGTTGCAGAAAAAAACAGTAATGGAAGACTGCAAAAAGAATTGGAAAGAATTCTTTTACAACAATCTTAATAAAGGTACAAACATAAGGATGGTTTGGAATGCAAGTAAAACTTTTATGAGGGGATATTTCATACAACATAATACCAGGCTTGAAAAAAAAAAGAGACAAGAGAAAACACTAGCAATTTTAGATGAGATAAAAATGAAAGATTAAAGAAATCCCCAGAAAACTATTTCACAACAAACTCTTACAACGGCAATTGTCCATGTTAACAGTAAGAGAAATGGAAGTAAAAATAAACTATGCAAAACAAAATAATTTTGAATTTGTAAATAAGCCAGAGAAATGGTTGACATATAAAATGAGGAAAGAAAAAGAGAAAATAATGATATTAAAATTACAAGATGGAAACACCATAATAACAGATAATTCAAAGATGTAAAAAGTATTTCATTAATATTATTCTAGATTACAGTATATAAAAGAAAGGTTTCCCTGGCAAAGGTTGATGAATACTTAAAGAAACAAAATTTACCAAAGATTACAGAAAAACAGAAACGATGAATGGACCTATAACAATAAGGGGAGTTTGTGCAGTCATAAAAAAGGCAAAAATAGAGAAAGCACTTGGACCAGATGGTTACCAACCTCCTATTATAAATATTTTGAAGATGAATTATTACAACCGTTACAAAAAATAATGAATTCTATTTTACAGACTGGAAAGATACTAGACAGTTGGTATCTGTTATCACCCAATATTACCACCCAATCATTGAATAATGATTATAAGTTATTACTGAAAATCAATGTAGGTTTTTACTCAAAAGGCAGTTGAGAGATAATATTAGAAATGTATTGGACATTTTGGAATACCTAGAACAGCATAATAAAAAACAATCTGCACTGTTCTTTCTAGATGCAGAAAAGCCCTTTGACAATTTGAACTGGACTTCCTTGTATAACATTTTGGAATATATGGACTTTGGTGAGAATTTTATTAAATGAGTAAAATCAATTTATACCTCACAAAAGGCACAGATAATTATAAATGGAGAATTAACAAAAAGATACAGAAAGGGACAAGACAAGGATGTCCCCTGTCACCATTGCTATTCATATTAGCTTTGGAAGTATTGAACAAAGAATTAAGACAAGATGAGAGAATTGCTGGAGTGAGGATTAAAAGGGAAATATATAAATTATAGACATTTGCTGATGATTTGGTGATAATTGTGGAAAACCCTTTGGAAGAAATAGAACTATTAATGGAGAATCTAAAGGATTTTGGTGCATTATCTGGTTTTTAAATTAGCAACCAAAAGATAAGATGTTAACAAAAATATGAAAATAGAAAACCAAATGAAACTGTTGAAAAAAACTGGTTTTAAGATTGAGAAAAAGTAAAACACTTGGGTATTACTATGACTAATATGAATTGTATGTTATTTCAGAGCAATTATGTTAAGACATGGAATGAAATTAAGAAGGACATGTTAAGATGGGAGCCACTACAGTTGTCACTGTAGTGACAGAATCTCTGTTATAAAAATGAATATACTGCCTAGAATGATGTTTTTGTTTCAAACAATACCTATTTTGACCACTGATGTACCATTTAAGCAATGGCATATATTTAGTTTCTATGATCAAGGTATCTCCCCTGCCAGGTAAGTATAAGGAAGGAAGATAAGGAAGATATATATTTATCCCATTTTAAAGAACTGTTTTGGTACAGAGTATAATGTCTATCTGTCACTGCTTCTATCTGACCAGGACACTGACATATCTTTCCAGGTTGCCTGACTTTCTGCTATCATTTGTTGTATCTGTCCTACCTATAATTGATGTTTAGCACAAATTTTGGAGATTGCCACTACTATTTGTACTACAGTTACTATAATAATTTATTTTATGTAATTTTATTAAATTTTTAAAAGTTTTATTAATAATTACAGGTCAGTGTATTTTATTGTTGTGCTATCTGGTCCAAAGGTTTGATTTGATTAGGTTTATATGCCAAGGGAAAAAGCCAAGGTTAAATATAAAGTTCTTCAAGATACAAAATAATGAGGAGGATTGGGATTGCCTGATTTAATACTGTATTTTGCAGCCAGCCGTTTGGTCTGGATGAAAGAGTGGGTACTGCTAAGAAATAAAAGACTTTTAGAATTAGAAGCGCATGATCTGAGATTTGGATGGCATGGTTTTCTATGGTACGGTAAAGTTAAGGTTATGTAGATTTTAAAATCACTATGTCAGAAGTCCCATACTGCGATGATGGAATAGATGTAAACCCAGACTGTGCCTGAAAATGCTATTATGGGTCTCAGCACAACAAGCATTTTATGGGAAAGAAACAGCAGGTAAAGAGAAATGGTTAACCGATTGAGAACTGTTAGAACAAGAACTTGGAGAATATAAGATGAAATCAAGAGAACAATTGGCTGCAGAGGAATTTAGTTTTTTTTTTTTAATAGTAATTGTATTAAAGATTATAATTACAATACTAAAAACTAATACAAAAGAAAAGAAAAGAATAAAAAGAAAGGGTAGAAAGTGCAGAAAAAAAAAGGTCAAAAGAGAAAAAGAAAAGAAAGAAAAGAAAGAATATAATAAAGAAAAAGAAAAGAAACATATACTGAAGTGACTTTCAACCTTCATCACAAGAAGAAACAATTTTAGTAATTTATCACCTCCATTTAAAATACAACAATGATCTCTTCTTCCCATATTCCATCTCTTATTTATAAGCAAATTCATAAAGCATCATCATTTCATTCCTGGTGTCAGCAAAAGTCCATTAAAGTTACCTTGATCAAATAAACCAACATTATGGTTTATTTTTACTTTTTACTTCTAACAATCTTTAGTCCATTCAAATAATGTTGTAGAACTTTATTTCTTTTCATTTTTTTCTTTGTCCCTTCTCATGAGATTCTTCAAAGCTTTAACAAGCCTCTTCTGTAAATGCCATATAGGAAAATTACTCAGGCCACTCTCTTGGTTTATTGTTTATATATCCCTTTTAATTATTAAAACATCAGCCAGTTTCTTTTGTATGTCCACTGTAACATCTTTTTCCATGTCATTCTTGTAGCCTGTAATTTGTAAATCCACTTTCAACTCTGTCTTGATCTTGTCAGGTAAAACTTGTTCCTCTTCCATAACATCTTTTAGACAGTTTCTCCATAGGCAGATGTCTCTGTTGACACTCTTAATATTAACTTCTGAGTCCATTTTTCAAAAATACCCTTTAATATGACCAATGTTAGAATATATTGTTCCATTCTGTAATTGTAAGTTGAGTTTATGTGTTCTCCTTTAATTGTAATCTTCAGTTCTCTCTGTATCCAATTTTTAAAATCGTATTTTAAAAAAAATCAAAACAAAAGCATTTCCCATGAGAATGATTCTTTATAATTAATTCCAAAATCTTATTTCAAATTTATCTAGACCCTTAGTTCATTTGTAACTTTCTAAAATCAAAATTTTAATCACCCTTTTGCTGTTTATTCCATAAATTTTTTTTACAAAAGTTCTTAAATTTGTAAAACTTTATTTTGCTAAGGATTGAAGGGAAACTCACCCTGTGCTGTCAAATTTGTTGATCCAAAGATTTCTAATAGCTGAAAGGTAGTTAACAAGCAATTTCCAAAAGTGATTAGAAAAAGAAATATGCAAACTTAGTGTCCTTTCAAAGACACCAACCACAGTTTGAGCAAGATGGCTATTCCTTCATCCCCCAGAGCTCTAAACCCACCAGAGACTGCTGTCTTACTTGTTCCTCATGAGGAGCAACTGCCTGGAGCACTTGTGGGTGATATTAACTCTTGTTCTTGTCCAGAGAGGTTCAAAGAGCTAGTCTACTCACCAGCTCTTCATTCTTTGCTGCAGTCATCAGCTCCACTTTTCATGGAGCCATCTTCAGTTGCCATTTCTTCCTCTGGAAATCCCAAAGGGATTTAGTTTTCAATTACTATTGTAGGCACAGCTAAGAGAAAGATTCAAGGTAGATAACAAGGCATTTGGAACTGAGCAACAAAAGACAGAATTTGAAGTTGAATTATGTATAAACAATGAATTTGTAATTGCCAAAGTGTATAAACTCTTACTGAAATTTGAAATGGAGGATGAACAAGTGAAAGACTTTATGATAAAATGGGCTAAGAACCTTGTACATAACATATTGTTGCAACAGTGGGAAAACATGTGGTTGAAAGAATTGAAATTCACATTATGTTATAACCTAAAAGATAATTTTTACAAAATGATGTACCATTGGTATATGACTCCAAAACAATTATCTAGAATGTACAAAGGTACCTCAAATTTATGTTGGAAATATGGACAACATGAAGGGGTATTTTATCATGTTTGGTGGACTTGTAAAAAAGCCAGAAAATTTTGGGTATAAATATATATACTGATACAAAGAATTTTAAAGACTAAGATTCAATTAATGCCAGGACTTTTTTTGTTGGGATTAATGGACAGAGAAATAGATAAAAGACATGGAAGATTGTTTTTATATATGATAACTGCTGCAAGACAATTATATGCACAAACATATAAAGATTCTAAAAAATCCACAATGAAGATGATGGAACTAGCAGTGATGGCAAAATTAACTTGTTTGCTTAGAGGAAGATCAATTACTACATTTATTAGTGACTGGAAACCCCTTATAGATGTTTTGCTCTTTTTCTTTATTTATTTTTCACTTTTCTATTAGTTTTGTCTATTTCTCTTATCTTTAAAATTTGTATTGTGGAATACACACGCGCACACATGCACACACACACACACACTGTTCCCTCCTTAGGAACCTATAGCATGAATGGCCTTATTTACACTCTTGTGGGGTTTAACTTAAGTCAGGGACTGTCCATATATAATGTTGCTTATATATAAACCAATGTTGCTTATATATACTAATAGCTTAGTATAACTATTATTCGTTTCAATAAATTAGCTTATTTTTTTTTAAAAAGTTCTTGAATATTGTATTCAATATTGATATTAACATTAATATTAAATATTAATGTTGAATATATTCTGGAAAAAGCTCTACTGCTGGGAAAAGAAGGAAAGATAAGAAGAGGACAACCAGCAGCAAGGTGGATGGACTTAGTTACAGTGGTAATGGGAACACTGTTGGAAGACCTGAAAGAAAGGCTAGGTGTAGATCATCATGGAAAAGAAAAAATCTACGTGGTTGCCAGGAGTCAAAAATGACCTGATGGAACATAATCTATCAATCAATTCCTTGAAGTTATTCTTGTACTTGGATAACCATCTCCAGAAGGTAATTCTGGAAGACTTTAGTACAGATATTTATACCTATAAATATAATTTATTATTATATAATAAATATATAATATTTATTGTAAACCTTATGCTGTTTAACATCTACATTAACCTATTAAGTGAGTTCATGTGTGTTTCAGTATGTGACAACAGACAACTCTATTTACTCTTCACATCAGATCCATATGAGATTTAATCAGTGCCTAGCCATGGACATGATGAGGGTCAGGAAATTGAAGCTCAATCTCAGTCATTAGAGGGCTATTAATGAATGGTTTTGGTCTCCAGAGAGTGGTATTCAATAAATTTTGGAAAGGTTACTCTTCCCCAAAGGATCAGGTTTGTAGCTTGGTGTGCACAACTATCATCTGTAGCACAAAGCAATTTTTCCCAGGCTCGGTTGGCCCCACAGCTATGCCTTACTTATTAAAGGTAGCTTGTTTTAGTAATCTCTGTCATGGTAATTTCTTGTCTAGATTACTATAATGACTTAGATATGGATCTTTCCATGAAGATGGTTCAGTTCAGTACCTATAAATTACTGTGGCAAGAATACTGACTAGAACTGGGTATTATTACCATTATGACACTTGTATGTGGTCATCTCTAGCCCCTCAGTTTATTTCTGATCCATATTAAATATGTTGTTAATAACCTACATGGCCCTTCTTGGTTTGGGGCCATGACAACTGAAGAAATACCTCTTCTAATCGTTCAGCAAATTTTGCGTCATTTCAAGTGGTTATGGTGACTCTTCTATTGCATGTAGTTTTGTTTTTTGTTTTTTTGCCAAAGGTTTAAAAAACAGTTCTGTCCTGCTCATTGTTTCTGCTCACTATTAATTATGTGGTTGTTCTAGTATGCTGAATGAGATACCATGAACACATTTTTTTCTGGAAGAAGCAGGGAGCCCTAATAAACACTGGATATGTAATTCTTTACTTATGATTCTTTCCAAAGAAAAATATGTTTTAAGTAGACTGAATGGCCTACAAACAAATGACCACAGTGCTGTGCTGAAGAAATTAACATTGACCTGGCAGAAGACAGCATTTTCTTTTATTTTTGTGACCTAAACTTAGATTTATAGGTTACATCTGCAAGGCAGAAAAATAGTTGAAGAAAAAAACAATCTTGTCCTTTGGTATCACTTAAAGGAAGATTTTGTACAGAATTTCTAGTCAACTTTACCTTGAGATGATTCATCATCCTGGAAGAATTATTTATATACAGTCCATCAATATTAAGAAGTATATACATACCAGTTACTTTACATCTGTTTTGTGCAGACATATTATAAGACAAAGTTTGCTAAAAACATGGAATCTTCTAAAAGATAAGTCCAGCGATCTCACCATTAGCATCAGTGTCAAATACTTTTATTGCAGGAGCAACAGCAGCAACAGTAGCAACAAAAGATTTAATCACATATGCCAATATGATACATCCAGACTCTGAAAACAGCTTAAAGACACAACAGGAACTGCTGTGTATTAACAAATTGCTGGAAGGATAAGGATTGATCTCAACAAAGAGGGAGGAATCTTGAGAAAAATGACAGAAATTGAAACACTTATAGAAAAACAAAATCATTGATTAGTACATATATATAAATTGCAATTGAAATATAACACAGAGATGGAACAAATCAAAAACTGTATAATAAAGCAGATGCAAAATTTCACTGAAGTAATCACAATAGAAGGATGGGAAGAGCTATGGAAAAAAACCAATAAAATTTACTGCAAGCTGCAATTTAAGGGAAAATTGGTATAAAATGTTTTACAGATGGTATATAACTCCATCAGTCATTACCGAGATAAGACAAATCATATAACAGTAAATGTTGGAAATGCACAACAAAAAAGGAACATTTTATAATATGTGGTGGTCATATAAAAGAACTCAAAAAGTACTAGGAGGAAATACATCAAAATATTCAGAAAATCCTAAAAATAAAAATAAAACTGAAGCCACAAATATTTCTATTAGATATAACTCCATAAAATATAAATGAAAAATATCAGAATTTACTGAGATACATCCTGGCAGCTCTAAGGGCAAATTTGGCACCACACTGGAAAAGAGAAACTTTGCCAATGACACAAGATTGGGAGAGCAAAATTGGAGAGTACGCAGCAATGGCAAAACTGACAGTGTATATATCCAAAATAGAAGTCTATCCAAATTTAAGCAGGAATGGCTCTCTTATATGCCACACATCACAGCAAGGCAAATTTAGACAGTCGGAATATGATTTCTAGGAAAAGATTTATGAGACCAATAAAGAATAACAGATGAATTTACTCCAACGAATATTAGCCATAATTTTCAATCTTCAATATAAAGTACAAATATTTGGTTTAATGGTTAAAGAAACAAATGGAGAAAGCATTACTAATAAGTCTTTTTTTAATAATGCTTTCTCTGTAGTTGTTTTCTTTTTCTTACTTTGTGCTTTGTATCTTTAGCTTTCTAAAAACCGGCTAAAGCTTAGTTTTTTAAAAAAATAAATAAATAAACCAGGAAAAAAATTATAAAAGCGTCTGAAAGCAAAAGTCGTATCTCAGATCTCTTCACAGTGAAAGTCACACCAAGTGCAGCAGCTTAGTTGACATTACAAAGGCCATTTTCTGTCCCTGGAAGTCCCTGAGCCTCAGCCCTATTTTTCGCCATATCATTGGCATGCACTGCATAACAGTGCAGATAGAAGACGTGAAGGAATAGGCTCAAATCCATTTCTTCCTGGAAAACCAAAGAAGAGAAAAAATGTGATTGTATTAATAAACGTATTTGCATTTCAAGATCTCTTCGTGGAACAGAAAAAAATCCCAACATTAAAAAATGAGGGAAAATAAATGAGTTGTTCACTCAGATTAGATTTGTGTCTCTGAAACACACTGCGTTAGAATGTTAATTGAGTTTGACATAAGCATGGATATAAAATGCATGATGCCACTCAACTTACCAGCAGAGAAACTGATTAACAATTATAATCATTCTATGCTTGGTGACAGCATACCAAGATGGAGATGTTGAATATTTCAGTTGGCAATATTATCTGAGTTGGTTAAAATACTGACTACGTGCCCTGAAACCAATAGAGGTAATTGGTATGCATGTAAGAGTTGGCAGACTGAACACATCACTTATTTATAGACTCTTTTGATGTAACTCTGTGGAGAGAGAGGGGGAAAAAAAGTTAATGAAACATGCTTCAAAGACAAATTTACACTCTCCATTATATTATGACAAAGTACAAATGATTGTATCCAAATAGCTGTTTTCCAGTGAATAGGGCTCCTTTATCCTTCTGTTGAACTAGTCGAATGAAAAGTCCAACGGAGGCAGGGCAGGGGAGGCTAAGAGGTATACGATGGTTATTATTAGCTTCCTTCTTCTTTTGTGCACATTATACAGCAGGTAGGGATCTATGCTGTGATGTGGAAAGAGCCATGTATGGCATTTCTTCTCGTTTGCTCCCCAGATTGTTTTATGATCCTCCCAGGACTCATTCATCAGTAAACGTCGTGTCAACAACTGATAGGAAAGCTTGAACTGATCGCAAAAAAGGATGCAGGAAGTGACACGCTGACCTTTGCTGCAAGGCAGTGAGCCAGCTAAATTAGCTTTAATTTAAGACCTCCTACCACAAGTATGCTGGAGTCTGGAACAGGAAAAGTATATATTTAGTATTGGAATATATTATTTACAGAATGCCTCACTTTGGCCAGAACTAACTTTATATCAGATATGTTATGATTATAATGAAATGTTCTTGCATTTCATGTGCTGGGCTATTGCTATTGCTTGCATCTTGAGATGTTGTAGAACAGAGGAAAGAAGAAAACAGTGTAGTTAGGTAATTGGAGACTCTGGATTTAATGGACTTTATGTACTGTAACACATTTTATTTTGATTCAAAATGTGGTAAGGGGGTTATTTGGGGGCCCAGGGTAATAGCACCAAGCAAGGAAAAGCTACAGGCTCTGTTACAATTTTATTCCAGCAGATGGTCTTTGCCTGCCCCCTCTGCCCCCCGCTTTTCATACCACAATCTTTAAGAACAAAACAAGCAAAAAGTATATAATAAAATTCCTATACTGAAATAAAAGGACCATCCTGGCAATTTTAGGTGATTCCAGATATAAACAGTGACATTGCAGTGCACTAACCAAGGTTTTATATCATATGTGAGTGGAGTGGCTTATTGAATTTACTGTTATTTATTTATTGGTTTATTTGTTTGTTTGAATTTATTTAGCCACTCAACACGAATCATTTGATAGGTTCACATTGCAATGCTCAAACAGTAATTGGAACTGCAAGTTACTTTGTTTAAGGAAGCACAAAAGCAAATGAAAAAAAAAAAGCAAACAGAACTATACCCAATGCCATGAAGAAAAAACAGCCGTACAACCATGAGTATGGAAAAAAGGCAAAAGATGATGATGATGATGATGATGATGATGATGATTTATTACAAGTGCTTTAATTTCTTCACTTGATTGGCTGCATCATTCATTCATTCATTCATTCATTCAATTAATACCCATCTTTCTACTCATGTGAGCCCTTATTATTAGCATGCATGGAAACTTGCAGTATGGAAACTGCTTATTTTAGCTTGTGTGTATGAACTGTGTGTATTTTAGCTTGTGCTGCACTTTCATTTTGCTGGCAAGAAGAAAAAGATTAAGTCCGATCTTCTTTCTCATACTGCTAATCCCCTGGAATAATGATTTCCTACATTGTTGGATATCTTGAGCTCACAGAAGTAACACCCTTTTGGAGAAGATCATTATTAAGAAAATACAAGACCCAGTACATAATCCAGTGGAAAAACATCAGCTCTCCAAGACAGTACAAAGAAAATAAGGAATCTGATTACAGTCTTCAAATTTATACTATATATATATATATATATTCTTAAATATGTCTTAAATATGAAATATAAGGCAGATAGAAAATCAATATCAACACGCATGATCTTTTTGGACGTTAGATCAGTTACAAGGAACTTCATGTATCGTCTCCCTCTCCCTCTCTCCCTCCCTCCTTCTCTCTCTCTCCCTTTTAATTAAGAAAGAGAGACAATCTCAAGGCTACAAGTTCAAATGGCAAACAGGATGGGGAAAAGGTCACATAACTCATTTCCTTCTAACCAACTTTGTACTTCATTTAACTTTCTTCCCCCTGCTTTTTCCATTTGTAATGGAAAAGATATTGGTAGCTGGACTATGCCCCGAATGACCAAACAATAGCAAGTAAAATAGAAATTTCAGCTCTGCACTGAACCCAGAAAACATACTAATGGGCGACATCCACTCTGAATATATAGAAGCAGCGATATTCCATGGGTCAAATGTTTTCCTTTTATTGACTAACGACGAAGTAACAGCATATTCACGCTAGAAACCATTCCTCCTATGCTCTAGTTATCATAAATGGACTCATTCTTGCTTAGAAAAACCCAGGAGCCATGGTCTGCAAAGATTTCCCTTGTTTCCAATTTTTTTTGCATCAGGAAAAGATCCAGCCTTTCCACTTCACCTCACATTATATGTGTTTTCAGAATAAATAACCATTGTTTGGTATTCCATATTAGTGAGTATTTTTCCCCCCTTATAAACAATTTCCTGTCAACTTACATTGGTTTGTATTTCACTTACCTCACCTAAAATGTTTTAGATAATATTCTGGATTACTTGTGGCAAAGGATAAAATAACTAAGTTATGGGTTAAAAAAGAATCAATTTAGTTAATCCCATAAATAATCACAGGAATAATGATGAAGCCTTGTTAAATGGTTCATCAAAAGCAAAATCCTTTCATGCTCTTTTTTATTTTGTTAAATTTTGGGTAGGGTTGTCATTTGGCAGAAAAGACCAAGCTTCTGTCTACAGTATTTTATTAAATCCAAAGTGCAACAAGACTGAACATCTTTTAAAAAGCACACTCATTATTTTTGATGCCTTTAATAAAAACTAAGGCAGCACAAATGTTTAAATAAATGGCTCCATAATCTGTTGTTTTCTTTTACTAATCACAGTTATTAAAGGAAGCTCTAGGTGTTTTTATTGTGTTTTAAATAGGCACAGAAAATCTGCGTCTGATAATGACCTTTGTACACCATGCTGCAAATTGATTTTGTTGACCTTTCACTCGCTGGTAATGAGGTAGGCAATATGCAGAGTACACATCCTCCTGGCTCCCACGGCACTCCAATTGTCGAGCTCTACATCCCTAAGTTTCCTCGCAGTTCCTTTGTCTCTGCATCGTTAATTCGCTCTTGTGTAGCCTGCTTTTCCTGAGCTGAATGGGAGTCAGGAGAACTCTTTCATTCCGAAAACCTTTGCAGGGTTTATTTTTAGCCTCCTGATTTATAAAGTGAATGGATTGATGGTGCGTCCTCTTCGTTACAGAGGTTTGGGGCTAGATTTTGATTGCATTTTATCATGCTTAGCTTTTCTTTCAATTGTTTTAAGAGGTTGCCTTAGATTTGGAAAATGAACAAAAAAAAAGGTATCTGAGAAAAGAGGGAATGATAAGGGTAATATGTGAGTCCTGTCTAGACAGCTCCGGGTGGGCATAGCACTCCTACTTCTAAGCAGCTTGAGAGAATGTGTTGAGGGTGTTTCTTTTTTCTTTTTAAATGTATATTTATTGAGAATTTTACTAAAGTAAAAGACAAATCTAGAAAAAAAGAAAGAAAAGAAAGAAAAAAGGTGCAAGGGAAGGAAGGGGAAAAAAAGAAAACTAAAGTTATGAAAAAATAATGACTTCTGACCTTCTCTTCACAGATATTGACAAACTCATCACCTCCCCTCCCTTCTATCTCTTCCAGAAATCCCTTCAGCCCCATATTATACAACCCCATATGCATTGAGGGTGTCTCAGCCTGCATTGGTCCTCTGCTGAATGAAATATTTGAAATAAATTTGTGAAGAGAACATACTTTAACTGACCCATAGGAGCCACAACACTTGTTTTCCATTATTCTCGGTGTTACAGACCAAGTCTGTTGTACAAGCCCCGAATTAGAATGTGTTGTGTCACTCATAATCTTTGAAGAGATAGTAACATTGGCTTTGAGATTGCTAGGCTAAAACGTAGGGATGTATAGCTTAGTCTAAAGGCAGTCAATATTGCAAGTTTTCATATTATTCCATTCTGGAAAACCTGTACATGTTGTTCACAACTTTCTATAAATTTCATCTGCAACTTTTTCTAGTGTACACTTTTTAAAAGCACTATGTCTATTTTTTTAAAACAAAAAATAAGAAGCATGTTTTGTCAAACCTATACTCTTTTTTGGATGCATCTATCTGAAATATATCCTTCTTTTGTTCTTGAGTCTTTGAATGGGAATAACAAATAATACCAATCTTTATTTATTCCTGCTTGTCTTTGATGTGAAGGAGTTCATTTTGGTGGATTGTATCATTTTGCTGTGGCAGAACTTTTCTTTCTTTCTTTCTTTCTTTCTTTCTTTCTTTCTTTCTTTCTTTCTTTCTTTCTTTCTTTCTTTCTCTCTCTCTCTCTCTCTCTCTCTCTCCCTTTCCTTTCCTTTCCTTTCCTTTCCTTTCCTTTCCTTTCCTTTCCTTTCCTTTCCTTTCCTTTCCTTTCCTTTCCTTTCCTTTCCTTTCCTTTCCTTTCCTTTTGCTATAAGTCTAATTCCATTTTAAGAGCTCAGCAACAAAATCTGTTTTGTGTTTTTAATCCCAGATTCAGGGTGCTTCTGACAAGCTTTTGTGGTGAAAATGCCAGTGAACAATTCACCCAGATCTGCCTCTGATGAAATCAAAATAATTATGGACCAGGCCTATAAGTTGCTAATGATCTTATACAGCCTGTCTAAGGCTTCTTTTGTTTAATGACAATTTAAAGAAATTATCATGCCTTTGAAACATTTTCAGTGATCCTTATTTGGGGGAGGATAGGTAATGAAAGTTGTAATGTTTTGAACAATAGGCAGGCATGCTAAAGATAAATTAGGTTCACTTCAAATTTCTTGTTATTATTCTTATTGGTTTTTTTTTAATCCTGTATTTTTATATATATTGGCTAACTCAAGGTGGCAAACATACCTAATACTCCTGCTATTTTCCCCACAACAACAACCCTGTGAGGTTGATTGGGCTGAGAGGGAATGACTGGTCCAAGGTCACCCAGCCAGCTTACATGCCTAAGGAGGCCTAAAACTCATAGACTCCTAGTTACTAAGTCAGCACCTTAACCACTATACTAAACTGGGTCCAATTATGTTACCTAATTATCTAATTATGGTGCCAAGTGGTTCTAAAATGGCAAGATTTTAAAACCCTACAAATTAAAATATGGTAAAATAATTTCAATTGGTACAAAACACAACAGCCTAGATACTTACAGGTGCTGGCTGGCGAGCACATGTTAAACCAGTTTGTGGGCCCTACCTTGGCTTTCTGTTAGCTCCTGGGTGCAATCCAAAGTGCTGCTTTTGACCTATAAAGCCCTTCATGGCCCATCTGTGGATAAGCTGACCCATGAATTTTTAACCAAAATATCATGAAAAATGTGCCCCCTGCAGATAAGTTGACCCTCAAAATGTTTGTATATTTTAATTTTCATAATTGGCTTATCCATGGGTAATCCACAGATTACCCATTTTTCATGGTACTGTGTCTTGTTTAAAAATGCAACCATCACCTTATCCACATATGGGCTTATCCGCAAGTATATACAGGATATACGGGTACTTTAGAAAAGTATTACCATACATACTCGTGGATGGCTTATCCATACATCCATGGATAAACCAAGCCCAATTTTTTGGATGCATTTTGACGCAATTGAAAATTCTCAGTTTATTCACAAGTATAAACAGTAATTGATTGATTGAAGCACAAGTATTTGGGTGTTATAACTTGCCTGTTATAACTCTTGTCTCTCAGAGTTGTCACTTTCTAAAACTTGATAATGAACAAAAGACTAATTGTTCTCTAGGTTCTTCTGGGGATGATGAGTTTTCATTGTCTTTTGATTTTAAACAAAGAAACTCTTCTTGAAAACTTCTGTTCCACTGTTGGTGGTCAGCAGGCAATAGACTATATAGTAGCCTCTGTATTTCATTGTCCCCTGTATGAATCCTATAGCAATAAGACTAAACCATAGATGGAATGGCAAGCAACATTACTTTTAACGTTCATAATTTTGCTTTGGGTTGATTGAGATAAATATGTGAAAATAGCTTATTTCAGTCAGCACAAAATAGTAAGCTCAGATCATTTGACTTACGGAGCTCTTAGTTCATGCTATCTATGTTTTTTGGAATATAACAGCTAAAAATGAATGCAATGTCCGTCAGTTTGAGCATGCTGGCTGGGAAATTCTGGGAGTTAGTCCACACATCTTAAAGTTGTTGAGGTTGAGAAACACTGGTTTAAGCAAATAAACAGCAACAACAACAACAAAAACCTATTTTTTTAATATGGCAAAGGCAGTTATAATGTATAAAGAGAATTCTGTACTATTAATAGCATGTGTGAGAGTAGCATAGAAATCTCTATATTCATTGCCACCTTACTTCCTCCTCTTCTACTTGTTCCCCCATCTGGGGTGAAGGTCAATAAAACTTGATATGCATATGACCAGAGACAGGAGGTTTCAGCCTCCATCCACAGTTTCAGAGTGTTGCTTTAATTTTTGCCCAGATGGAGCAGAAGCATGGATCAAGAGGAAATAAATAAGTGGGAAAAAGCAAGACTGACAGCATAAACAAGCAGTCAGTTTGGTATTGTACTTGCCTGTCAGTATTGTTGTGAACAAGAACTGGCAGTGTAACTGAAGAAAGGATTCACTGAAGCTCTCTTTTTATTATCACATCATCTATTTGCAATGATAGAAATCTCCAAAAGCCTTTAAGGAAAAGATTAGGTAAATAATTTAGGATGTGAAAATAATTTCTAATGTAATTTGGCTGGCAAAATCCTAGGAATGACTAGCTAGTGTTCTAGATACTCTATTGTTTTCTCCTCTGAAATGATATCTACCATTTGCACCAACTGAATTCATGTCTGTTCTTACAGAGATCACCTCCTCTCTGAATAGATGACTAATAGTCTATAGAACACATAGGGCAACCATATTTTTTATGGCTTGAAAAGATGTTCCACGTCAGTTTTATTATTTTGTTATTGCTAAGTACTAAAAAATTAGAAGTAACATTGTATAGCTCTTGCTCATAAAAGAGGAAATTTAATAATTCATTACAAGGGGAAATTATTTTTCAGTGCAAGTTCTAATTCCCAACCATCATAATTTCCCCATAATTTCTTCTTTCTCCATTAAAAATAAGTCAGATGTTTATACATATTTGAGAAGTGTGAGTTATTTGGCAGTTTATTCTGGCACAGTCCAAGTTTTTAAAATCCTTGGGATGGGGTGATTAATCATCACAAGGAGGAGGAGCAGAACATTCATCTCACTGTTGGGTTTATCCACCCATTAATATGATATTATAAATGAAAAAATGAACACTAAAAAACAATGAGATAAAATAGCAAAATGTTTAAAAAGAATCTAAGTTGGATTCTTTAGTCATTTGGAGTTTATCTAACAAAATTTTATTTACTGCAACTCAGAGTTTCAGTTTAAATATTTCTCAAACTTACTACTAAAAATACACCATCTTATTTATTGTGCTACCATGAACAGTTTGAAGTTCAAGATCTCATTATGCTACCTCCTGCCCCCAACAGCCATATCTCCAAGAAATACTGTATGTGTTATTGTTTAAAATAACCTAATGAATGCAAGCACCAAACATTAACAAAATCTTTTTTTAAAAGTACAGTGGAACCTCGGGTTATGAACTTAATTCGTTCCGTGACTCTGGTTGCACCCCGAATTGGTAGCAACCCGAAGCAAATTTCCCCATAAGGTTCAATGTAATTACCGGTAATCCGTTCTGGCATGGAGGACAGGGAGGCGGCTATTGCTTGGAGGGAGAGTCCCCCTCCCTACGACCACATGTCAGGGGTGGAAAATGGCTGTGGACCACGTGTCAGGGGTGGAAAAATGGCCGCGGACCACGTGTCAGGGGCGGAAAAATGGCCGCGGACCACATGTCATAGGTGGAAAAATGGCCGTGGACCGTGTCACGGGAGGGGAAATGGCCACGTATCCTGTTCGTACCCCGAGGCAGAGTTCGCAAACCCAGGTAAATTTTTGCGGCCGGAGCTGGTCGTAACCCGAAAAGTTCGTTAACAGAGGTGTTCGTAACCCGAGGTACCACTGTATCCTTAGCATGACTGCAATTCAGTATATAATAACTGAAAGGAAAGTTCTGCTGAATTCATATTTTTTCATCTGATTAAAGAAGATCTTTCAATGGATTTATACAGAGAACTGAAACAAGACATTTACTTTTAATGAAAAATAAACATAGCATCAAAAGAATTACCATAAATTACAAAAACTAGGAAAGAAATATCCAGCTTTTCTTTTATAATTTTCAACGTTCTTTGGTTTTCTGCATGCTAATCTTGTTTTTAAGCAAAGTCGAATGCCTTAGTTACAGCATATATAGGATGATGTCTCTCAGCTATCCCAATGGTCTGCTCTGAAACAAACTCTAGAACTGTGTCCACTTTTATACCTTCTGCTATATTACTGCTTATTTATAATAGAAATATAAGTGAAGCTATTGGAATAAACTGGTATAATTTTGCAGTGATCAGAAAAGGACAAACGAACAGCCATTTGAACTGATGAGTTTAAAGGAGATGCCAAGATAGTGCAGTAGAGGCCATTTACCTGCAAAACAGTCTTTTATTCTTCTACATTCAGCAGTTTCTCTTCAGATAAATGCATTCAGATAAAACCTTATGGGACAAAGGTATTGCTTATTATACAATAGCTGTCAGGATTAAGTGACCAGGTGTATGGAGCACTGTTCACCTAACAAGTGAACTTCACCATGCACCTGGTGCTTCATCATTTTATTTAGCTGTGTAAAATTTGTCCAAGGCTCTTGAATGTGCAAAGATCATGCAACCATGAAAGCAGTGGTTCATCAAAGATTATATATTCTGGCTATATCCAAAGTTTTGGAACCCAGGCTATACACAGAGGTGAACTTTCAAAAACTAGCAGCTGATGATCGCATTGAGCATATCAGAGTCCATTGGGTTTGATACTGTTCACTATACCAGATTTTCCATAGGCCAGGCATTATCCTCTGGACCTGGCACACTCATATGTGTTATCAGTTTACTACATCTATATATTTTGTGCCTTCAAGTCAGTGTTAACTCCTGGTGACTGCATGGGCTAGTCCATGCAGTTTTCATGGCAAGATTTCAGAAGTGGTTTGTCCTTGCCTCCTTCCTAGGGCTGAAAGAGAGTGACTGACCCAAGGTCACCCAGCTGGCTTTCTGCCTAAGGTTCATGGTCTCCCAATTTCTAACCTGATGCCTTAACTACTACACCAAACTGGCTCTCTACATCTAAATGTACATTTTCTGCATCTGAATGATGCTTATTCCCAAGTAATACAAGTCATCTAAAGGCTATCACATAAACTGGGACTCAACAACACAATTACACTTTATTTTTATTTTTGGTGCTCTCTCTTTTTCTGGCAAGTTTCAGTCTTCATAGAACCTGAGGTATGGGCTGAATTATTTGCTCCATGTTTAGCCATGAGCCCAAGGCTCCAATTCTGATGAATTTTTGTCCTGATGTCATCCCAAATTAGCTATCAGAGTCCTCCTTGGGGATCACCAAATTAATCACACAAATCAAAAATAGTAAAGCAGCAAGATCAGATTTAAGCTTTGCAGAATTGTGTACAGTGCACATGGATTTGTGGACCCGAGTTTTGCATCATTGTTCATTCATAGAGATTCTTTCTTTCTCTCGCATCCCTGAAGGCTGGATTAAGATATTGAAATCCCAACATACAAAACAGAGATAGGAAGAACATGGCAAAATGCTGCCCCATGATCCTACTAAGTGTAATTAGCAAGTTCTGTGCTGGATACCTTCTTGACTGGTGGGTGCGGGATAGCACTCTGGAGGAACAGTAAACCAATTTTGGAGAAGGGTAGTTGACCCTTGTTCAGTGTCTTATTTTGCATTATTGAATAGGAAAATACTCTAGCTATCAGTGAAGCATTTTCATGTTGCCTTTATTAATTTAAAGGTGGCATTTGACTCTATCCCCAAGGATATTCTCTGGAAGAAATTGGCTGCTACATGCACTGATCAATACTTCCTGAAAATAACACTCTGCAGGTCATCTTTCACTTGTATTTTATATCCTTAAAAGGGTGAAGTATGCTTGCAGGTTGACACCATTGGTTTTTAATGTTTATATCAATTCACTTGTACAAGAGTTGCCAACAGTTATACGCTGATAACCTGGCAGTCCTTTTCCTAATACCAAGTAGGTTTGCTACACAGGGCAGGTCTGCTTTTGCTACATGTCCCATTGCCATATTGAGTGCAGGAATTGAAGACATCTTCCCCCTCCCACCCTTCAGTCCATTGGAAATGCACCCCACACCTATGTTTTCCAGTTTCTATTCAAAACTGCTTTTTTTCAACCCAAGCCATCTTAAGCCCATCAGAGTGGGGGTCTCCAGCACTTTGTTCCTCTCTCTGATTAGCTGTAATGCTTGGCTTCCCTCCTCCCCTCAAGCAGCTGGCTGCGGCCCTGTGCTGCCATTTTATCCTGGATTTCCTAACTGCTGTGTTCTCTGCTACTCAACAGTTGCTGGTATTTCCCCCTCCCCTTTCTTTTTTAATGTTGCAATTGATCCAACAATGGCCCCTTAAGTCAAGTGAACTACAGTATCCTCAATCCTAGATGCTCATCTGCCATTAACCTTACATCTCCCAGTCTGTACTCTTTCAGTTTCTGCCTAGATTTGGTGAAGTATGTTCATCTTGCTTTCCCACCCCCAGTACTGCAAAACTTCCCTTCCCTTCCCTTCCCTTCCCTTCCCTTCCCTTCCCTTCCCTTCCCTTCCCTTCCCTTCCCTTCCCTTCCCTTCCCTTCCCTTCCCTTCTCTCATCCCCCTCCTTTTTTAATATCTTTAAGTTGCAAGGTAGGAAACTGCTACTTCATTTCTATGAGGTTGAACTATCAGTTCTTCCTTGCTATAGAGTTTCCATGGACCTACAAAGGAATGTGGGAAGAAAAGAACAACCCTGTTCCCTGTTGCTTTGATTATTGTAGCATTGAAACTACCATGTCATAAAGGGGGGGGGGGGGAGAAAGGCCTATGTTACTGTCAAGGGAGATAATGAAGAAAGTGGGGGTAGAAACATCCATGTGGGCAAACATCTGGGAAAGCAAAGCAGGTGAGGACTAGTGAGGAAAGGCAGCCACTGGTAAGCTGGTCCACAAGAGTCAGCCAGCAAAGCTTGCCTTCTCTGCATGGATGGGAAGGGCAAGAAACAAGGAAACAACCAGTTGGATCTTGAGGTGGCTATAGCTGGACTGAGCACCAGCCTGGCCCAATTGCCAACCCACTGAATCTGGATTGGAATTTCTGAAGTTGGTTTAAGAAACAACTGGGAGTAGCAAGAAACAAGCAGCTTAGGGTGCAATGAGAAATTGCCCAAAATTTTTGTGCTCTTCCCTAATACTGCAGACAGGAAAAATTTATTATCAACTATAACAAATAAAAATAGTTGCTTTCTCTAAATCAACCCTTGCAAGCACTCCTAGAAAATTAATGGCTTTGTCATTGAGCAAACTAAGATAGTTTTGTTTGTTTTGCCCATCACAGTAGAAATAAGCATATACTAGAGGCCATAAAATATTTCCTTAGCTATTTGTTATATGGCATCCAGATTTGCTAGTCTTGTAATCCAAAGACAATTGAGGCAGTTTAGTGCAAACTTTTATGAGCCTTGTTCTGAGTACATCAGGGCATCTCTAAATCACTTGATAAAATTGGAATCTGGGCTAATTTCTTTGGAGACTTGTATGGAATTATGTTGGCTGAAATTTTGGATTAAATTGTACTTTTGGGATAATACCTTACCAACTTGATCTTTCAGGATAACTGCATGTCCACATGGAAGAAATGGATACTGCATGATATAAAATATTGTTGTTTCAGTTCCGTATCTGATTTGCTTTGGTCCAGAAAGAGACTGGTTAGATATGAAACCATAGATTCTTGATACAGATGTTCAGCAGAATTTCTCCAAAGCCCTACATGATATACTATGGGTCTTCTGAGGAGACAGTTAGGCAAAATACTTAGCAAACATCCTTTGTCCATCTTACAGGGCAGCTTTTATCCTTGCCCTTTATAATGTTCTGCCTTCCTCTTTTCCTCCTTTTACAGATATATATATATATATATATAATTCCCTTCTCACCCCTATGGGTGGTACGTGTCTTCCTCAATCTCCGGTCCTCTACCAGAGGCCTGGGAGTTTGAGGGTTCTGTGCAGTATCTTAGCTGTTCCTAGCACTGCACTCTTCTGCACAGAGAGCTCTGATGTTGTTCCTGGGATCTGTTGGAGCCACTCTCCCAGCTTAGGAGTCACGGCCCCGAGTGCTCCTACCACCACTGGGACCAATATATATTCTACAATATCATGAAACAATATATTCTAAATTATCATTAAAACTTTATAATATTGTAAAACACTCCATATCCATTTTCTAATCAAAACATCCCTATTAAACTTTAAATGTACTGAAATCATTCACAAAAAAAATGGACAGAAAGAGAAAAAAACTATAGATGGTAAACAATGCATTAAAACAATACTGCAGATTTTATGTAGATTGTATACCAAGTTAAGAGATCAACTTTAAATCCTAAATTTTGGATGTGGCACAATTCCATGTATAAAATTGTAATCTAAAATGGTTTCCAAATTGTTGTGAATTAGATCTGCACACAAATATATGTGAATTCTACATCAGATTTACTTTTTAAATATGAAGTTACTCTCAACATAAAGTATATTCCCACAATCTGATTAGCCATTTTTCCATAGAGGAGATCAAAGATCTTTTCCAATAAAATCCTTGCATCAATTAACATATACAATATCAGTTCAAAATATATTGAAGGAAAAACTTGTAGTATGTAAGTGCACTTTTTGTAAGATTTATATGTTTATATTTTTCATAGATCTGACATTTCAGAATATTTAACTTAGATCATATGAGTCTCAAAATATAGTCTACTATTGATACACATTAAGTTAATCCTATTTAGGCATGCTTTAGTTGGTCAGCCAGAAATTCCTATTAAGGACACATCCTTTAGACTAGTTATCAATTTAACATAATTTTAACCCAGTCCTAGCACATTTATTTGGAAATCCCATTTAAATCATGTTAAATGTGAATATATTTATAGTAACTTTAAAGGAATCATTCTGTTTTACTTAACATCAAATAGCAAAGAAGCTATGGTGAAGGAAAATCTTTAGTTTCCCTCCCCCACTTCTAATCTGTGATCAAGCAACATGTTTCAGTTTCACTGTATTAGTCAAAAGTAATTTCTTAAAATTACATATCCAAATGTTCTCCAATAATAAAATTGCCCATCACTTGCTTACTGTATGTCCTAAGCAATCAAATTCCATTGTCCAAATCTTTAGACTGGTTCCCAGTTCTATTTTGATCTGTCAGACTAATTTAATTTACCAGAAAATTGTGGCTACAATTCTATATACTAATGCTTATGTAAGCTTAGTTTATGGTAATTGAACTCATGTGCATGTAACTGTGTTAAATTTTACCTATGGGCAAATTCCAGACATTGTTGAAATCAAATTCATATGACACACTCAAATCTGCCTTACCTGATTTTGCAAAAATTAGTAATTCTAAACCTGGTAAATTCCTTCCAACGTTCAGTACAGAATTCAAGTAATTATTTATAATATATTTCACATACACAAATATTATATGAATAAAGGTATTTTGTCAGTAATTTCACCTCTGGCTTTTTTGTACATATTATTTATCTGGTATAATGGAAATTTAATTGACATGAGGTCTTCAAATCTTTGTCCATCTGTATCAAAGATTAAGTGCAGGACTCCATCCTGAAGATATTTCTCCATTTCATGAAAAGTATCTTTTTGGAATGAATGCAGTAGGATGGGATGGGAGAGGGTGTCAAAAAACTCAAGACAACAGCTGCAACTGTGCAACAGAAGCCCCACCCTTGTTTTATAAGTATCGTGTGCAGGGCTTTGATTGTGGGCACCATCTTGACTTTTTGGCCCCACCTTCATTTGTGCCCCAATGGGGAGCTGTGTATGCCTATTACACTATCTGTAGTTACAAAGGGAGAGGTACAAAGGATTCACAACCTATTTTTCACCATGAACAGCTGAGAGCAGCAGTGACAGAGTTGCTGGGGTTAATGAAGTCAGTGTCTGTCTTTTGCCTTCTTTTATGTACCACTCAACAGTTGTAGTGATAACACATACGGACACTTACACTGTTTTGTTATACGGATGTGTGCCTTTCTGAATTCGACGACTGCACCCCAAGCAAACCCCTTCACTGGCATTTCTCCCTGCAATGTATTTCTCAGAAATCTTCAGCTACCGCTCCTCTGGCAAGCGGCATCTGAAAAAAACTGCTTGGTGCCTCATTAGCACCCTCAATCTGATAATTATCTTCTGCTTATTTACATTTTGTAAAAAACGTTAGGCAGGCTGAGGCCTAGCTATTACATACCTTAGGGTCATTAAGCTCCAAGAAAAATAAAGAACGGAATGTGTGTGTGTGTGTGTGTGTGTGAGAGAGAGAGAGAGAGAGAGAGAGAGAGAGAAGGGCTTATAGGGTAATCTATAGGAAAAAAAGACAATGTGGGGGGTTTGAGGGGGTGACATAATCCTGACTGAACTATTTTTATGTGTGGGATTTATTATGTGACAGCTCTGTGTGTGTGTGTGTGTGTGTGTGTGTGTGTTTGGAGAAAACTTTTTTTGGAGATTATCTTCTTGGGGGAAATACATTTGTGGGATTTAAGTTTAGAATACTTTATTTATAGATTATTTGTGGCATGTGTTCTGTCTTTTGTAAACTAGACATTTTGTTGGAGCAGAAAACTGAAGTCAGTGGAATGCATTTGTCACCCAACCTCACCAGCTTGTATTTCTAAGAAATGGATATTTGGTTTCAATACTATATAGTGTTTTATGAATACCCATATCTTATGCCAGCCTCTAACTCTGTAGGATGGACATTTTGCACCAGTGCCATCATGTTCCTTTTAAACCCCAAACACTGGAGGTTTTATTTCATCAGTGATTTAATGTGGGACACATTGAAATCTTTAACGGATAAATGTTATACAATTACATATTTAGTTGCATTTTATTCTTCTTTTAACTTGGGAAAAGGATATGCCAGTAGCTCTTGCTTTTAAGAGGCACTGCTGCCCTGGTCCCACAAATGGCAGCTTATTATTTCTTTTATTACTGCAGTAAATCCATCAGCCTCAAGCTGTAAATCCAGTCCTGGTTCAAAACACAAAAGCAACCACATCGAAGAACCAGCATCAAAAGGGATGAAAATGTGTTTTGAAAGTCAAGAAATGAGCCCAGATCAAATGCCAGGGATTTCTATAGCAAGGACCATGTTGTGCTGGGAGTCAAGGATGGCCTTCAGGGATCAACATAGCTCCATCAGTTTTCCCAGGCCAGGTTACTTACCCCTCAATACCAAGGACCTCTGCGTCCATCCAAGCACAGCTACTCCAGATCAGCCCTGGGTCCCTTTGTAGGCCTTGTCAAAAAAGCTGTGGCTGGTTCGGAGGTTTCTTGGCACACCTGAGTATGCCATTATGTCTCTCTCTCTTCTGTTGTATTGTGGTATTTTACCGTCAAATGTTGTCATTCTCAAGGGCACATGAAGCCATGGTATAGAGAGTGAAGGAGATGACCTTGATGGAAATATGCAGGAATTGTTACCTAGGCAAAAGGGGCTGAAATGTTTTTTAAGTTCAGAGAAAGGAAATAACATTTGCAAGCAGATCAGGCAGATGCCACCCTGATTCACTGGAGTATAAGAAAGGGGAGGAAGTATAGCACAGACTGTTATTATAGTCAATCTCAATAAAAGTAGTTTTAGCCTTCCCATGGAGTTGGTGGGGCTGACACTGATTTAGCTAAGAGTCTTCTGGGTACAGAGCAAGGATAGTGGAGTCTGTTGCTGGCTCAAAATAACATTTAGGGTCTGGAAGTACTGAGATAGCCCCTCTTGGTCCTCTTTCTCATCTGAGGAAGACACTTGAGAAGAACCAAGTGCCAAGACAGACAGGCTAAGCAAAAACTGAAGTACGTTGTATGATCAAGAGGAAGCATAGGTCAAGCTCAGAAGTAACAATCAAGTAGAGGTAGATCTTGATTAGTGCAGTTAATGAATCCCATGAAATGGTCACATTATTTGAATTCACACTATTTCAAGTGATATTTCTGTGAAAAATAGAGTAATTGGTTCCAGTTCAATGGAACATTTTTAATGTTCAGGCAATGAACATTTTTAAACATACATTTTAATATGTTTATTAATGAAACAGAACAGTAAAAGATTAAAAGAATATACTTACAACTTAAATATATTTTAACAAAGTCACAGAGTAGTTATAGAAAGCAAAATAAAAGCAAAAAAATTCTAAATATAATTCCTATCTATCTTCTAGGTAGATAAATCTCATAAATATTTAATATAAATAAATCAAGTGAACAAAGGACATGTTGGAGGATAAACCCATATCCAAAGCATTCCTGCTATCTCCTATATCCTGCAGTAGTTCTTCAAAATGAGCTTCATTCATTCATTCATTCATTCATTCATTCATTCATTCATTCATGAGCTTTCCTTGAATGGAACCTTTTCTCCATTTTGCACAAACAGTGATTAGCATCTAAAACACCAACAGCAACTGAAAATGCACTAGCCTCAACTGCATGCATGCTAGCCATGCATTAACTGAATTTTGGCATGCATTAAATGTGACGTGGTATCAATTTATAATTTGCACTAAAGTGAATATTGCACTATTTGAACTCGTACTAATCGCAACGTACCTGTATTCAAAGAACAGAAGCAGGCAAGATTAATGTTCGATATAAGCTAGTGGATGGATTCCACAAGGCAAAGGCACCTGCCTATTTGTTTGAGGGACAAACTGAAGCAGGCTGACCAACAGTTCTGCTGCATCACCCCTACTGTTCACTTCAGCTTTCAGCCTTAATTGAATGTTTTGGCATCCATATTGGGAAGAGGGTTGGTCTTTTCCAGTGTTATCTGATGATTTTATTCTGGATACCACCCAGAGTCTCCAGATTGTGCTGAGTGACAAAAACTGCTATATTAATAAAACAAATTTTAAAAATTCAGCAGGGGTTGAGAGCATCTGGACCTTGTATAGCTGGCATTGTTGCACAATAGCGAACAATTCTTTCTGTCTGACAGTTGCTTTGGGCCTACATGGATCAAGCTGCTTGGACTGTATTTTCAAAATTGTGGGTCAAGAACCCTAGTGTTTTGTAAGAAATAACACATAACAGAGATACTGAACATATATAGGGAATATTACAGTGAGACCAAGAGCTTGTAAAAACCTAATAAAATTATTTTTTTCCTTTGAGCAGAAAAATTTCTATACTGTATCAAAAACTATTTTTTTCATATCAGGGCTCAATTTCCTTACACATTAAACAAACAGAATTTGAAATCCTTTTGGTTTTGGTTTTTCCTGAGACTACTCTAACTGCTTGTGGTAGGCTCCGTGCTTAGATGGAGTAGGCTTAAAGCTTCCAACTCCAGGCATTTAAATTGCAAGATTTTCTTCCCGAAACTTGAAGTTCTCTTGGGCCAACGGAGATGAGAAACAAGTAACACTGGGATCAAGAGCTTGTGGTTTATAAATACAATGAAAAAGGCTGTGAAGTGTGGGTGTGGGGAGAGAGGAATTGGTAACCTTTATTTTCTGACTTTTCCCTCCTCTAGCATGGACTCAAATGTAGTACTGATAGCTCATGACTGAAAGAGAATCCATGTACCAGTTTAGTTCGTGTGAGAGTACCTGTATGCTACCTCTAAACTCGGAAAGAATAGAACCCTACTATCTATAGAACTTTATGTTTTCTGCAAAATTTAGGATTTACTTGCACGTCTAATCTCTTTTGGTCACCATTTTATATTTTATACATTGGGATGTTCGTTTTTTAATATTTATATGGTTGTTTTTCTTTGTTTATTGTTTGTTCCTATTGTACCCCACACAGAGACACTTTGTTTGAATTGGGTGGCCCTATAAATCCATTAAATAAATAAATAAATAAATAAATAAATAAATAAATCTTTTATGATGTTGTTATAGACAATGAAAAGCATAGGGGTGCTCTATTATTATATCATATACTTTTTTAAAACAACAAAAACAAATGTTTTAGATGTTTTGGTCTAATTGTACTATAAGACTGATGGTCACTGGTACAGAATATCGGCTGGCCCTTAAAAAAATCTTTCTGCCTGTACATAGTTCAAAATTCATTAGGATAGTTTTATAATCAAACATTTGATGTGTTGGTCACTTTTCTGCTTCCAGGTGATTTTTATTTCCATTTAAAGAAGGAAGGAAGGAAGGAAGGAAGGAAGGAAGGAAGGAAGGAAGGAAGGAAGGAAGGAAGGAAGGAAGGAAGGAAGGAGGGAGGGAGGGAGGGAGGGAGGGAGGGAAGGAAGGAAGGAAGGAAGGAAGGAAGGAAGGAAGGAAGGAAGGAAGGAAGGAAGGAAGGAAGGAAGGAAGGAAGGAAGGAAGGAAGGAAGGATGGCAGGAAGGAAGGATGGCAGGAAGGAAGGACGGCAGGCAGGCAGGCAGGCTAAAATAAGTTGTTTCTTCCAGGAGTATTTCTCCTTTTCCTTTGGCTATTCACATATTATATGGTCAGCTGTATGAATCAAAAACATAAGACCAATGTTGTATGTATGGTACCACACATAGATTCCCAAAGGAAAATTAACTTCTTTCAACTCTTTGAAGCCAAATGAACATAACTTTTCATTACAGTATTTATGATTGTGGTCACGGAACAACAGAGAAGAACTACTGAATGAAAAGCAGGCTTAGAGGGTTTTTCATTAACCAGAAACAGATCAAAAAGAGAGTCAGTTGATGAGGTTGAATTGTTATTGCTTGTGGACAGTTCAAAAAGAAGACGCCATAGAAAATACACGTTTGGAAAACAAAGACAAAGGTATCTTTTAAAGAAATGGGATTTATTTGTATTAGACTTAGATATTCTACATGCCAGGTGACTCTTAGCCCTCAACAATTTTACAAAAAGATGGTGATGATGATGATGATGATGATGATGATGATGATGATGATGATGATGATGATGATGATTTTAAGGAAGCCTACACTTGCTATCACTATTGCTTGTATCTTCATACATAACAGATCCCCATCACCCTTCCTCTTTGATGGCCATTCTCTCTCCTCCTTTCTATGTCTCATTAAAACTTAATTTTCTCTGAAACCCTTTCAAATATCTTCTTTCAATTACATCTACTTTCCTAAGTTTTTTTTTTCTTTTCCACTTTTCTTCCATGCTGTCTTCTTTCTCCCACAGAAACCTAGTCCAAAAAGCTTGGAAACTCCACCCCAGCTTTAGGATATAATATATAGGCTCTCACCCATAAGGTGATATTAGCCTATATATCATATGTCTGGCTAAGAGGACACTACTGTTCCCACTTAGTACACTGTGAAAGTACAGGTCTTTTGGATGTCCTGCAGCTGAGATATTCTTCAGTTCAGTTAGACATGGCACACTTTTGGATCATGTACAGGTAATTCTTGCTTACCAACTGCCTCATTTAGAGACCATTTGAGGTTACAATGGTGTAAAAAAAAATAGCTTTGTGACCAATCCTTGCATTTAATATGCTCGCAGCATCCTGCGGTCACATGATCGCCATTTGTGTGCTTCCCAATTGGCTTGCGACAAGCAGAGTTAATGAAGAACGCAGAAGTAAAATCATAAGTCATGGTCACATGATATTTCACTTAACAATCATGGTTATTCACTTAATGACTAAATGAGAAGTGACATTGTAAGTCCATTGTAGTCAAGTGATTTTATGCTTAGAAAATCACAAGCTTAGCTACCATGATACTTAGCAACAAAGTTGCTGGTTCCAATTGTGCTCACTAAGCAAGGACTACCTGTATCTGGGTTGGATTTAGTAATTAATTTAATTTAATTATTCAGTTTAGGCACCACCTAAGCCCAAACTGACTCAGGGCTATGCATGATAAAACCAAACAAAACAGAAAATATAATATAATAATATTGTAAAAGAGGACAAGAATGGTGAGTGCAGATAACGGCACCTCCACTCTCAAACAAATCCATGAGGGACCCCAACCACAGACCCAAGTCTGGGAGAACAGTCAAGTCTTTAAGGCTTTTTGGAATGCCATCAGGGTGGAACCCTGATTCCAGAGGGCAGGCACTGCAACAGAGAAATGGTTCCAATAGATGACACTGTTTAATTGAGGGGACCTGGAGCATGCCAACCTTGTCAGCTCACACTGGCTGGATAGATACCATGGGAGACAGATGATCCCTCAAGTAACCAGGCCCTATGGCATGTAGGGCTTTATAGGCCACTAGACAACATTGGTCATTGTTTTAGAGATGTTTCCTTGCCTAAACAGAGAAACAGAATGACCAAGGGCAAAAAAGCAGTGGGAGTGTGAGCAACTTGCGACTTGCTATCAGCTTCCCCATTGACTTTGCTTGTGGGAAGCTGGCAGGGAGCATCAAAAATCTCTTTCTTCCTTTCTTTCTTTCTTTCTTTCTCTTTCTTTCTTTCTTTCTTTCTTTCTTTCTTTCTTTTTCTTTCTTTCTTTCTTTCTTTCTTTTTTTCTTTCCTTCCTTCCTTCCTTCCTTCCTTCCTTCCTTCCTTCCTTCCTTCCTTCCTTCCCTCCCTCCCCTCCCCTCCCCTCCCCTCCCCTCCCCTTCCCCTACCAGGGAGAAACAGAAAAATAAAGTGTTGCTATATTGTCCATGGAGACAGTCGTAATGATGCAGAGTTGCATGATCACGTGATGGTTGCATTGTCACCTGACCATTCCTGAAGATAATAAGGGCAATGGAAGACAAAGCTCTGATATGTGGTGGCAGCAGTTCTTTAAAAACAGGGGGGGGGGGGAATAAGAAATGCTCATGGTGGCTTTGCCTTCTCTTCTCTTGCCTTCTCCCATAACTTATTTCTGGACTTCTTTTTCTCCCCAGGAAAAATATCAGAAAAATCTGATCATTCATCCTCTCATTCAAATAAATGGTAGATCATAGAAAGCTTCAATTATGTTATGTTAATAGTAATGGCATTAGCAATAAAATGGAAAGCATGTTGCCACTCTGTCATGCATGTTGGTGATCCCATCACAATTAAAATATTGAGCCTGCATCACAGGACATAGAATGATGTCTGGTTGCTGGCTTAGTCAACAGCTTGCCCATTCTTCCCAGTTATGATGCTCTCCAAATATTTTGGACTACAACTGCTCTTCTATTTGAGAGTTTGCCATGCTGGCTGATGCTACTTGCAGTCCAAAACAGCAAGAAGGCACCATAACATGGAAAGTTTCAACAGGCCAACTGTAGCAACTAACCTTTGTTTAATTTTTCTTGACAGTTTATTTGACACCACTGCCTAAGTAAAGGCCAGTCTTCTTCCAAACATAAGAATCAGTTGCTAGGATGCCAAAGGATCCTTTCAATCTTTTCAGTCAGCTGCTAGGATGCCAAAGGATTCTTTCAATCCTTTCAATAGGATGCCAAAGGATCTGTTCAATGGAAGGCTTTCAGTATGCTATAGTCACTCATTTTGAAAGACATTATATTCTACTCGTCACTAGCCATGTCAGAAATTATATCAGCAGCTGTAGCAGCTGTTGCATCTTATGGATGAAAAGTCTCAATGTTTACCTTAAAATGCCAGTCTCTTTTACACAATCAACATTCACAGTCAAGCCTTTCAGCTGCCATAAAAGCATGTCTGAAATTAATGATGCATGCAACACAGCTTGGATATATGGCAATAGTCACAGAACCACAATCTTTTGTTTGAAAGTGCTTTATCTTTCTGAGTGTGGTATAATACTATATTATGCTTCTTAGTTGAATAGCTGTGCGTTTATTAGTATTATTGTGCTATCCTGAGAGAAAATTCAACTACCCTGTATTTTATTGAATTGATAAAATTGGGAGAGAAAATCAGTCTGAACTGTACTGGAACACACTAGAGTTGTTTGAGTTGGCCACCATGTGTCCATATGTTTATAATAAACAATTATTTTAAAACACTAGCCACTATGGAGAAATAAGGAAATGGATTCATATGGGAGGGACAGGCAACTACTTCACAATATATTCAATCTATTTACATTGTCCAAAACTAAACACAAGTAGAATAGATATTAAAGAGAGAGTGATTATTTAATTGTTCTCTGCATAATCTGTTGGGACTACCCATGACATCATTTTTGGAAATGTGCACTGGAGAATCTAAAATAGTGCTAGGGTGCTGGAAGAATTGAAATTAGTATAATGAGGAAAAATTAAATTGCTTCATAATTCCATTAAACAAATTCCTGTCTTGTCACCACTTTTAGTTTTACCTCACATAATTTTGAATTGTAAGCAAATAAAACCCTGATTGATCTTGATTATATGATATTTTACTTAGTCCCCTTGTATGTTACTCAGAAGTAAGTCTGAGTTTCAAAATGCTGGATATTAATTAAGTGTGGTTTCTTTACACTTTTCTCCCTTCCCCCATTTTTTCTTTCTATTTAATATCTAGTTTTAGGGAACTGTAGTTAACTAGCAAAGTTCTATTATTATCAAATAATTAAATATTTTCAAATAATTCTGATTGTTCAATAATATGATGAAATCATCATCTAAACCAGAGCATGAATTCAGAAGGGCTTTAATAAAGGAGCGTAATTTTTGTTGTAGAAAGAAAACAAATAGCTTTTAATGCAGATTGATAAAAGAAATACTTAGATAAATGAATCACTTAGCTGAGAATGGCATACTGCTGACAACTGAATTTGTCTCAACTTATTTGTGGTCTAAGAAATGCACAGGTGCTATCCCACTGAACATAACTGCATTTCTGAATTAATAAGAACAATGAAATAAATACAATTAAGCATGTGGACCCTTGCAAAATGTCTGTTTGGCTTACTGTTGACATTCTTAACTTATTTCCATTCCCTTATTTTCCTGTTTCAACTGAGATATGATCCGTTTCATGGGGAACTGCAATTATTGTATTACAGAGCATGCTACAGAGGATGTAGCTTCTATATGGGCATGGTACGCATGAGATCATACCCAAATTAAAATGTCTGTAGCTGTTAAGGATTTGGATTGTCACCAGGGAGAACCAGACTCAAGTCTATCTTCAGCCATGGAAGCTTACTGGATGGCTTTGGGCGCTCAGCCCAGTCAGGCTCACAGGCTTATTTATTTATGTATGTATGTATATATGTATGTGCACCTCACATTTCTATAGCTGCCCATCTCACTAAGCAACTCTAGGCAGTGTACAACAATTAAAATAAAATAATAAGTGAATGAAAATAGATATGATAAAAAGATAAAAAGTTATTATTAGAATAAAAATAGAAGGAGGGAAAGTTATATACACCGCCATGAGCTCCTGAAGGAAAGGCAGCATAAAAATCTAACAATGCAAATGCAAATTAACTTTGCATTTCCTGCAGGACTAAAAGGTGAACATTCTCTGCCTAATTTATTTTTGTTATAAGTTGAGAAAAAGCAAGTTTGAAATGTGTGTGTATGTATATATTTCATATCTTTCAGAGCAAATAACATATCCTTTGTGTGAAGTAAATCATGCAAAATATATCTCAAATAAATAGCAAATAACATAGGGCAGACTTGCTCTTCTGCAGAGTTTAGCTAGTGATCAAATTATGGGAGGAAATTTCAGACTCTTCATGAAATCCACCCCTACCCCACCCGCAACTTCATGAAGTCCACCACAACACACACACACTGTAACCATGTTTAATGAAATCTTCCTTGGCCCCGTGCCTGGTAGCCTTAAAAGCAGCATTTAAGGAGGCTGCCCTAAAGGGTAAAAAAATTAGTCTTTTTGGGGGGCTCCCATTTCCTGCTAGCTCTGCTTTCAATAGACATGAAATGGAGGCAGAGTCCTTCAGACCCACCTATCAAACAATGCATCCACCATTCCCAAGTAACTGTATTGTGGGTGTGCTTATTCACGTAAAACAAGCCTTTTTGAGAACCTGAATTGGCTGTAAATGTCTATAAATTTGCCTGTTTATAAGTAGAATTACATTTCATTGGAATTGCTGTGAGGCTTCCAGCAACAAAATTAGCAGTGGAAAAGAAAAAAGAAAAAAGAAAAGAAATCACATTTGCTGAGTTCAAATAAACAAACCAAAAGAAAAAAGAAAAAAAAAAGGGGGGGGGGGAGAGCCTTTGTTTTGTTTTTTAATTCTCTAGGAGGAGGGAGAGCAGGGAAAGAACCAGCCTTATTTTTACAAAGCAGAAGCCATCCTTTAGCAGGCTGGAACTGAGGCTCCTTTGTCCTGAATTCCTAATTTGTTCAGTTTCTACTCTCGCTGTAACTAGATCGAAAAGCAGTGTCAAATGCCCAAAGCAGTGTTTGTCAGCAGGTTTTTCCACCCTGCCCCCATCAGCTGAAGGAAGGAAAGCCAGCTCTGTGTTTCCAACAGAAAATCTCTTGCTGGCAGCTCCTTGCTGAAAAATGAATCCATGCTAGGGTATAGCCCATTTGTCTGCTGATTAATACAGGCCTCAGGGGAGCTGCTGTGGACTCTCATATCACTGCTCTTTCTCTCATGGTGCTCGTTTCCCTTCCCCCTCCTACAGTTTTCCCATCTCAGATAGCTTTGGTTCTCTTCAGTAGTGAGATTATTTAAACCCCTTTTAGACATGATTGTTAGATAGGCTGAAAGGCATTGAATTGTCTTGAAGGTGAAGGTAAGCACATCACACCGATGCAAACACCCACACAAAACACACGCTGTTTTCGTTTAGAATTCATCCTGGATCATAAAGCATGCATTTGGTATTCACAAAAAGCGTGCCCATCAAACAGGGCTAGCTGTCATTTAACACCACTGCTGCAAACAGTGATGGAAACAGGAACACTACAGCCAAATGTCATGATAGCAAAATGAATGGCACATGGGTTCACTTGGGCTTGATTTATAAGACTTTCTTTTTCACATCGATAGACCTTCCTCACTGAAAGGCAGGGAAGGAATTTCATGCACTAAATACTACGTAGCTCCGTGATACAATACTCTCAAGGGTAACGATGATCTATGTGCATTCAAATTATACACCGTTTACATGCTGCTGTTTTCCTTTGACACCCCATGAGGAAAGTGTACTTACTGCACTGACCTATCATCATTCATGCTATTTCTGTATGAGAAAGAACACCAAAACAGTACAAACTTAGCCATCTCTGGACTGTTTTTCCTTTGTGAAAAAACAACCAAAGAGAAAAATTAACTAAAGTGTCTTGGGGCATTTTAACAAATGAATTGTATCATAAATGGTTTGTGGTCCCTAGCAGCTGATGCTGAGAAAAAGAAGCAAATTTGTTTGTTTGTTGCATTTATTAGCCATCTCAGTCTTTGAAGCAACACTAGCCATTGCAGAAACATCTTCAATTCACCACAGGACTTTTTGTTATTGTTGAAGCATGATATATTTTTATATCAAATATATGATGATTTAAAAGACAGAAAGAAAATAGGTCTTTTGTCTAGGGTATAACTCCCCTTTCTTGTTCTTCCCCTTAGAAGAACCAGAATCCTACCAGAATCCTATTACACACACACACACACACACACACACACAATGTAAAGGTCGAAAATCTAAATTTGATTCCATAGGTGGAATGAGTCATCTGAGATTTATGAGTTCTCTGTGGCTCTTAAACTATTTTTTATTATTTGAGGTTCCCAGAATACTGTTTGACAGAGTTGGTAGCTGGTAATATATAAATATATTAAATGAGCATAGTAATTTCAAAAAATCTGTATCATGATTTCCTGCCATTTTGAGGCAGGAACATAGTTTTAATGGTAAAGAAAATCCTTAGAACTCACTGCCAACCTTCCAAATATTTTGCTTCACTTCTGTACATGACAGGACACCTACTTCCTTTCATCATCTCACTTGCCAAAATCTGTTCAGGGTTGCCCATTCTTTCCATAAATAGGGCATTTTAATCTCCCAGGATGTGTTTATGGAACATTCTATGTAAGAGACTCATGGTCCCCAGGGGAATGGAACAGTGACTGGAAGCATTCTTGTTAACGATCAGGCTTTTCTCAAGACATTCTGTTTCCTAAGTTAGTGAAGTAAATAGCATCTTCAACCTTAGGGGCATCTGAGACAGAAAATCCACATGCATCTCTTCTTTCTGGCAGTAAAAGACTGTCTCTGTGTCACCTGAGATAAGGAAAACCATTCTTAGAATAGAAGCACTTTAAGAGATTTTTTACACGTTTTTTCCAGCAGACTGAGGGTGTCATTAACATTACCTGGATAGGTATAAGTGCTTCCAGGAGCAGAGCTTTTAACCAGACCTGCTGTGAGTAGTAGATTACCCACTGGCTGGTTGATCCAAAAAGTGTTGTAACAAAAGGAAACTCATAAAACCATAATGGTTACCTGGAGACCACAGTGCCTTTAAGCATCTTCTGGTTACATGCCTTCTGCAATTATTTTTGAACAGTGATCCATGCATTTCTAGTTAGGGTGGTGCACATTGTACTAGCTATTCTTATGCAAACTGAAACGAGTACAAAATCTCCTGGCAGAATTATTATGTGATGTACTAGTTCATAATCTTAGGACACTGGTGATTAAGGGACTGTTTTGGCTGCTGGTCTTCTACTGGGCTAGTTTCAGGTTTCGTATTAATGTTATTATCCCAAAGAGCTTGGGGTCAGGACACTTGAAATAATATTTTTTCTCATACTCAGAGGTGCTGTTGGCTGTCCTCCATTTGGCAACTAGTAACAAGAGATGGAGACGGGGGGCTACTTTCTACAACGCCCACCTTCCCAGAAAGAAAATATCTGCAGACTCTGTTGCAACTGAAGCACTCATTGACTTTTTTAAAAAAATAATTGTGATGTTGATACTTTTGAATAATGCATGCTACTCTAATTGAGTTCCACTTTTATGGTTATTTTTCACTCTGTTTATCATGTATGTCATGGTTTTATCACTGAGTACCATCTGGATTGCACAGGATAGGCCATAATAAAAATATTATGCAGAAATAACAATAAATGATATAGGTAATAATCTGTTGCCATTTCTCTGCCCAGTAAGTGGGGCAGCACTCGTGATCAAAGCAAAAAGTAAAAATAACAGAGTTAGAATTAGCTCTGTCTTGTTAGTGCCTTATTTCTAAGCATTCGTTAGGAAGATAATCTTAAAGTAATATCAGGAATTTTGATTGTGGAGTACTATTTTGTGAAGAAAAAAAAAGTCCATTGCCAAAGTTCCCTTCACGTAATCATGATGATCTTGAGGGACAAGCACATGATGTGATGTTACGATGCCATATTTTCCATTTCAAATTCATTGGGTGTTGCTTGCCTACATGGGTGTAGGAGTAGAGGGTAGTCATGATCCCATTAATGTTTCATGCTTGTAATAATGGCCTTATGTGAAGCTGTCTAGGAGTTATGACAGAAATACTTTTGCTTAAAAGACAAAGAAAAAAATACTATTTGCCTAATATTAATAACCATGCTACATTTACAAAATAGAAAGGATCTGAAACAAATACTCTAAATTGTCAATTTTCCTGCTGTGTGCAGTTTGATCTTGAATATTTTAAGGCATGGACTTCACCAATTTTGCTACAATATATATTCTCCTTCCACCTCTACTGTAAGATGAAATAACACCCCTAGAGCAAAGGTTTAATTATTCAATATATTTATCTTCAGTCAAATAGTGTCCCTTTCTTCAACTATGTATGAGGTTAACATATTTTTGTTACAGATTTTAAGATGAAGTTCAAGAAAATGAATAAAATATCCACCAAATAATTTCTGAATCAAAACACTGTGGTGAATCATAGATTGATATGTTAAGGTAGCTACCAAGAGATGTCAATATAATGAATATAAATTATATAAAGGAATTGTTTATCTAACATTTTCTGTTGGACAGTATCATTATTACTGTTTATTTACCTATGCAATATAGTTTATGAATTTTAATCTCTAATACTCCCTTTTAAAAAAATCATTCATTTTAGCTCAAGGAGTAGGACAACATATCAAGAATTTTTATATGAAAAAAAGAGTTAGTGATTGAAGTGTTGATATGGGTGCATTCCTGCCCATTGTTACAAATGAGTAATTGTGGCTATGACTCGCTTCCTTTCTACTTTTCCTTTTTCTCCTTATATCCATGTCTCTTTTTGAGATAAAATGAGGTGGTATTTGGCTGTGGTAAATTATCATTTTTTGAATGTATAACATTTTATGTTGAGGGTTGGGTTTTCTGTTAGAAAGACTGAAATCTTTATTCTGTTAAGGCAGAATCATCATCTTCTTCTTCATCACCATCATCTTATTGTGCATTTCAAGCTATTTTCAGATTATTGGCTGGAGACTCGGTCAGTCAACTTTCTGTTCTGTTGCTTTGTCCATGTGTTTAGATTGTCCCATGAATAAGGAGTGTGCACTGGGGAAGAAAATTTCTCTCCAGAAATCTGCCTTACTCCACTCTGAAAATAGCAGTGATTTATAGCAGACCATAATTTTACACTCTGCTACTTGTCTTAGTATTGGCTAGTACTGTGACAGAATGTATTCATCACAAGCAAGTGGTTCATCCCTTTGTTGGCAAACTGCTTAGAACACTATGCTTCATGTCCATACAGTCAGGAAGGATTCTTTCAGGCATTGTAAGATAAAGCCAGAAAGAACTAAGGAGTAGATGAAGAAAAAAGAGAAACAAATACATTTTTCTAAGACTGGCAATAACCTTAGGCAGAGATGGTTTCCAGACAGCCCTTTTATTGTATTGCCTTATTCCTGGAATTTTAGTAAAGTCCCAGATGTCATCTTCCTCTATTTATCTGGACTTCCCCATCAGTTCCTGGTCACTCTATCCACCAACCACTCTTTCCACAGTATTTCTGATGCTGTGCTCAAGATAAGGCAAAATTCTTAAACTATATGATCTGCTCAATTTTTCATTATATTTGTTCAACCAAGCAAAGAAGGAAGAGGAAGAAGAACCCAAACACTATGCAACACAATACTGACTGAGAAGTAAGTCCTATTACTTCAATAGAGTGTGCTTCCAAGTAAACAGCATAGAATCAAGTGCAATATAAAAATAATGATTTTTCTAGAAAATATTCCCTTTACAGCAAAATGTCACATTTCACAAACGTGTAGGGTTCATTCAAGCATACCTGAGACAGTTCATTGTTTTGAGGAAGTAGTTTTATGGTCCTAGTGGATTTGGGTAGAGAAGATTCCTGTAGAGAATTGCCACTTGAATATAGACATACAATTATTGTCTGATTACATTTTTGATGCATTGCACAGTACTCAGGTATAAAAATAAAAATCCATTAGAGATTAGCTAGCTCCCCCCTCTTATTTTAGTATCAAATTAAATCCAGTTTAATACCTAGCAGTGTGTCATACAGATCAGATCTATTTGTACAAGGCTGCACAATGTGGAGCTGGTTCAAATGAATGAATAGCTTTCTCATTACTTCACCCTATTCTGCTGCCTCTTTTTCCTGTCCTTTGTAATGTAATGGAGGACAGCTGTGGTGGTGAAGTGAATATTAACTAACCCCGGTGCCTCAGCAGATTGTGATTTTAATCCCTGCAAATACCACTAAAATCAAAATTTAATTACACTCTGTGTAGCTCTGTTAATGCCTGAAAAATATTTAACAATTAGTGGTAGGCTTAATTAAGGAAACTGCCTTTCACAAAGCAACTTGAAAAGTCTCTTCTTTTGCCTTGTCTTCACCATCACAGCCTTTATCTTTCAGACAAATTAGTCTGGTGTAAATCCTTTACTGTAGGGGAGATTTGGAGGTTCAGCTGATCCCATTTGTGGGCTTCACTGTCCATAATGGAAGGGGAAGTTGTCAAAGAGCAGATGTACTGCTACTTAATATAAGAAAACCTGGAGAGTACAGAAAATCAGATCCATTTTCCACTGTCCCAGTTCTGGAGCCAAGGATGAGGTATGCACAGAACAATGGCCATGTTTATGTTTCCAGTCCATATCTGATGCTAGCAAATAGAGATGGTTGTAACAATGTTTGCTCTTTGTGAAAGCAAAATATTGTGCAATTGAAAATTAATAGAGAACTGAGTAACTCAGAAAAGATGCGAGGAAGGTGTTGATTTGTTCTTATTAAAACATAGCTGAAAAACAAAACATGTCTAAGGCACCATTGTCAAGACAGGATGACATTAACACTTGTATTTCCTTTAATAATATTTTTTATTATTGTTTATCTGGCATTTCTCCATTTCGGTCAGCAAGAAAAATTGTCTAATACTGTCATCCTATACAACTCTACTCAAAAGTAAGTTCCACTAAATTAAATCAAATTTACTCCTTGGACTACAGACTCAAAGTTTACTGTGCCTGAAATGTTTTAGGAAGTACATTAGTGCAACTTATTTGGATGGGGAACCAGTGTTACAGTTAAAGCATGGTTATTGTACCTACACAATGAAATCTTTAGAGGGAACTGGAATTGTGTCTCCTGGCCTTATTCTTGATAACATCTCCCTCACTGTTTGTATACTGAGGGAACCCTTCATGGACATGAATAGAAGCTTTGACATGGCCCAGACCCAGTTCATAAATAAACTCCTGTATATATGGGAGTGTCATGCATAGATTGGTCTTAGGTACATGGAGCATGTTGTTCAAAATGTATAGTTGACACGAGAGGTGTCTGCAGCATAATGAGACAAGGTATGGCAAGCCCTGCCTGACAGTGACATCATTGCATAAACTCCCCCTTTATGTGCCCATGTCATGATCCTACTGCAGGGTAGGGCTTGCACAGGGACATGCTCAGATGCTGTAAAAACTCATCTTGTCCAATGCTTGCCAGCAAAACCACAGGCCAGCTGATCCAGCCAACTTCTTTTCTTCTGGTAGTTGCCTACTACTGACTGAGCAAAAATCAGTCTGCTGGTAGGCTGAGGTTTTTTTGCAAGGAATAATTAATCTTTATTTGTTTGTTTGTTTATCTATTTATTTATGCTATGCTATGCTCTGCTCTGCTTGGATTAAAAAGAAATTCTGGGAATCAAGTTATGTCAGTTGACTTCACTAGTATAGTGCTGCTGCTAAAATATTGCATAGGCTAAGAGGTAATGGTCCTGTTCCAGCTCTGGTCGAATGCACAAATAGGAACCCTTGATTAGGATCCAATTGCCACCTCCATCCAAGCATTTCAATAGGACTTAGATGAGTTTTAAAATGTAACTGGGGATATGCATTCAACTGTACATTTGCATTTGGATTAACTGTGCTGTCAGCATTTATATCAGTATCAGGTCGCACTTTGTGGAAAGTTGTTAAAAGATCAGTGATGGGAGTTTGGGGAGATGCCAGCAGCAGTACTTTGGGAGATCTGTATTCTGAAATAAAAACTGTGCAAAGCTGAAGGTCACATCTGCATCCACAAACCACTGGCAAGATCTAAGAGACCATTCAGTGGAAGAGGAACTATGCATAAATATTCCTCAAGGGCAAGAATGAGCAATTTCTGGCCTATCAGATGATTATTAGAATTAATGCATACTTCTTTTTTAATTGTTTACATGACACAAATATCCAAGGTACATACTGTATACAGGTGCACACACAGACACACATTCATCCATTTGATGACAAAGTTTAAAAATCTTTCACCAGAGGGTCATATATCCCTGATCATAAAACATTTCTAACAATTCTAGCAATTCTGTTAGTTGGTCTCTCTTCCTCTCATGTACCATAAAATAACCCATTTAAAAAAAAAAAATTACACATGTGCAAGAAGTTACCTTAGCATTATTTCAGAACAAAGACACAAATGGATTAAAGCCCAAATCTTGTCTTCACAAGATAACATCTATTGTAGTTCCCTAACCATCTGTTCATTATGCAAACACGATACTGCTAATAGTTTGCATTCATGCATTTCAGTGTTTGAGTGATTAATTTTTGGCTCATGGCAGTTCTCTACCAGGCACTTTTACAAGCCAAAAAACAAAAAAACAAAAAACAGAAAAAGTATACTACTGACAGCTACTTTCAGTAGAGATAGGAGGATTAAGAATATGCATAGCTATGTAATATATTCTTTGCACTGTAAAAAAGTTGCAGTGAAAGTAAAACAACAGTAGCAAATGTTAGAAACAAATTATGGCAGTTGTCAAATGTTTAGATCACAACTGATTAAAAAATTATGTTGGATTATCTGTATCTATATATTCAACTTTTAATTCTCAAATTTAATTTAGCTTTTTGTGCAAACAGCAGATGTAACAACAGGTTTTTATTTTAAGACTTTTGCAAAACCTTAAGAATAATTAAGAAATTGGGACTTCCGGGGGAGTAATGGTGGATTGAAGATGCCTCCATTTTTGCGAAGCTGACGGCCACAGAAGACTAGAGGAGCCGTCAAAGGATCCGACTCTTTGGAGTCATCTCCAGACAAAGGAGATGACTGGATCACCCACAAGTACTCCTTACACAGGTTCCCTGTGAAAAGATCACAGATTAGAGATCTCCACTGGGTTGAGCACTCTGGGAGTCACAGGGAACATCAAGCCCAAGCTGCAATTCAGAGCCTTCAAAAGGACACTAGATTGGCATACACCTCCTTTTTTAACTGACAACAGAAACTACTTATTATCAATTTATTTGGAAATTAAAAACCTTCTGAAGGGCAAGTTCCTGTACACTGGGAGAATTTCCTTCTGTCCTTGAAGAAAGAAGATTCAAGTAAGTTTAAAGATTAAAAAGATTTTTTTTATTTTTTGAAACAGCAAAAGGGAGTTTAGAATGTTGACTGTGGATAGTTAAGGGCCCAAATCTGAAAGAATAGTTTTTATGGACTGTTTTAAATTTTATAAAAATGCAACTGATGATTTTGGAATTAACTGTAAGAAATGCTACTGTGAGAAAGTTTGGACTCTAAGAATAAACAAAAGTTAAGACTGGGCTTTGAAGGTTAACTAGAGGGAACCAGAGAGCAATTAAAGGAGAAAATATTTACTAACATATTGGAGGAATACTATTTTACTATAGAAGAATTTAAGTCAGCTTGGGAACAATGTATTCAGGACCTATTTTTAAGATTTTCTGATACTTTAAAAGTGGAGCCAACAGAGATTATAGAAGAAGAAAAGATTCTGTTGGATAAAACAGAGGCTGGGGATAATTTTATTAGGGATCTTACAATGGACTTTAAAAATTGCCACATTATAAAACAGATGTGGAAGACATGGAAAAAGATGTTGTGGATTTGAAAAGGGACTTCAAAATGTTCAGCTATAAGAGTGACATGGAGAAAGAAGGTGCATTGGACCTACAAATTATGTTGGTTGATGTCTTATCAATTAAAAGGGACACCCAGATTATTAATCGGAAGACTGACTCTGAGAGTTATCTTATTTTTGGATGAAAAGGGATCATCGTGGGACTTTATTTGAAGAAGCGACTGAAGATCAAGCCTCTTAAAAAGAAGAAAAAGAATTCAAAGTGGACTTATTTGATCAGGGTTAAATTGTATGAGTTGTGATTTTGGATTGTTATTATTGGAATCTTTTTTTTACCAGGACTGTAAGATGAGGATTTAAATATTTTTTTCACATGGGGATAAACTTTCTATGTCTTATTTGTTAGAGAAAGTTATAGGTTAGAATATAAAAGGGACCTACTTGATTTAGTTTAAGATATATATGTTACTATTATTGGAATTTGTTATGCCTATGGGGATAAACCTTTTATGTTTTACTTATTTGAGAAAGTTATAAATCAAAATGCATAATGGATTTATTTGTCAAAGTTTAAAATATATAGGTTAGTATTACTGGTACTCTTAATGCTTTTGCTGAGTAAGATTGATTGATGATTTTTTTTAATAATCTGGCTATTGTTAAGGGATAAGAAATGGGAAGAAGAGGTTGGGTTTTTTTCTGTAGTACTAGAGAAGGTGTTAAGTTACTGCAAATGTTTATACTTGTTTGGAGGGAGAGGAGAGCCACTTTTTATATGTCTTTCCTTTTCTTTTCTCTCTTTATTTTCCTCTCTCTTTTTCTTTTTTGTTTGTATATCTTTTTAGTTCCGTATTAGCTTTTATCTATGTAAAACTTTAATAAACAAATTATTTAAATAATAATAATTTAAAAATCATCCAAACTACTCAGCATTAGTAAGCCTAAGGGGCCCACATTCAATTTTCACATTGCCTTAAACTTGTTCTACATCTGATTACAAAGTTCATACTAACAAGTGAGACAATTTGGGGTGGTTTTAATTCACTTAGGACAGAGGTATCTAAAAGAGATATGCAAAATGTTTTAATATGAGATATTTGAATTTCGAGGCACTCAAAACTTGAAATGGGTTGCTCTGACTTTACTTGGAAGTATTCAAATAATGTACCAACTATTCCAGAAATCTTTGAAGCTTGAATAATCCCATTTTAAGCTTGAAATCCATGTTTGGAGACACTTGCCAAGTGTCTCCAAACACTTTTGAATTTGGCAAAGGAACTTTCATGTCTGAAATTTTTACACACCTCTAGTAATTTACTTGTCCTACTTAAAAAACTTCTAGGGAACTTTGCACATGAAGCTCAGCACAAAAGGTAATATGCAAAGGGGGCAGATGAGGAATAAATGTTCAGTTTTTGTTCAAGAAAAAATGCCTTGGTAGGAGGGAAGGGAAAAGGGAGCAGGGGGAGGATAGAGAGAGAGAAAGGGATATTGAATTCAGGAATCAACAGATCTGCCCTCAAATCAAAGTGAACCTGTGATGGAGGACTTGGATGAGGAGGTTCAAGGTCATGGGGAGAAGCATCTCCTCAGCCCACAGCCTGAGCATGTGAAAGCAAAGAGGATGAGACTGGCACCACCCTAAGGAATTCATAGTGTTTAGTTGCAGACTTTGGGAGTTAGAGTTAGTCTGGTGAGATTCTGTCTAGCAGATGTAAGCTAATAAAGTAACTGAGCAATTCCAGAACCGTCCCGTGGAGTTTCTTGGGCTGAACCTGACAGAACCGTAACTGAAGAAGCAACATAAATGTGGATTAGATTATTCATATGTGTGTGTCTGTGTCACATTTCATACTTGCTGATGGTAGTTCTGTGTGTACTCTGAGAAACTGATTCTAAGAATCACTTTGATTTGAGAAAACATCTGCTGATCTCTGTATTCACTACTCCCCTCTCTCTCTCCTTTCTGCCTTCTATATATTGTAGGTAGAGCAACTCATTTCAAACTTAGGTTTGAAACAGGGTGTCTCAAGGTCCAAATGTATTAAATTCAAGTCACCACGCATACCTTGATTAGACTCCTGTGCTGCTTGAGTGAATTAAAAACTACCCCAAATTGCCCCATTTGCTTGTGGGAAGCTTTATAATGAGTTGGAACCCAGCACTTAAATAGCATTGAAATTGAATTTGGACCTCCTAGGCCTATGAATTGTTGAATAGATTTGGATAACTTTTAATTAATTCTTAATGTTTTGCAAAAATCATCAGATATAATTCTGTTGTTATATCTGCTGATCATACAAATAGCTAGATTGAATTTTTTAATCCAAAGAGAATATATATAGATTTCTCAGTGTAATAATTTTATAGATATGTAACCTACACAATCATTGGATATGGTCATAATTTGTTTCTAATTTTTCCTCCTAGCATTTTTTTTTTTTTTACTTTCATTGCCATTTATTTTCCCCAGTAGAAAGAATAGGTTACACAGCAGTGCCTATGCTTAATCCTTCTATGGATGGAAGAGTAAGGCATGGTTCAGCCACACAGCTGGCAAATGATTACTAGGGTCTTTGAAAATGCTGCAGAAATAGTCTAAGCAAGCAGTTGCTATAGTCAAGGATTGTAACTTGAAAAGTGCTGCAATTTCTATAGAAATTGGCAGCTTCATCCTTTATATTGGTCTAACATTCCTGAAATGTTTAATCTGTGTTAAAAACAAACAAAAACACTATAGACACTATTAAGCATTTTTATTTTACCCATGCTAGATAATCTATGGGCGAATTCCTTTTTTTCCCAAGTTACAGGAGCCAGCTATAAAGCATAATGGGCTTTACAATGAGGCAGTTAAGCCAAAATTGTGTCTCTGCCCATAAATGGTACTTTGCTCTCTTTTTCTTTCCTTGCTTTCATTTCTAGCCCAAAACAAGTGACTTCTCAAGTCACCTGATGAACAATGACTGACTGGGGCTTTGAAATTCAGTCTTCCCCATCCTAGTTTGATACTGCTCTACACTATATTTAGTGGCCTCTCAACATTCACCACTGCATTCCTGCAAAAACAGTAATCGTTGTGTACAATGTATACAATGTCCATAGCTATTGCACCTTGTTGTGATGATACTTCCTAAGATTTGAAATTCTAAGAACTAGGGTTGTTTATTTTTGATAAAATCAAAATAAAATGGTTTGTATCAGAAAAAAGGATGTGAAGCAACAAGTGTTTTCATAAATTATTGGTAGATTGCTTCTATACCATTACATATTTTGTACTTATCCATGATAATGAAGCTATAAACTAATACATGCAGGAAAGACTTGAGGAGAGAGTTTACTTTGAGTGGATTAAAATAAAATAATATTGACCATATGACCTTGTTTCACATCAGAAATAGATAAGGCAAGTTTTGTATTTAGCAAATATTGACAGATTCCATGTGAAAAGATTAGAAAGAACTTGTATACACTGATGTTGAATTCAGAAATGAAGATTTGCACCATCTTTCTCAAACTGATTGTCCTATGATACAAATTCCATAATGAATCAAGTATCCAACAGTGAGGGAATTTGGAAACCATCGCTCAGTACACCCAAAAAGCACGTTTGGAAAGGCTGGTTTATCTGATGGTCCGCTTTTAGATAAAGGTGAAAGTAGAAGAAATCTTCTAGGTATGCAGGAAGTTGCACACACAAGCAGAAATTCTGTGCACATTCTCCCTTTTCTTTATTTAACTGTTTCTGTATCATAGTCACATGGTCAAGTTACTCCACATATGGCATGAACAGGAAGTGAAATAAGCAGACCTCTATTAAATATATGTTAACAAATATATATTTGTTATGGGCTAGACCCCCCCAAGTCCAGATGGGAGATTCCACAGAAGGTTGTAGAGAATAACAGGGCTAAGATCCTGTGGGACTTCCAGATCCAGACAGACAGGCAGGTACTGGCCAATCAACCAGACATCGTGGTAGTAGACAAAGACCAGAAGACAGCAGTAGTGATAGATGTAGCAGTGCCAAGTGACAGCAACATCAGGAAGAAGGAGCATGAGAAGCTGGAGAAGTACCAGGGCCTAAAGGAGGCAATGGAGAGGATGTGGAAAGTAAAGGCCAAAGTGGTCCCAGTGGTGGTAGGAGGACTCAGGGCCGTGACTCCTAAGCTGGGAGGATGGCTCCAACAGATCCCAGGAACAACATCAGAGCTCTCTGTCCAGAAGAGTGCAGTACTAGGAACAGCTAAGATACTAAGCAGAACCCTCAAACTTCCAGGCCTCTGGTAGAGGACCTGAGATTGAGGAAGACACGTACCACCCATAGGGGTGAGAGGGGAATTTATTTATATATTTATAGCAGTAATCGAGGATCAGAATCAATGCATGGTGATATTATGGAATTTTCTGATGAGCCAGGGTGCAGAAATAAAGATGTTTATGTTCTTGCTATCTTCTTTCTTGTCAAAATGTGACCCAGGAGAAATAGTAAATGGGGGGTTGATTGGCATTCAAGGAAAAAAAGAAAAGAAAAGAAACTCTTTCTCTAATTCTTGCCTTCTGTGCCAGGTGGACTCCACCAGTCATAGTAGCCTTGAGCTGATTGATGCTTGGGTTCCCACTATTCCTAATTAAAAAACCTTTTTATTTTCTTGCCAGTTTATAACTTCCATTAAGGGTAATGGGAATTATGCATGTGCAGCGATCTGAGAATGGGCTCCTAAGGAATTGTGTAAATATTTTACAACTGACTGGCTATTGCCAACTAACTGAGCAACGTGATTTTCCCCACAGGGAAAAGCTTCAGTTACATAACAGGGTACTTATAGGCTCGACTTCTTCATAATTTGGAATAAAACTTTTTACTTAGGTTTATCTTACCAAATAGAAGCCAGAGAAAGCATCTTATTCTATACTGACAACTACAATAATCATAGATAATTTGCATAGGATAGACAAATACAAGGATTTGTGGTAAATATAAGGGTAAATATAAGGATTTGGTGAGCAGCCTTGAACTTCCTATAGATTAAAATGTTAAATTCCATGCATCGGGAGAAATCCACATCTTAAAAAAAAATAGGGATAGCAGAAAATTATTGGTTTTACTTATATTCTGAAGGCTAATAAATGTAAGAAACATGGAAATTTTAAAATAAGCTATGCATATTTCATTCAACTAAATTCCATGCAATTTAATACCAGGAAAGTATTTAAAACTAGATAGCACTGAACATTTAGACTACATCTTATTGTTGTTTTACATATTATCTGATCCCTCAGAGAGCAAGAATGGTTTAGTTGGTCTTTTTCTTGCCTTTATGGCAACTTATTGTCTGAATCTTCTCTTCCACATAAAACAAAGTTTCTACCGCAAGGAGATTGTGGTGCTAGCTAACTATGTGCAAAGTGGCAAGTATCTAATACATGTTTGCACAAGATTTAAACATTTGCTTTTGAATGGGAGAATTGCCTTCCTGCCCAATAAAACAGAGTAGAGCAGCCTTACAGTTATTAAATCTTTTCTTAGCTGGAAAATTAGTGTCAAATTGCATAAGCCCATAAAGTATGTCGGCATGAGATAGTCTCATTAATTTGATGGCTGAAGGTAGGTTCTCAAACAGCAGGTTTTCTCATTCCCATTTTTATTTTAATCAGCTAAAATAATGAGCTGGGGGTTGAGTTGCTTAACCAAGCCCAAAGAAGAAGAAAACCGAATCAGCTTAAAACATCAGTCCTGGATTTAATAGTCTACAACAAAACACTAAGCAGGTCAGCTTCATGGTTCAGCAATTCCTAAAAGCTTTGCCTGCTTCTCAACAGCTTATCAGTGGTCAATGTACAAGAGCTTCCAATGAGCTCTGATTTACAGCACTGAAGGGGGGTTGCAATGAAAATGAAGGGCAAAGACCAGAGTGCACTTCATATATGCTTTACCAAAAAAAAAAAAAAAAAACAAAGAAATTGATTCCAATCTTGTGCTAGAGATATCTGGCATTTCACATTGACATAAACAGGTCACAGCTCCTCTGCTCCACGGAGGACTAGCTTGGCAGCATTCTGGTTTGTTTTTTCTGGGTCAGTGTCTGCCTTTATCTTGTTAAGCCTGCTAATTGAACACAAAACCATGTGATACAAATGAGAGAAATACATTAAATGAGGAGACCAGATTGGCAAGAGGGGGGAAGATGAATGCCTTATGTGGCATTCAGGGAAAGAGATTTTCTTTCTTCAAACACGCATAATATACTTTGGTCATGCCTGTGCTGATACATCAGGGATTTTTTAAATCAACTATCAGTTATTCACTTCATATATTTGTCACCAAAAAAGGAGAAAATAAAGAAATTGTTACCCAATCCATATCTGCACAAATTCTCTGAAGTACACTAATTGCACTGGAGAAAGAATTGCTTGTATAAAGGAATACACCTTCAAATATAATGTCTCCATTTATATTAAACACAGTGATCTTGGCAAACAACGGTTTCTCCTATTTCATCTTTAAAATAGACTCCTCAACCCTCATTTCAAAGAAGACTTCTGAATAACCACAAAACTGCATACTAAAGTGTGAACGTTTATTGAATTCAATAAAGACACTGTTCTATTTGCTCTGTGAATATTGTTGCAATGGAATAATGTGGATATTTTCATTTGATGTATTTGATCACTTTTAAACTTTGTACTGTATGAAAGGCTGAATTACTGAATAGTTTATAAAATTTGATTTTTTTCCCTTTATCTTACAATCAACTGATATGACTTTGTAATGACTGCTTAAGTGATGAAATGTTCAGTTTGCTTTTCTTTCTCATCTTGGTTATTAAATTGTGATGGTTTAGACAGGCTGTTTTATGACCCTAAAAGTCTAGTGTATTTCTATTCCTGGAAGAGACTGATATCTAACAGAGCTTCCATGTTTAAGGAACAAGGAAGCTATTTTTGCAATCTTCCCTTCCACTTACAATCTTCCATACTGTCTGTTTCCGAGAATTTTTCCATCATCCCAAAGCAAATTTTCAGACAGCTGATGGGGGAAGGAGGCTGCCATGAAAATAATTTTTCTTCCCTTTCTCCAAAGAGCAAAACTGCTGATGGCAAGTCTGGATTCAATCATGTATGTATAATTTTTTTAGTCCTATGTACTTTCCTTCACTAAAAATAAATGGTTTGATAAGTTTGTTGTGACTGCATGTGAATTTTCTGCCATCATCATCATCATCATCATGATCATCATCATCATCTCAATTTCTTATTGTTGCATTATGCAAAAGACCATGACTTAAATTATCATTGGGCGAATCAGAGACTCGTAAAGCCTATTAAAATGAATTATATAAAACCGAATTTCTATGAGTGCCATTGGATTTGTCTTTTTTATATAAATGCTTAAGTTACAATAAAAATAACCCATCTCAGGTCAGTGTCAATACCCCCCCCCCAATCACTCACACATTCGCTATTAGCATAAGAAATTCTGCTTATGCCAAAGCCAGCCATGCTTGAAATTTCTGAATTAATGGATTTGATTTCCTCTCGAGACAAACCATCAGCTTTGCTGTAATGGAAATAGATATAGTTCATAACACAAATAAAAAGCTTGCATGCAGATACAATGAGATGTGGTAATTGAAGTGAACAATTACGAGACTGCTACTAGGTACAAAGAAATACCATGGCAATGTTGTTCTTAAGAGTAGCCATTCTGTGAAAGTGCAAAGCTGTAGTTGTCATTTCCTGTGCAGTAGAAGTGAGGGCCACAATCTCCATTTAGGCTGCCTGGCAACACCCTGCTTATATTATATTAGTAAAGTTTGAGAACAGTGACTTTTTGGAAACTTTTTCACTTTGAAGAGAAAAATAAACGAAGCTTTTTTTATAGCTAAGTTCTCTGAGACATTGCCTGGAAAAAATTGCTCCCGGATGGCACACAGTGGAAGTGCATTCATTTAATATCATATCATGTTAACATTTCATAAAAATTATGAGCCAGTTGAACTCTTAAATATAGTAATAGCAACATTCTTCTTCTTTCAAGAGAATGACTGCTTCTATCTTGCATATTTTTCTTTTCTTTTCTGTTTATTTTCATCATATCTGCATGGGTAAGCTGCAGAGCTTGGGGAGGGGGGAGGGGAAGAGAGAGGCTGCATTCAGAAAAGGACACTCACAAGATACATGTAAAATTAAAGCGCTTGTTAATTGTATGGATCTCTGTCCCACAGAGAGCTTGTTCTATAAAAGAAAAGAATCTCTGTTTTCCAATTATAGCAAAATGCAGCAAATGCTGATTTTCTATCATGTATTCTAGTAAAGACAGATGTACATAATGTATCCAGTGTACATTGCAATCATGTCACATTACCTCTCTGAGAAATATTCATTAACATCCAATTAACATCCCATGATTGTGGTTGTACTATAAACAATATCACTGATATTGACAATTTCCCAAAGCTGGCATTTCTAACCACCCAAATGACTTTAAATATGAAAATGAATTTATATGAATAAACCTATAAGTTACCCTACATTTCATAACATTTTTAATACCTGTGTTCCGTGATATGTAACAATTCGATAGCCCAGAAATGTCCTAGTTTACAAAACCTTGGTACATGTTCATTCATATACATTCTATTCTGTTTGACATTATAAAATCCATTCTTAAGAAGTCTGAAAAGTACACGTGTGTTTGTGTAAAAATATTTTCTCACAAAGTATGAAGTGTAAAGCGCTTTACCTAAATGTGGTGTATGTTAAACTGCAAGGTTTTGAATGCATTGTTGTACATATGGAGAACTGACCATGACTTCAGAAAAATACAGTCTCAGAAGGAGAATTCTGTTCTGCCATGCACAAGCCCTAGATGACCACCACAATCACATGTGTTCTGGTCTTTATCCTACATGTCCAACATCATGAGCGATAAGACTGATAAGAGCATGATGCGTACACTTTGGCATATCTCCCCCCAGAGATTGGATTGGTTCCAACCCTGCTGGCCTTTTGTAAGGACCTGAAGACAGCTGCATTCCCAGGCATGGAGGTCAAAATGTCAGTTAGAGCCCAAGCCATGGTTATGTTTGCTATGTTATCTTGGCTGCCATTTATGTATTTACTTGTTCTTATATTGTGTTTGTTGTTAGCTGCCCAGAGTCATTATGATGATATGGGGGGCTCATATAAATTGACATAAATAAATAACATTCTGAGTGTATTGTTAGCAGCCCAGAGTCACTATGATGATATGGGTGGCCGTATATATTGAAATTAGTAAATAAAGTTCAGAGTGGTAAAACCAGTTTGGAATTGTGGCTAAAGAAGGAACGCCAATTAGATATTTGTGCTCTTCTGAAGGAAAGTGGAATTGAAATCTAACAAGTAATACATAAATAAAGCACAATGTATACAACAAGAACGAACAAGACTACAGTACAACACACGTCCCACTGTGACCCATTTTATATATAAGCAAGATTATCTCTAGTGGCTTTCACTGATAGCTCTGTATATCCTTTTTCATGCATGGCAGGAATACTTGAGCAATCTGGAGTATAGATCTCTTTCCCAGAATCACTAGGCAAACCTGTATTGTACAAAGCTGTCTGTTTACAAATGCCATTTAATTTATTGCACTCTCACTAAGATTTTACTGCTTTCTTCACACTGTCACACTTTACAAATACACCAGCACAGACTATATATAGCACGGAGAGAAGTTGTTGAATCTCCAAATGTTTTGAAGCCTTTCTCCTTTCAAGCCCCACGTGCTTAAAACAAGTTAGCACCTGACCACATCTCCATCTGCCAATGTATTTATTACCTTATTTACAGGGTTTGAAAAAAAGAAAACAAATGTTTTAAGCAGATGATGTGGAGCTATGGAATTAAGAGCACATTTAATCTCTGAAGGATAATAAATGTCTAACAGAAAGATTTAGATCTCCCTATCTTACCAAACCCTGACATGGTGGCTACTGACACATAAATGCTCTTCTCCCCGTCCCCCAATTTGACAGAGTAATAAAAATCTCATTATCTCTGAATAGGCAGCAATTTCGTTATCTAATCCTTTTACCAAAAGGTTAGTTAATTAATCAGAAACAAATCGTGATTATTATTTCAATAGAATTAGAAAGACAAATCGCCAGTGTCAGCTAAAGAGGGCAGGCCTGTGGTTTCACCCTCCTCATTTGCATACCGGGACAATGACTGTCAGATTGAGAAGCATCCAATGAGCAAACAGCCCCAGGAAGAGAAGGCAGCAGATGGTTTTCTCTGGTCCTCCTAGCCTTTCCTCTCCTCTAATGCCAGTGATCCCATTACCTCCCCGAATCCGTTACCAGGGTAACTGTTAAATTGCTGTGAAAGGCATGGTAATAAAGTCACACTGGCAATGAAAGCGGCAGAATTTTCCTGTTCACTGAACTTTTCAACTCATCAATACTCACTTTATGGTGAAATTCACCAGCACATACGGGTCAGCAACAAGGATTGTTCTACAAGCCCATTGAAAAGGAAACTAAAGTTCATGTAAACATGGGAAAGATATAATTAAGAAGCTGGACTGGGGAAGGCACAAAGAGCTTGTCCCTTCCAATCTACCAGGGTACATCAGGAGGCAATTGCTGCTCCTTTTTCAAAAACATGTAATGTTCCACCGAGGAAAAAATAAATACGTTCATTTCCAATGTATGATTTATTTCTATTGTTAAGATTCTGGTTTGGAAACAACAGTAAAGGGCAAGTAATAAAAATGCTATTAAAAAAGCTGTCAGAATTGGAAGTTTGTTTATCTGTTAGATTTATATGGGTGCCCATCTCAAAATACATGACTCTGAGTGGCTAACAATACTTAAAAACAGACTAAAAGCAATAAGGGTTGGCTGGCCCCTTAGAGGCCTGGCGTTGCTGCCTTGAACCATCGGCCTCCTGGACGTTTTCCTTTATTTTTTGTAATTCTGTATATAGGCTTTTAATTGTATATTGTTTTTAATGAGTTGTGAGCCACCCAGAGTCCCCCATTGGGGGGAGATGGACAGGGACAAATTTAATAAATAAAAATAAATAAATAAATAAATATAACAAAATTATAAATAACAAAAATAGCAGCTCGGAAAAAACCAGCCTACAGTAATAATTAATATAACCATACAATGGGCTCTCTCACACTTCCAGGGCCCCAGGCTTGGCAACAAAACCAGGTTTTCAAGGCCTTGCAAAAAACCAGCAAAGTGGAGGTCAGTCTGATCTCCATGGGAATGACGTTCCAGAGGGCAGGTGCCATGACAGAAAAGGCTGTCTTCCTGGGTCCCAGCAGATGACACTCCCTGATGGACAGGATCTGGAGCATGCCTCTCCTGCCAAGATCTAACAGAACAGGTAGATACAACTGGGGAGAGATGGTCCCATAAGTAGCCTGCCCCAAAGTCATGAAGAGTTTTAAAAGTAACTACCAACACCCTGAACTGAACCTGGAAGCACACTGGCAGCCAATGCAACTTGTGGAGCAGAGGGGTCACATGTGCCAAACAACAGGCATCTATAACTGCCTGCATCACTGTATTTTGCACCAGCCAAAGCTTGTAAATACTCTTCAAGGGCGTAGTCCAACTGGGAGGTGACCAAGGCATGAGTGACCATGAGCAAGGCCTCTCAGTCCAGGAACAAGCACAAATGACCCACAGCATGTAGCGCAAAGCCCCTTCTGGTCATGGCTGCCAACTGTTTTTCTAGCAGAAGCTGTGAATCCAGGGGGACCCCCAAGGTGTGCAACTCTATCCAGAACTAGAGATAGAAGGTCCCTAGAACCAGGGAGTCCTAAAACCCAGAGCCATTTGATCTTACTAGGTGACCTCTCCCAACACTACCACAAACTCATATAGCAACATTTCCCTCTCTGCCGTTGAAGAAAATTCAAGAAGGTGGCTTTAAAGTAAAAAAAAAGAAAAAAGAAAAAAGAACTTTCGATTTCAGTAAGTATTGGTGTATTTGTTCTTTCTTTTACACATATGCATCTTTCCTAAACTTACAATATTACTCTTTCCTCCTCTCTCAAAATATTTTGAAAGCATTTGGCTTCATTTTCCTTTACCATACTCCAAGCTATTATTTTACACTGACTTTGAAAGAGCATTTCATTATGATTTCGTAAATCATTTAGCTGAAACCAGCTATTGGAACACACTGAACTCCAACCTAGGGGGAAAAATGGCTGATATTATATTTGCTTTTCCCATTCTGAAATGTCCTTCAAAAATTTTCTTGCAGTTTAGGCAATTATAGGTTTTCTTAGTTTTAAAAAAAGAAGAAGTAGTGTTGAAGAGAGTTTAAGCATAAACATTGTTTTTCTCATGAGGTCAAATTAACAAATGGTATCATGAATATACCATTATATACCACATATACCAATAATGAAAGCTATCATAGGACTGGATTCAATCCAGCAGTGGTTTGACAGAATGACCTTGTTGGAAAAGAGTGGAGTCCTCCTGTGTTTCTCCAAAACAGGCAGGGATGACCGTTACCCTGTTTTCATAAAAGGAAGCTTTCCTTAATAAAAGAAATACTGTATATGAGTAAGACAAATTCTGGAAATGGACTTTTGCTTTTTGGGGGAGAGTGTAAATGAAGATAAGTGAACTGTAGCTCATGAAAGCTTATACCTTCTAATAAGATGTGTTAGTTGGAAAAGGTGCTACTAGATTCCTGATTTTTTTTTGGCTACCATAAGCTCACACAGCCCCCCTCCTACAATTAGAGATCCAGTGTCACTTGACAGTTACGTTATTGATCTTTATTACCACTGACACTCAATGTATTTGTGTGATGCAGCTGTTGAAGAATAAAGCCAAAATAGAGTTCTTTCATAGGAATACAAGAAGCTCATATTGCACCATAGGCTAACTAATTCAGCACTGTCTACACTGACAAGCAGTACCTCTCCAAGTTTTATCTGTAATTTTTTTTTCATCCTACCTGGAAATTCCATCTCCTTCTGTACATATTCTACCACTCACCCATGGCCTTTCCACTTCCTGCTAAACTCTTATGACTATTGTCCCAGACTCTCTGCTTTTAAAAAAAACAAAATTATTACTCCATTGCAAAAAAAAAAAAAAAAAGATGAAATGTCTCACATGTAAAGACAGGATGCTGTTACGTTAGTGTTAACATAATAAGTGTATTGATCCATATGGACTTGATCCAAAACAAATTGAATTGCAGAGGAGATTTTCCCTTGGCTTCAGCATAATACAAGATCTTTACTCATGCAAAAAGTTCCCCAGATATAATCAAGGTAAATGCAAAAGGAGATTTATCTTAATAAGGATGGTAAATTAGAATATGTGTAATGAGATTTTAAAAGACTGTATAGAAAGGATAATGTGTATCTCATTAGAAAAGAAGCAAACAAATAAAACCAGAATGACTTAATAAAGTGGGATTTAATTAAATTAGGCAACATGTTATCAGAAATGATGAGGCCAGTGAATATATATTGTTATAGGGTTTAAGTTGTTCATATGATCCTTTACATTCCATTACAGCTCTGCAATTCTTAAGTCTCAACTTTCTCTTAGCAGCTCTTCCTTTTTAGGCCCTGTAACCATGCCTCTTAAAACTTGACCAAGAATATTTGATACCTGCGATTGTTTTCAATGGCTCAAAAAGGTACGATAAATGGACAAAGCTTATCTTTCTTTTCCCCCTCTAGATAAGGGAGAGGGCAGAGCCATAGACATCTGCAAAGGAGGGCAAATGAAAAAATGTGCCAGAATGAAATGGTAGGGTTTCATTATTTTCTTATCATTGTGGTTTGAACTGGATGTTTTGGGCCTAGGAAGAAGGCAGTCTGGGCTCGATTTGGAAAGAAGGCAAAGAGCTGACCTGGCTTGCTGCAAGTGTCAGTTTCCAATGAAATTTGATAGGAATGGATTTGTTGGAATGCTTATGCTGTGAATCCACATCAGCTGGCCTCTACATCTAAATAAATTTAACTGTATTGATAGATTTATGACTGGTCATACATACTTATGTTTAAACTGGAATTCATCTTTGGGAATCTCTGTGTTTAATTTTTCATGCAGGCATTGGGGGCTCCCCTGATGCTTCGAAGCTTCCCACGGGCATAATCAAATGAGCTGCTCTGTGAAACAGAAAGAGGGATGAGACTGAACTTCATCTGATGCTTCTAGCCTGATATCCAAAGTAACCCTCAGATCTAGCTTCAGGAAAACTCTTAGGTTTACTTACTTGCATTTTCTTTTTATCACTTTTTATTTCTTAATTGGTCTTATTCTCCTTTAAGTATGTTCTTCAGAAAGCAGTATGCAAGTTCTGTGCAGCCTATGGATTAAACGAAATAAACCAATGTGCCAGTTAAATAGCAAAGTAGTGACCAAATGAGAGATGGGTTGTGAAGTGGGTGCCGCTCCAACTTCAAGTGTCAGATTGATCCAGAGTGAAGCAACACTGGACTTAGGTGCAGTGCCCCAAGCCACGTTATTCTCATGAGAAGGGAACTCTGCATTTGTGTGGCACATCTGCTAAAGCCTCTTTGTTCAATTTAAAGAAGTGTAACAGCATCAGTCTGACAGTTTGAAGGGAAGGGTTTCTTCAATCAGAGGGGTTGCTTTCAAAAGTATTTCAACTGAAGTTTCATCATAGCAAAATATCCCATCAAATCTCTGCACAGTCCTAGGTTTACAACTTATTTCTCCCATTATAGCAGCTTTCTTCAATATCCAGATATGTTGAACCACTAGTCCTGTTTTCCCACCCAGAATTAATTTGGGGTGATTGGAATAGTATTCCAATACCTCTAAAAACTTGGGGAACATACTATAGTAAATTTCAAGTCCGGCATAAATATCAGTTGGAGAAACGTAACATTTGATTTGCACTCATGTAAGTACTTTATAAAATAATAAAATGCTAGTGAAATACAAATATACAGCAGGCAGAAGTGCAACCAATTCTAGTTAATTATTTCAATAAATATTCATGAAATTTTTTTGACTGTGTTTGCTCAGTTTTAGAATTCACGTAACAGGAATTTAGGCTGTATAAGAATTCATGGCATAATTAATATGCAATAGATTTTCAGCTGGCCTAAAACCTATCACTGATTTCAGTTAATAGCAGAACATTTCCTTCTGCTTAAAACAATACAACCTGCTTATGTGCTTAACTCCTTAGCTACTGAGTCCTCTTATTATATTCTCTTCCAAAAATAGAATTTAAAGAACAGTTTTTTTGACAGAAGCACTCTGGCTGTGTACCAGTTCCTATCCTTTTTGTTCTCTCCCAAATGCTCAGTTGCAAACTGGGAACAGTAAATTAAACTGTGCGTGAAATCTGAGAACAATCCAACATTCAGTACAGCTTTTCTAGCTGCTGTAATGGTTTCAGGACTGTAGACCAAAATCAAAAGTTGATTTTGAAAATGCACACATCTGACTCCATCCTTAAGCAAAATACAAGATCTTTTGTGTATGTAAAATATATAAATATCAGGAGAGAGAGATTAGGTATTAGTATTGATATGAACATAGTTGATGGCAATTTAGGACAGTGCACTACATTTGTTTTTATTTTTAAGTTAATAGAAGCCAAATTGGATAACTTTAGATCATAGTTGGGCAACCTATAGACTGCAGATACCTGCCTGCACCCTGACCTTATGTTTTCGGTTCTACAGCTATTGCATTGCCCATTTTGTTTGTTGGTTTGTTTGCATTAATGAAATCATCTCCATAATATGTGTGTTAGAGACTTAATAAAACCTAATTTAAGTCAAGCAACAGCCCATCTCATTCAACTTCCCTGCAATCACTGCTGGCCATTTTTAAAAGTGTAGTCTTTAGTTTAAAGCAAGTACAGTGGTACCTCGGGTTACGAAAGCCTCTGTTAACGAACTTTTCGGGTTACAACCAGCTCTGGCCGCAAAAATTTACCTCGGTTTGCGAACTCTGCCTCGGGTTACGAACCGGATCCGTGGCCATTTTCCCTCCCGTGACATGGTCTGCGGCCATTTTACGCCCCTGACACATGGTCTGCGGCCATTTTTCTGCCCCTGACACGTGGTCCGCAGCCATTTTTCCGCCCCTGACACATGGTCCGTGGCCATTTTACGCCCCTGACACGTGGTCTGCGGCCATTTTTCCGCCCCTGACACGTGGTCTGTGGCCATTTTTCCGCCCCTGACACGTGGTCCGCGGCCATTTTCCGCCCCTGACATGTGGTCGTAGGGAGGGGGACTCTCCCTCCAAGCAATAGCCGCCTTCCTGTCCTCCACGCCAGAATGGATTAACGGTAATTACATTGAATCTTATGAGAAAATTTGCTTCGGGGTGCGACCAATTCGGGGTGCGACCAGAGTCACGGAACGAATTAAGTTCGTAAACCGAGGTTCCACTGTACTTAATCTGTTCCTCATTTACATAATAGAGGATAAGAAATCCCATCTTCAGATGGCCCAGAATATTCACAAATGGCTACTCCTTGTGGCATTTAGTTGGACTAATGAAGGGCCTGATGCCTCATGGAGCACAAGCTCTGGGATGCATTGCTAAATAATCTTGCAATACAGCCTCTTACAGCCTACCAAATGAAACAGCTAAGAAACTTTAAGATCCCATCCACTGAATGCTCCTCCAAAATACCACAATTTGCATCTATTCTAATAAGTTTTCATTTTCTCTACCACCAACACACTTTTCAGCTCTGATTTATACTTTTATCTCTATGCTCATTTCATTTTTGTTTCACTCTGTATTTTATTGTTTGCATTGTTTTATTTCTCAGCAACACTGAACATACTGCATTAGAGTCCAGCCAAGCACAAATCTCCATCTTCCCTCATTCTTTAAAATCTATATTGGTAGTTCTTGGCTTATGTCCATTCCTTCAGCAACCATTCAAAGTTATGGTGGCCCTGAAAAAATGGATTTACAACTGATCCTCAAAGTTCTGGCCATTGCAGCATCCCCACATCACATGATCGCCATTTGAGACCTTTTCTGCCAGCTTCCCACAAGCAAAATCAATGGGGAAACTGACAGGGAAGGTTTCAAGTCGCTCCAGTAAGTTGTTCCTGCTACCTTTTCTCCTGAGGAGCCCACTACTGATCTCGTACTGCATAGCACCTCCTGCCTGCCTACACTCTGTAGCATGTACCCACTTGTAGCAACCTCCCCATGCCCCTCACTGGCCTGCCCATGCTCCCCTGTACCCACCTGAGGCCCTTGCTGACCTGCCTGCATCCCCCAATGGTTTGTCTGTGCTCCCCAGTGCCCGCCTGGGGCTCTTGCTGGCCCTCCCGTACTTCTCAGTGCCCACACATGGCCATTGCCAGCCCACCTGTACCCTTGATGGCCTGCCTGCACTCCCCAACGCCCACCCAAGGCCCTCACTGGCCTGCCTGTGCTTCCCAGCGCCTGCCCACAGCCTCCACTGACCCACCCATGGCCTCTGCTGACCTGCCCACACTCCATAGTGTCTGCCCATGGCACCCCCACCCCACCTGTGCTCCTTGCCTGGGACTTCCCACTTCACAATCTGCGTGGTCCTGGGGTTACAACAGCAACTGGGACTGCCAGGATCGCCATCGCTAAGGGATGTGGTCATATGACATTGCGCTTTATGACTGCATCGCTTAGCAATGGCAATCCTAGTCCCAGTTGCTGTTGTAACCTGTATGAAGCTTCTGGGAATAGTCATCTGACAGTTTAGGTTCAGTATCATTAATATTCTGATGACACCCAATTATATATCACCATCCAGGGCTGTACAAGTTATGCTGGCAATGTCTTGACCCAGTGTCTGTTGACTCTAAAGGTCTGGAAGGAATGGACTAGGCTAAAGCTGAACCAAGACTGATGAAGTTACTATTTTTTCCTTGTAGGTTCCCAATGTCCCCAGTTGTGTCTCTTGATGCCGTTCCATTACTCCTGAAGCAGCAGGTTTGTGACTAGGAGGCCCTGAATTCATTACTTTTGCTTGATGAGCAGATGGAAGCCATGAGCGGGTGGAAGCCATAAGGCAGTATTTCTCAACTTCAGCAACTTAAAGATTTGTGGACTTCAACTCCCAGAATTCCCCAACCAATTGAAGTTCACACATCTTAAAGTTATTGAGGTTGAGAAGCACTGGATTAAGGGGATGGAGGCCTGCAAACATTTTATTATTGCAACACCAACATTATATAACTCCCTGATCCTGAAATCTGATCAGCTCCTATCTTGTTAGGCTTCAGGAAATTATTAAAAACAGAATTCTTTAAGAGAGTCTTAGATTTATAGACACTGCCATCTATTTATATTGTTTTTGACTGGCTGTTTTATTATATTATCAGTATTTTAATATTTGGGAACTGTTAACTGTTTATTGTTACCTAATTTTGCTTGTACTGTGGATGTTCTGTTGTTGAAATTGTAACCTGTTGAGAGTTTCTCAATTTCAGTGGGCAAAAAAGTCAGTTAAACAAACAACACACACACACATTTGGGAGGCCAGTTTATCTTATATATTTGGATATACTGTTGTAATAGGAGCCTAAACATTTTCATGCGGAAAACTGTTGGGAAGGATATTCCCAGTATCTCCCTGTGGAATATCATTCCCCTGGAGATAAGACTAGCCCCTACCCTGGTAATTTTCTGGAAGGCCCTGAAGATGTGGTTTTGTCAGCAGGCCTGGGGTCCCAGGCTGATACTGAGCCAGCCAAATAGTTAATTTGAGTATGTGGGGATGGGGTGAGGATTGGATTTTTGTATTACGGGTTTTAATTCTGTAAGCCATCCAGAGTCACTGTGTGTGAATTGGGAGGTCATATAAATTTGTTTAATAAATAATAAATAAATATTGCTACCACATTTCCCACATGGATCAATTAGACAGTGATTACAGATATGGGGATTTTCACTTGCTGTATCTTAGTGCTGGGCTAAATTGGGGCAAGGTGGGTTTGGGGTTTTTTTGTGTGTGTGATTTGTCTGTTTATCTCTCTTAGAGAGTAAATGAATTGCAGAAACATTATTTGGTTTGATGGATGACTGCTGTTGCTTCTGCTGCTTTTTGTAAAAAGAAAGGTGATGGATGAAGGACACCCTTCATATCAATCTAAGTGCATATGAGAAAGACAGGGAAGGAAAATTGGTCACCAACAAATTAAAGTGATCTTTCCTTTGAAAATTATGGAAATAATTCTGTTCCCATCTTCTTTCTATAGAGGTCAGAGAGGAATGTTTGGCAAAAGGCTAATTCTTACTAAATCCATCTATTTCCTCAGGACCAACTGGCATAAAGGAGTACATCCTCTTAAAGAGGCAGTGGTTCGACCCCTTCTCAAGAAGCCACTATTAGATCCAACTATTCTGGACAATTTTTGTCCAGTTTCCAACCTTCTGTTTTAGAGAAGGTGGTTGAGAAAGTAGTTGCACAGCAGCTTTTGAGACTCCTGGAAGAAGTGGATCATCTGGACTTCTTTCAGCTGGGATTCAGACCAGGATATGGGACTAAATCAGCACTGGCCACACTTTTGAATGACCTCTGGCAGAAACAGGATAGGGGTAGTGCATCAATCGTTGCTCTTTTTGACCTTTGGAGGCTTTCAATACCATCAACCATGGTATCCTTCTAGGTCGGTTCCAGGGGCTGGGAGTGGGGTCACTGTGCTGTGCTTCCCTTCTTTCCTCTAGGGCCAGTTCCAGTTGGTGCTGATTGGGGGGAAGAAATCCCGTCCCTGGCCTCTACTTTGCAGAGTGCTGCAGGGTTCAGTACTTTCTCAGATCCTGTTTAATATCTACAAGAAGCTGCTGGGCGAGGTTATCCAAAGGCAGTGGGTGAGGTACCATCAGTATGCTGATGATACCCAGCTTAACATCACCCTGGGCCAATTAAGTGTTACTATGGAGATCCTGTCTTGGTGTCTAGAGGCTGTGGGGGTTTGGATGGAGAACCAGAGACTTTAGCTCAACCCAAGCAAGACTGAGTGGCTTTGGATGTTGGGGCCCCTCATTCTAGGTACTTTCCATCTTTTGTTCTGGATGGGTTTGCATGATTTGGGGTCCTTCAGGACTTACAGCTCCTGTCTGGGGAACAGCTGGCAGCCAGGCCCAAGAGAGTCTTTGTACAACTATGCATTGTGCACCAGTTGCACCTGTTCCTGGACTGGGAGGCCCCGCTCATCTCTCATATGAATTACTGCAGTGCTACCTTTAAACAGTATTTTGAAGATTCAGCTGGTGCAAAATATGACTGCACAGGCAGTTATGTGCACCCCTCAATGGTGCACATTGCACATCTGCTTTACAGGCTTCATGGGTTGCCAGTTTGCTTCCAGGTTCAATTCAAGGTGCTGGTGATGACCTATAAAGCCCTTCATGGTATGAGATTGGGATTACCTCTCTCCAATCATATCTACGCTTTCCATTCAGGTCTGGAAGGAGGAGCATATTCTGGATCCTATCAGCCAGGGAGTATTGTCTGGTGAGGCCCAGGAAGAGAGCCTTTTTGGACACAGCTCCTTAGCTCTCCAAAGATCAGATTGGCCCTGACCCTGCTAGCTTTCCATAAGGCCCTGAAAACATGTTTTGCCAATGAGTGTGGGATCCAGGAGTGTGGTAGAGCCTGTGCAGTGGCTGTATTGATTGTTATTGATGGATGGTAGACTACCTAGGCTGTGAATTTTGTTGTATGGTTTTTATATGGTTTTTATTGTTCCAATATTGTTGAATTGTTTTGGTGCTTTTACACTGTATTTTAATTGTATGTGAATCCCCCAGAACCATATACAGTATTTGAGATGAGCAGCTATATAAATTGAAATAATAAACAAACAAATTTTGTAAGAAACTTGACACTGAATTCATACAGTATGTAAACTAAAATACATTTGGCTAAACAATGTGTTGTGCAAGGTCAGGAACTTGGTTTAAAGTTGATACTTGTATGAAAAAACTATGAAAAACCTAATTATTCCTAGGTCACATGTAGATTTCTTTACATGGGTGACATAGTTTTCAGTCAATTCACAGTGCAATCTCCACAGAACTGGGTTGTCTGAAGGGCTCCTTATCCAAAATACCTTTGCCTGGAATCTTAAATGAATATCAACAGATGTAGCTTTCCATTTAAACAAGAAAGCTTATCAAGTAAAAGAGATTTTAAATTGGGCATGTTTTGGGGTCTAGTTTGCTCTTTTCTGCCATGGCAGATAACTACATCTGGATTTCTGAGCTAAGGTGTCTTATTTTTTGTTTGCAATGTGACACATATTATTTGTTCTCAATATATTATCAGCAACAATTCCTGGTCCTAGGCTGAACATCAAAGTGAAATTTAATCTTCAGCCTGTTGGTATTCATAAACTACTCAAGCGACACTCTCATATTCTGAGTTAGCACCATGACCGTTGATTCAATTATGGACTATAACAAATGGAAGCATGTATTAATCGGTTCATGAACAAAAGATCAGAGTACAAGCATAACAAATATTCTAAAGATGTTGGCTGAATACAACTTGATAATAGGATCCGTTGTGATAGCACTACTTAAGCAAGGTTGTTGTATTGTTGTTTCATGATAATAGCGGCCTGCATTCTATATCATAGTAATAAATACCATATGCATGAACAGTAATTATAATATTGATATTATAGACTAATCAGGCAATGCTTCTAGCTTACTTGATTAGTCAGAGACAATCTAGTTCTGGGTGAGATGGGTTGCATACAAATTTAATAAATAAATAATAATAAATAAATTTGCTTTTGTTCAGGCTCCCCCATTGCTTTCCTGATTCACAGCTTTCTTCTGAGCCCTGTTATCAGTGAGGAGTTTGAGCTGGTTGATCCTGAGAAAGTGGATAGGGTCCTCATGGCTGTGAGCTCAGCCATGTGTTTTGGACCAATGCCTCTCCTGGTTTGCCAAGGTCTTCTGGGAGGTGGCATGTGATTGGGGACAAGCAGTGATTAATGCTTCTTTGAGGGAGGGAGTAGTAGTGCCCGCCTTGAAGGAGGTGATAGTGCACCCCCTTCTTAAGAGGCCATCCTTGGATCCAACCGTTTTGGATAACTTTACTCTAGTGTCCAACCTTCCCTTTTTAGGGAAAGTTGTTGAGATGTGGTTTCGTGCTCAGAGCCCTGGATGAAGCAGATTATCTTGACCTTTGGTTCAGACCAGGGTACACTACTGAGACATCATTGGTCATGCTTGTGTATTGCCTTTGGAGATAGAGATGGCCTTTCTGGATGGAGGTGCTGCAACTGTCCTGGCCCTCTTGGATCTCTTGACAGCTTTCAGTACCATCAACATAATAATATTCTTGACCAGCTCCTGGGATTGGGAGTGGGAGGCACTGTTTTGCAATGGTTCTCCTCCTTCCTTCATGGCCAGCTGTAGTCTGTGTTGGGATGGGAGAGAGGTCTAGCCCTAGGACCCTGTGGTGTGGGGTGCCACGGTGCTTGGATCTCTTGCCGTTCCTCTTTAATATGCTATTGCAGTGCTGACCCAGTGCCTGGAAGCTGTGAGGATCTGGATGGGGAAGAACTGGCTCCAATTCAGCCCTGGCAAGAAGGTGTGGGTTTGGCCCTCCAAAGTCTGATAATAAGTCATATATGACTCTAGACAGTTTGGCACTCCTCTGGACAGAACTGATGCACAATTTGGCTCATGGTCTCTCATGCCTTGTTCACTTCCTGGTTGGACTACTGCAACACAGTTTACATGGGGCTACCCTTGAAGACTACCCAGAAGTTACAACTGGTCCAGAATGCGGTAGTGCAAATAGTGCTGGGTACCCCTAGGCCTGCCCATATTACACCTTTGTTAGGCAAGCTGCACTAGCTCCCAGTTTTTTTCCAAGTGCAAGGTGCTGGTTATCATCTTTAAAGTCCTACATGGCACAGGAGCACATTATCTATGGGACTGCCTCACCCTGACTGTGTATGCCCATTCTACCAAATTGAATAGAGCAGGCATGCTCCATATCCCTTCCCTTAAATGATGCTATGTAGTAGGACCTAGGAAGCATGTCTTTTCCTTGTTAGTCTCTGCTCTGTGGAACACCCTTCCATTGAAATCTAGCAGACCCCCACCATCTTAACCTTCCAGAAGGCCATAAAGATCTGGCTCTTCCCCCAAGCACTGGGATAAGGTAAGGAAGATAGTGGTGCTAGTTGTATCAAAGGAAATTGGTTTTTGTTTTTTTCTTTCATTGGTTTTTGTTTTTATTGTTTTTATGTTTGGTTTTATACAACTCTTGTGAGCCTCCCAGTGTTGTGCTTCTTATGATGAATGGCCATATAAGTCTTTTAAATACAGAAATAGATACAGAAATAAATACATACAGAAATAAAAATTTATAGGATGCTCCAATCACAACTGTCTCTGAGCGGTAAATAACTTCCCATCCCTGCATCTGCAGGTAGAAGAGAAAAGAACATTTTTTGCATAGAATAAATATTTGCTAAAATAATTGAAAATAGCTGAATATAAGAACATGCTTCAGCCCACTTAGTTATATGGGTATATCTGGAGAAATATGAAAGTAAGTTGAATGCAGTGGGGATGTAATATTTAAAAGTGTATGTGGCAAAACAAGAAGGGATACAATCAAGAATGAATGAGTGCTGAATGAATATGGACTGAATACAAAAATAAGTGTACAGTATGAAGGAAATATATTGAGGTGATCTGGTCATCTGCAGAGAATGAACAAGAGCGCAAAATAAATATATGCAGCAAAAATGAATGGGTTGAGAGGAAAGGAAAGACCACTCAAGTCATGGTTGAATGGAACTGATGAGTTCCTCAAAAAGAGAAAAGTGAAAATATTGAAGAAAAAAGACAATGTTTGAAGCAGAGTATGGACCTAGTGGGAGCAAGCATTTCCAAGGATAGAAAGGGGCAGAAAGGATAGTGAATGATGTTGTCATTTAGCTATATTTCATTTTCTTTTTCTTATCTCATACCTTTAATCTCTTCTGCTTACTGTATCTTATTCCTTTTCTGCACTTTGCATAATGTTGATTAGCCCAAAAGGGAATAGTCTGATAGGTATGCATGTATAAATTAAGTATACCAATTTAACAAGAAAATAAAAGGATGTCAAGGGAGGAACAGGCTTCAGGGACATACAAACCAGGAAAATGTTTAAACCTCTTTAAGGCAGTATTCCTTTTTCTCATATGGAAAGACTCTATAGCTGTTGAAACTTTCCTAGGATTTGGTGCCTGAAAAGTACAGGAAGACATTTCAGAGTGTTTGAAAACAGCTGACCAAAACTTTGGGCAGCAAGATATCCTGGAGGAGCAGAAGTCTACTAGAGCTCTCTAATGTTTTCATGGAGTAAATTAAAAAATGGGGAGAATGTTTTTTGTTTGGATGAATATTCAGTCATAAATCCTACTTACAGGCTGAACTTGTACAGATAAGTCTAGCGATATTTCATAGCTAGTACACCCAAAGTGGTCCCCCTTCCCCTGAAAGTTTACATACCATCGCATTATGTATTTAATCAAACTCACAGGCTGCCTTAATTGCAGTCACAATTCTGCTGGCTAGAGGCTATTACAGGACAATGGCTTATAAAACAATAACATTTAAATAATCATACAATTCATAAATGCATATTAAGATTAAGCAATCCACTGAAATAGCCAAGGAGTAAAAATACTGCATCTTCTCTAGTAATAAATTCCCCCCACAGCAGGAGGACCAAGTTGTTTTTGGAGCACTTCCTGCATCAATGATCTTTGTAGTTAGTGGAGATAAACAACCCATGAAGATGAGTCAAGCAGAGGAATAAGAACCAGGTCTTCAGATCTCACAATTAGATGATGAGAACTAGGACACTGACCTATCCAAGAAACAGCTTTAATGAAAAAATCTATATATGTCGTTCACATTTATTTGCTTGTCACTTTGTTAAATTTGTCTTTTGTCTCCCTACTAAATGGTACTCAAGATAGTCAAGAATAATGATGCAAATTTATTAACATGCAGTAAAAGTACAATAAAAAGATTAAAACTTGAGAAAGCCAGTGCTGAGGTAAAGGCATCACGATAATCAATAAAAAGAGCTAATTAAGAACCAATTACATTTTCAAGGTAGCCCAAAGCCTGTCAAAATAAACATTTATTGATTTGCCAGTGGAAGGCTATTAGAGACAGAACTCTATACAGGCAACCCTTGGTAAGGAATTCAAAAGTTTGGGAACAGCTATTAAAGTGACCTTCTTATTTCTACCAATGTGCCAGATGTTAGCATTACAAAACAAGGAAATATTCCCTGAAGACCTTAATAGCCATAGAGGCTCATAAAGGGTTATGCAATCTTTTAGGTTGCATAAGGTGATGCAGGCCATAACCAGCACTTTGGTTATGTCCAAGATGGTATCCAGTGCAGCTATTTTATAATGTGGGTAACATACCTACCCTGGTGAGATAGTTAATTTACATTTTAAACTCACCTAGTTGATCAGTCATAAAAAATGTAATTTTGTTTCAGTTCAGTTGCATCTCTGTGACTTCTTGACACTAAGTAGCATACTTTTTAAGAAATAAAAAAGAGAAGCAGTCTTATTAATTACCATTTGTTGGTAGGAATTTATTGCCACAGTGTGCCTCTTGTCAACAACTACTCACTTATTACAAGTCTCTGTGTGTATGTATATACAGTATGTGTATTCATTCATAGTAGGCCTTAACATCTTATTATGTTAGAGGAATGGGGGAATTTCTCTGAATGGTATGTTTGAGATGGGGACAAAAAGGAGATAGTCTATCATTAGGCTAGCTATGGCTAAATCTATGTAGCTAAGTTAGTGTGAGGAATTTCTACAGCAAATATAACTGACATTGCTTTCATTAGGAGAAATCAACTTATGGTGATCCAGATGCTGATGAAGTCTAATGCTCATAATTGTTCAGGATCGGTCATATTGTTAGGATTTATAGGAACTGAAGTTTCAGAGGAGAGCTTTGACAATGTTTTTAGACAAATACTCCTTTGAAAACATTTCAGTGATATGAGTATTGGAGCTGGCAAGGTACAGCATGAGGTACTTGGAAATGGAAGGAATGGAAATAGAGAGGATTATTTTGTAAGAAAGACTAGTGGCAAGCACCAAATGGCTAGTGGGAGAAAAGGAGAATGTTACAAAAGAGAGGGGAAAGAAACTTGGAATTTAAACCTTGGGTTGCATAACTATACAGCCAGTTTCGTAGCCTGTCAGTAGGTGTTCTTCTTACAGAACTTGCTTATATCTGCAATAGTTAAACTTACCTAATTGACTCCTTGAATTTCATGAGAGCTTTCAGATCCACAGAGAGGGTTATTGCTGAGATTTGTAGAAAACTTCTTGAAAATTAAGCAGGATGGCCTCTTCTAAAGTGAAGCTCCCATGTTGCTTTGCTTCATGTTCCCTTTTTGCCTCCTATAGACATGCTGAGAAGGTCTCAGAAGCAACATGAAGTCCTTCATGAAATCAGGTCATCTCTGTGCACTGATGAAGTGAATCGTGTCACCTCACATAGGCATACAGGATAGACTGTTGAGTGAAAAATAAGAGACTGGGATACACTTGGGAGTAAAACGGGAAACTTTTCTTAAGGGTCTGTTTAGCAATAGTGATTTGTCTTCTCTCAGACAGTTGCAACAGCAGAAGATAAAAGCATTTTTGTTTAAATCTGGTAACATAAAATTATGAATTAAAAAAAATAATTACAGTGGTACCTCGGTTCACGAACGTAATTCATTCCACGATTCTGGTCGCAAACCGAATCAAATTTCCCCATAAGGTTCAATGTAAATAAGGTTAATCCATTCTGACTCCTACAAACGTGGTCGCCAACCGAATTGGTCGCGAACCGAATCAAATTTTCCCATAAGGTTCAATGTAAATAAGGTTAATCCATTCTGAACCATATGTATTTTTTTTTTAACCACAAAAATATGAAACAAAGTACAGTACAGTACAGTACAGTATGAAGGGAGAGAACACTAACCTTGCTTGAGGCGACCAAAAAGCTTCACAGCAAATGTCTGTCTGCGACCGCAATCTCATCTAGAGGAAGCCACGGCCACGTGTCAGAGCAGGGAAGATGGCCACGGGTTGTGTTCGTCATCCGATGCGGAGTTTGTGAACGGAAACAAAATTTTGCGAATGCTGCTGTTCGCGAACCGAATTGTTCGTGAACAGAAGTGTTCATGAACAGAGGTATTAGTGTATATAGAGCTTAATTCAGGGACGCTTCCTGCTAGGATGTGAAAGGAGGAATAATATAGAATATAGTATGTCTAAAGTTGGAAAACACACAGCTACAAGTGGAAAACTGACAACCAAATTTCTGTGGCAAAATTCACAATTTTACATAAGCTTGTCAGGTTTTACATAAGCATGCTGACTCTTTGCAGAAGTTGGCAACCTAAGCAATCCTCTCACAAAAAAGCAATAGATTGAAGACTTGAAAGGGCCAATTGTAAGATTCCCAGTTGATTATCTAAGTTAGAAAGACTGTATGGACATATTATTTCATTACAAACTGAAATCTTATGAACCTGCAATCTACTCTTTTCAATGGTGGGCAAACCATCATTCATACTGATAAGATGACTAAAGATAGAACACAATAGCTGGTGTGGGTCTTCCGGGCTGTGTGGCCGTGTTCTGGAAGTTTTGTTTCCTAACGTTTCGCCAGCATCTGTGACCGGCATCTTCAGAGAGCAGGAGAACTGTTCCTGTCTGTGCTCCTGCTCTCTGAAGATGCCGGTCACAGATGCTGGCGAAACGTTAGGAAACAAAACTTCCAGAACACGGCCACACAGCCCGGAAGACCCACACCAGCCATCGTATTCCGGCCATGAAAGCCTTCGACAATATATAGAACACAATAATTCATGCAAAACCATTAGACTCCATTGAAGATCTGTTACCTATTGATAAAATGCTTAATGCTGAAAGTTATTGAATAGGAACTGAAGCCACTGGCTGGAGAACTGAGGTTATTAGGACATTTAAAAATTTAATAAATATATAAGTAAATAGGCAAACTATTAGGAGTGAATTTATATAAAGACTGAAAATTAACTGAGCTAAGTGCCTTTCTGGAGAATTAAGCATGTCAGTGTATAAGATAGCAAGCAATATATACAATGCACACATAAGTTAATGTACACTAAACTATGTGGTAGCCCAGTGCAGCTAAGAGTGAAAGAAATTGGATTACAGTTGGGATTGGTAAAATCATTGTTTTTGGAAATATTTAATATGCAAAGAGAGCACTGAGTACAAATAGGAAGATCAGAGGACATCCCTTGCTAAAAGTTTTCTAAAAGTTCCCCCTTTTGAAGAAACTAGAGTAGACTTTTTATGGTTTTCTATACACAAGACCAAACATTTATTAGAGAAAACATAATTATGAACCATTATTAGAATAATTCATTTGGAACTAGACTTAGATCAAGAACTAAAGAAGAACATTGCCGCCGCCGCCTCCTCCTCCTCCTCCTCAGCTGGGGATTGATAAAACCTCCTGAATGCAGGCAATGCCGAAAGTTGCCACTGGAACACTGCCAAGAAAACAGCATGGATGAACTGGAGTCAAGCTCAACTAGAGAATATCTTTACGTTATTTAAACAATTTGTGCCAGATGTAGATGGAACAAGGTTGTGCACCCTAAAGTGTCAAAACCTTCTAACAAGCTGATCAAGATTAGAAACAGCTTTGGCAGCACTGGGCCAAAAAGTAGCTCTGAGTATTTTTTTGCAAGAGAAAATTTTGGGGAAGTTTATTGTTGAGAGGATTTGGGGATAAGACTTGATGGATCAATCAAGACATACTTTAAAAAGACAGTAGGAAAAGCCACTTTGTCATAAATATCAAAAAATCTTTACTGAAATACAAGCTGAACTGAATTCATGACCAATAACCTTTATATGCAGTAAGTTTGAAGAACTGTTCCTACTGATATCAACACATTTTCATGTTGGCTAAAGATATTTTCCGTGATAAGAGAATGATATTCCTACAACTATCACTTACCCTCTGTAGAATGTGCAAATATTGATAAACTTGATCAAATTATTTTAGGTAGATCATGAAAGGGAAAATGACAAAGAATTGAGTTCATACATTTCACAAAATTGTATAAATCAGAGAACTGAACTCAGGATGAATCTTAATATAGCTTCTCTCAATAGGTTAAAAAAAAAAGAAAGCTAAAACTGAGATAAAGCCTCTAACCTGTAGCATAGCAACAGTGCCATCTTCTCCTCCTGAAGTAGATGGTGAAAGTAGGAAGTCTTATCTTAAACAAATAAAAGTGTGGCTTTTAAGTTTAAAGGAATGAAAGATTCACTGGCTTAACCTGTGATATCTGTTGATACATCTGCAGCCAGAGCTGATAAAACTGGAAACTGGATTTCCCAATCCAAAGATAGAAAAAAATGTCTGATATGGCTATGCTGTAGAAAAGGTAAGCAAAGAGTATGTAGTTGGAAGCATAATTGCACATGTGCAACAAACATTTTTGGAAACCTTCTGATGCTTTTACTGAGACTATCTTGCATAAGATCATGGACTTTCAGATAGGAAGACCCATCAGATTCCACCTGTCTCCCTCATGGGAATAGGAATAGGCACCCTCAACCTTTTATTGTCAAGTTTTTTAGATTTTACAACAAAAAGATATATGAGGTGATGAACAGGTATGCTTAGAAAGAATTTTCAGAAGTATCTGATAAAGATTTTTTTCTGATATGTAAGAGACATATTGAAACAACTGGCCAATTAGAATAATTTTTTGTGCTATAGCAAGTATCTAGCTGCAATTTGTACACACTTCCTGAATACCTTAAACATGAAAAGTCAGGGCTGCAGAGGAATGTCTATGGATTCAGTTGCAATATCTGAAGGCTCTGTAATTACTTACTATAAGTATAGGATTATTTGAAATTTCCCCCCCCTACACAACAGAGATGAAGTATTCAGCTTCAATTGAAAATCATGAATTAAAATGTATTGCTTAGTTGGCAGATATTTTTGGATGGAGGGTCTGCTTATGATTATTTGACTGTAAGAAGAGGAAATCAAGTTTTCATTTTGTTTTCTTTTTTATGTCACCTTTTTCCTTAGGTTTTTGTTTCATTTTTAGGATTACAGGCAGTTTTTTCCTTGAAGATTTATATATTTATTTTGTACATACTTATGTTTCTTTCCTTTATTCCTTCCTTTGTTGGGGGAAAATACAAATTGTGTCAATCAAGAGGAATTCCTGGATTGTGCCAATGTAACTTACATTTTCAGATGTTAATATTTAAAATTATCTTTGCCATTATAAAATATTTTCTGAACTTGAATTTGAATATTGTTCTCTTCAATATTGTTGTCTCTTTAATAATGTGTGTATATGTCTATGTGTGATTAATTATTATGTCTTTGACTGTTATGACACATACTGTAATTTAAGGGCATCTGGGAATTCTTAATAAGAGAAAGCAAATTCTTACCAAATTTAAGAAACTCAAGTAACGTTACACTTTTACAATAAAAACATTTATTTGATGAAGGCAAGAATAGATTATGGAAAGTCTGAATGGGAGAAGTTTCTATTAATGGTCTTACAAAAAAGAAAGGGAGGGAAGTTGCTATATTATTAGCTAAAGGTGCTTGATTTTCATGTTGCAAATGGAAATAGTTAGAGAAGGCTATTGTTATACTATTGTAATTAAGTATTTTAGAACAGTGAATAGTTTGATTAACACATACAACAGCATCCACAGCAAACCATAATGATACCATATTGATGACACATAAATGTTCAGGCTGGGATGTAGCACTGAAACTGTATTGGTCATACTTGTGGATGGCCTTTGGAGACACAGGGACTGGGGGAGTACACAACTTTGGGTCCTCCTTGTTCTCTTGGCAGCTTTTGATACCATCAGCAATAGTATTCTAAGAACATAAGCAGTGTCCTCCTTGACCAGAGCCCTGGTCCAGCTAATCCAGCAGTCTGTTCTCACAATGGCCAACTAACTGCACAAGGAAGCCTACTTGTTTCCCAGGTTTCTATTCTTTAGCCAGTTTCTTGCCCACAAGAGGACCAGTCCTTTTATTCCATAGCTCAGTGTTTCTCAGCAACTTTAAGAGGTATGGACTTCAACACCCAGAATTCCCCAGCCAGTATGGGGAACAGGGGTTGTCATTGGTCTCCAAAGATGAGGAGTTTGAGTTACCGCTCATACATTAGTGCAAGAGTTCTCTGTGCAGAGAAGAGAGCAGAGCAAAGGTGCTCTGCAAGGCTCCTCACAAGAAAAGAGCCACACCCTTCCTAAGGGCAACATCAGCACTGGTTCTGTTTAAGAAGAGGAGCAAACTCAAGCCTCTCTGTTGATAACAACCCTCTGCTAACTCAGACTCTGTGTGCCTTGAATCCTGACTTTGCATTTTGTGGCTTTGGACCTGGACTGGCTGACAAATCTACAATGTTTGACCCTCAGACTTTGCTTTGATGACTTTTGTGCCTACTCCTTTGGATTTGGTGCCCTCATAAAAGACCAGCTTGCTGGACTTTGGGAACTTGTTTCTTTTTGTGCAAATGTGTGTGCATTTGTGCTCACGCTTTCTCTGGCACTTGGTTATTTGCCTCACCAATTATCAATAAAGCCTGCAACTACCTCTCAGTGTGTTTGTGTGTGTTTGGCCTGGGACAGGACACTAGGTGATTAGTTAGGCAAGACCTTCCCTTAGTGAAGCCATGTTGGATATCCTTGAGCAAGGCCTGTGTCTCCAAATGTTTGGTAAATTTATCTTTAATAGCAGTTTCTACTATCTGTCCCCAGAACAGATGTCTTTTGGATTATCTCTGAGAGACTGGAGGGTGAGAGTACTGTTTTGCCGTCGTTCTCCTCCTTCTTGAATGGGCTGCATCAATCAGTTGTGGTTGAAGAAGAGAGATATTCCTAGAGATCTCTACTCTGTGGAGTGCCACAGGGATCTCTCCCCTCTCTGCTCCTTTTTACATGAAAGGCCATTTATCAGCATGGGGTTCAGTGTCACTGATATACTGATATGTGATGGAATGGAATTATGAAGGCCAGACTCAGGGAGAAAAACATTTCCTTTCATCTCCTGAGGCGAGAGGGAGAGATAAGAGGGTGAGACTGGCACCTCCCTGAGGAATTCACAATGTTGTGCCTGGCATTACTTGGGAACTGGGGTTTCAGTCTGGGAAGATTCTTGCTAGAGGTTGTAGCTAATAAACATTGCTGGACTGAATTTACATGGTCTCTTGGAGTTCCTTGGGCTAGGCCTGACATGATACAAGTTATACATCTCAACTCTGGCTTAACAGTTATGTGGTAGAAGTGCTGACCAGGACCTGGAAACTATCAAGATCTGGGTAGGAAGGAACAGACTCCAAATGAATTTACATGGTTTTCTGGATATATTATTTTCTTTGTTGATATTATTAGGCACCTAGAGCTTTCAAGAATGAACAGCATACAAGCAAATAACAAACTAAATAAACTAATAATCCAATATAATTAAAAATTGCAATGGATTTGCACAGAAAAAATGTTAAAGAATGAATTTACCCCTAACAATTTATGCTATAGTATATAGAATTTGTTTATATATTCCAAAAATCTATTTTCAGAAATGTAACATTTCTGAATTTAGGGCAACCTTCCCCATTTTTACTCAAGATTTCACTTTCAGGTAAGGAAGGAGATTTTAATGTTCTTTATTTATAACATAACATAAAGTATATAATCTTAGGTCAATGAATGGTATGTTTTATCTCCTGGAAATTTGTTTTATGAACTATTTTGGCCCTCATTAAGTTGATAAGTACGGGATGTCCCTTCTTACTGTATTAGGTACTATGGAAGCATAGGATGCATGTCAGCTTCACTCTTCTTATGTTAAATTAATTTTATGGGAAAATCCTTATCTGAAAATATCAAGACAGTTCTTTTGTTGGAGAACCATTGCTGGTAAGGGTGAAGCTTCTACCTTAGATCACTTTAAAAGAACATTTTTTAAAAAATTATAAAATATGTATCATTTATCAAAAATGCAGAGTGGTGTTTTTTAAAGATGATTTATAAATGGTTGTTGGAATTTACCAAGTTAAATGTTTAAGGAAATAAGGAGACATGAAATATGGAATTGAAGCATAATATCAGTGGAAGACTATTTTGGCATTTGTATGGAATATTTCTATAGATTTTAAATGTTGATTTCATTCAATTTAAGTGTGTGTGTGAGAGAGAAATTTATGAATGCTAATTGTCAGAGAGAGAGCCAGTTTGGTGTAGTGGTTAAGCCATCAGGCCAGAAACCAGGAGACTGTGAGTTCTATTCCCACCTTAGGCTCAAAACCAGCTGGGTGGCCTTGGACCAGTCAATTTCTCTCAGCCCTAGGAAGCAGGCAATGGCAAACCACTTCCAAAATGTTGCCAAGAAAACCACAGGGAATTGTCCAGGCAGTTGCCAGGAGTCGACACTGACTTGAAGGCATGCATAAACACACACACACACAACTGTCAGGGAAGTGGTACTCAAATGTACTATTGTATCATGGTGACTCCCTTTGGAACATCAGTTTTTTCACATTATTGACTTTTGCTCTGGAAGACTCATTGGTTATTGTAGAGATGTATGTTCTTTTCAGTTATATACCACAGTCTGGAAGCTAACAGGAGAACAGCAGGATTGGATTTTTCATGCTGTTATGATCTCAAACAGACTATTACAAGACTCAGAAGATATTCACTCTCCATGAGTTATACAATGGGCTGAAGAGCTCATCTCCCTGTCTCTATTTGAACAAGCACTTTATCACCAAGAGTCTCATTTGGACAACTGTTTAAAATCTGAACTGCATACCCTAGTTCAAATGCTTAATTTACCTTGTCCCCATATTTTTAAGTGAAGTGACATATGAATAATTTAATTGTAAAACATGATATGAATATATATGCCTAGTTTTTGTTTGTTTTTTGTTTAGCACATAAGAGATGTACCGTTGTTCTTTTTTCTTGTTCAGTCAGCAGCATGAGCGGAAAAAATATGTACTCTCTTTGCTTTGAAAGTCAAACAGGGAAAATCTCTGGAGTAGGAAAAGCAATTCTGTTGAGTTCTGGCCTACAATGCAACAAAGCTGTTGACCATTGGTCAATTGTCTAACAGGAGAACCTGTTCAGGTTGGCAGGGGCATGTGATGGAAAAGGAAAGAAAATGTCTTCCTGGCATAGACATAAATAGGTAGTACCTGTATTTATCGCTTTCAAATTTCTGGATAATTTAGTAGAAATGCTATTGTCACTACTCTTCCAATACTATCAGTCATGAATAACATATCAGCTCACCATGATTTACTTCAGGATAATGCTTCTGTCCTTCTAAGTACTGTTGAAATTTGATATCTCCAAAAAGCTTTGACTGAGATATCCAGTGGAGGCTTGATTGCAATGATAACCCTGCAGGGCAGCCATGCCCATAATCATTGTCCCTCCCCCTCCCTTCCCCCTCCCCTCCCACCATGGAATTTTATGTAAATGCCTTTTTTTCATTTTTACCATGCAACATTGTAGAGTATTGGAGGGGAGGGGGGAACAAAGCTGTGCTGAGCCAAGAATTTAGATGGAGCAGGTTCAGACCTATTCACTGTGCCCCATGTAAATGAAAATCTGCTCTCTCTTGTAATCTAAGGTTAGGCTGAACCTTTAACCTGCTCTATTTTCCAGAGTAAAGCAATTTGTAAATAAAACAACTTTTTTAAATTAAAAAAAATATAATAAAGAAATCAGATTCAAATTATATACAAGGAGCCACATAATAAAAACTCAGAATAAACAAGTCTCTAGAGATTACTTAAAGGATACAGGACATGAGATGAAGTAAGATTTGGGAGAAAGGATATCCAAGAGTAACTTCAGTGGTAAGAGGGTACAACTCCCATTCTGGAAGGTATGTTATTTACAAGTTCAATACGATGATACATTTCAATTTTACTGAAACATACTATACTTGAGGAGTAACTGTTGACATTGAGTTGGAATATTTCAGAAATATAAATGCAAATATGGAAAGTCTGCTGAAGTAGAGATGATTAGATAAGAAACAATTTCCCTTTTTTATATCTCCAAGTTCTACTTCTGGCAGTAAAGAAAATTAAAACAATTATAGCTGATAACGATGATGCACCCTCCAGTACTTTGTACTGAGTTCATGAATGCCACATATAAGGAGTGAAACTGCTGAGGCAGGAACCAGGAGTTTTCAGGCAAGAGAGAGCTGTTGCATCAATGCAATTCAGGTACCTCCCAAGATCAACACAAGAACAGCCATTGAGTCAGAAAGAAGGAGAAAGACTAGAACTTCAACCCTGAAGCATAGGCTTCTAATAAGGCAATGATTTCCATGTACCACAGCTGGCACATTTTCTGCATGTATATTCCACAAAGACTTTCAGGTTGCTGAAGTTCCATTACAAGAAGCAGAAATTACCACAGCTGACTGAAAATGCTGGTCAAATGTGTGTAGTAGTACAAGAGGATGATCTCCTCATTCTTCTCCTTTTCCTCCATCTATGTCTAAGACTAATCTAGTCTGAAAGCCTCCTGCTGAATAAGACAATTCTTGAATATAGGATTGTGTTTACAGAGCTCAGATCTACAACCAAGGCTGTGGTGAAATTTGACCCCACACAATTTGGTGTTAGATAAAGATCAAAAAAGAAAAAAAATCTGTATTAACATTAATACCTTTTTATTAATATTATACTTAACCTATGCAGGATCAGTTAATTTTTCCCTGAAAATGTTCTGAAGTAAGTGCAGTGCAGTTAATATTTACAACACCAGCTATGTGTGTTTATTCTGTACATAGTTAAGCTTTAACTGAATTGTGTCAGACTTGTCCCTTTGCAATTCATTATTATTTGACTGCACTGTTTATTTTAATACTTTCTTTCCATCCACATATGCATATACTGAGAGCAACACTTTAGGCAAGAAATATGTGAATTGGTCCACAAACCTGTAGCTTACCAACTAAATGTGTTAGTGGGTAAGATGCCATTAAACCAGTGTTGCTCAACCTTGGCAACTTCAAGAAGTGTGGACTTCAACTCCCAGAATTCCCACGCAGGCTGGGGAATTCTGGGAGTTGAAATTCCCACATGTTGAAGCTGCCAAGGCTGAGAAACACTGCACTAAACTCTTTATTTACGGTCTAACAGATTGATAGGGTTCCCCCCCTGGCAGTCAGCACAGATGCGTTTAAATCAGATTTAAAAATAGACTACTTAAAACAATCACTAAATTTTGTTAAGCTACATTGTCTAACTGCAGTATATACCATCTTCGGAAGTGTTTTCCTGATATCTCTCCATTTGATATGATGGCATGGACCAAGTCCATGCTTCATCATTAACAGATGTTATCACACCAGTAACTGCATCTCGGAGAGATAAGTTGGTAGATGCTAGAAAAGCTATGGAGGATGTTGAAGCATGTAGTTGTTATTTAAAGGAAAGTAGGGAAAATCTAGTGATCTGGAAAAGTGATTTCCATATGAAGGGCAATATTCATATATTAAGAAGGGACAGTTTGCAATACATTCCTGTTACATAAGCCATCCAAGATTTTGCCTATGATAGAGCAACTTGAACAAATAATTTCCTTTCAATGTAGGTGATTATTCTTACTGAATGAGAAAAAGAAAGCACAGAGCCACCACACTTTTATTTTCAGACAAGAACAGGTACACCAACTTACTTGGGGTAAAGATTTCTAAGATAAATGAGCAAAAATAAGATCCATGGCCATATTTTGCTATCCTGGCTAATTTATTTCCCATTATGATATGATACCCCTTCATGGATCACTGTCTTGTCGTGGCGAAGGGGCTTGCGTAACTCAGTGAAGCCATGAGCTATACCGTGCAGGGCCACCCAAGACGGACAGGTCATGACAGAGAGTTCTGACAAAATGTGGTCCACTGGAGAAGGAAATGGCAACCCACTCCAGGATCCTTGCCAAGAAAACCCCATGGACAATGTTAAAAGGCTAAAAGATATGACGCCGGAAGATGAGCCCCTCAGGTCAGAAGGTGTCCAATATGCTACTGGGGAAGAGCGGAGGGCAATTCCAAGTAGCTCCAGAAAGAGTGAAGCGGCTGGGCCAAACCCGAAAGGACGTTCAGCTGTGGATGTATCTGGAAGTGAAAAGAAGGTCCGATGCTGTAAAGAACAATATTGTATAGGTACCTGGAATGTAAGATCTATGAACCAAGGCAAGCTGGATGTGGTCAAACATGAGATAACAAGATTGAACATCGACATCTTGGGAATCAGCGAACTGAAATGGACGGGAATGGGTGAATTTAATTCGGGTGACCATTATATCTACTACTGTGGGCAAGAAACCCTTAGAAGAAATGGAGTTGCACTCATAGTCAATAAGAGAGTGGGAAAGGCAGTAATGGGGTACAACCTCAAAAATGACAGAATGATCTCAGTGCGTATCCAAGGCAAACCATTCAATATCACAGTCATCCAAGTCTATGCCCCAACCACTGATGCTGAAGAAGCTGAAGTTGACTGGTTCTATGAAGACCTACAACACCTTCTAGAACTAGCACCAAAAAAGATGTCCTTTTCATCATAGGGGATTGGAATGCTAAAGTAGGAAGTCAAGGAGTAATCGGAATAACAGGCAAGTTTGGCCTTGGAGTACAAAATGAAGCAGGGCAAAGGCTAATAGAGTTCTGTCAAGAGAACAAGCTAGTCATAGCAAACACTCTTTTCCAACAACACAAGAGACGACTCTACACATGGACATCACCAGATGGTCAATACCGAAACCAGATTGATTATATACTTTGCAGCCAAAGATGGAGAAGCTCTATACAGACAGCAAAAACAAGACCAGGAGCTGACTGTGGCTCAGATCATGAGCTTCTTACTGCAAAATTTAGGCTTAAATTGAAGAATGTAGGGAAAACCACTAGACCACTCAGGTATGACTTAGATCATATTCCTTGTGAGTACACAGTGAAGGTGATGAATAGATTTAGAGGATTAGATTTGGTAGACAGAGTGCCTGAAGAACTATGGACGGAGGTCCGTAACATTGTACAGGAGGCAGCAACTAAAACCGTCCCAAAGAAAAAGAAATGCAAGAAAGCAAAATGGCTGTCTGATGAGGCTTTACAAATAGCTGTGGAAAGAAGGAATGTGAAAAGCAAGGGTGAAAGGGAAAGATACAGTATAAGCAACTGAATGCAGATTTCCAGAGAATAGCAAGGAGAGATAAGAAGGCCTTCTTAAATGAACAATGCAAAGAAATCGAGGAAAACAATAGAATGGGGAAGACTAGAGATCTCTACAAGAAAATTGGAGATATGAAAGGAACGTTTAGTGCAAAGTTGGGCATGATAAAGGACAAAAAAGGCAGGGACCTAACAGAAGCAGAAGAGATTAAGAAGAGGTGGCAAGAATACACAGAAGAACTATACAAGAAAGATCTTAATGTCCCTGATGTCCACGCTGGTGTGATCACTGACCTTGAGCCAGACATCCTAGAGAGTGAAGTCAAGTGGGCCTTAGGAAGCATTGCTAACAACAAAGCTAGTGGAGATGACAGTATTCCAGCTGAGTTATTTAAAATACTAAAAGATGATGGTGTTAAAGTGCTGCACTCAATATGCCAGCAAGTTTGGAAAACGCAACAGTGGCCACGGGATTGGAAAAGGTCAGTTTATGTTCCAATTCCAAAGAAGGGCAATGCCAAAGAATGCTCAAACTATCGCACAATTGCACTCATTTCACATGCTAGCAAGGTTATGCTCAAAATCCTACAAGCTAGGCTTCAGCAATACATGAACCGAGAACTACTGGATGTACAAGCTGGGTTTCGAAGAGGCAGAGGAACTAGGGATCAAATCGCCAACATTCGCTGGATCATGGAGAAAGCACGAGAGTTCCAGAAAAATATCTACTTCTGCTTCATTGACTATGCAAAAGACTTTGATTGTGTGGATCACAACAAACTGTGGCAAATTCTTAAAGAGATGGGAGTACCAGACCACCTTACCTGTCTCCTGAGAAATCTGTATGCGGGCCAAGAAGCAACAGTTAGAACCAGTCATGGAACAACCGATTGGTTCAAAATAGGGAAAGGTGTACGACAAGGCTGTATACTGTCACCCTGCTTATTTAACCTATATGCAGAGTACATCATGAGAAATGCCAGGCTGGAAGAATCACAAGCCGGAATTAAGATTGCAGGAAGAATCATCAACAACCTCAGATATGCAGACGATACCACCCTAACGGCAGAAAGTGAAGAAGAACTAAAGAGCCTCTTGATGAGGGTGAAAGAGGAGAGTGCGAAAGCTGGCTTGAAACTCAACATTAAAAAAACTAAGATCATGGCATCTGGACCCATCAATTCCTGGCAAATAGAAGGGGTAGAAATGGAAGCAGTAACAGACTTCATTTATTTGGGCTCCAAGATCACCGCAGACGGCGACTGCAGCCATGAAATTAAAAGACGCTTGCTCCTTGGGAGGAAAGCTATGGTAAGCCTAGATAGCATATTAAAAAGCAGAGACGTCACCTTGCCGACAAAGATCCGCATAGTCAAAGCTATGGTTTTTCTAGTAGTAATGTATGGCTGTGAGAGCTGGACCATAAAGAAGGCTGAGCGCCAAAGAATTGATGCCTTTGAACTGTGGTACTGGAGAAGACTCTTGAGAGTCCCCTGGACTGCTAGGAGGTCAAACCAGTCAATCTTAAAGGAAATCAACCCTGATTGCTCATTGGAAGGATCGATAATGAAGCTCAAGCTCAGATACTTTGGTCACCTAATGCAAAGAGAGATCTCTTTGGAGAAGACCCTGATGCTGGGAAAGATTGAAGGCAAAAGGAGAAGAGGACGGCAGAGGATGAGATGGTTAGATAGCATCACTGAAGCAATGAGCATGAAACTGAGCAAACTCAGGGAGGCAGTGAAGGACAGGAAGGCCTGGCGCAATATGGTTCATGGGGTCACGAAGAGTCGGACACGACTTAACGACTAAACAACAACATGATATGATATGTAAGCAATGACCATATCAATAAACATTTTATTGTTATTGTTACTTTTAATATGTGCTTTTAACTCTCTAGATTTTGCTTTATTTTAAAAAATTGTTAGGAATGTGAGTAGAGGATACAGATTTAAATCAAATCAGAAAGCTTGTGTAACAGAGGCAGAAGATATTCATGTGAAAATGTTCATTGAATATAAGCTAGGGTTTCAAAAGCTGGTTGTGTATCTTCAAAGAATAGCATTCAGTCACTGTTATCATCCCCAAAATATGAAGGAAAATGCTGTGATATATCTACAAATATATAGAATCTTTTGTTCACCAGATGGCATTTGTCCATTTTGTAATTTACAAACATGTCTTAGCAGCAGAAACAGGCAAGCGTGCTCAGTCATGAAATTAATTATGTTTTGTCATGGCAAAAAAATCTCAGTTTCAGAATACGGGACTCTGCAAGATGAATGTTCAAAAGGCACTATGCTGTGCTTTTCCCTCTCTTTCCCTGCATATTTATTCTGATGACTTCTAAATTATTCATTTTCTTTAAGCAATCAATATTAATAATACGATTTGCTCCTTGGCATTTTTAGTCACACTTCTGTTTAACTGACTGTAAATAAAGGTCACTAGGAGGTTTCCCGCTGCTGTTCTGAAGGTCCTTGCCTAATTAATTCCCAACACTTCTTTTCCCTATGACTCTGATTAGCTGTTGCAATCAAGCTTTGCAATTAGCAGTCTTCCCACGCTGAGATCTGCTCGTTGCAGTTCAGCTGAAAAACACACATTTGTATACTATTTAGGACTTCTCAGTAAGACTTCCTTTCTTTATGTCTTGGTCACACAAACATATTAAGATCCGTTTGGGTGGTTGGGTGCACATACTTACAGGCATTCCTTCGTTACTAATATCTATAGCCTAGAGCACTTTGCAAATCTTCTAAGAGTCTAAGCATAAAAACTGGACTCTGGGCTGCCACAGAGAATCTGAGAGCTATATCTGAACCACAGGTTGGCCAGCTATTTCTTATTTAAGGTGGGTACGACTCTCCTGGGCCGAGTGCTGCATTTGGCCTTTCAGTGGCATGTTGGGGTCTGTAAAATCTAGTGAGGGAGGCTAGACTAAAAGTAAATTTCATTTACCTTTAATTGAAATGAAAGCCAAATTTCTAATGCTATATTTAAGAATTGTCTTCCTTCATCATACATTAAAACAACTGGATGCCAGCTTTGGGAGAACTCTAGGGCCATGTCCCCATGTAGCACTGAGGCCTCAAGTTGTGTTCTGCCTACAGGATGCAAATGGGGTGGATCTTAGCCATTTAGGATGTTTTCTAAGATAGATGAATGTTTTGCTGTGCACCAAATTAGAACTGGGGGAACATCTAGCTGGATGTTAGTTTCATTTGAAATTTCCTTTGTTTTTAAACACTCTTTCTCTCTCTAATATCCATCCACTGTTTTTCTCCAGTGTTCCTTTCTATTAAAAGACTGTGAGGAAAAGAAAGGGAGGAAAATGGCATTCCATTATCTGTAGTTTTACTTAGGCAGGTAGGAAAATATAACAAGCTTAAAATCTTTACCAGTAGTCTTAACCTACTCTTGTTCTGACAGCAGCAAGCCAAAGCATGCTTGCCCTGAACAAGCAGATTTCTCTTTCCTTTCTGTTCCAGCAAGTGTATTCATTTAATCTCACAGGGGATCTGACAGCTTTTCGAGCTCTTAAAGCAATTCTTTAGCACTCGCTGAAAAGTGCTCTAAGCCAAAGGAAAGAATGCTGACTGGTGCTTACATGCAGGGACCTGCCATCGGCTATATACGCGACAAGGAAGACCCGTCTATTTTACAAATGCAGTTGTTTGGTGCAAAAACTGATATGAGCTAGTCAAGGTCTTTAGAAGCATCCTCCTAATGAATGTGGAGAAATAATCTTCTCCGCTGATGAACAGAGTGATGCTATATACTGGAAAAATAACATAAATGAGGGATTTCAGCTGACATTTTGAATGCAAATCCATAATTCCATATAAAACAGTCTGTCCTTGCACCTTGCCAGTTTCTTCAGAAAACTACTATTTCTAGGCTCTTTGTGGAGAAAATGTAACAGAATGGGCTGATCCAAGATTTACTGACTGAGAAAAAGGATAAGATGGTGACTCTTCTCTAGAGAAACCTAGGTGAACTAGCAGTTGAATTTTGCTTCAGTGATATGTTGTCCATAACACCTGTTGAATGTTAGTTATTTAGGTATTGGGCAGAATGTAGCATAAATAGCTCTAACTTTCAATGAACTCTTGCCACTGCCTATCTACCATCCATGACCTGAAGTGGCTCCTTTGTTCTATTTCTAGAGGAAACACTGATGATGGTTAAGGCAACTTACATTTAAAGTTGGCATATGGATGTGCTTTGAAAGAGTGGGCCAAAATGGAACAATGCTTTGGCTCATATTTCTTTTTTAACATGGTATATATGTCAATGTTAATTCTTTTCTATGCCTGAAGTGGGAGATTTCAGAAGACATGTTACATGTTGTTGTAATCCAATAATTGGACTTTGAAATTTCAGTCTTGAATTCTCTGACAATTTTAGAAAGAGCAGAGAATTTATTTGCTTCTTTGTTTTTAATAGTTGGTTATCCAAGGTAGGATTTTAGTTCAATCTGTGATCAATTGTCCTGAAGATTTTTTTAAGATATTGAGAAGGCAAAAGGCAGAGTAGTCATTTACCCCCACTTCTTTTCACTACAGTCTGTCAATACATTTTTGTCTCCACTGTTTTTGGTCACTGAAGACAGTAGCCAAATAAATAGGAAGAACCAAAACTGCTGAGATAACACTTGGGATTATATTTTAATTGATTTGTTTTACTGCTTTGAATGAAAAGTATTGATCTAGTCAATCATTTCAAATACTGAACTCTACTTTCAATAGTGTAACACCCCCCCTCCCCCAAATATGTGAAGCCCACTGCTCTGCCCTAAAAAAGGCCATGCTTGCCCTTCAGAGAGAGTTTTTAGCAGGCAATACAGGGTCAGATTATCTGCATTAGACATGATGAAGTAGATAATAGGATTGTGCAGATCATTGAATTGGAAGGCAAAAAGTCCTTCAGAGCATGTGGCTCGCAAATGCAGTCTCTGTCTTCAACTCCTTAAACCAAACACACATGACAGAGCTGCTTTAAGGAGTTGCAAACTGCCCTAGTAAGTAAGCTAAATTCCAGCAATAACTTGCAGCTTATTTATTTCATATTCCATTCATTTATATACCCTGTTTATATCGCACCTCAATCCAAAGACTCTTGGCAGATTCCATGATATGAAAAATGAATAAAAATATCCATGGCACATTAAATGTAAAAAAGAATTAGATATAAATCAAACGAATAAATGAATAAAATCCTCTCAATACCAATCACAAAGATAAAATATAGGCCATGAATAAAATTAAGAGTGAAAGATGACACAAGTCATGACCTCAGCTGGAATGCTCTCCAACAGAGCTCAGTTTTCAACACCCTTCTAAAAATCTGATCTGGTCTGATCTCCCTAGGGAGGCAATTCTGAAGCACGGATCCCACCACTGAAAAGCAGCACCTCTTGATGAGTAGTAATGCCAGGTAATCAATTATAGCAGGCTCAGCTATATCAAACAAGCAGTTACATGCCGATAACAGTTACATGCCGATAGATGTTAAGAAAAATGACCCCTTTTAAAAAAATGGGGTCTTGATCTTTGATGGTTTATTTGTTGTTGTTTCTTGTTTTCATTTGCTTGCTGTAAAAAAAAGTAAAGTCCAAATCTGTCTACTGGACTAAATAAACTCCCTATTCTAGGAAAGGGCCTCTATATACTACACTATGCAGTACACACAACACAAAGTGTTGTGGTATCTTGAATGCAATCTTCTTTCCAACTCCATTTCTAATTCAAACCACTTCTACTTTTTCAACGCAGGATAAAAGTGAGTTTTAATGACAAGTTTCTAGCACTATCTTTAAATATATTGTTTAATGCAAAGAAGCTTAACAAAGTTGTGAAAGAATAGGGAGCATCTACTACTTAGCAAGAAGTGAGAAGTGAAAAAGGTGAGGACGGATTTTAAATGGCTTTTGGTGAATGTGTGACATGTTCTAAGGAAAGACTTAGAGTTGGCAAGTTCATGAAGGCTGAGATAGTTAATTATTTCATTTCCCCCCCATTGGTACCAAGAAGATAAAAAACTAGATGAGGCATGTCCTTTGAGATATTATTTGGAAAAAAAAAGAGTGAAAAGTTGGAACTCTCAAAAAGCATTAGAAAAGCTGGCATTTAACTCTTTATCTGAGCTGTTTCTCTGATTAAAATGACCTCCCTGGCTATTTTCTCATCCAAGGTGAAAAAGGTATGGCAACCAAGTTTTTTTTTTTTTTTCCTGAGAAGAAAAGTCACTTGATAATGGGAATTTAATCAGAAATGTTACTCATGCAGAAACAGATCCCCTCTACTTGCTGCTGGTCTCTTCAGAATTATAGCAGACTGCAGTTGTGTTTTAGTAAATCGAAAAAGATTTTGAAAAAATATATACGTCATGATCCTGACCTATAGAATTTTCTGCTCCATGGGCAAGCTGTAAATCCTGAGCAGTTAGGCTTGCAGAGAATTGATTCCTATCAAAACCCACTGAAAAGGAAATGTTCCTTTTAGAGAAAAAGAAGCACCTCAGCAGAAAATGCTAAGGAGTATTCTTTGCCATGCAATGTTGCTGCTAGAAAAGTTAGCTGGATCCCAGAAAACACCTGCATACCACTGGCAAACAGTGTCTGTTATTCAATTAGCCTAAGTAGGAAGAACAGAGGCCAAAAGACTAAGTGCATTAGATTTCACTTATAATATATCTATAAAAAACTTTTTAAACTTTGAGTGTGTCAGAGCTTGGCATTCCAATAGAATTTAACAATGCAGTAAAATAAAACCTTTCCATCATTCAACTTTTATCCATGGTACGGGGCACACAGATGATTTTCCTCTCTTCCAAGCTGTGATCAAAGTCTACATATTTACAGTACCCTGCTTTTTGATCAGATCAGATCTGTCTTCCCTTTTCCACAAACGTTTAGAATTATGGCACTGGAATCATTAAGGAACTGCAAAATTTTTAAAAAGTTGGTTTTTTTTCCCCTAGCAGCATACCAAATATTGTGGCATTATACTCAAGTAAAGAGTTTTGCTTTGGTTTTAAAAAACAAAGCAAACATCTAATTGATTTTAGCAGAGTGAACAATTGTGTGGGTTTTGGGGTTTTGTTTTGTTTTTTTGCTATCCTAAGTCAGGCTCAGCAGTTGTTGTTCTTACAATTTTGAACGTGCATACATTAATATTTTAATAAATTTAGCAAATCATGTTCAGGAGTTATTATATTCTCCTCTAGCATTATGGTTAAAATGAATGAATAAGTGAATCTGTGCTACTGATCCTATTATGGGAATGTTGGATGCTTTTTCTCCAAGGAATCTTGGGAATATAATTGAAGGTGAATTTGCCAGACTTATCTGGCAGAATAAGTGACTTAGCTTGTGTTACAATTGCTATTGACATGTAATACAATCTGATTCAGACACAATTTTAACTACTAGCTTGTGCCAAAGGTACATAAAGTTTGGGATTGCACACACCTGGCCATTCTGTGGCACAGCAAATCAGCAATATCCATTTTTAAATTAACCAGACTGCCCTCTGGCATTAATATGTCTCGGGATGTAATTACCAAAAAAAAAAAAAAAAAACCTTTGTAAAAGGGGGCTCATAAACATCCCTCCCCCACATCAGCAGTAAACTAATAGCTCATAATATCAGACTGAGGCAGAGAGAATAAAGGAGAGCAGTGCCAGTGCTTCAGCTTTGCTCAGAAAAGAAGCTCCCTTAGCTTTATCAACTAACATCTGGCAATAACCATTAAATCATCCTGTAGCAAAGGCCCAGTAGAGAGACTGGTGACTTTGGGATCCTCTGCTCCTTGAATATCTTCCATTTTCAATTTCATGGAAACACAATAGCTTCATAAATAATCACCAATATTTGAGTGTGTTTTCCTGCTCCTTTAACTTAGTAAGCCAATAACTAGGGGCATCTTTGGGAGTGGGAAAAATCAAAACAGTCAAGATAGTGCCTGTGACAACACAAAGTTCTGCCCCCTTTTTAGGTGTATTGCACGTGCAGGTGCCAGTCATTTTTAGCTGAAGAGCAAGAAGGAAGAAAATGTCAATATCTAAATAGCCTAAAGTAACATTTGTGCTGCTGTGCTGCCATAAGATGTTCTACAAACTAATGTAATTTTACAATTTATGCTATTCAAGGGAAAGTAAAGTGTACTGTATCATTTATTTAGTATATCTGATTACATTCTACACTTTGTTGCATAAGTTTTAATACACCAAGGTAACTGAGTCTTTGTTTTTATTTTCATAGGTTAACAGGTTTAGTTAGTTTGATAGATTGTATAGATTTAATATGAATAATTGTATATTATATTATATTATTATATTATATATTATATTATATATTTAGGGAAGCTTTATTGTAGTTTACTATATTTTATCTTGTTATAAGCTGAACATCAGCTGAAATAAAGTCTCTCTGTCTCATTGTGAAATTCATATCCCAACAGTACTTTAAGGCAATACACTCAGTGGCCACTTCTTCAATTTTAATCACTATATACATGAGATTAGTTTAGATGAGATACAATGACTGGCTTGAGATCACCAAAAGAGCTTTTATGGCTGATAGGGAACTGGAGTAGAACCAGCTGAAGTCTACCAAGTCTTTCCTTTCAAAAGAAACACTCGCTTGCCAGCATACCAAAACTCATAATCATAATGCTACTTTGCAGTGTGCTATGAATATAGCAACTGACAAGTATATGCAATATTATTTCAGCCCTGAAGCTCTAATGGTGCCGAATACAATTGAAGGCATCTAGACACGAATGAAAGTATATACAAATAAAAGTCTAAGAATAATTATAGACATAAATATCAGTAGTGCATGCTTAAAAATAGACCACAAGGCTTCTGTGAAGCAAAGCATTTATATTTATGTGTTTCTGCATTAAGCCCTATGCATATCAATAAAAACTGCCTTAACCAAGAAGGGGAAATGCCTTAATATATTTGCTTTGATAAATCAAGTTGACAAATGAATTCTACTTCCAGTTAGTTATAGTTTATTTTATGATTAAAAGTTTTGAGTGCTGGTCAAAACTCTTTTGAATATTCCTTTTGAAAGATTATTTATCCCATTCCTTCAAACACAAATTATTTAGTGAATTCTAAAATGCAAGAGTAATACTAATGGATGGGTCTTATGCTATTCAGTCTGAAAAGGGGCTATGTCAAATAAATTCTAACCCTTTTAGTCAATTCTCATGCAGCTGCCTGGGAGTAGCTGAACACTGTTAATGGCTATCTAGAAGATATTCAAGATTTTAACTAGGAGCCCCAGGGCCATCCACAGGTGGGTCAAAAAAGTCAAGATAGTGTCAACAACCCGTGATCGAAGCCTCTTTTTGTATGTATCACTGGGGAGAGGCAGGGTTTCAATTACAGTTACAGCTACCGTCTTTACATGTTTAACCCTTCCTGCAGGTACCTTTAAGAAACCCCATTGGCTAGTACCCCACCTGCTGCATAGCAACAGGGTTAGGTCCCAAATAGTAGAAGCAACCAAGTAGACCTCATTGTGCTAAGAAGCTTCTTCCACCACACCCACATTTTGTCTACTGAATAAGCCAGAGGAATAACTGATAAAAGCTTGGTCAGAAAGCCAATCCCTGTTCAAGCAAGCAAACACATGTTTTACTAGCTAATTTCAACTCAATATTGCTAAAATGGCTGCATTCTATCAGAGTCAGGGCATTCTTGTGGTCCAGGAGTAAGCAAAGTGATACTTATGTACAACAATGTGTCTGTGAGTGCCTGTCTGCCATGTTATCTGATCTGCCTGATTTTGTAAAGATTCTTTCTTTTTTTAAAATAAATTTTATTTAAAGTTTTAAAAAGAAGATTAAAAACTAACAAAAACTACTACAAAGTAAAGGAAGAAAAGAAAGGAAAAAAGAGAAAGAAAGGACAAAGGTACAAAAATAAAAGATAAAAAGAAATAGAAAGAAGAAGCTTCCAATTTCCTTTGCAGCAAATACAAGTATAATTACAAAATTATCTCTTACTCTATGGTTACAAAAAAAGCTCTCTTTTTTCTATCATCTAATATTTTCTAATCAATAAAACTACAAATCAAAAGTTTTTTTTTTTTCTGTTTCATGTAATAAGTCCATAAGGGGTTTCTGGTCAGTAATAAATATAGATGATGTCTTTTATCTAATCAGTTTAGCCATCTCTGCAAGTTCCGTCATCTTCACCTACCATTCCTCCATTGTGGGACGTGCTGCATCTTTCCACTTTTGAGCATATAATAGTCTTGCTGCAGTTATCATATATAAGAACAAAGTTCCATAATGTTTTTCTAGCTGTTTATCCATCAGACCCCAAAGGAAAATCTCTTGGTTTAATTGTACATTAGTCTTTAAAATCTTCTGGATTAGTGCATGTATTTGAGTACAAAATTTTCTGATTTTTTCACACGTCCACCAAATATGATAGAATGTCCCTTCACGTTGTTCATATTTCCAGCACAGATTCGAAGTACCTTTATACATTCTAGACAGTTTCTCTGGTGTCATATACCAACAGTACATCATTTTATTAAAAAATTATTTAGAACTAGAACGTAATATAAATTTCAAACTTTTCAACCACATATTTTCCCATTGTTCCATTTGTATATTATAACCAAAATGTTTAGCCCATTTTATCATACATTCTTTAATCTGTTCTTCTGTCTCAAATTTCAATGAAAGTTTATACATTTTAGCAATTACATGTTCATCACTTATATACAATTCTATTTTAAATTAAGCATTGCATTGTTCAAAACCTTAAAATCTTTTATCTACTTTAAACCTTTCTGATAATTGTACATAAGAAAACCATTGACGAGTAAGTCCTTCTGTTATCAAATCTTCTCTTAATTTTATTTTACATTCCCCTCGAAAGAATTCTAGCGTGTCACAATAAGTTAGCCATTTATGTTTACTTATCATTTCTCTTCTACAAAATGCTTCTTGTGCTGAGAGTCACAAAGGTGTTTTCAGACACAATCTAGATTTGTATTTGTTCCATATTCTCAGAATGGCATGTCTAACATAATGATTTTTAAAATCTACATTAACCTTAGCTTTATTGTACCACAAATATCCATGCCACCCAAATCTCAAATGTCCTTCTAACTCCAATAGCCTCCTATTTCTCAGCAACACCCACTCCTTCATCCAAGCTAAACAACAGGTAGCAAAATATAATTTCAAATCAGGTAGACCCAGTCCTCCTCTTTCCTTTACATTTTGTAATACCTTATATTTAATTTGTGTTGTTTTTCCTTTGCCATATAAATTTAGGTATATCCTTCTGCCATTGTTCAAATGATGAATCGATTATCAAAACAGGCATTGTCTGAAACAAAAATAACATTCTAGGTAAAACATTCATCTTAATCACAGATATTCTCCCCAACAATGACAATTGTAATTTCTCCCATCTTAACATGTCTTTTTTAACTTAATTCCATGTCTTAACATAATAATTTTGAAATAACATACAGTTCATGTTTGTCATAGTAATACTCAAATATTTAACCTTCTTCTCAATCTTAAAAACCCGTTTTATTTATCAATTCCATTTGATCTTGTATTGTCATATTTTTAGTTAACATCTTTGTCTTCTGTTTGTTAAAACCTGTAAATGCACTAAATTCTTTTAATTTACCCATTAACAATTCAATTCCCTTTAAGGGGTCTTCCAGAATCAACACCAAATCATCTCCAAAAGCTCTTAACTTGTATGTCTCTTTTTTTATCTTTATGCCCACAATCCTCTCATCTTGTCTTATGTCTCTATTCAATATTTCAAGAACTAAAATGAACAAGAGAGGGGACAATGGGCAACCTTGTCTTGTTCCTTTTTGTATCTCACAAGGTTTGGTTAAATCTCCTGTAACAATTATTTGTGCTGTCTGTAAAGTATAAATTGATTTCACCCATTTATAAAATTCTCTCCAAAATGTATATCTTCCAAAACTTTAAACAGAAAAGTTGAATTCAAATTGTCAAAAGCCTTCTCAGCATCTAAAAAGATCAATGTGGCTTGTTTTTCATTACATTGTTCCAAATATTCCAAAATATCCAGCACAGTTCTAACATTATCCTTCAGTTGTCTTTTAGATAAAAACCCACATTGGTCCTCATGAATAAATTCTTGCAAAATTATTTTCAGTCTTTCAGCTAAAATCATTGTGAACAACTTATAATCATTATTCAATAGTGATATTTGTCTGTAGTTTCTTGCTAAAGTCAAATCTTGTCCCTCTTTGGGTATTAATGTTATATTGGCCTCCTTCCAAGTCTCTAGCATCTTTCCTCCCTATAAAATAGAATTCATCGTGTTTTATAAAGGTTGTAAAAGTACATCCTCAAAGCATTTATAATACAGACTCAATCCATCTAGTCCGGGCACTTTTCTTAATTTATTCTTTTTAATAGTGCCTGAAACTTCCCTTATTATTATAGGTTCATTTATAATTTGTCTTTGTTCTTCTATAATGCTCAGTAAATTTTGTTTTTAAAGATTTTTTAAAGATTCTTTCCATGAAAAAAAAATGAATGGAAAACAAAAGACATGCTACAGAGCAAATAATCAACCTCTGCCATCATCTTTATGAACTTACATGACTAACATAGGCATTTTCAGAAAATAAAGACAGTGGGTAGCTATAGTTTGGTGCTTTGGAAAACTGCCCAACTCTCTAGAAAAAAAATTAAGATAAGTTGGGTTGGTATTTAGAGAGTCACACGGATGACCTTGAAGAATTTAGAGAGAAATTACATGGTATTCTGATTTTATTCAAAATCATTTCAGTGAGTGTGTGATGAAGATGATGTGCTAAATGTCCTTCACAGTGCAATACCAGGATATATCAGGCAACACCTTGCCAAAATAAAATCTCGTCATCTATTTCAGTCGTCTGGAGGGTGCCTGGTACAATCCCTTTCTTACAAGGTCCATGGGAAGTGGGACAGGGTACAGGCCTTTTCTATTGCAGCCCCCATTTTAAGAATTCTCACCCATGAAGGATGCCCTACTCTACACACATTTTGAAAACTAGCCAAAGCAGGATTGTTCCACTGAGCATTTGGGCTTTAGTTTAGTTTAACTGAATGGCGCCTCTGATGTGTTTCATTTTTTACTGATTGTTATTATCTGTATGTAACTTTTAATGCCTTGTTTCGATTTTTTTTTAACTTGTATTGACTTTATTGTACCCTATCCTGGATATATTTGAACAGGTTATAAATATTGTAAAATAAATACCTAAACCCAAAACCTTTTTCCAGTTTTCTCTTTTTTTCATAGGCAGTTCACAAAGCATTTGTCGATGCTTGAAATAAGGTCATTTGCAACAATGCACACTCTTTAGTCACTATTTAGTAAATATATCTGAACAGTGTGAATGCTCTATTCTACCAGCTATTTCTTTTCAAAGTGGAGCTGGAAATGAGTTAACTGAGTATTCATGCTGCATAAGTTCCAGCATTAAAATAGTAAAAAGCCAGGATTAAATATTGTGAAATCCAATATTTCTCCAAATGCTACATTTCCTACAACCATCTCTCCACTGCTAAGCTCTCTTGACAATTTGCTAGGTCAAGTACCCCGGCACTGATAATAGGGGGGACAGGTGTGGGGAGGGGAGAATTGCTTTCCATGAAGCCAAGTTATTAAACCAGGGCAGGGGGAGGGTGGCAGCAGGGAGGAATCTGGACCCCTTCCACTCTGTTTATGAGGTCTAATGGCAATTCCAGAGACTTGCACTCAATAAAATAATAAGCTGGAAACAGTTGGCAAGAGAGGAATATACCATCTGGACAAACTAGCAGGGCTACCAATAAACACGATCCTCAATAAATATATAAAGGTATACAACATCTAGAATAAATATAGTATGTAATATTGAAAAAAGAAGAAGTCCAGTACATGTGCATTAAGGAATAAAAGGGAGGTCCTGGGACAAGGCAGATAGTTGAAGGCATGGGTGTCTGTCAGAAGCCCCAGTGGAATTATAATGAGGTCACATGTGTGGCTACATTATCATGCAAATGACACAAATTATGTACCAAAAATCCCTTGCCTCTCTTGCCCCCACAGATGCCCATGATGAAAGGACTGCTGGTCATGTCATTTGTACAAGCAGCAGTTTGACAAGTAGGAACAACAAAAGAAAATCCTGAAAAATTCAGTGGTTGTCATATAGAGAATATTGGCCCATTTCTCCTCTAATTCTGTAAATTTATCTAAGGCTGCATTTCTCAACCCCAGCAACTTTAAGGTGGCTGGGGAATTCTGGGAGTTGGAGTCCACACATCTTATAGTTGCTGAGGTTGAGAAACATTGATCTAAAGTTTCTCTTACCCTCAGTCAGAGGATGCTCATGGTATTTAAAGAGGGGCAGGCGGGGTTAAGCCATCCAGTATTATACTGAAAAATGCATTCAAAGGATAGATTTAGAGCTGTAGAAAAACCATGCCCTTAAGTCCGGGATTTGATTCAGTTTCTTCAGTCTCTGTAATGAAGTCTCTTCCCTTTCCCCTGGTACCATCTAGGGCCTCTCAACTCACTTTTGTTCAGCTGCAAACTGAACCAAAGAAAACATCTGCAGAGCAAAGGTGAGGGTATGGTCAATGTGTACACTACCTCTCCATCTCCTATATCAAATAGCCTTGAGTGCAAGAACCACCTTTTTGGTCCAATTACCACATCTGGACAGTCTTAAAGAGGGTGTGTGTGGCTTCATCACCCTCAGTCTTTCAAGGGTCCATATTTCTTTATACCACTGCCATTCATTCTGTTCCTTTTGGTTCAGTTTGCGTGGCACTGGGAAATTGAGCCATACAGCTGGGGTAGCTAGCCATGAATGCTGGCTTGTCCTGACAAGCAGGGCAGTTAAAGACCTGCCCATGTCTTATTTGAGTTAAATGTATTGTTCAAATGTTAGACAGACAACTTCTGTATGGAATAAGCAAGATAATAGAATTATAAGCAGACCTAAACTGATCCATAGCTACCTTCTCTGGTGACTCCCAGAAGGACGCTGTCTATGTCCTTGTTTAGATGACCTACTTAATTCACATCAACAGAACACCTAAGCAGAACATGTCTTTGTGGTGAATGAATTTCATTTCTGAAGGCAGGAACACTGAGAGAAGGATGACAGAAAAAGCACTGCTCTATATGTGTCAACTTAGAAATGAGTCCAATTGAGTTCAGTAATATTTACTTTCAGATGGGCATAAACTTACCTTTTGGTGGTTAATGGCTGCAATACTTATCTAATATTGAAAATAAACAAACAAACAAAGGTTGCGCTTAACATTTGGGGGAGCAGAGGGTTGCAGAAGACTGGTGCCAGCCCTTTTTTTGTAAAACTGCTTGATTTTTTTAAATGTGGTATAGCTTAAGGTCAGCACCATAGCATCTGTTTTCTGCTTCAGAATGGCAAGAGCTTTTTGCCATCCATTTTCAACAGTTAAGACCAAAGAGGCTCTAAGAACTGCAAGAAGGAAAGTCAGTTGCAGGCTGCGCACCGCCAATCTAAAAAAGGTTGGGTTTAGGCAGTGTTGTCCAAACTTGGCCACTTTAAGATGAGTGGACTTCAACTCCCAGAATTCCCCAGCCAGCATGGCTGGCTGGGGAATTCTGGGAGTTGAAGTCCACTCATCTTAAAGTGGCCAAGTTTGGACAACACTGGGTTTCGGTGAAATAAGATGCTGCTTCTGATGTGCTGGTTCAAGTCTTGATTATTTCATGGAAAGAGTTAAATAAATCACTTTCTACTATCCCTGAAAATTATCACCAAATGTTCTTTCAAGAAATAGGAAGGCCACAAAAACAGTGGTTAGGTATTTTAAAAGTTATTAAAATCCTAAGTCTTGTAGCAATTGAGATAAATATTGGCATCCATTCAGTAATTACAGAGGTTTTTGAGAAACTAATCCGAACTCCATATAATATGCTTGATGTTTATTCTTTACATCCGTATTCTAGAGGGTGACAGTTGGCAGAAGATGAAGGAATTATAGTATAGAGCCAGAAGATTGTACTTCTTATGCTTTGACCTCACAAGATATTCTAAAACTGAGAGCTTGGGGGAAGAAACAGGTTGCGCTATTTCCCAGACAAGCCCTTGCAAAAAGAAGTATATAAACAAGCCAACAGTGGGGAAAAAAGATGTGTTATAATGTTTCCCTCTGAACATTTTAAAAGGGAAAACATACATTGCACCAATAACAGAAGACCAAATGACATAGAATTAGGTGTATATTATGTTTAAGTGGTTTCACAGCATACCAGTTTGTCATACAACCAAGTTAGTCAGTTGGCACAACAACAACAAACTTCACAGATGTACAGTACTATTTTCTTCATATTGTTTGCTTTGGTCTTCTATATCATCCATAGTTTGATATTGTGTGTGTGTGTGTGTGTGTATCAATATATATGTCTACCTCCATGCATATGCTGGTGTATGTAGCTGGCAAAGGTTCATACCATCAATAATATGTTAGTCTTCAAGTAACTTTGAACTGTGGTGCTGGAGAAGACTCTTGAGAGTCCCCTGGACTGCTAGGAGGTCAAACCAGTCAATCTTAAAGGAAATCAACCCTGACTGCTCATTGGAAGGATTGATAATGAAGCTCAAGCTCAGATACTTTGGTCACTTAATGCGAAGAGAGGACTCTTTGGAAAAGACCCTGATGCTGGGAAAGATTGAAGGCAAAAGGAGAAGAGGACAGCAGAGGATGAGATGGTTAGATAGCATCACTGAAGCAATGAGCATGAAACTGAGCAAACTCAGGGAGGCAGTGAAGGACAGGAAGGCCTGGCGCAATATGGTTCATGGGGTCACGAAGAGTCAGACATGACTTAACGACTAAACAACTTCAAGTAACACAAATCTCTTTCTTGTTTTTCCATATTTTAGTTTTTGTGCTCCCCCATTTCAGCGGTGTCGCATTTGGGCAGTAGCAACACTGAAAGCCAAGTCTGCTGGAGGGATTGACTTTGAAGTTCATCCACTTCTTCCTAATGGGTTTGGAACTGAATAAAGTCTAAGTACCATTATGTACTTAAAATAATACCCAATCTTTCATTTTGTTTTTATTCCAGCACATAATTATTTCTGGCACTGTAATAAAAATTCAGAATCATAATCATAAATAATTATGGAGGCAGACTGATTTTATTGAAGCAGGACTAATGTCAACATTGGCTTTTTCCACCTATTGCTCCTATTTAAGGGAGAACTGTTTGCGAAGCTAGTCCTTTGCCACGTTTGTTATCTTGTAACTGGAACTTAAGTTATTGACATACCCCTATGATTATAATTAGTGTGCTATTTTCTTCAAAAAGCCCTTAGAATTTTTTTTCCTATTTTTTTTATGTGTATCCTTTGAAAGTCATTATTTTGTTTATACATATTTTATTTTATTTATTTTATACAATTTATTTTTGTTTATTTATGTTATACAATAAAATCCTTTTTGGTGCAGTGATTATGCAGACTATTTACAAAGCCTATAACAATGTCCTATGCAGAAATGCTGCATTGTTCACTTATTCATACTCTGAAGAGACACAATTATTAGATTCAGAGATGTCTGCATTTCAAGTACCATCTTTTACAAAGGCAAGCATCTTATTTTAGATTGCTTTTACACATTAATGCGATGAGTGATCAATGTTATATGCTTCAGAACACTGAAAAGAATAACCTCTTAATAAAAAAACAGGAAACTAAATTAACTATCCTTTAATGATCCCTTATCTCCTCTCTACCCCCAACATATGGAAAATGCGCAAACCTTCTCCATGTCTCAGTACATGATTATACGTAATAAAGCTGTGCCTTATCAAACTGATCCATTTGAGAAGTCTGGCAGACATAACTCTGGCAAGATATATTCCTTACAAAAGCTTGCAATTCTCCCAGGTTTGCTATTATAAATGATTTATTTCTATCATAAACCATTATCCATCTCATGGTCCTCTGACATTACAATGCTGTTGCATTCAGCACACTGTGGGATAGTTGATGGTTTTTCTTCCTGGTAAATATGAAGATTGACAGGCGTGTGACAATGCTAATGAAAAAGCTGAGGCCAACTCTAAGGCATTTCTTTCAGCTGAATGGTTCCAGCAAACAATGCAATGGCAGCCTTTTAAAGCAAAACTCCCATCATGCAATAGAACCTGCAGGAAGGTAGACCTCACAGGATGACTAAGCATCTTTCTAAAACTACATTTGCCAAAGGCAGGAACAGGGGTGTGGGGAGGGAATTGAATTACTGCTCAGAAATAATAATTGTATACAGAGCAAGCCACAAGGATCCTACAACTATTTAAAAGCTTGGTTATTAAAATTAGAATTGTAGCTCAAGGATAGCAGATATAAATAGATATGTAGGTTACCAACTCTGACAAATGTTAGTTTGTAAGCACCTCTGGGTTGGGGGTTAGTTAGTTTGTTAATTTATTGTTTGTTTGTAAAAGACCATGCATTTGGATGGCATTGAATAAATGAATAAATAATTAACTTTACCATTTACAATGAAGGAGAGTCAGCTGAAGAGCATGAATACAAATGCCGAATGTCCAAGTATCACAACCTTGTATTTCTTCATAATCTGTTCTCTAGAGATGTTCCTTAAAAAAAACCAACTAAGAGAAGATGGATTTCCTTTGCAACTCAGGGTGAAAGCTAAAACAGCTTGTTCTCAGCTGCCTTGCTTCATGAATTAAAATGGAGTAATGAATTTGTGTGCAAGATGACCATGTAAGACCTTGACCTTAATATCACATTTAACTGCAAACAATCATAGGCCACAAATTAGAAAACTTAAGCTATTTCTGATGTATCAAGGGAACCCCCTTTAATCTGATCTGATTGAATACACTACCCAGAATTTCTAGGAAAGAAATTGTCACCCAGTTGCAGTCCTATTTACAATGTGGTTAGAATTTAATCAATTTAATTCTAAATATATTGGCTTAATTTGGTGACTGAATGGGGTTTGGAGTTCAGTCACCAGAATGTGATCGAGCTTTGGGTCAAGTACTATGATTTGGAAGCTATGTGACTTACACATATGGTTTCAATAGCAGGGATAAACAAGAAAAGTATTAGAAATATGGCATTAAGATTAATCTTCATGAAGACATGAACATTAAGACCTGAACATTAATCACCTAATAAGAGTAATTCACTGTGAGGCAAAATATTTCAAAATTAGAAAGATGAAAAAAAACCCCAACATTTAAATTAAGGTAATTAAAGTATATCATTGAATTCTAAGGCTATCCCAGGGCTAAGGTGTTCTGATCCTTTTTCACATCATTTCTCTTTTGTCCTTACATGATCTTTACAGATCCTTGCACTTTAAAAAACACCTGACACACTTCCAATTTACAGAATTACAGAGTTAAGCTTTTAATATTTATGCTACAGTTATGCTGAGGCTGTAGAGTTTCACCTCCCAATCAATTCAATGTCTCTTGGCATCGTGAAGTATCTCTGTTTTAGAAATTAGGAGTAGCTACTAATTCACACATGTTTTTCAGGGAGTAGAGTCATTTGATTGAGTCAAGTCTGCATTAGAAAGTGAAATAATGAAAATAAAGACAATGGTCCAATAATTTGCAATCCCTCTCTAGGCTAATCATAAACTATTTGGTAGGGTTCATATAAAAAGTGTCTTTCACATTATATCCTCTGATGATATTCAGAATTACTCATGGCTTCTAAGCTTGTATATCCAGATATGGGTTAAATCATGGCTACCAAATTTTTCTGGCACTGTAGTAACTCAGGGCCACAGCATTTGTGAAAACCACACAGTTTTTTATAAATGCAGCAGCCATTTGTCCAGTTGCATATTGATGCCAATCCTATTTAGTGCAACTTGCTAACAGTTGAAACTTCCATGTAGTTAAACCACAGGTCCATTGGCAAACCTACTAGAAGGCTAAAGTCATGGGGATGGTTGCTGGTTATATGTCCTTGCTATGTGGAAGAACACTTTTGAAGCTTTGCTGAAGTTTCAGTAATAAAATAATAATTATGTTTGGGCCACTTGCAAACTAGGAGGGGGCTAACCTTGGAGTGTGGTACAGAATACACGCACAGAAACAATTGGAGACAAAGTAATTTGAATTCAGATTAGAGAGCCACTTTATAGAGACATGAAAAACTCATCAAAACATATAATTATAGATTTAATTGCAAGCCCAAGATATGTTTGATCTTGCATGTAGTTCTAATTTTAGCATAGCAGTTACCCTCACCAAGTTTTATGTTAACTTTCATAAATTAAAACTTCACAATGTTTCAAACTGGATTAGAAATGTTAATGGGTTTAACACCTGCATTTTTCAGCTAAAAAAAAAAAAGGAGAGTGGCTTTCCACTGTACAATCAAGTCTTAATACTAGCTTTAGTTTTTCCCAGGGAAAAAAAGATGTCTCAGATTAGTCCATGTAAAATATGCTAGCCTAAAACTGCTGTCAGAGCATGTTTGCCTAGGTTTAGTAAACTCTGTCTAGTTGTCAACAGTACCTCAAAGAATGGAAGAAGGCCATCAAAGTATTAACAAGGTAATTAGTCCCAGAAATATATTACAAATGGAAAATGCATTTCCTCATTCATCTTCCTAGTAGATAACCACTGTGTATATGGCCCATTAATTGTGATGTTCATATATTGTATGGGCAACTTTGAAACTAAAGCAAATAACTTAAAATATCCTCACTATGCAGAAGTGAGTGAAAAATCTCTTTCTCAGCAAAAGAATGTCTAATATAATAAGTGGGCATTTTGAAAATGAAATGCAAAAGTGTACAAGATCAGAGCAGTTAGAAAAAAATGTGCCTGACAAAAAAATCTTTGGATCCATAACACAATATGTGTCATTTATCATTTTTAATACTTGATTTTATAATGTCTGAATAAGAGAACAGAAGTCTAGCTGTTCTAATAGTAATCATTTGTTTTGTCAGCAAAACAGTGTATCAAATGATTTATAAAGGCAATATTCAAGCTATAGCTTGATGTAAGAAACATATACTTTTCTTCATGAAATGTATTTTGATTTATTTTATTTCTAATATATCCACAGCCCAAGATTCTTCAACCAGTCATTGAGGTTTTACCTTGCTAGGGAACAAACTTGGTTAGTATATGGCCATTTATTTCTCTGACCCAATCAGGAGATTCCTACATGTAGCAGTTGGCTATATCTGTTCATCTGAGAACTTTCCACCCAAATAACAATAGATAACCAAACCTAACAGCTTGGAAAGTAATGTTCACCTGTTAAGGAAATGGAAAAGTTACTGGTGTAAGGAGATCACCATATGAAAGAATTCTGCACAAAGAGGATGTTGTTGAATTTGTCTGTGAACTTGGGAACCCATTCATATGAAACTTGATGAACCTGATTCATTCACTCAGAAATAGCATAAAATAAAAGATGTTTGACTTTGCAATTACTTTAAAATATCCATTTCTGTCAAATATGAAACAGAATTATTTTTATAATTTTTGAACTCCAATTATAAGTCAAAAGGAGATACAGAAATTTGGATTTCTGAACTGAATTTCTAATTTCAGCCTTAAACTGAACCTGGGGCAGGTGGGAGTTGGTGGTGGTCATGCATGCATGCTCTGAGATGAGGTGAACTGCATTCTAAATTGCTGAACAGAATCACATTTTGTATACGTGCACTTGTTTATAATGGTGTAATTGTTATTGTGTCAGTAATGCTGGTATTTTATAATGCTTAAGGGGATTTCATAATTACCCTGGAAATTAATATGTTGTAGTACAGAGTTGCAGATATGGAAATTGCATTGCTGTTCAAGAAGCAGATAGATGTTAGATGTGTTTAACCAAGTTTATCTGTGCCTTTTGAGTCTGAAACTACCATTTCCCTCCAGGAATGATACCACAGCATTCTGCAATAGAAATAAGAACATTAAAAAGCTCCTCAACATCCCTTCTGCCCTTGGTGACCTTGCCAATAAGAAAGCTTGACACAATGATTGGGATGAGAATATATTAAAGGTCATAACAACCCACTCCAGTGCTTCTGCTCATGAGGTGATTATTTTATTAAAGAGTATCTACAATAATTCACTAGCTTTCGTATAACAAGTACATTGCTTTCTCAAGCAGCTGCACAATTACATGGACACTTAAGATCGTCGCTATTTTCCATTTCACCTGCACTAAATTACTTTGTCACTGCTATTGAGTCAGGGCACTGCAAAAAACTTGGCTTCATAATAGAGAGTGTGTTCATTCAGAAATTAAACGCCTCTTCACACGTTAAGGACGTTTGCAGTTGATCAGTGCTATCGTTTTGTTTTTATTTTTATTTGGTTCAGCCCTGGAATGTATAAATATCAGGATGAAGTGCAAGAAATAAATAAATTGCTGCTTCAGGATGCGTACTGTCTCTATTGCTCTCATAACAACAGCTTGTTTTATCTACATTGACCTTTTCCAAGCTGGTAGCATGCAGGTGTTTTGGACTTCATCTCCTAGAAATTTCAGCATATCTGGTGGGCATCAGGCTCTGGAACACTGATCGTATCAGTCCCTCAGGCTGGTTTTGCCTCAGATTGGGCAGATGTGGAGCAAACAGCTGAAAGTCATGAAAAACTTACCAAATGAAAGCAGTTTGACAGTGGAATCAATTAACTAGAGGGACAATGTTTTACTGGTTACAGTATGTTCAAGGAGACGGGCAAGACAGTCATCTAACCTTACTTTAGATTTCTGCACAGAACAGGGACTCAGTTGGCATCAAGAGCCTCTTCCAATCTGATAATTCCATGACAATGGCTGTCTTGTGGGGAAAGTCAGAGGAAAAGTCTTTGCACAAAGCAACTTGTCCAATATAGCTTCAGCAGTGCCTCCTTAAGGGCTTTAATATTTATATCTTGAAATTTAACATCATGTAGGACGTGTGTTGCTTTTTTCTAAACACTTTTGCTGGCTTTTCAGAATCTCTTTATTGCTTCCCCAAGTGCAGGCAGCAGAATGGAACATGTTATGCCGCCAGCCTCCCATCACTTGTTGTAGTAATGAAGGTGCCTTCAGGGGAGTGAGACTCCAGTTACGGTCTCTCAGGGAATTATGTGTTGGAAGGAAATATATTTGATTGGGGAAGTGTTCCTCGCCAAGCTTTTGTGAAAACCCTTTTTCTTTTCAAGTGGAAACTGCTACTTTTGGATTTTAATGTGACTGTTCTTGCCTTCACCCAACCAATGTATAGGATGTGAGAAAAAATCAAGTCCAGATGTCATATAAAATCAGTCCATCAAAACTGCCCCAAAGCTACCATAAATATAATGTGTTTGTTTTCAACCGCTGCAATGGTGCAAGGCAGCCAGAAGCTAGCAAGTGTTACCAGCCTTTAATTCCTATAAAATTCAATAAAAATGCACTAGAACTGTTTTTTAAATAATTTTAAAAGTAGGGCAAATATGCTTCTGTTATCCTGTTATTTCTGTCAAGCCTGCAGCAGTTCAGTAAAACGGGCATTTTCAGCAATAAAAGGCGTAAGAAAAAGAACCACTCTAAGTATAAAAGGCTGAAATCCATGACTTTTCCTTTGTCCCCCTGATATCTCAAACGTTGCCTCTTGATAAAGCTGAATTCCAGGCACCCAGCTGATGGATGCAGAAATGGTATTCTGTGCCTGATAAAGACTGTGGTGGTAAATTATGAATTAATGATTGGAGGAGAATCTATCGCTTGTAACAATGTGAAATGAAGGACCCATGGTAGGCAGAGAGATCCTTAAATCCACAACTGAATTGTGAGAATAAAGATTCTGGATATCCACTTGCATGTCATGGTTTGCTTCATAAGGAGCTGTTATCGTCTAGTGGTAGAAAGCTCTGAGGCAAAGCAGGCCACTTTTTATAACATTTGGGATTCCACTTTTAAAAATAAAATTCAGGAGACAGTGACATTATCAAAGAGGCAGCCCCAAATTTCCAGATTTATTTGTGTTTGGATGGGGAGTGCTTGGAGTGGGTTAAGGCAAAATACTGCAAATGGATTCACTTAGCAGAGTCTTAACACATTTTTAATTCATTTAAAAAATCCCTCAAAACTATTACATGGACAAAGATTGCCATTTTGCTGGTGAATTTTGATAGGGTGATCTTGGAAAGTTCCAAGAGATGCAAAAATAAGTCTGAGATCAACATGTGATCTGCAGATTGCCCACCCCTGCTCACACCCCAGATTGCTCACTCCACATACACATATAAACTTATAGATTCATACATATCATCATCACATCAAAAATTAAAAAATATAGTCATGATAATCACAGTCCTCAAACCCCAATGTTTATAGTCAAACTTTGTCTAGTGAGTCATTGCTAAGACCATAAAATGATTAATATTTCATCTTCAAGCCATCTTGAAGGGGATACTATATCACCTGCAACTGTGCTTACCATGATGCTTAAGAAGGAGTTAGATGCCTTTTCCAATGCTACGATGTGGGTGGAGCACTTCTATTAATAGCAAAGTCCAAATTTATCAGGGGATTACTTCACTTGGAGTACACCAATCAGATAAATATGGTGTATGGAAAGAGAGGTTTAATCAGGTCAAGACTTAGCTTTTGATTTCTCGATAGCACATCAAAATTAGTAGATGATGGCACTTTGACACCATTAGCATTTCTACTTGTTCATCCCTCCAAACCCAGCCTGTGATCAGCTTCACTTTTTCTAAGACTAGAACTAGGAACACACAGGAAGCACCATGAGCCAATCACAGTGCAAAGATCTGGGGTCAACATGTGCTTGTGATTCTCTTCTCCATTGTCTGCCAGAAACAAATGGTTGTGTACTTTGCTAGTGGTGAGAAAGGAATTGGGGGCTGATCGCTTTTCTGCTTCCAAATGTCCTTTTCCTGAATGCTAAATGAAACCTGACACCAATTACACCTACTGCTAACAAATGCACTCAGTCTATAAATGCTATCTTGAGACTGTGTCTGAACTGCAAAGCTCGTGCCACATCTGCCTATTTTTTTTTAGATTGTTTTGATTCACACTCTCTCTTTCCTGCCTGATGAAGAGTTTTGGAAAACTCAAAAGTTTGCACACTGTTTTCAGTCATTTTGGATAAGCTTAATCAAGGTTTTATCTGATTATAGATTTTTATTTTATTTTGTGTGATGAAACAACATGACTATGACTTCTTTATATATTCTAAAGATTCTAAGCTCTACTGATCAGCACCACAGTTTAGCTGAATATGTGAACTATCAAGGAACGTCTTCTTGGGTTCTGGTACCTTTAGTGGGTGCCAGATGGGAAAAGCTAGACTGAACTTAGCTATTCCCCAGATTTTTCACTTGTATGACTCTTGTAATATGATTCCTGGTTAAAACTCTGGAATTAAAATACCCACTTCAATACATATTTTGATCATTTTAAAAATATATATTGAAGTGGATATTTTAATTCCAAAATAAGTTGAGTGTTTTGATGGTCAGAAGCCTTACTACATCTGTGATCAGAATTTTCCTATTTCTTTTAAAGGTTTTTTTTAACAGTTGGCTTTCTGTCACACGCACACACATTCTCTCTCTCTTTCTCTCTCTCTCTCTCTCTCCTTATACTATAGGATTTTTTTTGTTTGTTTCCAACTTCAGAATAATATGAAAATGCATTATGACGGGTCACATTTTTTTTAAAAAAAATAAGCCTTTATGTTTGTCTTAACTTCATTGCCTTTTTGCTTGCCTGTCACTCCAATTCTTAGCACAGGTTCACCAGGTATAGTATGGGTATGACTAATCTCCACTACAGTGACTTAGAACCCAAATCCTTTGGTGATTAACAAAGCCTTGGAGCAATTTGACCTTTGGGGATCCCAGAGTACTCTGCTGGTACCAAACATCCTGAGGATCCTTCATTACTATGTTGTCATCACCAAGGCCAGTAGCTGTCTACATGTCAGCCCTTCAAGGTAGACCAGACTCAAAAACCAAAGTCATAAATACTAAAACTACTTTTATGATAGCGTAATAGTAACAGAATCTTGCAACTTTAAATGTGCCTCCCCATTCCCTGTCTTGATCCTAGATAATTTACTTTCTCAAATTCCATTCCTGCTTTGGGCTGAGATTTCTCTTAACTGACTGTTGACTTGGCTGCAGCTCTTCCTCTTCTTCCTCAGGGTTATTCTCACAGCAGATTATACTAATCTCCTCTCTGCTACAACTTGACAGGACCTTCACCTGCATCTTAATATGTGAGCTGAATGCCTTCATACTGAACTAGCCATAAACAATAAACTTATTTTGGACTATAAAAGAAGCCATGGTATGATGTGACTAAATGTTGTCTGAACACTGAGATTGCAAAACTATGTTCTTATGACATTAGAATATCACAAGCCCAGATTAACGCTCTTCATGGGGAATGACCATGATTGATTTGGTAATATTATGAGATGGGATAGGGTTTGAATGTTTAACCCCTTTACTCTTTTTTAAGTTTTATTAAGCTTGTTAGCTGTACATATATTCTAGTGCAACAGAAAATCATGCTGGTGTAATTCAGAATCATTGCCAATTGGGGGGGGGGGTGATCTTGGATGTCTTTGGGGCCAAAATAAAGGGACTAGACACTGCATATGGTTAATGAACTAGAAGTTGATCATCACTACAATTAATAAGGGAATTCTGTTCTTGAAAATGTAGTGACAACTCTGCCTAAAATAATATATACTTCATCCAACAATATTCTCCCTTCAGTTTAGGAGATTTAAGTGTATTTGATACAGAAGACAAACTATACATTTCCCTGGCATTTCTTTCCTCATCATCTTTGTGCATGTACATGTGTGTGCATGTTTTAAAACATTGGCATATACTAATACCTTCATTGATATCATATTTTTATTTAATACACTTGAACTTTGAAAATATTGGCTTGCCTCAAGTGGTCTACAGGGATCCATGATTTAATAGTCTATGCAAATAGATAGAAATGTAGCTTATTTGTTCATGTATTCAGCTTGTTGGTGTCAGAAAACGACAGACACGGGTTCGGTTATCCAGTAGACAGAAGTTTTTATTGGGCACGTTTGCAAAGGTGGGTCCCTCCCGCAGCAATGGAGGAACCCCGAAGCAAGGTCTGACAGGTTTTTATACCCCCTATCTGTCCTCCCCCTCCTACGAGGGCTTGGCTCACAATCTCACCTTTTTTACCGCCCCGGAGCGCCGCTAATTAACCGCAAAACCGCAGACATTCCACTTTCCGAATCCAATCAGCGCAATACACATTCCAATCCCCACTTGCCCGACAGCCGCCCCCTGCCGTTTCTCTTCACTCTGGAGCGAACGTGCCTCTTGCCTGCAGTCTTTCCTCCCTCCTGCCGTCCCTCTCCACTCTGGTGCGAGTGTGCCTTCTGCCCATCCTCCCTCCTGCCGTCCCCCAAGGCTGCCCCATGGTGCACAGCGCTCTCCCCTAGCAAACATGGTTCGTTTGAGGCCCTCACTTCTCCCTGCCTTCTCACAATCCCCCTTTTTCTTTTCACGCCTCTGTTGGGCCTCAAACCTGGCTAACAGGATTGCTCCCTCGTCCCGGACCCGGGGCTTCACACACTGGGACAGGTAATTCCCACAAGCAGGGAGGCATTGCATTAAGCAACATACTAGGACCAGTAAGGCAATGAAGCCAATGGCTAGTACAGAAAGTTGTTTTAACCAAGCAAAGTTAGGTAACCAACTAGTGAGCCACGACCAATTCCATCCCTCTGGATCCTCGGATATGCGAGAGGCTAAGGTCTTCAACTTGGCTAGTTTTGCTTCAATATAATTCTCATTGTTGGTTAGGTTAAAGCAACAAAGACCTTGAAAAGATTCACAGCCTTGTCCTGCCCTTAATAGGAGATAGTCTATAGCTATCCGATTTTGAATGACCGCCCTCCTGATCTCAGTGACTTCTTCAGTGAGGGCTGCAATGAGAGAGGATGTAAGGTTGACACTTTTAGCCAGGAGGCAGGCCACCTTCCTTAGGTCCAGATAAGTTCTTCCGCTTAGTGCAGGAACCCCTACTAAGGAGAGGGCCAGAGCCATGGCTTCTGTTTTGGACAAGAGTGTCACATCACTCTCACAATCAGATGGCAGCTCCCTTTTTCTTTTTTCTTTTGATGGGTGCGCTTGCATTGGAGGCAGGGCATATAGAGAGGTCAGGCGCCCTATGGCACAAGGGTCCCCTGAACTATAGGCTGGAACATAGGTGTAAGCTTCATGTCCACATAACAAAAAGAAACCTTTAGGTAGGTATAGAGGGGTTGAGGCGTAAGGGATATTATAGACCCCTCCACAAGTGAAAGCAGGACCTTTTGAGGGCAATGGGGGGGTACGGTTCTGGGTATTATTGAAATATACACATTGAGTTGCATTGGTTATCCCCAAGAGATTTAGAGCCATTTGCCTTTGATTAGTCCAGGGTCTTGGTATGGGAGAAGACCCAAAATGATAGAACATCCCCCCCCCCACGGGGATCATCCCCAGTGATCAAAGCTGTCTGTGCCAATTCTACGCCTTTATGTTGGTCATCTCCTCCCCTGCCTTAGTTCAGTTCCTTTTAAGTTTTACTTTGAGTCCGTCTCCCGGTTGGGCAGTCCATGGTCGGGGGTCGGGAGCTCGCTTAACCCGATGGTAGTGGGTCCAACCCCCCTGTCGGGTCCGAACCGCTGATTCAGTTGTCAGGAGAACTTGGTATGGTCCCTCCCAAGACGGCTTCAGCTTCTCATCCTTCCACGTCTTTATCAGGACCCAATCCTCTGGCTTGTGGGGGTGTTGGTCTTTCAGCAAGGGGGCCGTTGAGCGAGGAGTCCCTGTTTTCTTAGAGACAAGAGAGATTGTGACAGTACCAAGAGATACTTTCTCAGGAAGGCATCCTTTAGCTCGGGGATAGGCTCTCCCATTGGAGCCAGGAAAGGACTTCCCATCATCAGCTCGAACGGGGAGACCCCCACATCCTTGCGAGGGGCTGTCCGCATTCGAAGCAGGGCAACCGGAAGTGTCTTTGTCCAAGGTAGCCCTGTTTCCAATCCCAGTTTGGTGAGATGTTGCTTCAACACCCCGTTGGCCCTTCCCACTTTCCCACTGGAGTCAGGATGCCAAGGGGTGTGGAGTTCCCATCGAACCCCCAGGCTCCAGTACCACGGCTTTACAGTGTCTATCAAAGCCTGCACCCCCCAGTGAGACCCTTCGTGCAGTTTCTCCACCATCCCCCTCATGTCAGCACGGCTCACTACTGGGGTCCCCTCAATTGTAACCCAATGACCTGCTTCCTCCCTGCAACCTTCCCTTTCCAGCAGCTGTGAGTAAACCCCGTTCCAGCCAAATTTTCCCGAAAGTGTGCACTACTCCCCAGGCGTATCGCGAGTCTGTGTAGACGGTGAGGGACACTCCCTTTCCCAACTCTAGTGCCCGTTTCAAAGCGTGCACTTCACACAGCTGAGCCGACCAGTCCGCTGGTAGTGCCCCCTTCTCTATTGTCTCTCCCTCCGCCGTCACTATCGCATATCCTGACTTCCTTTGTCCCTGCTCTACTCGGCTAGATCCATCCACAAACCAGACCTCACCCTCCTCCAGCGGGACCTCCTGCAGGTCCTCCCGGGTCTTTGTTTGCAGCTGCAACAGGGTGGAGCACTCGTGCTCCGCCGGCTCCCATTCTTTCCGCTCCCCCGCAAGAAACTCCGCTGGGTTCAAATTCCTGTCTGTTCCTACCACCACATCAGGACTTATCCGGAGAACTGTCTCATATTTCAACATCCTTCCTTCTGTCATCCAAGCAGCCGCCTGCTGACTAAGCACACTTAAGATCTGATGGGTTGAATGGACAATCACGGGGCTCCCAAAAGTGAGTTTTTTCCCTTCTGTCACTAGCACAGCAGCGGCAGCCACTGCCTGCACACAAGTCGGCCATCCCCTCACCACTGGTTCTAGGGCTTTGCTCAGGAAGGCCACTGGTTGATATTTCCCAGCCCGTCTCTGAGTCAGCACTCCAATGGCAGTTCCCCCATGGGCTGTAACGTATAGGTGAAAGGGGGGCCAAGTTCGGTAGAGCCAGAGCCGGGGCCGTCACCAGGCTCCTTCGTAATTCTCCCCACTTCTCTGTGTCCCCGTCTGTCCATTCTACCCTGTCAGATGATCCTTTCAACTTCTCATACAGAAACTGAGCCTTGCTCATGTACTCATCTATCCATAGCCGGCAATATCCTACTAGACCCAGAAACCGCCGCACCTCCGTTTTAGTATGAGGGGGCTTCAACTGCATTATCCCCTGTATCCGAGAAGGATCAATCAACTTCTCGCCCTTCCGGAGTACATGTCCTAAATACTTGACCTCCCTTTTCACAAATTGGACCTTCCCTTTTGACACCTTCAATCCTTCCTCAGCCAACCAGTTCAATAAAGCCACTGAGTCTTCTCTCACCTTTACTTCCTTCTCTCCAGACACCAACAAATCATCCACATACTGCAGCACCCGAGAACCCCCAGGGGCCCGGAACCCCTGGAGTTTCTCTTCCAATGCCTGTCCAAACAAGAGGGGCTCTCGGTGTACCCCTGGGGCAGCACCGTCCATCTCAGTTGTTGCTTCAGCCCACGCCTCCCATCCCGGGACAGCGGGTATTGGGCTTGCCGCAAACCCGTCACCCCTGGTTTCAAGGGGATGCTAATTGGGGCGATGCGAAACCGCCCCGCCCCCCCCTCCCCTGCCCATACCTCAGGGTTCACAACCTCCACGTCCGCCTCTCGCAACAAACACATCCTTTCTGCCTGTTCCACATTCCACAGCTCCACTACTAGACTACCCATTAGATCCCTTCCCAGCAAGTTCACTCTCGCCTGTGGGATCAGTAACACATCTGCAGTTACCTCCTTCCCATTCCACTCCAGTCTCACTCCCTCCAGTACGTCTGCCTTGACCGGAGAGCCTCCCACCCCCATCACCGATACCGACGTGCCCCGGGATTTCGCAATCTCTGGGATCGGTTGGCACAGCGATGTTCGAGAGGCTCCGGTGTCCACGAGGAACTGCTGTTCCTCGCCAGTGGGACCCACCGTGATGTTTACCAAGGGTTCCCCGTGGGTCCCGGTTGGGGAACCATGACCCCCCTAGTCGTACAGGGGGAAACTCCTCTCATGTTCTCCCGATGTTCAGCATTATTGGGATCCCAATTTGGGTCTGCCAGAGGGAATTTAGTATCTGCGGCCGGGGCATTTGGGACATTTGCATTCCTTCGCTCCCAAGCCCCGAGCGCAGCTCGCCAAATCTGGCCCCTCTCTTCTGGCGTATAGAGGTGGGCTAAAATGTAATTCAGTTCCCCCAGGAGTATTCCACCGGGCCGAGAAAAAGTTCCAATTGTTCGGCGGCGGTATGGGCGTTCTCTTGCATACGAGGGAGGGTCTTTTTTAATTCCCTCAACTCACTGGGTTTGATGGGAACCGTTACGTAACTGGTGACGGTCACCCCCTGTGCGTTCGTTCCGTTCGGGACTTCCCGGACGGGGAAGGCACTGGCCGACCTTAGAATAAAGGGCAAGTTCTGAATGTCTTGGTTCAGCTGGTCCAGCTCTTTCCGCAGCCCGGGATAGGGTGGGGGCGCCGGAGGGGGAGCGGTAGGAAGAGGAGGAGGAGGAGGAGGAGGTGGCGGCCCCCATTGAGGTCCAGTCAGCCAGAGGTCCTCCTCATCTTCCTGTTCTTTTTGGACAAAAATTTTGGCTAACTTGGGTCGAGGCCCCTCCCAATGAACATGGAACCAGACTTCCACATAGGGTTCCTGTGTTAACATTTTATGCTCCACAATGTAGTTTTTTTTTTTTTTTAGTTGGGTCACCCAGTAATTACTGGGGATTCCAAGAGTATCCCAATGGTAGGGGAATTCGGGGTCCACTAGTGGATATTTTGGCCATTCTTTAGTGCACAAAGTTATCATGGTCGGTTTTTCCAGACCCCTGGTGAATGGACACAACCAGGGTGTCTCCCATTGTTGCAACAATTGTCCTAATGGAGAATCCGTGGGGATTCCCCCTACTGCGTTTTTCCCACTGGCCCCTGGCCTTACACTCTTACTCTGCGCCTTACCCATCCTTCCTGACTACGTTTCCCACCTTACAGAAGGTCCCGGACTCTTCTGTCCCCTTGCGGCGTCCAACGCCTCGTAACCACGCTAATCTCCCCGAGATTATGGGTAGGCTGTACTCACCAGACCTCCCGGAGGTCCCCTCGTCAGCCGACTTCCTCTTTACTTCTGTCTGACTGGCGATTGGAGTCCCGTCCTGGACCCGACTCCGAGGAAAATGGGAGACACCTCAACGGGGTGTTATGGCCGATTACTCACCGGTTCCCCACAGTCCGGTCCACGTCGAGGACTCCTGCCTGGCTCGCCAATTTTGTCAGAAAACGACAGACACGGGTTCGGTTATCCAGTAGACAGAAGTTTTTATTGGGCACGTTTGCAAAGGTGGGTCCCTCCCGCAACAATGGAGGAACCCCGAAGCAAGGTCTGACAGGTTTTTATACCCCCTATCTGTCCTCCCCCTCCTACGAGGGCTTGGCTCACAATCTCACCTTTTTTACCACCCCGGAGCGCCGCTAATTAACCGCAAAACCGCAGACATTCCACTTTCCGAATCCAATCAGCGCAATACACATTCCAATCCCCACTTGACCCGACAGCCGCCCCCTGCCGTTTCTCTTCACTCTGGAGCGAACGTGCCTCTTGCCTGCAGTCTTTCCTCCCTCCTGCCATCCCTCTCCACTCTGGTGCGAGTGTGCCTTCTGCCCATCCTCCCTCCTGCCGTCCCCCCAAGGCTGCCCCATGGTGCACAGCGCTCTCCCCTAGCAAACATGGTTCGTTTGAGGCCCTCACTTCTCCCTGCCTTCTCACATTGGCATTTCTAACATACAAGTAGATCATAGGGCACCACCTAACTGACCAACACTCTGTTTTGTACATAATGTTATCATACAGTATATGAGTCTCAACATGTATATGCTTCTAATACTTCATTTTGTGATTTCATGAACTGAACTACATAGTGTAATTTAAATGATCATTTTAAAGTGGAAAAACCTCACAGAAGATCTACTAGGAAATAAAGAAATGATACAGCAATGTGAGGTCTTGATACTTGGCTACACAATAACGGTACTTAGCAGCTAACAGTAACTCATTCTCCTGCAACCCATTAACACCAAGTGGGTCATTACCTGCTAGCAGAAACTATCATCAATTCCTTCCTAGCTTTTCAGAATAACCTATAATTCTGTATATACGATTGGGTTTAAGCCTCACTGGATTTTGTGGGACTCCTCAGTAAACTTGCATGTGATTGCATCCTCAAGACCCAAGGTGTGAGGTGATTTCAAAGACAGATAATTGGGAAGTGGGGGAGTTAGAGAAGACTTAATTATGCCCTGAAAAGAAGTGTTACATCATCCTATCTCATTGTTCTTTATCATTCTAACCCTTCACATTGAGTTATTTATACAAAGAGAAATCCAAGATATTAGAATTTGTTAAATATAATAGCATATCTCAAAGACATTTCTAAACATGATTTCTCAGAAGTCTGAATGCAGTAGAACCCATTACATAATCCAACCTGAATGAAGATTATGGGTGTTGTCTCACTAAAAACAAAAATAATATCAGAAATGGATGGAGAACAGACACCCGATTAACCTCAAGTCTCTGGCCAGTTTCACTATATTCCATAGTACTGAGATGTTTGTTAAGGATTTTGAATCACCTTGGTGACAGTACATTCTTATGGCCTGAATGTATATTTTGCATTTAAAACAAGAAGAGGTACTTGGAATTACTTAATATTGTTAAGGTGTGGTTTACTGTTACATCTCATTTAACTGTATAAATGTAAACATTTAGGCAAACCATAGGTATTCTAGTAAAATAAGGAATAGCCTGTACAAGGTTGATCAGTCCTAAAATGAAGGTTTCTAATAGTTCTGTGGGTTATTTATTTGTTTATTTATTTGGCTTGGTATGCCACTGATCACCAATGTTTCCATGTTTAAAGGAGGAGATTTCAGCAGTTGTTTCCATTAAAAAATAAACAAACTGATATCTCTGGTCTTCTTCAATTGCAGAAGAAATTCATCACCTATTCAATTGTTACAGTAGATGGTAACATCTTCTCTCTAGTTGGCTAGATTTAAAATGAGTTGAGTATTCAGCTTTTCATTGCATCCTGTGTGTAACCCTGGTTTCAAGAATGATGGGCTCTCAGAAAAATATTGCATGGCACACACCCTTTCAGGAGACCTTCTCTACCCAAAGGTTTATTTTCTGGCAATAGCAAACAGCTGGGAAACTACCGTTTTTAAGTTTCTCATAATACTTGAGAACGAGGGCACAGCAAAAATAGAGTGAAGGGATGGTAAGGAAAACTATAAGGTGTTATGAAGAAACAAAAGCTCCTAAATAAGCACAAGACTTTAAATACTTATTTCTATAGAACTTTGAATTTTTGGGGTACTTGATGAAATCCATTTTTTTTTCCTCCAGACTTTCAAAATGGTGAGTTGTAGCCATCCAAAGTCAGAAGGGGAGCCAGCAAAGGGAAATCCTAATGAGATTTGCCTGAAGCTACCATGTGCTGATGTCAGGACTGCCTCTCAGCCATATGGGTTTTACCTCAGCCAGTTGGTTGAAAGTTCTGTCAAAAACTGGCTACAAAACCCCACATACAGTATACAAAGGAACTGTCTAGAGCTCCCCAACTGAGAATCCTACACATAAGCCCCCAGATGCAGATACTTAATCCTTGTTTGTAGCCAGTTTTGATCATTCTTGGCATGGTGCTAGATCCTGAAAATGTGTTGGCACCTGTTTGTGCCTAAGAACTGTGTAACTATTCCTTAATTTATGGACTAAATCAGTGCATTCAGTCAGTGGCCTCACAATGAAAACCCCTGACAATGAAGCCCTGTCAGGTTTTTGGCAACAGCATCCTGGAAGACATAAAAACAAGTTTAAACACTATCATTTGTGCATAATTCTCTCCTGGCATCTCTCTTCTGCTGCCACAATTTGCAGCCTGAAACCACTTATTTCTCTTCTCCTGCCTCTAGAAATAGTCCAGCCTTAAGTGGATTTAATTCCAACCCAGAAGAGAAACAGCCTTGTCAGGGCTTGGTTGTATGTGTGTATTTGAAACAACAGGGCTTCCATTTGCTGCACAGCTGCATTGCTTTGAAACTTGGGGCTCAGCCAGAACCCTGTACCCACCGAGAGCTGTCTGGAATGATAAACACACAGCTGCCTGTGGAAAGGGCCACAAGCATAATAGATGGCCATGTCTCAACTAGACTCTGTCTGGGCCTACACAAACTATTAATCTGCTGTGTGTATGTATTAAGTATTACAAAACATGTGCAAAATGGGGATGGCTGGCAATGAGGGGATAGCAAGAAGCTGTAAATATTTTCCAAAGGTATGTGCCAAGGCTGATTTACAGCCGTTAAGCCCTCTTGTTGCAAATAGTTCATAAAGCCTATGACCTAAGTACTTGCCCACAGGGCCAGAATAACATTTATCTAGTATGAATTAATGTGTTTCAACCACTAATTCAATTTGGCTAGCTAATTCTTATGGTTTTGGCACAGCCTGACCTCTGCAACAAAGCAGAATTCTTACAGAGATGACTCACGGTTCTGGCTGTTTTGTTTCAGACTCCTAAGTGATGTTTGAACAAAGAGGTCTATTGGTGGAGCAGCCATAAAACTCTATCTTGAGAAAAGGTTGGGATCAGCACTAATTGAAACTTCCTTTTCATAGGTGACTGATCAAAACCAGCTGTGAACGTCAACCAGGAACATATTTAGATATACTTTACATTACAAAACCAACAAATCCAGAGCTCTGCAGCTGAAGCACTCATATTCATCACAGATATAATCCTTCTAGATAGCAAGTGACTCAAAAACTCTTCTACTCTGAAGCTATCTCACAGCACCTAATGAATCATATTGGCATTATTATGTTAACAATACTCCTTATACGAGAAAGACTGAACCTGAAGGCGGATCTAATGTACCTAACATATTTAGGTAATGCTAAACTCCTTGGCTGGTAGTATTTTACTGGTTCTTCTTTGTGCTTAACTGGCTTAGGTCCAGCAACTGCAGCAAACTTCAGTGATACCAAAATTATGTCCTGTGCACATCATGTCAAAGCCACCATTACATACTTGTGCCCCAAGTAGGTTATAAATTCATTTTAAATAAGTCTACTGGATGGTAACTATTAGTTACTCACATTATAGGTGTTTTCCCAATTAACAGAGCAAAAATTTTCTCTCTGAGGGGTATGTGTGTATGTTTAATTTAAGGAACAGTGAGGTTTTCACCTTTAGTGACATAACTTCTTTTTATAAAATACCTTTCCTTCTACATTTCAAGTATCTGTTTGAAATGTAGACAGCTCCAGACAGATGAAGTCATAGGCATTGATACAGATAGAGAGAAGGGGGTGGAAGGACTTTGAAATATAATCAATAGTTTCTGCATGATCCAACAAGGGGGAGTCTGCAGAGAAAACAGCTTCTCTCTGTTTCTCAAATGTTCTCAGGCTCAGTTCTTTCATCTTACTTTGTGCCTCAAGTCTAAAGTGTGAGTAGCTTGGCTGTGGTACATCTTTCTCAATCAGCCCAATTGAGGACTGTTAAAAGGTAAGCATGGTTAAAAGAAACAGTGGCATGCAAGCCTTGGTCCTTACTTTATTCATTGTCAGTATGCTCTATTGGTTCATAAAGGCCACCACCAAAAAGATACCTCTGCCTTTTAATAAAAGTACAGTTAGAAGGCCTCCTTCAAAATAATGCTTATAGGTAGAAAATAAGAAACAGGCACAAAAGAACATAATTTTTTTAAAAAGAAGGAAACTATATGATACGTATAATATGATACTTATAGAAAGAAAATAGCTTACTTTTTAAATAACTCATTAGATCTTAACCACACAAATTCATTAGTCTATCTTCCCCTTTCACTGAAAAAAATTCAGTTCATTTGCAGAGTGAACCCACATCTTCAGTCCAACAATATTTTTTATACATCCTGTGCATGATAAAATTCAATGTTCTTCATAAATTAGTAAGGATCACCTTAATCCATAAAATGCTACATAGGCCTCACTGAAATAATTGAAATTCTATAGCATAGGGTGTCTGCAGGGGAGGTAAAAAAAAAAAAAAAAGTCAAGATGCCATCATGCAATTGAGGCCCTGTCCTTTATTTGTTTGTTTATTATATTTGAATGCTGCCACAATAAAAAATAACTCTTGACTACTCACATAAAAATAAAAATAAAACAACCCTATGCAGAAATAAAAACACAGCAGCACTACAAAAATAGAAAGAAAATGAAAGATGGCAACAACTCCAATCAGGGGAAGGCTGTCTGAAAAATCTTGGTCTTGAGTGTGCCTGATCTCCAGAGGGAAGAGCTATGGCACAATGTCAGCATTGTAACACAAAACCAGCACCCCCTTGCCTCAGCCCCCCAAACCTCCAAAAATGTGGGATTTGCAGCAGTTTGTCCTGGCTAGATCTATTCGGTCAGACTGAAGTTGCCTGGAGAAGATGGTGCTGAAGGTATCTGCGCGCCAACCATGAAGGACTTTATCAGTCAAAACCAGCACCTTGAATTGGGCCTGGAAACCAATGCAGGGTCCACAAAACTGGTGTAATGTGCTCCCAGCATCAGAAGCCCAAAAGTATACAGGCTGCTTCACTTTGAACCAATTGCAGCTTCCAAATATTACATTACAGAAATCTAGAAGGATGTGATAAGGGCATAAGTTACTGTTGCCAAGACCTCCTCCTTCAGGTAAGGCCATAACTAGTGTGCCAACCAGTGTTGGTCATAGGCCCTTCTGGCCACAGCTTCCATCTGCTGATTCAGCAGAAGCCATAGTCCAGCAAGACTCCCAGTTTGCAAACCTGCCCCCTGATGGGTAGTGCCTGCTAAAGATAGAGTTATCCTTGCTGGTGGTCCCAAAGGATACCATGGTCAATGATGACAAGACCCACCAAAAGATCTAACAAGACCAGAAGAGATGTACTTCCCTATTCTAGGTCCTGACACAGGACATCCAGGAGAGTGACCAATGCCATCTCTGCCCCAAAACCAGGCCTGACTGAGAAAGCTCCAGATAATTTGCTTCCTCTAAGGTGCTGCAAAATTGATCCACCACCACCTTCCCAGAAAAGGGAAGATCGGAGACCAGTCAATAGTTTCTAACAGCACTGAGTCCAGGGTGGCTCCTTCAGGATGGGGTACACTACAGCCTTTTTCAGGCTTGCTAGCAGCTTGCCCTCCCACAAGTTGGCATTAACAATTTCCCAGACTGAAGTGCTAATCAACCTCCTGTTTCCCATAGAAGCCAAGAGGGACAGGGATCCAATCAGCAAGTGGCAGAGGACAATTGAGACAGCACCCTATCCACTTCTTTGGAGGTCAAAGATCAGGAGTCCCAAATAACAGGGCAAGATGATGCCCCAACCACCATTATAGACAGTCCACATGGAGTCAAGACTACATAAAATCTGAGTGACGTAGTCAGCAAAATGCTATGCCAACTGGTCACAGCAGCCAGCTGAGAGATTGCAAGATGGATTCTTCCCCAGAACAGAATTCACCACCCTGTTATAGGCCACTGAATAATAGGTGTCTGATGTTATAAGGGAGGAGAAGTAAGCATGCTTTGCCTCCCTTAACACCACACTGTAGGCCAAACATCAGTCAGATTCACTTCTAAACTTCCTCCACCTGTGTTCAAGGCATTGTTTCTGGTACTTCATCTCCAGAGGGCTTCAGTAAGCTAAGGCTCCATCTGGGGTTGCCCTCATAAAGAGGCCACTGGAGGGCAATAATGTCCAGTGTCTGGCTTGCTTCCTTGTACCAGCTGCTCACAGAAATCCCCAAGCAACTCTGAAAACCAACTGGCTCCATTAGGTGTCTGGAGCAGAGCATCCAGCCTAAGCTCACTGCCCTGGGAGGTCCCAGGGAGGCAACCAAATGCAACTGGACCAAGCATGATCCGACCATGGAAATTCCCTTCTATCTCCAGATTCTTCAACACCTGTTTGGACACCGCCCACACATATCAGAGCTGAGTGCTCCACCACCAATCTTGAGACCAAATCAAGCACCTCAAGGAGGGAACCTGAATGGCAGCAGGGAGTTTGGTGTACAAGCAAAACCCCTAACTTGTATCTATAGTTCAGCATCACAAATAAGCACCCACCTTTCAATATCTCCACAGCAGTGTACTTGGTCAGAGTCAAGTCTCTCTCATGATCAGAGCCACTACCCCGTCCCAGCCATGGTATAGAGGCTACTGAAAAACCTGATAATTAGTTGGGCAAATTTCCAACATGATGACATCATCACCACTGCCCAGCCAGATTTCAATTATACATGCTGCCTCTTCCAACACCAAACTGTGGATGAAGATGGGTTTATTGCACACATATCTGGCATTAACCATCAGTACCTTGAGGCCAATGGCACCAGCAGCCTGACCACCCAGTCCCCAGGGAGAAACAAGCCCAGAAGTTATTGTTGTACACTTCAACTAATGAACTTTGTTGTTTCATTCACCTGGAACTCAACCTAAACCCCATTACTAAGAGGAGAAAATTGCTGATTCTGGGGTGACTGAGAGCAAGCTGTTTAACTTCTATGGCACAAACACAGAATGGACATCACAGAATCTGCATGTATCAGATGGATTATAAAACCTAATAAATAGTAATTGTAAGCAAGAAGCATGGTTCTGGGTCACATTCTCTTGGTAAGATCAACCTATAAAATCATACCCAAGTGTATGGGATATTAGGATTCACCCATGGACTCCATTTCAGTGCACCAGTTCAAACAGCTCCCTTCACAGGTAATCCAGGGCCCTCCTTTGCAGATTGAAAAGTAAAATTTCATTAATGAAAACAATTCTTTTTCTTTCATTTAAGCATGACCACACTCTTGGAATTTTTCAAACTAGGTGGGGATTTTCCTTTGCAGCACAATGCATTCTAAACTCTCTTTTCTTTGTTAAGTGCACAGCAGAGAGTGTGGGAGCCATTTAGGACACATTCTATGCAATTAACACTTTTCACCCATTGATATTATGCTGTCTAAAGGGTTTCCTTTCCCTGGCTTTGTACACTACTCCAATACAACTCCTCCAAAAGCAGCTTTGCTGTTGTTTTTTGGGTGAAGGTTATTATATGAGAACAGGCGATAGATTTTCTTGAACAGAAGGCATCAAATTAACTGTAAAGGGAATGAAAGCATTTCCTTATATGTTCCAACATGAAGCAACATATACATTGTGATCCTCAACAAACAGTAATCAGAGATGCTACTATAGAGAATTTAATAGCAAGTTAGTTCCACACATACATCTTGGATTCAGAAATATGCACACATGAAACAGATCTTTCTTTTTTCTTTTCTTCTTTTCTTTTCTTTTTTCTTTTCTTTTCTTTCTCCAGCTTTGACCACCCACCACACAAAAAATTCTATGAGAATATTTTCCATGATCATGGCATGCGGATGTAAATTGCAGATGTGATATTCTGATATTTTGGTTAGCCTTCTCTATCTGGTGCTTTTGGACAGGGTTGGACTAAGAAGTCCATAATTCCCAGTAAGTTAACAAATTATTGCAACACAATTGAAGGGCAATTGGTTGAGGTGGGGACTTTGAGTATATACTACCTGCCTTCTGTGCCCTGGATTCTAACCCATATGACTCCTCCATTTTCATTCCTGTATTCATTACTATCTCTTTTTTTTAACTAACTTCCTCCTGCATTGACTAGATAGCTCACACCGGCACGAAGAATATGTATCTGTCCAGATAATGTTGAACTATAACTCCCAATAGTCCCAGCCAATATGACAACTGTGAAGGAAGCTGGGAGCTGTACTTCAATGAAATTTAGAAGATTACAGCCTAAACTAAACCTCACAACTTTTAAGCCAAAATACATACATCTTCATTTGGTTATGGACAAACTATTCAATACTTGGCCTGTTTTCATTTGGAAGAAATGTTTTATATTTCATTGTATTGCTTTCCACCTTATTTTAAGGGTCTTTTAATGTTTTGGCAAGGAAATCTGGTTCAAAATGAGGTATAGGTATTTTGGAAATAACACACCCTTGGTGATGTTGTAGTTGTCTCTAATGTAGTAATCCTATTTCAGACTGTTTCCTGCTCTGTTAGTCACTTGAAATAATCACACAAAATCGTAAATGATTAAGAATTTGAACTAATGTGAGATTTCTGCTTTTAATTAGAATTCCTTCCCTGAAAAAAGGAATTTTTTTTAGTGAAAAAAGTGATGGCTTTCACAAGCAAGATTTATACAAGCTATTATGGCCTGAACATGTATAATATTAGACAGTCCTCTAAAAAATTTGTAACTACCATCAAGAAAAGCAAATCAGATATTTAGAACACATGAAATGCAACAAGAAGTATCAACTATTTGAATTAAATATACAAAGAAAGATTCAAGGAAAAAAGCTACACTGGCATTTGGCATTTATCCTGGCTAAAAAAGTTGTACTGTGTTAGGCAAAAATACAATGTCCTTATTTGGGACAATAACATCAAAGGAGTAAATACCTTTGATGGTTGCCAATATCCGGTAGGAGAAAGCACTGAAGAAGATGGCTTTCACAGACAGAATAGAGAAGGATTCTATTTTTAGCTGTTCCCCATCCCCATCCCCAAGCTCTCTACTAATTCTCATGTTGCTCCAAAAACCTCTGGAGCACCAGAATCAGCAGGGAAGAAAGAGAAGCATCCCAAATCACTTCCTTCTTCATTTCAATGATGGGTGCCTCTACTGGATCAAAGAGTTTTTTGTCAGTAGGTGGATATTAGTTGGTAGAGTCCAATAAAGTCATTTAGAATAGAGTGGTTCAGTGGAAGCAACTATGTGGTATGCACACACAAACACACATATGTGCTGTCAATTATCCTAACAATTCTATACTGAGAGTAATTAGGAATGGTTGCTCTTTCTAGAAAGGAATTATAGCATATCTTTCAGGAAAATCTGAATATAATTAGTTTTGTTATCTGTTTCCTAAAAAAATCTTGAGATATTTATCTGAGCTACTTTATATTGCAGGAGAAAATCAACCACAGTGAGTTGTGACTGATTTCTTTTTCAGAAACTGACATATTTCCCAAATTTGCCTTAGCCCTTGATGGAAAGAGAGTAGGCTTATTGATAGAGGGTTAAATGCAACAATCTAGCTCTGTCATAATTAGTATTTAATTTAAACAACCCTAACTTGAAATAGTGTATTATATAATTATGCAGGAAGCAGTCTTCTCTAATTATAGCTTCTGACATTATACCCCACAAAAATACAGAAGCAGATGTATATAGCCCTTCACAGTTCCCTGTTTCAAAATACCAAGAGAAAATTGTTAGAAAGTTTTCAAATAAATGTTCATAGATATTTATGAATTCTTCTATTGTGCTGCAAGAATGTATAGCCCTAATGACAGTCATGTCAGGACTACAGAAAATAAACAGATTTCCTGCTGTTTTACACATAAACTAATTCTGCATGACTAGCATGCGTAAGAGAGGAATAAAGACAAGAACAGCAAAGCAAATAAGAACAACAATGCTTATATGTATTTAGAATGTCATGCAATGTCTTGATAGTTCCAAGAAGAAACTATCTTGCAAGAAGAAAAGCTCACTGGCAATGAAATCAACACAGCTAATGGTTAAATATCCTTATAACTTGATAACTTGAATTTTAATCAAATCCACTTCTAAATCAGTAAGAATACAATGTTCCCTTTAATGTATATGGGGTCCTACATTGAGCTACATTGAAACAAGGTAAGAAACCTGTAAGAAAGGGTTAGTCCAGAGGCATGAGCTTACAAGAACTCAAAGAAGCAGTTACCAACAGATAGTCCTGTGAAATGATGCCCATTGAGTTGGAAGCAACTTAATGCCTGAACTATCAAAAAAAGATTAAGGGATCCTACCTGCTCTCCCTCCTATCTCCTTCCTTTGCTCTGCAGTTTCCAGGATCAGACAGCCTGCAAGCAGGTGGTTTGGTTTTTGGTTTGCTGGGGAGGAGGGTTATTAATGCAATAATTAAAACATTTTTAAATGGTAAAAAGTTCTAGAAGAAAGAGTGTTTCATAGAAGGAAGTTTATTATGTTACCTAATTTCATTGCTTATTAAGCTAGAATAAAGGTTACTTAATCCTAAGAAGTAATCTTTTAGCATCATTATCAAACTGGTATGAAAAACTTTGGAAACAACCAGTAATAGCATGGGGTCGAAATGTTCAAGATATGGAAGCTAGCGTCTTTATTTAAGTTAATAAATGAACAGGTATGAAAGCTAGTTTGAGAGTGGCAAAGTCTCATAGGCGGAAGGAAAGAAAAAAATAAAATATATTATAACTAGTTTTGGGCTGCAATATTTTGCATTGACTGTTATAGCAATTTAAAATGTTCATTAAATAAAGATTCACATGACTTACAGAGGTCTTGTTAGCAGGTGCCTTCTACCAGACCAGGTGCTGTCTACCCAGCCAAGGTGGGTTTATAGCCACTGCCCACATCCCCATTATTACTTTGACCTTTGTGCTCTGTACATTTGGCACCAGTATGAACAAATAGCCTCTGCAGATAGGGGTACTGTAGGCATGTATGTATTGTATTCAATCCTGCAAAGAATGGATTCTAATGGCTTCAGACTGAGATGTAGCAATTGTAAATCACAGAAGTGGTGCCAACATATCTACCTTGGAACATACAGAAAAGGGGACTGGCAACTTGTCTTATCTCACAGGCTTGGAGTTGCAGGCACCCTTCCCTCTGTTATAACTGGTCTCATCATTATGCTGATGACACCAGCTTTATTGCTCCTTACTATCCAACTCCAAACAGGAAGTAACCATAAGCCTTGATTATTGTCCAACTTTGATAATGGGATGGATAAAGGAGAACAAGCTCTAATTTAATCCATTCAGTATGGGGATATTCTTGGTAATCTGATGAAGTGAGCTGCAGCATAAAAGAGCTAATGCCTTTTAATAAAATTTGTCAGTCAGAATATATGCTCCTAGATTCCTGATTTTTTGCCACCATAGATTAACACAGGTTTCTTCCCATAATGCCTTACATCTACAGTAATAGTAGAGAGAGGCTAAATGCAGTCTTCCTCTCCTTGAACACTGTGGTTCCAGTAAAAACTATCTGCTATTAAAAGGTGACCATCCTGGCAGCTTCCCAATTTACTATCCTTTCTTATTTAGTGCTGGTAGAATTTTAAAAAACACTTGGTGATAATACCATGAATTTAGTCTCTGCTGAGTATAAACCCTTCAGCACCCCTGGTTCCCTGTTCTGAGCTTAACATCAGTAAATCAACAACTTCTTTATTCTGACTCTCCTTAGATAGCTAGTAAATAATTCCAAACTGAGTGTAGAGAAACAAAATTCCAAGCCATACATCATAAGTTAGGAACTGTAAAGAAACCTATGTATATGTGTGCCTGCCAGTTATGCAATGTTATAGAGAAATATAACTTTATTTTTTAAAAAAAGCTATAAACCAAGTGCTTGTCTAAGAAAAGTGGAGTATAATTTTTTTTTTCCCCTGCAGGTACCATTGCAAATGAAGGAGAGAGGGGTTCTGCCTTCACAGAAAGCTCCAGCTATCGTTATCTACATTATACCACACAAAATCAGGCATCTGTTCTGGTAAACTTTTGATTGCTTGTAAATTGTCATTATTATAGTCAATGCGTGTGACAGAAGCCTTTGGATGTCTTTAGTGTTACAGTTGTCAGCTCTACTTAAAATAAAAGTGACTGAATATAACATGGTTCAGAGATCTTAAATGAGGAAATCAGTGCTATCTGGAAAATAGGATACAAAGGCATATATCATTTTCTGATAATTCTACAATATATGATGAAATTGTGCTCCATTTTTTGGAGCAAGCCTATTTCTCCACCAGCACTCCAAACATATATAAACAACTACTACTACAGTATGGATAAGGTGTTATGGTTATTCTTTTATTCCAGGTGATTGCTTTTATTTTTTTGTTTTTATTTGTTTGAGAAATAGATGATATTCATCACTAAATATCTGGGAATTTGGAACTAGTTCTCTCCCTCCCTCTTCTGTTTCTTCAGCCATGTTGTTTAGTAATGTCCTTCATAGGAAATGACCTCCAAAGTATGACTGCTACTCGATGTAAACAGGGAAAATTGTTACTTGATAGTTCCAACTTTTTTTGAAAGTTGCATTAAATCATGTATATGGGAGGATGATTTAATGTATCAGATCATGGAATTCCTATCATCATTAAACATATGTGGGTCAAACCAGAAATAGCATAGAAGAAATATAATAGGATGGATGGAGGAGAGGAGATGGGGAGAGAGAAAAACGTATGAGGCCTGTTTCTTAAAAAAGAAAAAAAATGTACATGAATGTAATTAATGTGAATATTTCGTATCCAGGCCCCTTCCTGGACAGGGAGGCCCTGCTAACTGTCATTCATGCCCTTGTGATCTCCTGTATGGGCTCCTGCAATGTGCTGTAAATGGGGCTGCCCTTGAAGAAAATTTGGAAGCTTCAACTGGTGCAGAATGCAGCAGCACAAGTATTTAATGGCACCAGTCGCTCAGCACATGTAACGCCACTACTTTGTGGGCTGCGTTGGTTGCCGGTGTGCTTCCAGGTGCAATTCAAGGTGCTGGTTGTCACCTTTAAAGCTCTTCATGGCTTGGGATTCAGTTACTTGAGGAACCTTCTCCCTCCGGTTGTTCCAACCCATTCAATCCAGTCTGGCAGGAGGGGCATGTTCAGGTCCCATCAGCTAAGGAGTGCTGGTTGGCAGGGCCCAGGAGGCAGGCCTTTTCTGCCCTAGCACCCACCCTATGGAACATTCTCCCTCTGAAGATTAGAATGGCCCCAACCCTGCTGGCCTTTTGTAAGGCCCTAAAAATCTGGTTCTGTGCCTGAGCCTGGGGCCCTCAGTGTGCAAAAAGAACGTGTCCTGGCTGTATTAGCACTGTTGGTTGTGTTGTTTTTTTTCTCAGCTGCTATGTATTTTAATTTTTGTATTTAAAGTTTGTATTCAGGATATAATTGTTTTTATTCTATTTGTTATTGTTCATTGCCCAGAGTCATTTGCTGAGATGGGCAGCTTTACAAACTGATTAAGTAAGTAAGTAAGTAGTTATCCAGACAGCCTACACTGCAATGACAGCAAAGGGTGAGGGAAGCTACATCTTTGAAGATGATATTTTCGTGTTGTTTTTTTTAAAACTATTGGCACCATGGTCTTATGAAAAAATATAATTAACAGCTCTGGATTTATGCATAACACATTTCAAGCTAGTCAATGACCGAAATAAAGTACTTTGACTTTGACTACACATAACACATTAGAATTTCATTCTTTGAAAAATAAGTCAGAAGGTTTCCACACAATGAAAAAAGCAAACATAACTTTTATAGAAGTCTGCTGGGAAGGCAAATGATGAAATGTGTATTGCAGTGCCAACCTTACCTGACTTTAACACTTGCATGTGATATCAGGATGTAAGAATGAAAGGCTGGCATTGGTGTCGTAAATAATACTTGCAGAGAAATTTTATAAAAATTATACTGTCTTAATAGATAGAGTTTTCATGCCCCATGCCTGAAATCTCATGTGATTGCTTAGATCTTGTGAAATTTAGCAATTTTACCTCACGTTTTCATGGGATTGCGTATGAGAATGCTAAAATCTTGTGCGATCACACATGAATTTTTCATGCAAAATCTACAAGATGACTGAAAGCTTGTGAGATGTTGCGATTTTACTGTATGCTTTTTTTATTATTATTAATGAATTTAATATGAAAGGTTTCAAGTGACATTTTGGGACAGTAATATGTGCCAATTTATCTTTGAGTACCCTCTGGATAACCTCTATCTATTCTTTTGCTACTGAAGCTGAAATTCTATAGCTATTAGAAGAGATACAGCTCCATTTGAAATTAAGGACAAAAAAAATCAGAGCATATTATAATTGAGCAACATGGCTTTGTTTTTGTGGAGGTAGGAGTTTGTTTTTGGTTTCAGATTGCTTAGATGCTTTGGGTTATTTTGTATTTGGTGCATGATATAATCTGATCTTTGTCATTTTTAAAATAACATTTCATTTAGGAGAAGAAGCAATGAAGTGTTATATTCAAAGCACTAAAACAAGCTGATTATAAAATTGTTAAAGATTTCAGATTAGCTTTTTGCAGAGGATCCTCTTGTGAGAAGTATAATCAGAATTCCCTAATTTATTAAATTGCAGATATTGCTTTCATAACAATACAGTATCAATAACAATTCAGTGGCACAAGTCATTAGATGTGCCCAGGTAATACCACTACTTCACAAGTTGCCCTTGCTTCCTATGGACTTCCAAGTACAATTAAAGGTGCTGATGATCACATACACAGTCCTTCATAGTACAGGGATGGGCCCACAAGATCCAGTAGAGTGTGCATGCTTTGGTTCCTTTTTATGAAACTGTGTCACCTGGAGAGCCCTGGAGGCATGTCTTCTCTCTGCAGCACAAGCCCTGTGAGGTTCAGATGGCTCTGACCTTCTGTCCTTCTACATGGCCCTGAAACCCTGGTTCTACTCCAGACACTAGGCCAGAATGCAGGATGAGTCTGTCTAGAATGAAAAATCTCAGATGAGATATGTATTACTTGGCCTCAGTGAATTTGGTTATTTCTGTCACTCTGTTGTTCTCTCTTCTGTTCCAGATGTCTATTTTATTTTCTAGATCCTTGCTTTTCTGCACCTACAAATTGTAAATTGCCCAGAGTCACTTTTTTGCAAACTGAGAGGCAAAACAATTTAGAGATCAAACAAATAAATAAACACATTGTGCTTCTCAGAATTCTGAGTTCTCAGAATTAAAGGTGAAAGGGAACCCCAATATAATCAAACCAAATGTGTGGGTTATGTATATGCCTGTTGTTACAGTTGCAAACTTTTCTGAGAACGGTGAAGTATCCTTAGTCTTGTCCCAGGTCAAGGCTAACAGAGAGGAAAAAATGCAGCTGTATGGTACAATATCAATAACGAATGTATTTTTTAATATAACAGAGAAGGGAATTATTAAATCATGGTGAATAGTCATATTAACTGTAATTAATTTAATTTATTTTTAAATTAAAGTTAGTATTTTATCTGGTCATATTCATTGTATTCCTCTATGCAAGATTTTGAAGTGTAACCTCTGGCACTGAAGCCCAACTGAAGCTTTCAGCCCCCAAAATATAATATATTATTGATTTTTTTTTTTTACATTATTAGATTTAAATCCTGCCTTTCTATCAGACAGCACATACCACACTCTCTTCTCCAGTGTTATCTGCACAACAAGAATCCTGTGAAATTGGGCTTATGAATAGTTCCTGGCCCAAAGTCAGCCAGTGACCTTCATAAGACAGAGTGGATTTGAACCTGGCCTCCCGATCATAGCCCAAGATCTAAAAATCTCACCATTTTCTCAAGAAAGGTAGGGTGGTAACCAGAGACAGAGCTTCTTGCTGTTGTGGCACTTAGTACTTAAAAATCTGGTCTCAGATGAGTTCACATTGTTTTCTTTTCAGTGCTAATTTAAAAAATTATTCTGGCATTTTAATTATTGCTTTCCCACTGTGATTTTGTCTCTAAATTTTACATAGCAACAGTGAAATGAAATTGTTCTTGCTAGCCATGCACCATCACTTATTAACCAATTCCATGCTTCAGAGTTTATTCCTTTTTTCCCCCTGTAGTGACATTATCCTGTGTTCAGCAAGGAACAGCTAGGTGATTTTAGATGTCAACACAAGAAACTCTAGGTCATACAAGAGTAAAGAGCAATCCTCATAATGTCGTTTTGTTTTGTTTTTGTTTTAAATATACTGCTTTAAGAGGTCCAGAGATATAGCCCTACAGCAAACTTTAAGGGTAATAATTTTCTAAATCATTTCTAGAACAGCATAATTATGGGTGATCCCTGCCAGATATACATGTAGCAATCAACTTTTCCACCTTTCTCTTTTAGACCTAAGGCATATTACTATCAGTTTAATCTAATTTAGACTTTGTAATGAATCATGCCTTCTTAATCTGAAAATGTTTTATTGAAATTCTAAGGCAAAGTTAGAATAAGGACACAGTAAAACTTATAATCCTATGCATAACTAATCAAAAGTAAATCACATTGAGTACTACATTTGAATAACTGTACAATAAAGTGGATAAGACCTGCACTTTATTGTACATATGCCATACCTAGCATTTAAGAGTAGTCTAAAAACTAAGGAAATCAAATAAGATTTAGGTTAATTGAGTTTGTGTGGGGGTAAGTTTGTGTCTGTCCATATTGGCCCAGTCTGTGAGCCAATTTTAACTGGAATACTGTAATTGATCCTCATACTAGGCTTGCTGTTACCTAGCCCTTTATCAAAATATATATGCAGAAATATGAATCACCACCAATGGTGATTTACTTATTACTTCTCTATATTCTACTAAAGCTCTCCTGTCTGTAATCTTTAACTGGGCAAAACAGTGCTTCACAGGGCAACAATTTTCCAACCAAGATACCTCAAATGAGCTAATGTACAGAATGTAGGGACCCATGACTCCCATGGGAATAAAATTTGGGAAATGTATGGCTGCTTCAGCACTGCACTGCAGCAGTCAGACCAGGTCAAGTGATTGTCATGGGCATATTCCTGACCTCTTTCTGCCTCCATCTGTCCCCTGTGCCAATCGGCTGGTGGCAAGGCCTGAGGGGCAAGCAACTCAGATACCTGCCAGTGGTCAATGGGTGAACCCTCTTCCTCCCTAGAGGGAGGAGGCTCTTGAGGACATGCCAGAATGGGCAGCAGGGCTGCAGTTTTCCTCACAGTCCGCAGCTCCTTTTGTTCCACCTCCCCCCAGCAGAATGGGAGACACTTCTGCTGGTCAGCTGAGGAGAAGGAGGGGGAGGGGAGGGGAGGGGAGGGGGAGGGGAGGGGGAGGAGGTGGCAAGATAACAAAACATCATATAGCAAGCATTAAAAGCCTGATGGCACAGAATAGACTTTGTGACACATATCATAAAAACAGGAGGAACCAATCCTCCTTCCACTGGAAAGTTGTTGCATAATCAGGGTGCTGCAATCTAGAAGAACCCATATTGAGTAGGCACAACCTAGTCTCTCTACTATAGGTGGTAGGATATGTAATAGGGTTCCCAACAATCATCCTAAATTATAGGATGATACAAGAGGAAGATACCTATCCATAAATAATTTATAATTCTAGTTCAGCATCTGGTTATTCTTCTAGAAATATACTAGAATTCAGTTATTCTGAATCTAGCACCAGAATAACATGGATGCATGTATCATCAGGTCATGAGCAAACCTGTTTCTATGAGTTCAATCCATCCTGATGAAGCAACCAACCAAATATCAAACAGTTCCAAGACTGTCAGATTTGTGTCTTCAGTATTTCCTCCCAAATCTCTCAATGCTTGAACTATTTTTACTGAAGGGGGAAAAAAAATCAGAATAAGGGGAATATTTCTATTTTACCTATTTCAAAATTGTAAAAATCTATTGTTTTGTTCTCTAGTCTCACTCAAGCTGAGGCATATTCCCTTCCCGACTTTTTTGTCTTCTTCTGAGTGAGCCAGCTGTCTTGTAGATCAGCAGAGTTTATTTTTGCTGGCTGGGATACAAACCTCGAGTTATTAATATGGGAGAGAATTCTGCTAGCTGACAATTTAAGATAAAGTAAATTGGAAGTGACATAAAAGAGTGTGAGAGTGTTAATGTGCGTCACCAAGCTTCTTTTTCTGACATCCTGAAAGGTCTCGCCTGTATGGCCGACACTTGCAACCTGTATTAGTGACCCGGTGTTATTAAAGGCTAGGCACTCCCATTGATTTGTAAAAGTGACAGGTGCAGCAAGAGTTGTAAATTAGCAATGAAAAGCTAACTCTCTGTGGATTTTCAAGCTTGTTTCTTCCTATGCACACTCCCCATTCTCAGTAATAATTTGCACACATATATTTTACTAACTCCTTGCACAAAAACATTTAAATGTTTAACTACTGTAAATCTTCTGTACATACAGAAAAACAATTTTAGTTCCATTTCTGCTGAAAATGGGCTTTGCTATGTGGAAAAAATAACTTTTTTTCCTCTTCTTACTTGTTAACTACTTTGCTGAATTGCAGCAAGGTCACCTTGGGTTAAAGCTTCGATCCCCTTTCATGCTGGACTCAGTGGATTTTATGTAGAATATTTCAAATCTTGTTTGAAGAAGGGAAATATTTGTGATGATGAGGATTAAAATCTAACTTCCCACCTAATGGAACTTCCTATAGTTATTGAGAAGGGATATTTGGTTTTATAAATCCAAACTTATAAATGAAGAACAGTATTTGAAACACTTTTCTTTCATTCTATACATCATCATGGCTATATGCAGAAAATGGTTTGTTTAAATAGCTTATGGCTAAAAGGTGAGTTAGGGAAAACTACTTCTAGATGGATATAACAACCTTTTCAGGTACCAGGAATTCTCACACAATCTCATAGAATAGCAAGGTTCCAGCATATGAACCACAGAGTGGTCTAAGCATTGCAAGATTTCACATGCTATGTCTTCCAGCAGCCCTAGATGAAAACCTTTATTGTTATGATTGTATTAAAAACAGATTATGACTTAAAGGCTAGATATTGTTTCAAGAAAGTAAAATGTGAGCACTGAAAGGTCACGCTTCCAGGAGACTTCTGGAGACTTCTGGGGTGATTGGACTGGTTCCTTGGAACCTCTCCAGATAAGAAGAGGATGAGAGATCACCCACATGTGCTCCAGATGGCTGCTCCTCACAAAGAGACCACAGGACACCAGTTTTGCATGGGTTTGAATACTGGGAGATGATGGGACCAGTCATCTTGTTTGCAACCGTGGGGGAGCCTTTTAAAGGACACTAAGTTTGCAAACCTAACTTTCTAATCACTTTCAGAAGTTGCCTATTAACCATCTTAAAGCTATTAGAGACCTTAAGAATTGTAAGTTTGAAAAGTTTCATCTGAGTGAGTTTATCTTCACCTCTGAATAAAAGAAAAATTAATTATAAGCTTAAGAACTTTAAAAAATTGAAATAAACAGCAAAAAGCTAAGTGAGATTTTGATCTAAGAAAGTTCTAAATGGATTAAGGGCTCAGATAAATTTGGAATATTGACTTTTACTATAAGATTTTGGAATTAACTATAAAAATAAACAGCTTCTCATGGGAAACAGACTTATTTTGGCTATCCTGGTTATTGTAAGTTGTAACAAACTTTAGAAACTGGATACTAAAGGGGACTAAAGATTCTAAGCAGAAGAAAAAAAATGCAAGCCTGTTCTTGATGGCAGTTAATACTGGGACTTACAAAATGACACAAAGCGTTATAACATCAGAAACATTAAAGAAAATCTTTGAAGAATGGAGCCAGAAATTAGTAACTACAATATCAACCTTGTCAGTAATGATGTCTGCTTCTATGGATAGACTTTGTCTAAAAGAGGTTAATGAAGGAATAACAGATGTGGAACAAGTTTTATCTGACAAGACAGAGAAAGTACTGAAAGTGGAATTACAAGTGACAGGCCAAGAGAATGATTTGGAAAAGGATGCTTTGCTAGATATACAAAAGGAACTGGCTGAAGTTTAAAAAATTAAAAGGGAAATATAAATGATAAATGATAAATGATAAATGAATGACCTGGAAAATATTTTTTTATTGGATCTACAAAGAAGCTTGTTAAAGCCTTGAAGAAATCTGTATGATGGGATAAAGAAGAATTGAAAAGAAATCAAATGCTGTGACAATATTTGATTATATTAAAAATTAAGACTGTTAGAAATAAAAGGAAAGAATATAAAGTTGGTTTATTTGGTCAAGGTTAAAATAAAACATTTTCTGTAAAGTTCTGGCAACCTTTATGGACGTTTTGCTGATACCAGGACTGAAAAGTTGATGTTTTATGGATTTGCTTATAGATAAGGGACGGGATATGGGATGAAGAGATATCTGTTTGTAACCTTATAGGGAGTGAAGAGTTATTAAATTTGTTTATACTTGTAATGAAGGTTGGAAGTCACTTGTTTATATATTTTCTTTTCCTTTATTCTTTTCTCTTTTTTCTTTTTCTTTTCTCCTGTACTTTTGATTTGTTTTTTTTTTCCTATTCTCTTTCTCTAAGTTTAGTTTGTATTAGTTTTTACTATTGTAATTAAAATTCTTAATAAAAATTATATATATGTATATAAAAGAAAGGTCACGTTTCCATACAACTCCCATTTTACTTTTCTAATCTGATCACTTTGAATTACATATGATAAGTGTGTGAGTGTGGGGTGAAATATAGTAGCCTTTTCCTGAGAATCGCTAAGGTAGACAGACAGCATTCCACAGACGGTGAAAGGTTTGGCATTTTCCTTGCTAAGCCACTGGCGCTCTGCTTTTCCCGCCATTGTTTTCCTTTTGGAAGTGGCGCTCCATGTTTTGTTTTGTTTTTTCCCATCAGCATTGATTCTACTGAGAAACGTCAAGCCAACAGTTCCACTAGACGTTGTGAGTCACTCTTCCACCAGCCTGATGATTCAACAAAGGGGTCGCAGCATTGACATTTTTTTCTTTGGCTTTCACAGAATACAACACTTCCCTTTTTAAAGCACTGCTGCTGTTTGATCCCCAAGCCATCCATTGAGTTTATGCCATTTTAGATGTTACTAAAGCCTCATACATTCTCTGTGCAACAAAGCTGGGTTTTTACACTGCTGCTATCATGCTCATTAAAGCTTGCTGCTGACAGGCTTTACTTAAATAAGCAAAAGCAAGCTGAATCTTAGGTTGTGGGGTTTTTTTTTTTTTTCTTATTCCAAGAAAAGAAAATCAGCATTCATGGAAACAGGGATTTCTCAAGATACCAGAGCATCATCTTTAACAAATTTACACTGCAGTCCATAGCTAATCAGATATTCTTGTTTCTGATGAGCACCTTAGATTTTCCCTAGCTTTAATTATGTTTTATATTTCACAAGCTTTGAATAAATAATTGTTTTATCCCTCTTACTCATGCACTTGTTCCCAAAGTACTCTATGGTTCTCTCCTCTACCCTTCACCTCCTTTTCAAAGTCCAGAATTGACTGTTTCTATGGAAACAGGCATATATGTAACATCTGCTATTCACAAGAAAGAGCAAAAAGAGAAAAAATGGATCAAAAAGTGTCACTTGCATTATGTAAAATTTCATAGCTCTGAGTCACATGCTGTGAAAGAGATCCTTTGTGAATGTAAAAGTTAGAAAGGTCACTTTCACATTAGAAAAATATTTCTTATACTTCTAAATGAAACCTCTTAAAAAATATTATCAGGAAAAGATACATGTTAGACTCTTAACACTTAAGGTTTCTATAAATATATTATCAACAATTATTTTTATTATATTATTGAGGTATGTAACAAAATATTCCCAAGCAAAATAATTAACCTGCACTCTTTGTTTTTAATAAGAAATGAGACTTCCTCCATTCCATCACCTCTCTCAATGATTATTTATTTATATGCCTCTCTTGCAGAAAATAATCTGCATGTATGGCTGTGGGAGTGGAAAAGAATATGGAGATTAGCCCACCAGATGGGCATTGTGCAGAGGAAATTAGTGCTAGGCAAAGAAATTCTCTAGCATTTCTTCCTGCCTATTTTTATATCATTTGATGAAAGAGAATATGCGCATTAAAAAGGGCTGGAGCTTCCATCACATGGTCACAGCTGCCACCTTTTGACACACGCACCCTCTACAGATGCCCCTGTTTAGACATTCTTTCTAAGGAGAATTTCATACTCATGGTTGAAGAGTAATATTCTTGTGCTTATTTACTAGTGAGATGTACAAGTGTGTATGCCTGTAGGAGTGGCCTGAAACCCAGATGGTGGACCTCTGTTTTAAATGAAAAGCATGTACTTTATCAATTTGTCTCTTTCAGTTACTTTACCAGCATAATTCATGGTTTACAGTCCAATAGCTGTTCTTCTGAATAGGCAGATGTAGGATTATGGTATAAGAGTCATAAATATGGGCCATCCAGTGCTCATGAGTGAGACTTTTCTTACCCAAGAAAGTGCAGTGATAAGAAATATATTTCACCTGGTGAATTTCCTCTAGTTGCAGAACTCTACCGGAAGGGGGAAAAAAAAAACCCTGTAACCCCAGCTGGTGCTCAAAGTTGCTTGGGAAATTAGAAACCTCAGTGAACATAAGATAATATTGAAATAGAATGCTTACAATTCAGCTTATGTAAGCTCATTATTTTGAGATTATCTTAATTGGTTGTACAGGCTTAGCAACAGCGAATGGTCAAATTAATGCTGAACTGTTCGATAAAATGATGACGAATATAATGAATATTAGTTTTGCTCAAATAAGCACAACACCACACAAGTCTATCCATCCTATTCGTTCTAAGTTTTGATTTTTAACTATTTTGTCATAATCATCTGCAGGACCCAAATCTATTGGCAATTCGGACAAATAGTACTGGTGCTGACCTAAGAAAAACCAATTATTTATTCAGAAGCTATAGAAAACAAACAGAAAAGCACTGTAACACTGCTTTTTAATAGTAACATAAATCAGACGACCTCAAGACTAGGGATGAGCTAGGGCTAAACTTCATTTATTTGCCTGCTTTGTGGAACAGGTTTTCCATATGGAGAATTTTCTCCCTCTGGATTTTTGATGAAAAATCTGGAGAAAATTTTGCTGACAAATTAGGGGGAAAAAAGGATTATATTTTCTTGTGCAGATGTACCTGCCAGAGATCTTTCATAATATTTCTTTTAGTATAAAATCACCTGCTTTGTCACAGCAGCATAAAGAGTGCCTTTCCCATAACTCTCCCTTGTCTGACTACAGTATGTGCATAGGCATCTGAAGGGGGCAAGAGAGAAACAGTGATGAAAAGTGTGTCACAACAACAACCACAAACCCTATGATTAATGAACATCTATCTAACATCAGGACACAAGTACAAAATGGTGCAGTTTGTGTCATGACACTGCAGTGCATGTTTCATCATAGTAGTGAACACCTAGGGCCACGTGTTCCCTCCTGGAAGTGCTATGGGGAAAAAAAGGGGAGTTTTTTACGGTTAAAAAAAAGGATATAATAAGATTCCTGGTCATCTGACATACCTAAGAAAGGTGGTTCTTTTTTTTAAAGGGGAAGACCAACTTCACCCCATTGTAGTATTAAATCTCCCTATGGTTCCCAGGAGTCAAATATACAAATTCACTCTTAGCAGAAACTGTTGTGGAAAAATTTTACATTCTTAGCATAGATATGTTTGTCCTATTGCCCCAAAGCATAAGTGCAGCTCTTCAACATTTCTCCAAAAGCTGCTGCCAGAGTTCAACATTCAATTTCACAGAAGGGGGAAATTAATAAATAGTTTGGGGAACAATCATGTTAAAGGCATTTAGTTAACTTAATTGTAACTAAATTTAGATTTCCTGCTAAGTCTTTTATTCTGGCTCCACCCCCTTAGAAGTGTGATCTTCAGTAAATTATTCTGCCTTGCCTGCCCCCCCCCCTTTCTTCAACATTGATTTAAATCATTCCATATACAATCTCCAGCTTTTCTAATTAAAGGGATCATATGGTTGCTAATGTAAAAATCTCTGTTAGAGGTATTATTTGATGAGAGATGATTGGTTATTTTACATAAATCCTCTTACCTCATATAATCCGGTCCCTAATTTTCATACTGCTGGTCAATGCTTCATAATTTATCTCAAAACTGTCAACAGTGTCTCTGATATTTCATGTGATTCCCAGGTGAACACGAGTTCTCTTGGGAGAGAGAAAAATATAAAGTATATTTAAAGTCCTACATATTATTTTCTTCAAATAGCAAGTTTCACATGATTTCAGTGGAACAATACCTAAATAAAAAGCACAGAAATGCAAGTTTAGACTCTCGACCACAGTTCTAAAGTAGAATTCTTTTTCAGAGAATAAACATAAGCGCAAGAGGTCAGAGAGCAATATCCTGAAGCTATTAGAAGCATATATCACATAAACAAGAAACAAAAGGAACAAAAATAACAGGTGCAGTTGCTTGATCAAATGTCCACCAAGGAATTTTCCCAGTTTAACTTAACTCATGACTGCAAAGTAAGTTCATGAGATGTGCAAGCCAGACTTAGATGATGTTGATGTTGATGCAACTTCTGGTGTTCTAATTTTGATCAGCACAACTTCAAAGGATAACTTACCCCTTTCTCCTCTATCATCTTCTCTATCTCCTAAAGCTGCTTTATGTCCTACAGCACACAAACAGACACTGAACAGAGGTGTGCATGTGTGTGTGCACGCTTGTGTTAGGGTTTGTTTGTATGTTTTAATTTCTATAGCTGCCCATCTCAACTAAGTGAGTCTGGGCAGTGAACAATAATAGCAGAAAGTACAATTTAATCAGAGAAAATAGCATGTGAGGGAGATAGTTAACACCCTTCCTCTGAATACTGCTTGTCCGATCAAATCAGAGTTTGCACAATTGCTTTGGTTTCTTAAAATTTAAAAATAAGAGATCTAGAGATCTTCCACACTAGTAACTTAAAACAATGCCCAGCCATTATTATGATGATATATCACTAATTCAGGATGATCACTAACCACTGTGATGACTGGGTGGTGCTTTAAATCATGAGCATGGAAGTCCTCCTGGTCATCATTGCCCTGCATCTCATCTGGTTTCCTATGATTTGTGGTAATTTTATAATCAGTTCAGAATTAAAAAAAACAACAACACTTTTTTTTCCACTAATGAGTTCCACATTTCAGCCACTTGCTAGTCTGCTTCCTTGGCAAATGAAAGCTAACATAAATCTTCAGTATTCTGCCACATGCACTTGGGTGGAAATCCTATGCAAAAATCAATATAAATTATTGTTGTGCAATAAAAATGTTGATCAGGGATGCCTTCACCATAGATTAAGTGCTGCAAAAGAAACTGCTTACACACTTCTTAAATGTTGCCATCACTATCCAAAGCAATTTAACTTCTCTTGAAGAGATAACTTCCTCATTCAGGGATTCTCAATTTCAGCAACATTGTGATGTGTAGACTTGAGCTTCCAGAATTCCCCAGCCAGCATGTTGGCTGAGGAATTCTAGGGGTTCAAGTCCACACATCTTAATGTTGCTGAGATTGCGAAACATTGCCCTAAGGGGTTTGTTACACTGGTAACATGCTCCAGTTTCCATAGGAAAAAAATGGGATCTAGCCTATTGGATTATTGTTGGTTCCATTTCTGAAGCCTCAGCCCTCTTCTGTACTGCCATGTTTCTTTTTTTTAAACACCATCCAGGTTCCAGGTGCCTCTGCAGATGTAAGGCTTGCATGCTGTCAAACTGCCTGATGAGTCTGCTATAGCATTGTAGGAAACCATCTTGTTCGGTGGGGGTAGCCCCATTTCCCTTGGCCCCTTTTCATTTTTGCCAGTCCATAGGACAGGATTTTTCTCCCACTTCTCACTAGGAGAGGAGAAAAATATAGCCGGGTTTTCTTCCTTACTTTGCTGTGCATTGACCTACATACCACATTTTGTAAAACTGAGTAATAAGTGGTGACTGGCCTAATTTTTGTTTCCTAAAAATTAAAGAAACGCCAACAGGCATAAAGCATAAACCAAAATAGTTGGTGCTATAAATAAAACATGAAATAACTGGATGTTGCCCATGTTGTAGTTCCTAAGAATTTTTGGAAGGGCAGAAAGAAAATAAAAGCTTCCCTTCTCACTCCATCTAAAGTCTTGTTTTGTACTTCACAACTTTTTCCTTATTTCAGATAACTGAGGAAACATTTTTTAATTATTTGCACAGAAAGTATTAATTCAGAACATAGTTTCAGTGAAAGGACTCCAAGAAGGCCTCATATCACTGGACATACACTAAAAGGAAATTACAAATATGGCCTGAGAACTAAGTAGTAGCTAATAACTAATAGTAATGTACATAGCATTAAGCCTGTTTTTCTTCTTCATTACCATTAAGTGTCTCAGAAAAAAAAATATTTCAGCTGCTATGATTATAACTATACTTGGTGCTTTAAATGGCCAACAAGTAACTTAGATATTTTTAACCATGTAATCCTACAAAAAGTCACTATCATAATTAATTCAGAAGAAATGAACTTGTGGTGCCTATTGTAGATAAAATCCTTTGCTTCTTAATTAATGTCTGAAGAAAGAACATTTCAAAGTGAAACTGAAAAGCAAAGGAAAAGAAAATCTAAGAGGTGAAGCCTAATTCTCACCCATAAGGAAAAGTTTTTAAGATTTAAGTCTTCAAGAGTGATAAGTACTGTAGGTGACAGGGACCTATTTTGGCCCAAGGGCTGAGTCTTCTGCTGTGGAATTTTTTGTCAAAGACAGGAGCACAATGCTGAAGAGAAGAACCATGTTTATTGCACTGATCATTGGGTGCCTGTTTTCCAAGAAAGAGGGACCCTTAACAATAGAAAAGCATAGAATTTATATACTTTTGAGGTTGACAGGCTGAAAATCTGAGGGATCTGATTCGAGGATAGGTTTGGATAGGTGTTAAATGGGGGATAAATGGTTTTTCTATTGTGAGATAAGAACCACAGCAAACCCTTAAGCAGACAGGTGATGGCCCTCCCATTATTTTAGTATGATAGTGCTAAGAGGGCTATTTTGGGCAGCTGGACATGGTCACTCTTGGGTCATGTGATAGCTTGGAGCTGATCCTGTTTTGCATGAGCAAAGAATGGCAGAAGGAAGTGGAGAAAAGAGATTGCAGGAGAGGCAAGGCAGGGGTTTCAGCTTTATTTTATTATTTTTCCATCACACTTCTCTGAGCAAACGTATTGGCAGTCACATGCGATCAGTAAGTGGGAGCAGAGCCCACAGTGAGGAGGGCTGTTGCACTGCAGGCATAAGGCCTTGATCCATTGTCCAAAGTCTCATACATCTATTTTCAATTCTGCCTTAGCGTACATCTCCCTCCGTCCCTCTCTCTCACACACAAATACTGTATATGCCCATCACCACAATATGCCTTTAAAATAGCTTCTATTGATGCCAGTGGAAACTATTTAAAAATATGATTGCAGAATGTGAATGATATTCCAAGGGGAGGTATAAGGCATCACCAGGATGCATCAGTCCTTCACCAAAACCTCTACTGCATCTTCCCACAATTCTTAGGGAGACCCTATTCGGTAATTATGGAAGTCCAGCTGAGCTTCTGAACAGGGGCTTCTTGAGCCCGTGTTAGGAAAAGGTGCTTCTAGTCTTCCCATGAAAGACAAAGACAAGACAAAATGGAGTTGTTCCTCTTCATTGTAAAACCTTACTTTAGAAGAGAAACTGAATGGTTACTCAGAGTTTGATTTTCATGGGACTACTAATGGAACTGAAAGGATAGGCTTAAATGACAGGTGTGATGTCAGCTTTCCTTTAACTTTTTTGTGTCTGAAACTCATGGAATGGGATTCTTCCCAATTCACTATGAGAGACAGTGTTGCATTAAAATTAGATTTTATAACAGCTTCCTTTCATATTTATGGAGAGTATTTTTATACTTGCTTGCAGCACGGTAACTGATCTTTTGAAAAGCTGGTCATGGTGATTGGGAATAGGAAGCTACTGATAAGGAACCTTATAAACAACCTCTCTCAGATTGGAGTCAATCCCACAGGAAGGTGGGAAATCCCAGCATGGAATGGAAGGGCTATCCCTATATTTTCCAACAGAATCCCTCTTTGAATATCCTACCCCATACAGCAATTAAAACAGCCTGTAGTATCCTAATTAGAGAGCAGGGGAAACCTTTTATCTCTGAACATCTGCTGATTATAAATAAGAATTTTCTCTTTACTAGTTAAGGAAAAAAGGATCACTGGGAAGAACCTTGTGGGCTGAAGATTTCCCATGTTTTACATAAGTATTTGTAATTATTGAGTCATTGGGTCACAACAAAACATATCCTGTGTTCCAAGAGAGCAAACTTTTAAATCCTACTTTTATGAAGAGACCATCAGTACCATCTACTCTACTTATCTTAATTACAATTACAGTTTTTTTAATTAGATACAATCATTATCAGCAGCTTTCCTGAAACATTCATAGATGGAGCAGAGCACGGCTTTATCTTAGCTACTAGGGCCATATGCATTGATTCCCACCACCACCATTTTCATATTCAAGGGTCTCATTTATCCAGGTACATATTCAACATATACATGAGTCTTCCTAGATCCTGGTGTACATATACTCTTAGTGTATAACTAAGCCCCGTTCCCATGGTATGCTTATGCTTAATTGGTTCATTGGGGAGATAGCATGTTGCAGGAACACACAATTAGTTGGGTAATCCCTAGGGTGTTGAATTTAACCCAAAACAGACCCAGACTTGCACAAGATTAAATTAACTCCACCCAGTTGGCCATGGGAAGATCAAAATTAAGCAATCCATCCATTTTGCTTATCTAGACCTCCAAGAAAGAGCTGAAGAAAACAACAAAGGATGAAACAAACCTGTGTGTTACAGAACCCATGCCAACTTTTGGTAGTACAGAACACTACACCCCAAACATTGAGCTTCAGAGGCCAAGCCATGCTTACTGCTGCCTATTAAATAGGCCAGAGCTTGGTTTAAGCCCTCATGGCATCCTAAGCATTAACTGGAGAAAGTAGGGAGGGATTCTCCATTCCCCAAATTGTGATTTTTTGATATATTCAGTCTCAAATCACTGTTAAGGTGATATGACTGGTTAGAGGCTGGCTGAGTTCAAGGTGTTTGAGAAACAGGCAAATGAAAATGCAGAAGCATAAAGACTAACCTGTCAAGTGTTCAGGTTCTCCTCTCAGAGCAATTCCCAAAAGAGTGCTAGAGAAATTCTTCATTTTGTTTACTGAACCCAGACCATGATACTATGGCCCTGCACTGGGGTAGTTCAAAGTCAGAGTTCTTTCTCTTGGCTTGCTTCATCTAAAATCCAACTTCCTGTTTGCCATTTGTGCAATAAAAATGTTTGATTTTTGATACTGAATGTGCACTCGTAGAGGTTGCCAGATTTGAGGCAGAAAGATAAAGCAGTGCTCTCTATGTTGCCTTGCAGCAGAGCAGTAATACATACCACACACTGTGTTTAAATCCTTGGTTTATGAAAGTAAGAATAATTTCTACTTTGTGGTTCTTTTGACATTCAAGTGGTGTTTCCTGAGGGAATGAACCAGCCAGCAGAACATTTTCTCAGCTTCTCATGGTTTCACAAACTATACACAGCTCTCAGGGAAAATTGCTAGTGGTGTAAAAGAGAGGTGAAAAAATGGACTAAAATTGCTAGAAAGAAGCATAGTTCATTTGACTCTGCTGGCTGCCATAAAGGTACCATATATTTATGAAAATAACTGCTTGAGTGTTGTGATCCATAAACAAAACAAAATCCATATCTACGGTAATTGGCTGAATGCAAAATTAAATGCTGTAGTCCAAATGAGAAGCCGTAAATTGGTTTTCCAATAAAAGGAAACAGCAAATAAAGAAGAATTACCAAGTCTGTTTTAAATAATTACAACAGAAATGCACTGGCCACAAATTGAATCTTACTATTCTTACTTGTACTTCAGTGAAAATGTCAGGCCGTGATATGAAGTAGACCAAGTTCATATTATGTGGCTGGTTAGTATATAATACTGTAAAGGTTTTATATGGTAATTTCTGAGTAGTGGGAAAGAAGGAAGAGATTATTTTACCAATGTGATATAGTGGCAATACAATGTCCTTCTATGCAACATTGTGCTGCTATTATACACCAGGGATCTAAGGAAAAAGATGTGTTGAGTCCACTAGTTTGGGGAAGTTGCCGAGAATTTGCACATGCAGGGCTGTCCACTGGATATGATAAAAACAAAAACAAAAAAACTGAGCGTGCAATCAAAGCTCTGCCCATTTTTTATGCACTTGTGAAATCTCCAGACCAAGGAGGGATGAGCTACATGATATGACTGAATTTATTTCCTGTAAAATAAATTATTTATATACGTTATCGTTTTGAGCCATCCCAAGTTCCTGCAAATGTTTTTTCAAATAAATAAATAAATGTCATTGAATGAATCTAGAATACACATATCGAAAAGTCCTTTGGGCATTTCTGTATTAAGGAAAGGTGATTTGTTTTAACATGAAAAATCATGTAGCCAGACAACCTTTAGATGTTTTGCCTAAGCTGGGCACCCTCAAGATATATAGATTTCAATTCCCAGAATTGTCTGTCATTGTTAGGAATCAGAGAATTGAAACTTGGAAGGCACCAAGGTTGAAGATGGCTCTTGTTAGGGTTTGTTGGAGAGCTTTGATGTTGGAAATCTCTGATAAGAACTTTGGATTACTTTGCCCATCAATTTAACTTTTTAATTAATTAAATGCTGATCCTACTAATTGAGTCCTTGGAGTGATATAACAAGATTAATTTTGCTTACACATTGAACAAATAGCCATGAAACAATTATTGACTGGATTTTAATAGTTGGGTTTTTGGGTTTTTTTGGTAAAAGCTTTTCTTGAGATATACTGTATATAAAAAGCATAGTTAAAATACAAATCAGAAAGTATAGCAAAGAAAGAAAATAGAACTAAAAGAAAAAGACAAAAACTAAAATAGTGAGAACAGATAGAAAAATGAAACGGAAAATGACTTCCGATTATCTCCAATGCAGATATAAATACAAATTTAAAAAAGGTTAATCTGGATTTTAATAGTATTTTGATTGATTGATTGAATGATTGATTGATTGATTGATTAATTGAAACCCACAGTTTCTGCTCTACATTAAGGATGCTTCATCTTTAATTCTAAAATGCAAAAAGTAGAGAATTTGAAAATTACTCTGAATTCTAAACTCCAAAACTGCATTCACCTTTGCATCTACTAAGGATTCACTGTTTATGTCAGGCATCCAAAAAAAAAAAAATATATATTATTATTATTATTATTATTATTATTATTATTATTATTATTATTTTCCATTGTACTGGTTTGAGTAATGAAGCATGACCCCGAAGTGTTTCCACTTCTGATCTTAGCTTAGTCGTGAGCTTATTGGGTTACCTTATGCAAGTTTCTGTATTTCTGCTTCTGACTCATATTGCAAAGTGACTCATATTTGCAAATTTACTGCAAGGATTAATTGACAGTAATCCTTGCAGTAAATGACCAAACGAAGTCTATTAAGATCAGATCAAATGTGCTCACAATGAAAACTATTTCAGAGAGGACATAAACCATATGATTATATTACAACAACAGGCATTGACTGAATTCAGATATCCATCTTAGATGGCCAACCAACCAAGCAGATAGGCAGATATGTATGAATGTGTATGAAAAAGAAGACAGGCAGGCATTCCTACGTCCATAGATCTCATCTAACCTGCCTTTGCACTTCCCAATTTCTCCATAATGTCTGAAGGGGAACTGTAATTGTCTATCTGAAAATGGATACTCTTCATGCATTCTAAGACTCTGAGTTACAGATCATGGACATTTTTTTTCCAAACCGTTGGGGCCAACATGCACAGTCTAATTTCTGAACAGCTTCAGCTCACAAATTGTGAAGGATGGCCAAAATAAGATATCAATCTCCAATTTTAAGTTGATTTGCAAAACAATTTGCACAGCCAATTTTCATAGCAATGCCAGTTGTAATAAAGGTAATATGTAGATGCAGCTAAGTTGACATATTTAATTAGGGGAGAAAAGTATGTAGGATCCTAGGCCAGATCAGAACCTCTGAGCATAAGATTCAAGGGGAGGCTGAAATCTTTCCTTTAGTCACTTTGTTGCTGAATCCTCCATGGACAGAGAAGTTACAAAAAGGAAAGGATAACTGGAATGGGGAGGGGTGTGTTTGTTATGTGTGGGTTCTCTGAACTGAAAAGACAAAACGACAGCACACAAGTGCTGCCTTGTGAAACATGTCAAATTTCTCTTTATTTACAACATTGCCTGATAGAAAAATGTTCATTTCTCAGAGCAACTGACTTTTACAGGTAGACAGCTCTGTATTTGTTTAAACAAACAAAATTTTTCTGATTCCCCCTCCCTTCTTCTACTAGCATCTGCCACAAAGAGATTGGAATATAATAAAAGCAATACTGTAAATTACTTTCTGACTCTAATTGCTCTGCCATTCAGCAATTAACCTTTTCTAGTTTCAGGTTCACCCGGGAACCTGCAGATCTTCAGCAGCCCAAACTGCGTAAATCCTGCTGGTTGCTAGTCATCCTCTCCTTCTCCAACCACAGGTTCTTTCCTGTCTGCTCCTTAGCTCAATTCTACTTCCTCCCCAATCTCTTGTGAGATCCTGTGTGTGTGTAAACCCCATATCTGTTTCACTTGCAGACTCAGCAACAGCAGTGTTTCTCAGCCTCAGCAACTTTAAGATGCATAGACTTCTCCTGGCTGGGGAATTCTGGAAGCTGAAGTCCACACATCTTAAAGTTACTGCGGCTGAGAAACACTGAGCTACAGGTAAAGTTTGTATGTTTTGGAGATCACACGGCAGACAGAATTTACTGGTTCCATTCTGTCACAATATTGATTAACTTTGTTGATTTTTAAATCTCTCTGAATAGGAAATAAAGTGGTTAGAGAGATAGATTGTCTGGATTTACATGCAGTGTAAATCTGATCTGCATTATTGTATTTAAAAACTTTATAGTCAGCTACACACTACAATTGAAAAACAGCAGTTATGGCCAGTACTTTATAGCTGTTTCAACATGAAAAGGCAAAATAACTTGTTTGCACTTAAGGAGCTAAATGCTGAGCACATGGAGAAAGGAAGCAGAGAAACATCTAATTGTACATTTAGCAATCCAAGCAGTGTCAGAACCATAATTTGGTGTGATGCCTGAATAATGCTGTCATCTTTCATTTGAGGAGTGAAAGGAGGCATGTGATAACAGTGCAGATTAAGGCAAGCTGTGTTAGACAGCAGCAAAGTACTGTAGCCATAATAATAGCTCAACTACAGATCTATCTCAATAAGGAATGTTGTCCACAAAAGAAAGCATTCAGGTGCTGGCCTTAGTTTTCGCCAAGTAGCCCATGTACACCTCTTATCACTCCCTCACAAAATTATATACAACATTGAGATATCTTGGAAGTATAGATTTCTCTATGTAGAGTGATAGATATACATGACCAGTTTGCCAACCCATGCATGAAGTGGGTTTTTTGGTTTCGTTTGGTTTGGTTTTTTGGTTCCTTTGAATCAGTGTTGACTCCTGGCAACTACCTGGATTAGTCCCTGCAGTATTCTTGACAAGATTTCAGAAGTGGTTTGCCATTACCTCCTTCTTAGGGCTGAGAGTCAGTGACTGGCCCAAGGTCACCCAACTGGCTTTGTGCCTAAGACAGAACTAGAATTCCCGGTATCCTGGCTTCTAGCCCGGTGTCTTAACCACTACACTGAACTGGCTCTCAAGGAGCCATTAGAAAATGTAAATACTGTAAGTGGGCGCATAGAATCATAGGGTACATGAGATGATAGGGATTTATATTTATATTATATAAATAGATATTATACAAATTTATATCATACAAATGTATATCTAGTCCAACTTTGGAGAAGTCATAGTACTGTTAGCATCTTCTTTAAAAAGCAGTGACTTTTCCAGGGTTCATATGTCTCAGGAAAATATGGATTTGACTCAGTAATGTAGTACCTTTTTTAAAAATTTGTGCATAGTTTTATAATTTAGTATTTTACAGTGTCTGAAATTGTGGGCATTTTGGAATTTGCATTTATAATATTTTAGTTTTGCTCCATTTTATTTTTTCCAATTTATTTAGAATAACTTATAATGAATTTTGATCTGAGCTCTCTAATCCTGTAACACAACTGTATATACTGCTGATAAATGACTGTAATAAAGATGTTCATTTGCATTTGAATTGAGGAGGCAGTAGGATGTGATGATTTTGTTGTGTTGATTTTTTATTTCTGTCTTCTCCTATAGGCAATCTCCTGAGCTTGGTGTAGTCTGCAAATCTGATCAGTAGTCTTCCATCCCATCCTCTGGATCAATTGCAAAGATGGTTAAGCACAAGGTCAAGGATGGAGCATTAGGGTGAAATTGTTCAACCAGCTGCAGATCCACCAACTGTAGTATGTTCTACCCCATATTTATCCAACTGATACAAAATATAACATAAGAGACCTTGTCAACCTCTTTTCTCAATTATGTCAGGAAGATATCTTGAAGAGAGATTCAAAGAAGTTTTTAAGAAACTCCACATTCTCCCTATTGCCCATTATTACATGCACATCTTTTCTGCACAATAGACCTACAACACTTTCACTTTTATTTTGTTTTTACCCCCACCCAAATCCTCCTTGTTCTATTCTGCATCACTCACAAGTCTCATGCTGAATGTTAGCGGTTCTGACTTCATCTCTGCAAGTCTCAGTTTGTTTTCCTTTTCGGTTATCAGCCCCTGCTTCCATCTCCTATCCATCTTCTTTTGACTTGTCATCTTGTTGGTGGTTTCATCTGTACAGGCTTCTAAAACTTTCCTCATTTTTTTCCCCCTTTTCCTGGGGATTGTTTGTACCTGTGATTTCTGTACTTGTTTTTCAGGATCTCCCATTTCTCTTTGGCTCTTTTACCCTTTAGAATATTATGACTCATGTTTGTGCTCTCCGAACTGTGCAATTACCTTTTTTTTCACTAACTGCAATTTATAGTTATCTCTCCAGCTGATAAACAGTGGTTGGTTAAAAACTATGACTTATTCACAACTAATGTCATAAAACATGGTACAATTCTTGTTTCGATAAAGAATAGTTTAAGCTTAAACACAGCTGAATTTTATGGCAGCCTTTGAACAATATCATGGTAACAGCTATAAAAACATTTTTTAATGTAATATACTCAACATGGAATATAATGGATTCAGGATTTCCCCCTCCTGAAAGGCCTGAATAATATCAGTATTTTCTCTATGAATATTATTTGGCAGATTGCTTTCAGGATATATTATTTTAAGAAATAATATTATTTTTCATGATTAGTAGAAGGCCAGATGAAATTTAAAACACAGCAAACAATTGGTTAGCATTTGTAAGTAATGACAGCATAGGGATACATAAACGTAGAATTACATTTTCCTCAGAGGGAGTGAAATTGATGGTTTAGGTTACACAGCTCAAAATACTTAAGCTAACAAAATATTGGAAGACAATATAAGGTCAGGAAAAAAAATATTGTATGTGTGTTTGTGTGGGAGTGGCATGACTCAATATAAATATTTTTCCCTCTGCTTGGTTCTTCTTCTTTGCCTGTAACCCTGCAGTTTGAGTTTATCTTGGCCTAAAATGTTACAGTAATTTATATGCTCCCTCACTCAGGGCTCCTGAGAGGCACAGGCAGCTGTCTAGCCAGCAGTTAAAAAGAGAACTGTAATGAGCACTTAAGTGTGCTGAAGAAGAGAAGCCAACCTCCTACAAGTTCATCTCTTTTTCAGCAACCTTAGCTGGCAGTAATCTCATTCAAGGGGCATGACTGTAGTCAGACAGATCAGCAAAAATGCATTCCTTACACATCTGTCCTATACATTTGCTTGTGTACCATTTATTACATTACAGAAATGGTTATTTTTCCCAGCTTCGGCTCCTCTACAGTATATACAGTATTCATCAACTTTCCATTAGTGGCAGTACCAGCTTTCAGGCAGCGGACTGACTCTTGAACCTATGGTGACCTGTACTAGGAAGAATGTAATAAAGTTTTGTTTAAGGTTTTTACCAAGTTTTTAAAAGAAAATGAAAGAGACAAGGATGGAAGAACCTCAGATGCTCCTTCTTTTCTCAATCTTGCCAAACGCAGTTCCTTTTTCTAGGCTAGTCCATCCTCCACTACCATCACAACCCTGCAGTATGTGAGTTTCTGTGTGCAAGGAACAGCCACTCTTCATTTGGTCCAAATCTGATTGGTTCTTCTTCCAGGCCACTGTACCCTTAATAACTGTCTCCATATCTGTTGTTTTTATTAATATCCCACCTTTATTTTATACAACTCAAGATAGCATACACAATGTTGTTGTTGTTCAGTTGTTAAGTCGTGTCCGACTCTTCGTGACCCCATGAACCATATCGCGCCAGGCCTTCCTGTCCTTCACTGCCTCCCTGAGTTTGCTCAGTTTCATGCTCATATACACAATGTTCCTGCCTCCTATTTTCCCTACAACAGCAACTGTGTGTGGTGGGTTGGGCTGAAAGGGTGAAACTGGTCCCAAATCACCCAACCGGCTTCCATGCCTAAGGAAAGGCTAAACTAGAACTCACAGTCTCCCAGTTTCAGTCCAGCACCTTAAGCACTACAGCAAACTGGCTATCCATTTAAAGATGTCTGTCTTCTTTATCTCACTTTTATTCAATGTCCAGGTTTACAGCTGTATATTGCCACTGGAAAGACCACTGCTTTGTTGTTTTGAACATTGTTGTCATAAAGGTATCCTTATCCTATGTTATCTTGTTAACGTTTGTCATTGTCTTGCTCCTCAAGATCAACTCATCTGTCTGCTCCAGAACACTGTACATAATTATCTATTCTAGTGTTTCTCAACCTTGGCAACTTTAAGATGTGTGGACTTCAGCTCCCAGTATTCCCCAGCCAACCATGCTGGCTGGGGAATTCTGGGAGCTGAAGTCCACACATCTTAAAGTTGCCAAGGTTGAGAAACACTGAACTATTCTTTCTACCACCTTTACTTCTTTATCAATAAATTTGATAAGCATGCTAGTTAATCTTACCATTATTCTTTTAATATTTATCATTAAATCATGTTTTTCATTTACCCTTTTTATATTCATAATGAGTTCTTCTAAGATTACTTTACCTTTGACTAACAAAGTGGTTTTGTCTGTTTACCTTAAGTTAGCATTCCAGCCTCCTATTTTGATTCCATTTGTCATCTTTTTCAAACCTGCAAGTCTTGTAATACATTTGCTCTGTATTATATGGATAGTATGCATTCTTGCCTCACTCCCTTCCCTATTCTGCACTATTGTTCCTCCTGTTTCAGTTCTTACACTATTTTTGGTTTTTCAGAAGGATAATTCAGTTGTATTCATTCACCTTAATATGTTTCACATTCTTTCATGATCTGCATAATAAAAGGTTCTGCTGTAGTCAATAAACCAAAGGCAAATCTTATACTTTGTTGTGCTCTCCATTATCTATTTTATGTTATTATCTTATCTTCTACCTGAGTACCTTTTTTAAAAAATCTGTCTTTTCATTTAGCATTTCCCTCTCCACGTATAGCTGTAAGGCTATTCATAAGATCTTAAGCAAAACTTTGATTGTGTGAGGAATTGGTGCAGTGGTTTCATAATTTGGCATTCTCTTGCATCTCTCTCTTCTTCAATTTAAGTTTCAACAGCAATTTTTTCCAACCTCTAAGCCACATAGTCTTTAATATATTTGTTGATATAAAGCTGTTAGCACTTTAGCTACCTCTTCTCCGCAGCTTTAAGCAGTTCAATGGGCATTTCATCTTCATATTTTTCTGATAGCTGGACTTTTACCTGATGCATCTTATTCTCTAGTGGAGTCTTTCTGAATGTTTTTTTCTTTCTCCCAGTGTTTTTGTCAGTCTATTACATATGAAAGTGTTTAAGTGTAGGGTTGTTTTTTTTAATCTTTGTTTTTATTAGATCTCCTTCATGCTTATTTTGAGTACTCTATCTTAGCTGTAAATTTTTCTGTAATTTCTCTGATCCTCATAAAAACTGTGATTTTCTTTTTCTTATTTTCTTGGTTATGTTCATATTCTCAATTGGTTTATCATTCCTTCTCATTTGATGTTGGATGTTTGCATTCCATTGTCAGATGTCCTCCTTCCCCAAGGCTTTAATTCTCTGTCTTTCTTTGGATATCTTGATTCCAAAAACTCTTGTTCCGAAATCCATTTGTTCTTTTCCATAGACTCTCTTGCTCTTCCTGTAGGCCTCGAGGTCTCTTTTACATAGCTCAAGTGTACAGAATCTTTTGTTTAAGTACATCTTATATTCTGATTGTATCCCCTTCTGGCTTGTTTGTTCATTCCATTTGTATACCACCAAATCTGTTAAGATTCCCAGTGTTTAATAGTGTTGCATACATAATATCAAAACATCTAAACATTAATTAAAATATTAAAACAGAAATAAAATAAATAACTAATTAATACATAGCAACATCAACAGCCACAAAAATTCAATCCAGATAGTATCCTACCAATTCACAATTACCTACGTTTAACCCATATATTTAACTCCAGTAATGCATGAGCTATGCCACCATTTTTTCTGGAAGTGTCCTTGCCTCTGGATTACCATCCTCCATCTCCGTCTTCTGTTTCCTAATATGTAGTCAATTTGATTTCAGTGCCAGGGAGTCCAATTTCTTGCTACATGTTATTTCTAAAAGTCAGGTAGCTGAGTGCTTAACACCACAGAAACCAATCAAACAAATAGCTGTAATGCAACAACCCACTTGCTCACCTTGCCCAGGAATTACAAATGCAGAGCTAGGAATTCATTGGAGGAAATACAATATCTCTACTTAGGATTCGGTACTTTATCAGCAGGTTGACAATTGCTTCCTTCAGTGGCATTTAAACCAAGCCATAGCCTCTGCTATAAGGCAGAGCTGGCCCTGAGTTTGAAGAACTAATTCCACACAGTGTCTTGCAGCTGGATCCCATTCAGCATTTCTTTCAGATAAAGCTGCTGCCAAATCTTCCATGGTAGGGGAGGCAAATCCTCTTCTTTATGGAGCTGGACTTCTACTTGTGAACATTTCCAAGATTTTACCTATATCATTAGGAAATACCATTTCCTAATGCAGACAGGTGCATTAATAACTTTAAACAATGCTAAGCTGTTGAACTCAATGGGATGAATCTCTTAGTACCCTGCATGAAAGCTTGCTCAGAGCTAGCAGTCCATCCTGGCATATACACAACAGACTGAACAGGTCTTTAAAGGTACCATACATTTAAAAAGCACGTTACCTGTTTAAACAAAATCACCTGTACCCTTGCCACTCCTTTGGCAAGGGCTCATAGCAAAGAGTCTCTGCTTGATGTTGCCTTCTGAATATGGCTTTCATTCCACTTTTCCTCTTCTCACTCTCTTTCTGGCTGCTCAAAGCTGCCCCCAGCTGATTCAGTTGGCAACCTTCTAACAGGTGAGTCTTGCCAGAATCTCTCTATCTGCACATTGGCCAAGGTGATAATCTATCCTCCTGAAACCTTTGTACACACCCAAAGCAGCCTTTGTTAGCACTTGTTAACTGTAGGGAGGGGAACTACAGCTGAGCCAAGTGCTGCAGGAATAGCCCTCACACACCAAGCTTCTTTCCTTTACCACCTGCTGAATCACAAGCAGTCTTTCTGCCAAAAAAGGATGGGCCCCACTCTGCTGGTACCTATCTTTAGGGCTGATTACCTGCTATGGAAACTTAACAGACTAGACATAGTCTGTTTATGCATATTGCTTGTAGCTGCGCTTCTAGGATTCATTACCTATTGACAGACTCTTCTTTCAGTTATCTTTCCCTCTGCTAGCCTAGGATGGCAGTGCCAACATATGACCTTTAATGGCCAGAAATGAAGTATATTCAAGAAATTAGGAGACTCCTGAAATTACACTTTTCTAGGATCAGTTGCCCATTGATTAACGCAGCTTTAAATATTTTTCATTAGCTTGTGCAGTCAAGCTAGCTTCCAATGTTCTATGGTCATAAATGAATTATATTCAAAGCCATGAGAGAATCTCCAGGAATTGTACTTTTTACCAGAAGCACAAGAAATTTTTGCTTCAAGCTGGAGATCATTCAAGAGCACACTTCTAGGAGAGCTCAAATTTTGTAACTTCTATAATAGGCTTACAGAAATGTGCACTAGTTACAATCTTATCAGAGTTGGGCCATTCTCACTAACAACTTCATGAATTCAGCAGCTGCAAATCTCCCTAAGGAGTTTCTAGTTTCAATGCATAACCGTTTCTCTGGTTTTAGTGATACACAGGAAGGGAAAACCACAAAGAATCTGAGAACAGATTACATATGCAGTTTATTTCTATCAGTTTATTTTATCCTACAACCACAAGCAAAAGCAACACAGAAAAATGGGCAAAGCTGAAAAAGAATTATATATAAATTGCTTTCCTATTTCTAACACACACACAGAGAATCTTTACTATGTAGATGTTGATTTTCTTAGTTAGATGGCCTGTCCAAGAGAACAGAAGACTGCAGAGCCAAGTAAATGCAATGGAAAGAACCTAACCCAGGTTAGCAATAAAGTTTCTCCCAAGAATCTCCTGGGGTGTTGCTTTTATACCTTTTTAAGGCTCTGACCGTCCTTTATTCCTGATTGACCCAGGATTCATAGTATGCTGACACTTAAGATTAAGATCCTCACTCTTAGGGCCCACTGTCTATTATACTAATCCAGGCTGACAATTGGTTGTTCTCTCTGAAGCTATCTAGGATCAGTATCCAAAGATACTGATTAGGCCCTTAGACCCATCTCTCCAGCTTGATCCTTTCTGATAGTAGGGTCCAGGGTCCCACCCAATCTCTATCAGTTCAATCCATCACCTCTGGTTCTTCCATGGGAATCTGCTAAGCAGTTTACATCATCTTACATGATATAACTTATACAGCTGTGACCTGACAGCTTTTTATGGATCTACTGAAGCCAGAATCTATGTTCAACCATTCATTTTTTAAATTTTATTTTTAATTCTTCATCTTTAATCCTAATTATAAGCAATGCCAAGAGGTAATCAATATAGATGTTCAATGGCACTTCTGAGCAATGTGGTAGAGTGTGTAACTACCATGGGCTTCTTATGCCATTTCTTTCTTTTTTATTTCTCTTCCTCTCACTACACCCTAATCTGAGGCTTTTTAATATATTTTCTGAGCTAATCTGCTTCTTTCCAAACTAGCTTTTCCCCCTCTCATTCTATCCTTTCCTTCCTAATCTTAGCAGCTAGTTAAACTGTAACCTTGATGCCAGAAGTTCTACCAGCAAAGGAATGTATCTCCAGTTATTTTTTCCCGTATCCTGTAATTTTAGCCTGTCTAACAGGCCCTGGGAACAGAAACATTACATAAAAGATTCCGTAATCCAGGGGAGGGAGGAAGTGTGAGAAAAAGATTCAGAGTATCTCTGCCTTTATTATGCTAGATATAAGGTGATCTGGAGAATTGCTTTGGCAGTCTTTCAAAATTCTGTTACATTACCCTACCAGCAAAAAAGATCCAGAAATCCAAGTGTTTCTTGGGTTTACCAGCCTTGCACGGCTTGACAATCTGCAACCAACTGGGTTTCACACATGTGACCATTCTTTCTCAGAAGATGATTCATATTGTTTGGCAAGTGGAATGTCAGTTGGCTCTTAAAAATTGCCTCAATCTATTTACATAATGCTTTGATAGTATAGAAGACAGGACTTTGCTGCTATCAGATGCTCCCAATCACAACAGAAGATCTAACAATGTGATTTTTCCCCCCATGCCAGCAAGGGGAGTCTGGAAGAGGAAGGGCCCTTTCACTGCCTGCACATTACAGAAGAGGTATGTATGCCAGTCACTCTCTCTTTTAGGCAACATCAGAAGGTATCCGAGGATAAAAAAAATCACATGCATTTGCTCAAGTGAAGCTAAACTAAGCATCTGTGACAGTACCAATTAGACTGTTAACTGCAAACACCAAACTGCAGCAGGTTTGGGAGATTTTGTCCATGAAAGTCCTTGTAAAACGTTAGAGCAAACAAGGGAGATTTCAGCATCCAAATATATCCTAGTTTAGCTTTTCAAATACAAGCTAAATAACTTCTCTCTGTGTGTCCAATCCTATAATTCCCATTTTTGAGGCAGATTTCAGCTCAAAACCTTGCAAATATATGGGACTCGTTCCCAGTTATTTTCAAGTATGCCAGATCTTCTGTCAGGGAAGTATATTTATAGTACAGAAATCCAGTTCTCCCACATCTCTCTTCAGAATCCTATAACCCCTAATTTACTCAATAAGGTTCAGAAAGAGACAAATGATATAAATTGTTAAACAAGGCAGAGTTCAAAAAAAAAAAAAAAACCTGAAATGCTATAAAAACAGACAGCAGATTGTTAACTCTCCTAAGAGATGCTAAACGGATTACACTCCATGCAAATCAGGGATCTCTACTGATACTGACACATCAATCAATCTCACCCAAGGCATTATGGCCATGGAAATCCCATTTATCGTAAGAATCAAGATTATTTTACTGTATTTTAAATAAATGGCCACGGGAGTACCCCAGGGTAGAAAGGTGGGATACAGTTTTAAATAACATAGAAGTTTAAGACCCACCTCCTATAGTCTGTTGACATCATGTAAATCTTGAGGTTCCTTCCCACATATAGAGAATGCTGTACATGATCTGAATATACAGTATCTACAGATATGTGCATCTGATTCTGATCCAGCCACCCCTTTTGACTGGGTTCACACAAGCTGTGTAAACACTAGTTTTAATGGCCTACATGGAAGTGAACAGTTGTAGAAATATGACTAAAAATGTTGCTATAAAGCATATTATTATATTGAAATGTCTTTCTCTTCCTTCTACATGTATTACAAAAATCTCAGAAGAGAGATACTAAAATACAGTAAAGAGATAACAAACAGATCTTAACAATTAAATATTTGGGGCATTTCACATTATAATCCTATAAAGTTGTCAGCTATAACAAAAAAGGTGACTCAGTCTTGTGCCCTTGATATTGCATGAATAAATATCACTTGAATAAAAAGCAGGAACCTTATTTATATTAATGTTACCAATCTAGAATATAATAACATTTGGAACACTGTTTGATGATCTCATGTGAAATTATCCCATGTGAAAGACTATCTTGATTCCTATGCTGTTTATTTTAATAAATCCTTGTTAAGTAGTTAAATATAATAAATCCACCATCAACGTACAATTTTCACCACAATTCAATAAAAATAAGCCCTAGACATGCATATACTCTCATTGTCTAGTATCCAGGAACAGGTTTGTATAATAATAAAACAAAGAGAGGTCAGAAACATGGCCAGGAAGTAACAGAGCACTTCAGCTTGGGGCAGTAAGGAATATTGGCTAATATGCCTGGGGGAAATGCAGTATAAAATAAAGATCGATTTAATCAAAGTGAAACGTTTGCAAAGCAATAATGAAGTCTTGCAGAGTGCATTGGTCTACTGGAGCAACCCTCACATAAGAAGTCATCATTTTGGAAGGAATAGAAAGGAAATTCATCAGTAGAGGAAAGACACCAAAACTTAGTGCTAATTTTATATCAGCTGGGGCAAATTGCCCTAACTTGTGTAGGATGAATGGAACGGTAGTCCCCACACATCTGGTGAATGTCATGTATGAAAAATCTGAAATTGTCTGATGCCACTAGTGGAAAACGGCCCCATCAATGTGTTTGGTTGGCATAACTGGTTGGAAATATATGTCTTCATTTCTTCATATTTTTTCTCCTGAATATTTTCTCCTGAATATATTTGATTCTATAAAGGCTTACATAGCTTGGAATCTGCTTATTTAAAAACCCCAATTTCTTACATGGGCCAAAATTAACATGGAAATATATTACCTGTGCAACAATATTGGACAAAGTAAGGTTTAGAGGACATCTTATTCCTCATCCCTTTGAACTCCTATCTACCATATCTTGAATATCTTCTACAAGCATTCTTATTATTGTTGTTTGGGAACATATTTAGTACTTTAAAATATATAAGAATAATTTAGCACAATTTTATATTAATAATTTGCACTTTCAAGTATTTTTAGGTCTTTTTATAACGCTGTTATTTAAATGTATCGAGCCACTACCCTATCAAAAACATCTGGACATAGGATACATTCCCAGTTAAAATAATATAAAATGAATAAGAAAACTAAATTTCAAGGAGAGATCTAGGAACAGCAGAATCCAAAATGTAAATGAAGGTAACTAATACTAGCTTCTGCCAACCATAAATACTTTATTTATTCACTGTATAATTAACCTTTAGGTAATAACTCAGCTTGCATATAGGTAAAGCTATTGTTGTAATCTTTCTCTTTTGTACAAAGGACAAAATTATCTCTTCTGGCTGATTGCAGTACAGTAATGAACTAGCGAAATAAAGACTGTAGCTGGAACATTTGAAGGAAGGGGATAAATACAGAAGTACATTTATTACAAAAATATAGAAGACTTATCCTGTCAAGATAGGTAGAAAAATGCATAGCCTATTTGGGAAGAGTCCAATATCATAAATGAAAATCTTTGAGATTTTCCAGGAGGCAAGTGGTATGCTATGTTTTCATTATAAGTTAGGGAAGTAAATGGAATAAATAGAAATGATTATCTTACATAATTTGAATACAGTTGAAAGAAGGGTGGGCTGTGTGGTCTTCAGATGTTTGCACTAAAATCCCCATAGTCTCTTGCCATTAGAAATGCTGCCTAGAACTGATGGTAGCTAACATTCCAAACATCTCAAGGTTAGGTGTTTAGTTCTTACAATGGATATCTTCCTAATAAATAAGTTACAATTAGATAATACCAAAATATAAGGATAATGTTTATTTCACTTTATTTGCTTGTATTTTAATATTCTCCTTTATTTTAATTGTATTCCAGGTCTATCATTTGTGATTTATCACAGTAAAGCAGCACAGAAAAATATTGAATAAATAAGTATAACAGATATAATAAAAATAAAAAATAGTTAAAAGTGGTGCATGTTAAATCTTACCATATGGAAGGAGAAAATATTCAAAAGTTTTTGAAAATCCATTTTAAAAAGTGAAGCCATACATATTTCCAGAGGAAATTCCAAAGCTGTGTGGCCATGAAGGAAAGGGGACCTGGTATTACAAATCTTTTCCCAAAAAATGGCTGAATGAATGAATGAATGAATGAATGAATGAATGAATGAATGAATGAATGTTTTTAAAAGATTGAAGTTTTTGAGAAATCTGTTGCCCTTACTATACTCACACTTTTGCCAAATGCAAGAAAGGCTATATTAGACTTCATATTTGAAGAATAAAAAGATCCTTCAGGGGTGCTCTGATAGTAATCAGAGAACAGGTCTTGCAAATTGCACAGAACTGACTCTATATTTGTAAATATAGAGTGCAAATAGTGTTGCTTCAAATCAAGTAGATGTATTCATCAATGTATCCAAATATCAATTTTCTAACTGCTAAAGGCTCCAAAGGAACTTGAACCTTTACCTAGAGCAGCTGCAAAGAGTTAGAGACCGTGCTTGGACTTTGCAAAAAATATCCAGTCCCTAATGTCTCAAGATAAAGCTGGATAAGAAAGATAAGAGAGTTGTTATCAGTCAGTGTAAACAGATCCAAAATAGATGAATTGCTGATGTGACTCAATATAAAGGGGCTTCCTAAATCATCATATAGTTTTTTTTTAATCCATTAAAATATCCTTTAATATTGTAGCTTTGGAAAGACAGTGCAAGAAGACGACAACCTAGACAGTGAGGAAGCATCTATACATAAGCAGGGAAAGCCAAGCATACAAGGTGTGAACAAGGACCATCAAAACTATTGTGTGTGATATGAATGTGAAGAAAGGGAGAGCCTAAATGCATGTGGAATATGAATGGGAGAGGGAGAGGATAACAGATGGGAGAGGCCAAACATCCACACCTGGATGAGGAGAAAGGATAAGTATGCACAGTGGATAGATGACCAAGAAGCCCAATGTGTAGGGTGTGGCTGGGAGAGGCCAGCTATGCATGGTGAGTAGGAAGGAGGAAATGGGTATCTTTTTCAAAAATGTCTCTCACAAATGGTTTTGTGTAAAAGGTGACAGAAGGGGGAAATAATTTAATAGCCCAATTAAATAACCATATTGATTATGTTTAATTGAAATTAAATTTAAAGTCAATGAAATAAAATCCAATTTCACAGTTGGGTTTCCTCAGATGTACTTCTCAGACCCACATGTGATCCCGAAGCCCAGGAAACACTTGCACCCCAACTTCAAAAAAGTCCCAGTACTGAAGTATAAGTACATTTTTGGCCATTATATTCATTTAGGGACAATTGAATTATAACAAATGCTTTCCCCATCACTGCTGCCATTCTTCCTTTCTGTCTCCCAGGACTAGATTAAATCAGCTCAGCCATTTCTGCTCATGAAAACTCACACAAATATTCAACGGTGAAATATTCTGGAAAAAAAAAAGAACAAAGAGTAACTACAAAGACACAGGCATGGCAGTAGATACATCAGCATGAAGGAATGACAGATTTAAATACAAGAAAATCTTCAGACCCTCAAAGTCTGAAGAGGTATAATGAGGGAATGAAAAGACACTAGTTAGTTGGAAACTTCTTTGAATTTTTTAATCCCTGTAGTCCATTTAAGGGGAAATGATCTGACTTTTCCACATCTGCTTGTGATTGGAGGCAAATAAAAATCATTGTGTGATTTTCAGCTCAAGCAGGGTATATAGCATGCAGTGCTATTATGAAAGCAAATACAGCAATTTCTCAATTGACCTCCACTGACTAATAAACCCTGTGATGATTTTAGCATATGGGATACAGAATCAAAGAGGAATAAACATATCCACAGCCAAGCACACACATTTCTTTTTTCTTTTAAAAAGAGAGGAAATTTACTGCCAAGTCTGCATTTGGTTGAAGAAGTGCAATTCCCCAATCATCCCTAATAGTTTGTTATACTGAAAACCAAGAAAAATAGCATTTAAAATTGAAACATACAGTGTCTCTTTCACATCTGAAATTCTGCTGCAAATTGGTAACCAGAAACAGGGCTTGAATGATTGTTTATGAATTGATTGTGCAAAATTGTTTATGAATTGATTGTTGTTGGGAAATGGGAAATATTGAAATCTAGCAGTTCTTTGTATGCAGTCCTGGAAAGGTTCCTACTTAGTCCTGCAATATGTTCTGAACAAGAACTAAATTGCAATTGAGGAAGGAAGGAAGGAAGGAAGGAAGGAAGGAAGGAAGGAAGGAAGGAAGGAAGGAAGGAAGGAAGGAAGGAAGGAAGGAAGGCAGGCAGGCAGGCAGGCAGGCAGGCAGGCCTTATCATTTCATGTGGCAGAAATAGATATTGCAAACATTCCTTTCTCCAAAAACAGCAGCACAGAGAGATATAAAATGCTGGCCATAGAACTAATCCCTCTAGGGATATGGCCCCTGCCTGCATTCCTTTGCCATGACATATTTGTCATGTGTTTGTTTTTTCCAGTTATGAGGTTAGCATCACTAAGGGGAATAGCTGCAAGCTGTTCTGTGGCTCTGAAAGGAAATGATCTTTGACTCCAGTTCCCAGGATGATGTACAGTTGCTGATAAGAAGGGATTATGCATTCCTACAACTCATATGTGACTAGTGACTTCTGACTACCTCCCATGTGGTCTACTGAGTCCAGCTACATACCTCTAAATGAAGAAGGATCAGGAAAATACTGTACAGTATTTCCTAGGGCAAGAAATTCCCTGGGGCTATTATATATTGATACACTCTGGGATCTCTATTACCCAGGCTCTCTTCTTCAAAGTCCCCACCTGCTGAAATGCAAGAGCAGAGCAGAGAAAAAGAGTGATTAGCTATGGGAGAGTTGTTTGGGACTGTGGATATGAATACCACAGTCTATTCCAAAAACACAACCAGAAGCATCTGAGGTTGGAGGAAAACAAATTGCATATTACATGCAACAATGGGAGAACATTAAGTTATACCAAGCTTGGGAAATAAGAGAAGATAGGATTAAGTGTAAAAAATCTCCAGGCAAATTAGTAAAGATAACTGTGTTCAGCCTCCAAATACTTCATGTCCATCAGCAGAGCTACCATGATATTTGTTCGGATATGTATCAGAATGGTATATAGAGTCCACTTTCCCTTAAGCTGTCACAGAGAGAGAGAAATACAGACACTACATTATGTCATGTCCCCATGTACAAGGTTTTACATGACTTCCACACACCCGCTTGAAGGAAGGACATTTCTCTATTCTTACACAGTGTATACCCTGTGTGTTGTTCTTGGTTACACTGACGACCACGAGGCAATACTTGACTGGTTTCATCCTATTTGGGACTCTACAGACATACATACCAGATGTTATTCTATGGGTTCAAATTCTCTATTAGAAATTAAACTCATGGACCTTTGCACTTTAGATGACTATATACGGTGTCATGGAAGGTGAAGTGTATATACCATTCTGATAGATTATATACATCCCTTTCTGTAACATCACAGAGCATTGGGCCTTGGATATCTCCTAAAGCAATGCACTGTACATAATCACCTGGAGCATAAAGATCCATGAGTTTAATTCCTGGTAGAAGTTGATGTATGCATGAACTTTGGTGATGTATGTCTAGAGAGTCCCAGTAGGATGAAACCGGTCACATACTGCCTCCTGGTAGTCAATGAAGTTTATTCAGATACCAAGTGACCAGAATTTCTTCAGTCAAGACATACCTGTGAATAAGTAGGGGCAGAGAATAGTAAGAGTTCTCAAACAGTCCAACATTACAACAACCTCTTAGTTATATTATACACATATGAATTTACTTTAAACACCTATTACAGCTTTAAATATCTAACTAGTCTACTTATCTAAATTGAGACATGCTATTCTCTCTCAGAAAAACCTTCAGGATTCAAATATGCAACGTCCCCCCCATCCCCCACAATTCCATCCAGGACAACCCAAACAGATACCATTCCACTTACTCATCCAAGCAAAAACTGGTGAAATAAGGAATTTTAATTATGTAAACTTTGTCCTGCAGCAGATTAAAAAGCCACAGAATTTAAATGCATGACTTATACTGTATATCTACTTTAGAATTGGTATATCTTTACCATTTTGCAAAAACAAAGAGTTTGGTAACCATATCTGTGTCTGTGTGTGTGTGTGTGCTGTATATTCTCTTTTAAGTATGCATGTTTCTTGAGAGTAAGTAGCTTGAGAGGAAGAGGAATTTAACACAGAAGCCCCCTCTAACCTTCTGTTCAGAATATCTAAATTTGCAATTTCCAGTGCTTCTAGCAGAGGGCTGATTTCTCAAGACCTCTTTTACTGACTCTTGGGATCAGTTGTCAATTCTGCTCTTGCAGGCTGAATGAGTCTGCCTAATGATTGGACTAAAAGCAGCAGAAAGAATAAAAAGGGATTTGTAATGTTAATTTTTATGTTGTATTGAATTCAAACGCCTGCTGAATTATTTTGCATAGGCTCCAAGCTGCTATTCTAGCTCTTGGCAGTGCTCAGAACTATTCCCTCACTCCTTCAAGCTGCTTTGTTTCCTACAAATCTGCTGACAACATCTTTACAAATGTCTCCAAAGGAAACAAAACAGCAAGGCTGAAAAGTTAAAATCCTTTTAAGCTAGACTTCCAAACACATGCCAAGATGGTGTGTGGGGAGACAATTCATTGAAGTCTAGTTCTGACACAGAAAAGCTCTTTGCAACAAGGGTTGGGAAAAGAGACAAAGGATTTAATCGAAATGTGCTGGTAAGATGAATGCAATAGTGGGATGGGAGGGGTGTCAGAGAACTAGAGGTCATTGACCACAAACCTCTACTTTTGAGGGCAGGACAATTTAACCGAAAGTAAAGTAGAGTAAACGTAAGGCTACTTTCATCATTTTCAACAGGTTTAGAATAGAAATGAAATACTCATGGTAAGAAACTGGGTGACAAGAAGTAACTTAGTTGATTAAACAATGAGGCTACCAAATGAGTAAGGCTGACAGAGTTCACATTTACTTGGTGTAAGGGACAGAGCTAACCCCAGGGGCAGCACTGTGGGTGCCTGTTAAAGTCCACAGCTCAACAGGAGGCCTAGTGCTCACTTTCAGAGCCCTCTGCTCTTCTTTCTTGCTGTTACTTCTGATTCATCTCACCTCTTCAAGAGGAAGGAGGAAAACATAATTTTCCCATGCCTGCTTTCTTCTTTGGGGCAGCTGAGCAACTGGGCTGTGAGCAACTGGCAATGGTGAGACAGGCAAGGATGAAATGCAACTCAGGAAGATCGAATTCACTGTAGGGAATAAAACAAGAGTCCTACCTGGGTATTTAAAAAGCAGTATCTCTTATCACGTCAGCTCCATTCCACCAATGTCACATTAACAGGAGACCATCATGATGAGAAGCAAGAAAAGGAGTTAAGCAAAGGAGAAAATGGAAGGCAGAATCAGAGCAGATGGGACAAGGCTGTCCTTTGTACCTGAATGTGAAAAGCTTCGTGTATTTGTGTCAAGGGTTTTTCCATCCTTACAATGCAGCACATGCTGATGCTGCAGATATTGTATTCTCTTTCAAGAGACAAATATTCACTAAGTGAAAACAAGCCACAGCAGATGAATATATTAAATGTGGTAATTTCAGATATCACAGCTGATCATCAAACCATTTTTAATTAGTCAGTTTCTGTGCTTCTCTTCAGTAAGAGGTCTCTCAGAGCAATACAAAATCTCAAAACAAATAGAGCAAATAATTTTTTTAAAAAAACTGAAAACACTATAGAGCAACATTAATACATATATGGCAGATGGTGGAATAATTGTGCACGTTGTTGCTGTTGTGCTGAAAAGCCATCAAACAGCTTGACCCCAGTGGGAGAGCGCTCCATATTTGAGGCACCATAAGAAAAGAATCTTTTGATCATGACTCACCTCATGTCAAAAAAGTGACTCAGAAGACATTAAATAATATGTAGCATGCAACCCACTGTTCAAAAGTAAGTCCCATTATATTCATGTACCCTGCAATATTCATATACCCTTCAAAACTGCAGACTCAATAAAGAAACACAATGGAAATTTGGGGATCAGATTATCTTGGCACTGTTACATTCTTACAGAGGAATTCCTACTTCTCTTTCCCAGTTTTCTTTACCCTAATTTTTCCTAAGGTCCAATTTATAAAAATTATTATTGATGCTAACTGAAATTGCTGTCAAAACAGAAAAGGCAGAAAAGGATGGGGTGAAGTGGAGTGAGGTGGGGAGAAGAAAAAAAATGTCATAGCTCAATGATATTCCAGATTGTTAAATCATAACTGAATTGGACCCATTTATTTCAGTGATTAATATTATTGAAGAAGTCAGTTAGGGTGTCTTGACTGCCAAGCTACATGATGAAGTTTCACCATGGCTTCTCAATACAGAAGCAAGAACCTATTATAATTCAATCAAATAAAATGCTAAGTAGCTCTTTAACAAAGTGAACTTTTAACTTAGGTGTATAGTACTGTGCACCTTCAGGTTATTGAATTTTGATGAGAAATAATATAAGGCCACCTAGCATTTGCAGTCTTGACAAAGTCATATCCAACCTTTTTAATTGTTTTGGTTGTTTTATTTTTATTTATTTATTTTTTATTGGTTGTTGTGAGCCACCTAGGATCACTACGTAAGACAGGCAGCTGTATACATTATTAATTTAAATTTATTAGCCAATGGACTCTACATAAATAAGTAAATAAATAAGATGTATAGTATTCTTTTTTCCCTAGACATGATATAAGAAATCAGAGATGAAAGTATATCATTCTAAAATATATTTGGTGACAGCAGAACTGCTTTAAATGAAACCTTAATTACATGTTTTATCTCATGACAGAATGGAAAGTCTTTAAACCAGAGTAGAAAATATTATTTTCTGCCTAGCTTGGATTTTTTAAAAAATTATTTTTGTAGCAACAGAAACTTAGTCACTGTGGAGATATGTTATCTCAAAGTAAGGATATAAAGTAACAGTTGGAGCAATTTCTGCATATATACTCAGAGCGAACTGCCCCTCTCTTTAAAGACAAAGCATAGAGACCTACCACAGAAACTATCAAACAGAAATATTGTCATAAGGACAACAGATTGCCATTTATTCTGCACCATCAGTTTAACATATCCACACAATCTGATGTGCAAGGAAGAAACACAGGAGACCTTTACAGAGAATGGAAAAGATATACATACATTATATATTTCCACAAAGAACCCACCCTCCCTTTAGTTCAAATGTCCCAAGAGTTAGAACTCAGATAATTTATAGTGCACTGAGATGGAAGGTTGGATACAATTATAGGAAATTGGATACAACAAATCAATGTGAATACATACCTTTAATATCCTGGTGTACTACATAAAATACACATTGAAGTGGGCCTAACTGGTGTTGGCTTAGCTTTGTGGGAATTTTAGGATTCCAGTTGAAAAAGACATACTGAAGGACTTAGAGGTTAGTCTCATCCCATTCCTAAAGTTAATATACATATGGTAATAGAATGATAATAACAGTAATATTTCATTTGACTCTTGATTAGCTGAGCAAGGCTGTCTCCCTGACAGTGCCATTCTCATTGAAACTACTATTTACAAGAGGATTCCTCAACCCTGGCACCTTTAAGATGGGTGGACTTCAACTCCCAGAATTCCCCAGCCAGCCTTGCTGGCTGGGGAATTCTGGGAGTTGGAGTCCACCTGTCTTAAAGTTGCCAAGGTTGAGGAACCCTGATTTACAATGTAGGATAATGCTACCATCATCAGATTTTTGGTGGCCATCAGCCTTTGGAAATGGCTTCCAGATACACTGCCTCAAGTCTTGATTTTGGCACATTTCTACACCTGCATACTCGCTTTCCTTTCCCTTCCTCAGTCCTTTTTACTTTCTTTATCATGTCTGTTGTATTGTGAGCCTATTGTATTTATCAGTATAGTTTGATACTAACTGATGATGATGATGATGATGATGATGATGATGATGATGATGATAATTATAAATGCAAAAAAAGATCAGGCAAGATGGTGATTGCAACATTGTAATTCAAACCTTGTTCTATTGTACATTCATCAACAATGCACACATGTATAAAGGGGTGGGGCTTTGGTCACAAAACTGCTATCCCCCTGCAGTTATTACTGAAAAAGATAGATTAAAGCACCTACAGTATATTAGTCCACATATAATAGTGTGGCTATCTTTTGCACACATGTATTAATTATACAAACCTTTTAAAAACACCATGCATTCATTTGAAATATATAACTTTCTATTTCTTTTCCATAGAAAGGTCCATTATTTTGCAAGCAGATCACTTAGATTAAACTTTGAAAGTAGAGATATTGAATTTTTGTGCAGCTGGATTCATTGCATTTTTTTCTTATCTTGGCCCAACTAGTGTTTCTGGAAAAGTTTATGATTTTTAAAACATTAAATTAATTGTTTATTGGTTCAACTGGAAGAAATAATTTTCCAGACAAGCTGTTGAAATCACTGAAGAAAACCATGTCCATGTTTGCAAAAAAATGCACAATTTTTAGCACATTTTTCTTAGGACTAAAGACTGGTAGTCTTTACTCTTTTTCTCTTAACTAAATCCTCACCCACACAACACATCAAACAATGTCATAGTTTCCCATCAAGGAAGATATTGTTTTGGCTATGATTCATAACAATGAAGACTGGGCTACGTGTGGTATGGAGCCATTGCTGGCAGGAAGTTTAATCCCTGTAAAGGGGATGGCTTTTTATCCTAATAGCCTTCACAAGGAAATGATAGATGGGCAACGGGAATAAGGAATGAGGCAAGGGAAGAAAGCCAGTGTAATACACTGAAGAGTCAGAAAAATGCCCACTGAAGGAGCTATAAGAAAAGGACAATGCCAGATAAGAGTTTGGGGAATATAACATAATTTGTTTAGAGGCACTCACACAGGACTCATTTGACTCTTATTATCTAAAGATTGTCTGTGGGGATTGAACACTAATGTTCTCAAGGAATAGACAAATTGTTTTGTTAAAAGCAGTGTGGCTTACTCATGGCTTCAGCATCTGACTGCTTTGTAAATGTAGAGAAACTGTAGAGGAGAAATACAAGACAGAAAATGTATTCCCTCAGTCTGTGAACAGATAATTGCATTTGTCTTTGTAGTAAGATACAGTATATCTGGGACACGTACCTGCATATATGTTTTCTGTAACAGAAAAGAGATTTTCAAGTAATAGAAGGTTAACATATTAATATTTTTTGACAAAATTTGTTCCCAGTAGCCATTGCATTGGCACAGAAGACAATAGGAAAAGTAGGAAAACACAATTTTTCTCCTGAAAACAATTATAAAGATATCAATGTGATTTTGTAGCTGTACTGAACTAATGGAAACCCAGAACACATGAGGGCAATTGGGGTGATTCTTTTAATATGTTCACAGCTTTCATTCAAATCTGTTTCTGGCAAAAGCAGGATATTGAATTAAAAGAACCTCTAATCCAGTGTTTCTCAACCTTGGCCACTTTAAAACGTGTGGACTGGCTAGGGAATTCTAGGAGTCGAAGTCCACACATCTTAAAGTTGCCAAGGTTGAGAAACACTCCTTTAATCTAATATGACAAAGCTTTTCTTATATATTTATCCTAAACAGCAAAGGGGTATAGTCAGTTACAAGTACAGGGCCGTACTTGGTTTCTCAGTAGTGTGCCAGAAGTACCCCTTCAAATTTGGGTGGGACAGGCCAAAAAAGTAGGTAGGGCCAGATAACATATGTCCCCATCTCTTCAGAAATCCAAATAAATGGACTTGACAGTACAGTGTAAGCATATGAGTAAAGTTAAATGGAGAAACAAATACAAACAGAGTTGCTTTTGGTGACCCATCCAACTAAGAAGAAGAAGCAGTTGATGCTTTCCAAAAGCAAATTGCAAAATCTTTGAAAGTATTCATGATGGGGCACTTTCCTTATAAAACTATTGGAAGCCGAACTCTGCCAAACTATGGTCCTTCCAAGAAATGTCTGGCTTGCCTTGCTAACACAGTAACTTTGTTCTTCAAAAAATGGAGGAAGGCACAAAAAGATCATTTATTTTTGCCTTTAAACTAACCAATGCAGGCTATTTATTGTGGAAAATGGACAGGAACATTTCTGCATATATCCCTTCCCCTAAACACATACATTTGTGATCCTTCTGCTCCTCTACTGTGTTTACTGGAATGAGAGAGGGGAATGGAGTTGTGTGTACAGTATTTGTAAGTTTCTGTGTGAGAAAGAAAATGATTGACACATGCAGATGGGCATTAATTAATTTTGTAAATGGGGAATTTGATGGGTAATTATTTTTAGTTTGTAGTTATTAATCCAATTAATATAAAATTATTTTTGTTCCCTCTTCCTGTTTTTTGTTTGTTTGTTTGTTTGTTGCTTGGAGGTTTTTTTGTTGTTGTTATGGAGAAGTGTAACTTATGACAGGTATATATATGTATAAACATAGGTATGTGGGCGTGCATATACAGTCATACAAATGTATTATATGCATATATTTATTAAGTAAAAGAAAATCTCCAGGACTGATTTCAAGTGCAGCTGGCAACCTAAGGGTGATAATGTAGGGAAGTTGGGCATTACATAGGATTTATGCATGTGCTTGTATTTTGTTCCCTCTTCCTGTTTTTTGTTTGTTTGTTTGTTTGTTGCTTGGGGTTTTTTTTGCTTTGCTTTGATTCTGTTTTTGTAGAGGGGGTTGTTTGGAATGTGTGGTCATCTTCCTGTAAGTAGAGCTCCCTGGGCCCCAAGGCAAGCCACTCAGAGGGGCTCCCCATCTCAATGTTAGCAATCAGTTAAAGGACTAGTGGCTACAACTGAAGGTCTGGTACCTGGGACTTGCACACATAAGTTATTCTTGGGGGAAAATATGCTGTTGGCTCAGGTGGCCATTGCAGGGCTGGTAGATTGCATCAGTCAAGAGCTACAATCTGGCCTCCAAAAGTGTTTTCTGCATCTTGTTGCTATCATTTAATGGTCATACTAGTGAATTTGCACCGAGGTTCTCTGTTGTGCTAGCTTTTGCCTGGCATTCTGGCTCCACCCTCATGCCACTCTAGACAAGTGTTAAGCTCCCTTTGTGATTGTGTACTGACATGCAGTAAATCATAACCAGGTGTGTTTTTTACAAGCTTGAGGATCCAGCCAGGGCCTCCAAGATAGACCCCATCCCTTCCTTGATTGTATTTATTCCACTATTCCATTTATTCATTTATTTAGTGATTGAACTATATGCACCTTGAAAACAATTAACAGAAATTAACACAGATTTGTCAAAAACAAGTAAACTCAGACTAGGAGTGTGTAGAAAACAGAAACATGTATTTTGTTTCAAACCCAAAACAAACACATCTCATTCCAGAAGTTCTGCTGACCCATTCTGGATAGGCCATCATTTTCCAGAAAGAAAATCTGGAATGTTTTTGTTATTTAGATTTCAGGTGAAATAAAAACTGCATGGACCCCAGAGTGATTTTAGAGGGCAAGCTGGGCAAAGGCTAGTACAAGTCCCCTTCACCCTTCACCAGC